>NC_081842.1:205365781-205999740 GCF_963259705.1 Myotis daubentonii | reverse complement strand
GAAGAAGGAGGAAGAAGGAGGAAGAAGGAGGAAGAAGGAGGAAGAAGGAGGAAGAAGGAGGAAGAAGGAGGAAGAAGGAGGAAGAAGGAGGAAGAAGGAGGAAGAAGGAGGAAGAAGAAGAAGAGAAGAAGAAGAAGAAGAAGAAGAAGAAGAAGAAGAAGAAGAAGAAGAAGAAGAAGAAGAAGAAGAAGAAGAAGAAGAAGAAGAAGAAGAAGAGGAAGAAGAAGAAGAAGAAGAAGAAGAAGAATAAAGGCTGTCCTGTAATGATGTGTGCAGAGTATGTGTGTGTGCTCTCAGGCAACTGTTTTGCTAAGAATGTGAATTCAGCCCTAGCTGGTTTGGCTCAGTGGATAGAGCATCAGCCTGCAGATTGAAGGGTCTTGGATTCGATTCCAGTCAAGGGCACATGCAGGCTCGATCCCCAGTAGGGGGAGTGCAGGAGGCCGCCGATCAATGATTCTCTCTCATCATTGATGTTTCTCTCTCTCTCACTCTCTCTCTCTCTCTCTCCCTCCCTCCCTCCCCATTCCTCTTTCAATCAACCAATATATTTCTTTTTGTAAAAAGAATGTGAATTCAAGTGCAGCTCAATATTAGCTTCAGTATAAAAACTGTACAGATTTTTGTATAGCTGATAAGATTCTTTGTAGAGAAAATACTTTTATAAAAAATGCAGGTTGTAGCTTTTTGAGGGGCTACTACATATAGTTAGATTTTAAGGCTCTGATGTTAAATGTTTCTAAATATTTAATGGTTTCTTTAATTTCTTGTGTATGGTTGCACAACAAACTCATAGGAATTAGTATCAATAGTAAATTTTGAGTTTTCTAGATTGTTGCATTTTTGTGTGTGTTTTATTTTGTAATAAAATTATGTATCTTAAACAAATAAAAAATAAAACCTTCTGTAACGTGCTATTGCTTCTCCTGTTTTATTTCTCCCATGGTACTTAGCCTTACCTGAGAGTCGCTGTATTTTATGTTTATTTGCACTCTCCCTCACTAGAATGTAAGCTCTACAATATCAGAAAAAAAGGCTTTCCACCACTACCACTATATTCCTAGCACCCAGAACCATACCTAGCATGTAGTAGGTGTTCCATAAATGTTTACAGGTGAATAAAGCACTACTTCAACAAACAAAATAAGTTCATCTTTTCATCCTATCCTATTCAGTTCACCTGCCACACTCACTGTCATCGAGCATTTCACCCTAGGTGGCAAGTCTTCCTTTTCATGGTTACATCATTCAGGAAACTGAATCTAGGTGCCAAACCCAGAGAGGCACCCTGCCACCTGATTTCACTACTTGTGGTAACCTGAGATTCTCCCCTCTCAACTAAACTGCAATAGAGGTTTAAAAGTACATCCTACAAATGTTTCCAAATGACTTATACACACTGTATAGGAATGACTTGGCTTCTACTATGTGAGGAGTCAAATACAATGCTGGCAAACACCAGTGTAAGAACTGCAAGTTTCAACAAAAGCAGAACATAGTATGTTGGCAGCCACTATCACTTCACTCTATTCTGTATCAAGACAGCCAAACATTTTCTGTCAAGACTCAGCTAACTCTCACCACACACAAATATTTGTCTATTCATTTGCTTATCACAATAATATCTTATAAAGCACATACTATGCCATATATATATATATATATATATATACACATATATACATATATATATATATATATATATATATATATATATATATATATATTTTTTCACCCTAATCCTCAAAACAGTTCTTCCTACAAGATCGGTATTATCATCTCCTTTTTATAGATAAGGAATGTGAAGCTCCAAGAAGTAATTTTTAAGTAATAAATAAATAGCAGGCTGGGATTCAAATTCAGGTCTACTTGAGTTTAAATTCTTGCTATTTTTCATTGTAACTTTCATTCCTAAGACTCCCCCCACCTCCCATCGCCTGTGCTACACCTGCCATACAAGGCACCTGATAAATGTTAACTGATTCCACGAGAGTTAAATAAGATATTTTATTTCAAACACAAGAATCTGCCTAAGATGAAATTCTTTAGTCCAACTTTAGTTTTAAAACAAAAACTCAAGTTCACTCAACTCCCTTTGAATAAATAGTATTGGAAAATATAGCCTTTTCAGTTAAAAAAAAAAATACTGGATTCATTCCAAAATGGAACCTATCAAAACATAATGTATTACTATGGAAATCTGGATATAAAGCAAGTGAAAACACAAAAGCAGTGTTGTTTAATACACCAAGAGGTGGACATGAAGTAAAATCTGAACTCAAGTTGCAGCTCTAAAATAGTTCTTGCCTCCCCAACTAACAATGGTACCCTAAAAATCAAATGTAATAATGCCTTTAAAAACACTTCATAAACTGTAAAGTGTTATACAAAGGTAATTATTAGTGTAATTTGAACCTTGATGACAGAATAAAAGCCTAATGCAGGAGTGGGCAACCCCTGGCATGTGTGCCAAACATGGCACGCCAGTAACTTTTGCTGGCATGCGAAACCCTCTCTTATAATCTTCCATTTACACTTCTCTTCTTAATATCGACTTTTTTATTTTTCAGATAAATTCAGTGTAGGTGCATCTTAGATAAATAAATAATCTACACTAATAAAAGACAAAGGTGCTAATTGACTGTACCTATGCTACACCCCCAAGCCACGCCCACCAGCCAATCAGAGCGACTATATGCAAATTAACCCAACCAAGATGGCGGCCGGCAGCCATAGAGCTGGAGCAAGCAGGAGGCTTGGTTGCCTGAGCGCTGGAGGAAGCCAAGCTTCCCGCCAGCCCTGAACCGGCTGCGGCCTCCACTCATAGCAACAAAATTTCAATTATAAAAGACAAATAAATCCCAGATACCTGCTTCCAGCCAGCCTCCACTGGGAGCTTGGGTGGCTGGGGGCCGTGGCCAGCCTGCAAACAGCCATCAGCCCCTCACCCAAGATGGCCACACCTTCATGGGGTGAGGGTCCCCGCTGGGGGGCTTGGCTAGCCTGAAAACAGCCATCAGCCCCTCACCCAGGCTGGACAGGCACTCCTATATAATAAAAAGGTAATATGCAAATTGACCCTAACAGCAGAAAGACTGGGAATGACTGGTCACTATGACACACACTGACCACCAGGGGGCAGATGCTCAATGCAGGAGCTTCCCCCTGGTGGTCAGTGCACTCTCACAGGGGGAGCTCTGCTCAGCCACAAGCCAGGCTGACGGCTGCCAGTACAGTGGTGGTAGTGGGAGCCTCTCCCGCATCCTCAGCAGTGCTAAGGATGTCTGACTACAGCTTAGGTCTGCTCCCCGCTGGCAAGTGGACATCCCCCAAGGGATCCCGGGCTGCCAGAGTGATGTCTGACTGCCAGCTTAGGCCCAATCCCCCGGGGAACGGGCCTAAGCCAGCAAGTGGTCATCCCCCGAGGGGTCCCAGACTGCGAGAGGGCACAGGCCGGGCTGAGGGACCGCCCCCCCCCCCAAGTGCACAAATTTTTGTGCACCGGGTCTCTAGTTTTACATAACAAGTTATCTTAAAGACCATAGACATGGATTGACGAGAGAGGGGAAGAGCAATTTCTATGCCTCTGCCTTAACTCTCCCTGCCTTCCTAGATCCGACCAGTGTTTTGGTTTCATCCACATACGCTTGTGAATCTTTGTTCTGAATAATGAATTTTATTAAGTCTCGTAATAGGAGTAGTCTGACAGATGAAAGTAGTAGCTCGTGCATATCTCTGAAGGTCACGAAATATAAACCTGATGTAAAATCTCTGTCATCAGTGATGCAGCAGCAAAAGTCCCACTGATAATATCAAACAGAGTCATAAAAGTTTTCTGTTGGACTATCAGTGTACATGTATACATTAAAAAATAAATGTATTTTTCATCATCATATACTGTGTTTTTGTCGCTCAGATGAATTTTATTATTTCTTCAAGCTTCTTCACATACATACACCTTAAAAGATATCAAGTAGGCGTAACATGTTCTCAAAAAATTAGGGTTGGCACACAGAAGAATTTTGAGTCAGAGATTTTGCTGGTTTTGGCACGCACTCACAAAAAGGTTGCCCACCCCTGGCCTAATGTAAGATTCAACCTATAAGATCAACATTATTAAAAGTCCCAAATGTATCTGGATTATTAAGAGGTAAATGTCCTAAACTCCAACTAGTTTATCCATAAGAAAGAGAGGATGTGTTTACCCAATTATGAATCTTTTTATGTCTAAGTCCTATTTCTCCAACTACATTAAGTTTCTTGATGGCAGAGAACTGAGATGTAAACATCAATATATTGTTTTGTTTTGAGAAGGACTAACAACGATCTCACCGCAAGGAATGGGGGTAGTGGCAAGGAGACTGAATCCTTCTATATCCACATAATAATGCCCTCCTTTCATGCTAAGGAACTTATCCATTCAGAACAGTAGTTGCCAGATGTATAAAATGGGTTGATAAAAGAGTCCAGATAATTTCTTCCAGCTATAAAAGCTATGATTCTTAGGGCAGCCAATAAACACTATCAGCATAAGCCTATATATTGGCTTAGTCCTCCACAACTAACGAGAACTAAGCAGAGTACAGAAAAAACTCTCAATAATCTTAAATAAAAGATTACTGGTATATATAGCATTGGTCCTAATTAATGCCATAAAAGGGAATTTTATCAATGAGATTGGTAAGGAATGATAAAATCTTTTTAAAGTAAGTGAGGTATGGGTAGGTGAAAGAGATGAATTAGTCAGTGAAGAGTTAGCTAGTTAGTTAAGGAGCTATTGGAATTGTGTATATGTATATGTGGTTGTATTTTAAATAATGATCAAGATAAGAAAATCTCATCATTAGGCTCACCATTATTTTTAGCCCTCAAACATAAATGAGCATTGCCCTATCAAAATTCAGATTATAAAGATAACAATGAGATTTGCAATCTTACAACACATTTTCACATCAGCATAGCCTATTTTCTTATAGTTTCAACATTTCCCCCAATCCATCTCTCAACAACAAAATCCTCCAAGTATCTACTAAATATACAAACCCCACCCCATCAAACTTCCTAAGAAAATAAAATTACTTAAAAGAATGTTGTTTTCCTGATTCATTCATTTTCTGCATCTGTTTCTATAGCTATATACAAACCATGTGCCAGAATCACAATTCAATTTTACATCTGCAAGTGATCAAAGCTGTTATAATTTCAAAGAATAAAAGTGTGCACACAGTAGACAATAAATATTAGCTGAATATATACAGATTTAGAATACAAGTAACCAAAATACAAATAAGATTTATGAGAAGTACCCACTACAACTACAGACTAAAGTATAAGTTCTTTAGTCTGTCACTCAAGGCCCTGGCATGCTGGCCATTATCTTTTTTCCTTTTCTGGACAGACTGACCTATTCATTATTTCCTAAGTACAAACTCATTCATGTTACACCTTTGCCCAGACATTTCACCTGCCTGGAATTACCTCCATCTCATCAAACCTATTCAAAAACAATTCAAATGTCACTTCCTCAGAAATGCCTTCCCTGACAATCCTAGCCAAAGCTGCATTCGCCTTCTCTCGTTACTCCCTACTGAAAGTATTCTGTTGATATTTTTACTGCCTGTTTCTCCCAACTAGCATGTAAGCTCCATGAAGACAAGAATTCTGCCAGTCTTGGTCACCACTGTACCCCAGTACCTAGAACACTACCTGGCATGCAGAAGACAGTCAATAATTAACCAAACAAGAGAGACTAAGTTTGTTTTCTCTCAGCTAATGCTAGTTCTTCTCAAGAGCATGAATAATGTTTTCTACTTCTTCATCTCCCACAGCATCTAACCAACTAACTGCACTAGAATCACCCAATAAATGCCCAACTATAGTCTTTTCTGGCATACCCTTCCAGTTATATCTTTAATTAAGTAAAAAAAATATGCTTTAGCCCCCACTGGTTTAGTTCACTGGATCAAGTGTCAGCCCACGGACTGAAGGGTTATCAAATAGTTAAGAAAAATTGGATAGATATTTATAGCTACACAAATATGAGGCAAACAGTTAACAATCATTGAATACAGGTGAAAGGTATGAGTATTTATTAGACTATTGTTTTATCTTTTCTGTAAGTTTGAAATTTTTCATAAGAAGTTGATGGGGGGGGGGGGGAGTGTTTCTCTTAAAAGATTAGCGTGTGGCCCTAACTGGTTTGGTTCAGTGGACAGAGCCTCAGCCTGCACACTCAAGGGTCCCAGGTTTAATTCCGGTCAAGGGCAGGTACCTTGGTTGCAGGCACATACCCAGTAGGGGGTGTGCAGGAGGCAGCTGATCGATGTTTCTCTCTCATGATGTTTCTAACTCTCTATCCCTCTCCCTTCCTCCCTGTAAAAAATCAATAAAATATATATTTTTTAAAAGATTAATATGTGCATTTCTCTAAGCTGTAACTACTTGGTAGGTTTGCAATACAAGTTTTAACATATAATTAGACAAAAACTGATCCTGAGATTATTCTAGGATCCACAAATTGAACCACTAAAAACACAAGAAATACCAGGAAAAGAGGTAATCAACAGTAAAAACTGTCCAAGGCAAAGACAACTAACTGCTAGTCTCGACTAGGCCACATCCTTTCTTCTTAAGTAGCTCTGGGCTCAGAAACGTCTATGATGGGACACTAAACCACAGAATTGCAGTGACAATATATATGAATAGAGCTTTCTAAGTTCACAAGTATTTTGAAAATACAATTTGGTTTTTATTGCTGTTATTAAAGCAGATGTTAACAACTATAATCACAACCACCAATGTATAACTGATTCAGACAAGGTTCATTGGTGGATGCTAAAACCATTTGGTAGAAGAATAGGATATTCACATTGTTTAAAAATCACTCCACAAATTACTTACATAGAACAGTAGGTACCTTTACAATGGAGATCAAATTTACCATCAACATTAACACTAGAAAGACTGAAACTCAGTATATACCTATATTGCCCAAAAGCAGTCAAAATGACTGCATTGTGAAAGAATAATATTGGAGCACTCTTCACTTATGTTCCTTAGCTTTTCCAATAACTCACTTCTATTCAACATTTCTTTCATGAATTTAGGGCGCAAAAGAAATAAAATAAACAACTTATTAGAACAAGTATCACTGCATAAAGATTCGAATAACAAGTACTAGTTTAGCTTATTGAGCAACTGCAACTTATCAAGTATCGACAATTTATCATGTACTTGTATGTTACCATGTGACGGTAATCGAAAAAAAATGAAAACTGTTATTTCAATACAGAGCCGAACTGGTCATATAAGAAATTTACTCAATTCAATAATAAGAGTCATTTGATTATTTAAAATTTCCCAAGCAGTCAAAATGACTGCTTTTGGGGAATATAGGTATAACACATATATATATACCGGAAATGAAGGAGGGGGAGGTAACTACAATTATTAATAAACGTATTTATATGTTGTACAAAAAGTCACAAAATTCTAAGACATTGTGTCCTTATATACATAATTGTTTCTCTAATTGAAATTAAAAAGCAGTCAAAATTACTTCCTTGGGCAATCTAGTGTTAATGGGACAGACTAATATTATGTGCCTCCCCATATGACACAGCATCATCTATGTAGTATTTACTAAAAATGTTTACACTGCATCTAAACATGAGAAAACAATCAGACAAATCCAATTTGAAACTACACCGTAACTTGACAAGTGGCAGTTTCTTACAGGTTAGTTGCAATGTGGCCTGAAGCCATATACATTCACTTTTTATATTGTTACATTAAAACCAATTGGTCTACCTTGCCCTTTGAATGGATCTTTTACCCAAGCATGATTTTATAAAATCATGCATTGATCATTTGGAATACTAGTTCACTAAGCTGACAGATATGTGGATCTTCTAATTGTTGACACATTTCATTGTCCAATATTAAAAAAATCACTTTGGCCCTAGCCAGTTTGCTCAGTGGATAGAGCATTGGCCGTGGGACTGAAAGATCCAGAGTTTGATTTTGGTCAAGGCAAGTACCTCAGTTGCAGGCTGGATCCCTGGCCCTGGTCCGGGCGCATGTTGGAGGCAACCAATTGATGTTTCTGTCTCTCCTCCCTTCCATTCTCTCTAAAAATCAATGGAGCCCAGTCGATGTGGTTCAGTGGTTGAGCACTGACCTATGATTCTCTCTCATCATTAATGTTTCTATTTCACACAACTTTAGTGGTGATCTTAAAGACTATCTATCCAAATCACTTTTCAGATGAGAAAACCGAGACCCTGAAAAATTACATGCATGCCAAGGTCATACTATCTGGCTATGGCAATGCTAGGTCTAAAACTCAAATTTCTCCAGTTCCTAGTCAAATACTCAACTACCTTTCGTATAACCCAAGGCTTCTAGAACTGCATAACTCCAGTGTAACCTGTAGTATGGCAATCACTTCAATCAACAAATGCTCTTTCAGAACCTCTAGTTCTACTATTTCATATATACGTATGAGTTGGGCAACGAATTCTAAGGATATAGATCCAAAAACTCAGGGAAAATACTTGCAAGTCATGTACCTAATCAGATACTAGTATCCAAAATATACAGAGAACTCTTACAACTCAACAATAAAAAGACAAAATAGCCAGCTCTAGCCAATTTGGCTCAGTGGATAGAGCATCAGCCTGTGGACTGAACCGTCCCGGGTTCGATTCCAATCAAGGGCACATGTCCACTGAGCTAAACCAGCTAGGGCTGCACTTATATTGTTATAATCTGATTACTTTTGTCGCTTATATATATTATGAATAGCATAAGAGTATTTATCTCTATATTCCTACTTAGAGGACATGCCTTGCTCAATAATATTGAATTGAGAGTCTGGTGTATTAACCTTGTGTTGGTATTTCTCTTTTTCCTAAGAGGGCATGAATGAGAAGCTCACTTTTGTGTGTCTCTGTGTGTTTTAAAACAAACAAATAAAAATATATATTGCTATAATTCACATACTATAAAATTTTAGAGTGTACATTTTATTGTGGGTTTTTTTCCCCCAGTATATTCACAGGGTTGTGCAACCATTATCACTATATAATTTCAGATCATTTAATCATTCCAAAAAGACACCCATACCCTTAGCAGTAACTCTCCATTTTCCCCTACCTCCCTTATCTCCAGTCCCTGGCAACAATAATCTATTTTCTGTCTCTATGGATTTTTCCTATTCTGGACAATTCACATAAATAGAATCATACAATATGTAGACTTTTGTGTCTGGCTTCTTTTACTTACCACTGTGTTTTCAAGGTTTATCCATATCATAGCATATTATCAGTACCATGTTCGATTCCAGTCAAGGGCACATGCCCAGGTTGTGGGCTCAACCCCCAGTAGGGGGCAGTAGGGGGCATGCAAGAGGCAGCCAATCAATGATTCTTTCTCATCATTGATGTTTCTATCTCTCTCTCCCTCTCCCTTCCTCTCTGAAATCAATAAAAATATATATATGCAACAGAAGTACAAAGTAGAGAAGGAGTTGACTAATTATGGAATCAGGAAAGGTTTCATAGAAGCAAAGATGTCTAAACTACATTTTAACCCTTCGTACGCCTTAATTGTCTACAGACGCAAGCAGGATGGTTTCTGTTTTGGATGCGTGGCAGTTAACTAATTAAAGAATGAGTAAAAGTCCTCTCCAGCAGATCATGTGTGTGTTGTGTGTTGTGTGTGTGTGTGTGTGTGTGTGTGTGTGTGTGTGTATACACATACATACATACATTCTAGATGCCTGGTGCACGACATTCACGCTCGGGTAGGGTCCATAGGCCTGGCCAGCAATCAGGACCGATCTATGAGGTGACTGGTGAGGCAATCCAGGGGCCCCACTGGCACCCGCCTTGGCTGGCCTGGCGCTGCCTGCTTGCCGGCCCCGCCCCCCACTGCTGCTGCAGGAGGCGACTGGCGGGGTGATTGGGGGGCGGTGCTGGCCCGTTCACTGGCTAGCCCCACTCCCCAATTGCCCCGCCGCTGCCGCTAGTCACCTCCCTCTGCAGGGTGACCGGTAGGTCGATTGGGGGGTCCCCACTGGCACCCGCCTTGGCTGTCCTGGGCCTGTGGGCTGGGGAAGCTCCTGCATTGAGGGTCTGCCCCCTGGTAGTCAGTGCATGTCATCGCGACCAGTTGTTCCACCAGTCGTCCCACCGTTCAGTTGATTTGCATATTAGGCTTTTATTATATAGGATATGTATGTATGTATGTATGTATGTATGTATGGCCTGGTGCACAAAATTTGTGCACTCGGGGGGGGGGGGAGGTGCCCTCAGCCCGGCCTGCGCCCTCTCACAGTCCGGGGATCCCCACGATTGATCGCCCCACAGAGGTAAGGTCCCGCCCACCCGGCTGGGGCTCCTCAATCCACTGCTGCACAGAAGGAGGCCCTGCCCACTCACCACAGCGCCACCGGCCGAATAGCCTAGGCCTCCCTCTGCAAGGCGATCAATTGCGGAGCTCCCCGCCACCCCCGATCAATCACCCCGCAGGGGGTGGCCTGGGCCTCCCTGTGCGGGAGCAATCATGAGGCGATGTTGGGGCCCCCTAACCAATCGCATCACACCCACCTTGGCTGGCCTGGCGCCAGTACATGTCATAGTGTGGTCTTCCAGACGGTCATCTGGACTGTCGTTCTGCTATTGTCGATTTGCATATTACACTTTTATTATTATAGATATACTAGAGGCCTGGTGCACGAATTCGTGCATGGGTGGGGTCCCTCGGCCAGGTCGGCAACCAGGGTGGTCCCAATCGGGACCGGCCCGGTGGGGGGGGTGAGGGGGGGGGGCACAGGAGGTTGGCCGGCCACAGGAGTTGGCTGTGGGAGCGCACTGACCACCAAGGGGCAGCTCCTGCATTGAGCGTCTGCCCCCTGGTGGCCAGTGCACGTCATAGCTACCAGCGGTCATCCAGTCATAACCGTTGCTTAGGTTTTTATATATATAGATGTGTGCGTGTGTACACATATAGATATAAATATATAGATATATATAGGTACAGATATAGATATAGATATCAACACTAAGTATCATAATGGCATTTAGAAGTGAAACAAATAATTTCTCTGGAATTATCTACACGAGCCTCACAGTGAAATTTAAGCTAATCTTTGAGAATGAGGGGAACATGATTATGTATGAAAAAGAATGGACTGGACTATGAGATAAACTGAGGAAATAATAAATCATGGGCTAAATACAATTGGAAATGCACATTTTTAGCCCAGCACAGCAAGAGTCACGCAAATGGACTGCTGAAATAGCACAGACCAGTTGCTGCTGTTGATATGATTTGGGTAGCATTATAATTTGCTTTTCTGAAATAAATGCTGCCCATAATATTTCATTTGCTTCAATTGTTTTTTGCAAATATAAAACTACATGTCAGGCTATCCATCTATATTTCTATCTATCTAATTACCTACCCCCCTGTCTATTCTCATTTAATCTTTACAACAAACCTGAACTAAGTACCAATATACCAATTTTTAAAAAAATATTTGTATTGATTTCAAAGAGGAAGGGAGAGGGAAAGAGAGATAGAAACATCAATGATGAGAACCATTGATCAGTTGCCTCCTGCACACACCCCCTCCTGGAGATTGAGCCTGCAACCCAGGCAGGTGCCCTTGACCAGAATCGAACCCAGGACCCTTCAGTCCACAGGCTGACACTCTATCCACTGAACCAAACTGGCTAGGCCCCAATATCCCAATTTTAATGAGGAATTCAACTTCAGAAAGGTAACAGCTCACAGCATTATATCTATGCATTCTGTTCAATGTCAGAAATTCAAATTCAATTAATCCTTAAGACAGCCCTAAGAACTAGGTATTATTAGTACTTCTACTTGTAGATAAGAAAACTGTGACTCAGGGAAGTTAAGCAATTTGGTCATAAACAGCAGAACTGGGAATTAAATCTAGGTCTGCCTGATCCTAAAGTTCTCTTCCAGTAGATATAATTGCTTCATCTACCCTTAATCATTATTCAGTCTAATTCAATATGCTTCCATTCTTATACTCTGTATTTCTACTGACTAGTGGTAGTAGTCTCTTGCTGGACAGGTACAATACACCTTTGCTGAAGACATTGTTTCTGTGTGCTAGACCTAAGGGAAGGCTAACAGCTGGAGAAATCCTAGCCAAGAAAAACCCCAACACAAGGTGACTGCTTTAAAAACTCTTTTCTCTTCAGGTTTTCCAAAGGGTAGAAGAGCCTCCAATGCTACAGCAGACTAGGCAAGGAAGAGATGCAAAGAAATCTTTTCATCAAAGAAATGGAAAGGGCAAGTCTGACCAAGTTCTGTTTACAGCAATGCAGAGATCATGCAGTACACATTGCAGCAAAAGCAGGTGCTAACAGCTGAGCGCCATCAAGCCGCATAAGGCCATTAAAAAAATAGTAAAAAGCTAGAAGTACTTCGATCCTAAAAATGCCTCTAAACAACTGCAAGAAACTGACATAGGACAAAAGAGTGGAATTCAATTGAAGCAGTTCAAGAGTTAAATCCATGAAACAACTCATATGATAGCAACAGCTCATACAGGTAGTTCACATCTCCCACTCATTTTACCCTTTTTCCACATAGAACAGGTAAGCTGTTTTCTCAGTTCCCAGCAAATCCAATACCCTTCAAATGATGTTTCTCTTAGCTTGCTAGATGGCCTAGGAATGACGCAGCAAGCAACATCCTCCCCACTTCCCTTCTAACAGCAGGAGAAGAATCAAGGGACAGAAGAACCAAGTAGCTGGGAACAATCTTCCTTCTCATTCCAAAAACCACAGATTTGTCCTACTTACACAAGAAAAGTGACTATTATGACACTCATCCCAAACCATTTTTTTTCTTTCAAACTAAAGTTAAATAACCTTTTAAATTTTATTCCATTAAATTCAGTTCTGGTGTCCTTAGACAAGATCCTTCATGGCTTTCTCATCTTTAAAATAGGACTAAACATGCTACTCTCTAGACCAAGCATGTCAAACTCGCGGGCCACGGGCCGCATGCCTCGTTTATTTGGCCCATGTTAGCCTTTGAGTTTGACATGCTTGCTCTAGACCCTACCTTTCTTAAAAGAATGTTATCTGAAGGAAATGTTATTTAAAGTACTTGAAAAAGTTAAAAGCATAAACAATAGCAAACATTTATTGTATGTTTACTTTGTGCCATTTCTAAGCCCTTTGCATGAACTCATTTATTTCACAGAATACTGAGGCAGATACCATCTTACACACAAGCCACAGCAGAATCAGAAGAAAGCAAAAGAACAGGAAGACAGCAAGTCAAATCAATTATTTACTTAATAGTCCACATGGTACAGAGCACTATAAGATGCACAGTGCCAACTTGCTCCACCCCTTCTCTACTAGTCAGTACAGGCTACAGATGAACACCAGAGTCCAACAACCAGCCAAGTTCCAGACAAAATGGCCTTACCAGGCTAGATGGGACTAAACACATTTTTAATTTTTAGTCAAAGAACAGAGTGTTCAATGAGGAAGATGATCAATGATTGTTGAGAGATTAATAAAAAGGATATGAAATGTCTGACTACATGGGCATTGGGTCTTTTAAAAAAAATGTATTTTTATTGATTTCAGAGAGGAAGGGAGAGGGAGAGAGAGAAACATCAATGATAAGAATCATTGATTGGCTGCCTCCTGCACACCCCCTACTGGGGATTGAGACTGCAACTGGGGCATGTGCCCTGACCAGGAATCAGACCGTGACCTCCTGGTTCATAGGTAGATGCTCAACCACTGAACCACGACGGCCAGGCCGGCATTGGGTCTTTTGAAAGGGCTTTTACAGTCAAGTAATAAGGAAAAGAAATAAGAAGGGAAAGGTGTTAAAGAATGAATGTAAGAGAAAAAACTGTATACAAATGCACTTCTTGAAAAAAATGAATAAAATAAAAAGATGGCAATAATTCAGAGATAGAAAGGCAGAGGGATTTTGTTTTAGAATAGACAAGACCTCAGTATATTTATAATCTGAAAGGAAGGACTCAATGAAGAGTGAAGTAAAGATGAAAGACAGAGAGAAAGATAATAATTGATAAAAGTGAGGTACTAGACAAAGTGGATACTATGGGATGAACAGAGAAGCAAAGTGATCCATGTGGATCCTGAAAGTCACTGGACAAAAGTAATGAAAATGGAAAGAGCAGATAGTAGGGACTTTGAAAAATTAGGAAACATGCATAAATGGAAAGCCAATGAGCTGAAAGCCACTGGACTAGAAATACACTGATTATTCCCTGCTGTCCAAGGAGTCAGAGTATTCAACCAGCAAAAATAGGAATAATAGTATTCTTTAGAGAAAAGGTCTTTTTTTTTTCTTTATTTAATTTATTTAGGGGGGGAGACGAGGGGAGGGAGAGAAACTTCAATTTGTTGTTCAACTTATTTATGCATTCATTGGTTGTCTCTTATATGTGAAACGTTGGCCTATCAGGACGATGCTCTAACCAACTTAGCTACCAGGCCGGGCCTTGTTTTCAACTATGAGTTAGGTAGGAGATAGATGAAATGTTGGGAGAAAAGATTAAGAACCTAAGGCTTTGCTCACATTTGTACATGGGTTCTACCCAGCCCAGTTGGTAAAGGAACATCAGGAATAAGGCAGAGAGGGGTGGGTTGAGTTTTATACTATGGAGGTGATAGCAGTAGATAGAACTTAGAAGCAATTATCAACAGCAAACATGAAGAGTAAGCTAAAGAATTTAATGACTGCAGATGATGGGAGGAATGAAGAGAGAGGCGCATCCAAAAAAGTGCTAGGTATCATGACATTGAGTTTACAGATCTAACTACATTTTCCAGTGGTATGGTCTTCAAATTCCAGAAGCTGGATCCTGAAACTTCCATTAATTTTATTTGCCAAGACCCAGCAATTTGTTTAACTGTCTCAACAGTTTGTTGCTTGTTTTCTGAATCAGACCTTTGTTTAGGATTTGCAGAGAACTCTACCAAAGGATATGAGGAGCATTACCCAAAAGAGAAGTGAATGTCATTGACTAGAACTAGGGCCACAGACCAATATTTGGTCTTTTTTTTTAAGTATATTTTATTGATTTTTTACAGAGAGGAAGGGCGAGAGATAGTTAGAAACATCGATGAGAGAGAAACATCGATCAGCTGCCTCCTGCACACCCCCCACTGGGGATGTGCCCGCAACCAAGGTACATGACCTCGACCAGAATCAAACCTGGGACCCTTCAGTCCACAGGGCGACGCTCTATCCACTGAGCCAAACCGGTTTTGGCCATACTTGGTCTTTTAAGCCTCCCCCTTCCCCCTTTTCCCACACCCCCTCTACCCCCACAAACACAGGATAAGTTAAACAAAAAACTCCTAACATAACAAATGCATTCCAAAAATTCCTCTGCACTTACATAATTAGATTACCATCTAATGATAATGTTATTTATAAGGGTTACAATCTCCTTAACTAAGAACTTACACAATGTTTAGTGGTTTGAAACATACTATTTTTTTTTCCCAAATGAGTATTTCCAAAATAAAAGAAACCTTTTAACTTCCAGTTCAATCCCAGAGCAATTTTAGAGACTCTCAACATATTTCAAATAGAATTGTAAAAGCACATGGATATAAAGCAGATAGCAGAAAATCTGAGGCAAAAGACTGTCTTGCCCCCTTTCCCAACTTCAGATAACTAATCACAAATGTTCCTTATTTTTACAAATCTCCTAATCTTTGAGTTTTCTTTACTTTCTTGTCATTAAGTCCTATCTCTTCCTTTTTCAAAACTTCTCTCCAACATATTCCTTTTTTTTAGCCCCTAAATTCAGGTCCTGATAGTGTTCACACCTGAATTTCTACAAAAATCTTTAACTGGCCTCTTTTCCAATAATCTAATAAACCCTCTGATTAATCAGTCAATTATTTCAAGTTCATCAAGTCACTGTCCAACTTATAAGCCTTCAATGGTTCCCAAATGTTGACAAGATCAAGTCCAATTGCCTCAGTATAACTTTCAAGACTGTTCATAATCTGACTGATCATTAAACCATAATCTAAACTCTATTATTAGATCACACAAGTATTCTCAGGTCCAATCATAACACAAGTTTACTTCTAATCTTAGTATCTTTGCTTTTGCTTTTGCCCTGGCCTGGAAAACCATCCTCTTCCTTTCTGTCTATTCAAATCCTATCCATCCATCTTATTGTAAAACTCTAGTCCAAACTGCCTCTATGAAGCCCTCACAGACCAAAATTCAGCCAAGACTAAACTATGTGAACAATTCTTTAAGATCCTGATAATCTCTTTGAAATTGAACTGGAATCTAGTTTTTTTAAAAGGTCTAACATAATCATCAGCCCTCAAGTTACCACAAAAAAATATTTTAGCATATATTTGAAAGTATGTAATTTTTTAAAATTATACTAAGAATATTTCACCCTAGCTGGTTTGGCTCAGTGGACTGCCTGTGGACAGAAGGGTCCCAGGTTCAATTCCGGACAAAGGGTAGATGCCCAGGTTGTGGGCTCGATCCCCAGTAGGGGATGTGCAGGAGGCAGCTGTTCAATGATTCCCTCTCATCACTGATGTGTCTCTCTCTCTCTCTCTCTCTCTCTCTCTCTCTCTCTCTCTCTCTCTCTCTCTCTCTCCCCCTTTCCCTCTCCCTCTCCCTCTCCCTTCCCCTCCCCCCCCCCTCCCTCTCCCTTTCTCTATGAAATCAATAAATATATATATATATATTTTTTAAATATTTGAAGAGTATCTCATATTGCACTCCAGTTCAGCTGTGGCAGAAAAATATCTTCTACATTCAACCAGCTTCCATTTACTCTTTAACAGTCTTCCAATTTAAAGACATTTATCAAGATCTAAAAATGGTATTCTTCCTATCCTAAGGAACATAAGCCAATGTTGACCTCATTTACTTAGGAAATAATGATCTTAAAGACACACATTTCATAAAATCGTCATGTGTTCTGGTTTGATCAATACAATGTTCATGAGCAAGACACACACAACAGTATGTTGATTATCACAGGGAAATGGGGATGGAGATTGAAGAGGGTATAGGGGGAATAAATGGTGACGGAGCCTTAGCTGGTTTGGCTCAGTAGATAGAGCGTCAGCCTGCAGACTGAAAGGTCCCAGGTTCGATTCTAGTCAGGGGCACATGCCTAGGTTGCAGGCTTGATCCCTAGTAGGGGATGTGCAGGAGGCAGCCAATCAATGATTCCCTCTCATTATTGATGTTTCTATCTCTCTTCCGTCTCCCTTCCTCTCTGAAATCAATAAAGGTATATTTAAAAATAAAATAAAAGGTGATGAAAAATTTGACCTGGAGTGGTGAACACACAATACAATATACAGATAACGTATTATAGAACTGTATACCTGAAACCTATATAATTTTATTAATCAATGTCACCCCAATAAATTCAATAAAAATGTTGGGGGGGGGGGGCAAGTTCAGGAGTCAAATCCTAGCTTGGTATTCACCAGTTGTATTGAATTTGGGCAAGCTTATGTCTTAAGGATTTTCATTTATTAAAATGGGGATAATAACAGTATTTACCCCAAAAGGTTGTTGAGAAGAAGACTAAAGACATGAAAAGCACTTAAGTACAGTGGCTGGCATATAGTTAATAAACATTGGATTTTATTATTAGTCTTCAGTAACTAAGAATTCTTAGAAATTTTCAATTATAAGACTTAAGTAAGCTGCTTATTCACTGATTATTAGATACAAATTACTAAGATGGCCTAAATCAGAAAAATAAATCCAGGTAACAAGATAGAACATTTGTGATAAAGCTACTCCAAGGTTTAAAAAGCGAAAAATTAACTTCATTTATCTGGCTCAGAACTTAACTTTTCCAATTAACTTGAAACTGGATAAAACCAGAGATTTCCTTATGTTTAGAAACAAAAAAATGCTGTCAGATCAAGATTGGATGATACCATTTTTCAATCAAAACTCTTCAGCCTCTGCAGAGATAATGCCTTGGTAAGTGGGTCAAGGAAATACATTTCACCTTTTAATAACTTAAAACCTATTCCTTATACAGATTTTAACTATCAGCAGACAAAAAAGTTTTGTTGTTTTTTTTAAACTTTCTTTTTAGCCCTAGCCAGTTTGGGTCAGTGGATATAGCGTCGGTCTGCGGATGAAAGGGTCCCAGGTTCAATTCTGATCAAGGACACGTACCTTAGTTGCTGGCGCCTCCCCAGCCCGGGCCCTGGATGAGGCATGTGCAGGAGGCAACCAGTCGATGTGTTTCTCTCACTTGATGTTTCTCTCTGTCTTTCCCTCCTATCTTCCACTTTCTCTAAAAAATCAGTGGAATAATATCCTCAGGTGAGGATTAACAAAAAATAGTAATAAGCCCTAGCCCAAGGGTAGGCAAACTTTTTTACTAGAGGGCCACAATGGGTTCTTAAACTGGACCGGAGGGCCGGAACAAAAGCAAGGATGGAGTGTTTGTGTGAACTAATATAAATTCAAAGTAAACATCATTACATAAAAGGGTACGGTCTTTTTTTTTTTTTTTTTTTTTTTTTTTTTTTTTTAGTTTTATTCATTTCAAACGGGCCGGATCCGGCCCGAGGGCCATAATTTGCCCACGGCTGCCCTAGCCGGTTTGGCTCAGCAGATAGGGCGTCAGCCTGCGGACGAAAGGGTCCCAGGTTCGATTCCGGTCAAGGGCACATGCCTGGATTGCGGGCTCGGTCCAACATACATGAGGCAGCCGATCAATGATTCCTTCTCATCATTGATGTTTCTCTCTCTCTCTTCCACTCCCTTCTCTGAAATCAATAAAAATATATTTTAAAAAATAGTAATAAAAACTTCCTTTTTAGACAAGAAAAAACACATTAATTTTTAAAGGATATAAATAAGATAATGTTGATATTAATACAAGATACTGCTTTCATTAGAAAAATTTCAACCCGAAAATCAGTTGCTCGGAAACCAAGATGGCGGCATAGGTTAACGCCGGAGATTGCTGCCTCAAACAACCACTTCAAAAAACAACTAAAAGACGGAACAGACATCATCCAGAACCACAGGAAGGCTGGCTGAGTGGAAATTCTACAACCAGGAGGAAAGAGAATATCATACCCAGACCCAGAGGAGGCGCAGTGCTGAAGTGAAATACTCAGGTGCGGAGTGCGCGCGGAGCGGGCTGGCGGCGGAGGGCGCGGTTGTTGTTTTCAATTGGGAGGGAGTTTCAGACTCTGAGCTCCAGATCCAGGTGAGTCTCTAGGGACCCAGACTCAAACGGGAGAAGCGGGACTGTCTGGCTTCAGTCGGAACTCGAAGGCAGCTTTCTCTCAGAGGTTTGCAGCGGTTGCTGGGACTCTGTGAGGCAGAGCCCCTAGGGATAGAACTGAGAGCAGCCATAACTGCTCGCTCCAGCCCGCCCTGTAGATCCCCAGGGACCTGCCCTGCCCAAGCCCTACACAGAGGCATTTGCCGGATAGCCTCAGGCAAACGCTAGATTAGCACCGCCCTAGAGATCCAGCACAGAAGCTCTCCCACTGCAGACACAGCTGACTCTCATAGCCAGTTAGCCTGGAGGTCAAATCAGCCCCTGGTATTGCCGACAACAATCAAGGCTTAACTACAACAAGACTGCGCACAAAGACCACTAGGGGTTGAACCAAGAAAGCATAAAAAATGTGGAGACAAAGAAACAGGACAAAAATGTCAGAATTTGAGGATATAGAGCTTAAAACCACACTCTTAAGGTCTTTCAATAATTTTCTAGAAACTGCCGATAAACTTAATGAGATCTACAAGAAATCTAATGAGACCCTCGATGTTGTGATAAAAAACCAACTAGAAATTAAGCATACACGGACTGAAATAACGAATACTATACAGACTCCCAACAGCAGGCCAGAGGAGCGCAAGAATCAAGGCAAAGATTTGAAATGCGAAGAAGCAAAAAACACCCAACCGGAAAAGCAAAATGAAAAAAGAATCCGAAAATACAAAGATAGTGTGAGGAGCCTCTGGGACAGCTTCAAGCATACCAACATCAGAATTATAGGGGTGCCAGAAGATGAGAGAGAGCAAGATATTGAAAACCTATTTGAAGAAATAATGACAGAAAACTTCCCCCACCTGGTGAAAGAAATAGACTTACAGGTCCAGGAAGCGCAGAGAACCTCAAACAAAAGGAATCCAAAGAGGACCACACCAAGACACATCATAATTAAAATGCCAAGAGCAAAAGACAAAGAGAGAATCTTAAAAGCAGCAAGAGAAAGAAACTCAGTTACCTACAAGGGAATACCCATACGACTGTCAGCTGATTTCTCAACAGAAACTTTGCAGGCCAGAAGGGAGTGGCAAGAAATATTCAAAGTGATGAATACCAAGAACCTACAACCAAGATTACTTTATCCAGCAAAGCTATCATTCAGAATTGAAGGTCAGATAAAGAGCTTCACAGATAAGGAAAAGCTAAAGGAGTTCATCACCACCAAACCAGGATTATATGAAATGCTGAAAGGTATCCTTTAAGAAGAGGAAGAGGAAGAAAAAGGTAAAGATACAAATTATGAACAACAAATATGCATCTATCAACAAGTGAATCTAAGAATCAAGTGAATAAATAATCTGATGAACAGAATGAACTGGTAATTATAATAGAATCAGGGACATAGAAAGGGAATGGACTGACTATTCTTGAGGGGGAAAGGGGTGTGGGAGATGCGGGAAGAGACTGGACAAAAATCGTGCACCTATGGATGAGGACAGTGGGTGGGGAGTGAGGGTGGAGGGTGGGGCAGGAACTGGGAAGAGGGGAGTTATGGGGGGGAAAAGGAGGAACAAATGTAATAATCTGAACAATAAAGATTTAATTTAAATAAAAAAAAAAGAATAGAAAGGTAATACAAAAAAAGTTAAAACAAATGCACCTGTGGCCATCACCGCCCCGCTGGATCGCTGCAGTGCCCACCAGGGGGCGGTAGGGCCCACTTTGGGAATCACTGGAATAGAGCATCAGCCTGCAGACTGAAAGGTCCCAGGTTCGATTCCGGTCAAGGGCATGTACCTTGGTTGCGGGCACATCCCCAATAAGAAGTGGGCAGGAGGCCACTGATCAATGTTTCTCTCTCATCGATGTTTCTAACTCTCTATCCCTCTCCCTTCTCTGTAAAAAATCAATAAAATATATTTTAAAAAATAAATAAATAAATAAATAAATAAAATAAAAATAAGGACCCAGCAGGGACACACCAACACTCGGCTTCCCCAACGTGGGATACAGGCCCCGCCACCACCCCAGAGCAACACCCCACCAAATCACAGCCAACACTGCCAAGACCCCCTGGTGCAAAATGCAGCCCACAGCCCAGCCCAACCCGAAAAAGGCTGCTGTGGGCACCTGGTAATGACGTCACATAGTAATGCCCAGCTTCCTCTCCCTAGCAACTAGCATCCTTGGAGTTTCTTCAGCCCAGAAACCCAACTTGCTTTATAGTCAGGTGTAAACATTTTACAGTTGAACCAAATGTGAAGCATTTTCCCATGCCTCACCTCATTTGACTGTCACAGAAGTCCTGGAGTAGGTAGATAGGAGACTCAGTAGAATCCTATTTTCTTTTCATTAGCAAGAAGTGAATAGCAATATTAACATATTTTTCTAATTAATTTCCTTTCAATGTGCACAAATCTGTGCACTGGGACACTAGTAATAAATAAGTTAAAAAGCAAATAGGCTGATTTCCTAAAATATTTCTAGGTTGTTAAAGAAAAAAAAAGAATAGTAAGATTATGAAAGGTAACAAAATTACTCCAATGTCTCTCAGAAACTTCCTAAGTACCTCTGCCCCAATGTTTCCATTTTTAAAAATTTATTAAATTACATGCAAATTAGCATAACCAATGGACATAGACGCTAGGGCAGTGAGGGCTTGCCCTCGGGGGTGGGAATGGCTGGGGAGGAGGGGTCAATTGTGGGAAAAAAGAGACATATGTAAAACTTTAGACAATAAAAAATAAAATATATCTTACTGAGCAACAACAAAAAACTACTAAATTACCCAAAAATCTTCTAATATAGTTCCATCAGCAAAGTCAAAATGGCCCTGGCTGGTATGGCTCAGTTGGCTCAGTGCAGTCCCATGCACACCAGTTCCATTCCTGGTCAGGGACATACCCAGGTTGTAGGCTAAATCCCCAGAAGGCCCCATGAACGAGGCAGCCAATTGATGTTTTACTCTCATCAATGTTTCTATGTCTCTCTCTCTCTCCCTCTCCCTTCCTCTCTCTCAAATCAATAAAAACATATTTTTTAAAACAGTCAAAATGATCACAGTTAAAAATACACAGTAGGCACCTATTCAAAAATATTTACATTTATCACTCGATTATGCAATATGTGAAGTTAAACCATCCCAGCTACCACTAATTTAAATTTGCTTAAAGTTCACATAAAATTAGTACATGCATTTAATAAAAGAGGAAGAATAACTACTGAGAGAGCTTACTGACAAGTCAGATAAGGTGACTATAAACAGGTTTAATTGGCTTAAGTTTTTCATTGTTGACATCAAAATAAAATGCCATTTATCAGAATAATTCAAATGAGATTACTTTCTAGTATCTCATTTCGGTTAGTAACTCCAATCTGAAAGCATGAGAACCACTGACTAAGCATCTTTCCAAGAAGGAACTGTGCATAATTACTACTATTTTGCCAATGACAGATTCCAAAGGAATATCTGCTTTGTGGCACCAGGACTGGACTCCTGTACCTTCACAACCTAGTAATTATTAAATCACCTGAAGCAGCTGGGGCACTCCCAGCCTTTAGATTGGAGAAAACACTAAACAGAATTCTAATAAAAAGAATCCATGTTAAGAAGCTGAGAAATTAAAATTGTTACCTATACATAAGCATCATTATGATCAATCATCAAAAACTCTACTGAGCCTGGCCAGCATGGCTCAGTGGTTTAGCATCAACCTATGAACCAGGAGGTCACGGTTCGATTCCCAGTTGGGGCACATGCCCAGTTTGCAAGCTCGATCCCCATTGGGGGGTGTGCAGGAGGCAACCAATCAGTGATTCTCTCTTACCATTGATGTTTCTATCTCTCCCTCTCCTTTTCTCTCTAAAACCAATAAAAACATTTTTTAAAAAATACTCTGCAGAGCTCAGTGAAAGGAACTGAGGGGAATACTGGCTAAGACAAAATTATCTACTGATCAAGAAGGTTCTGATCAAATTAGGTAAAGATACAAGTTAGTCAAGTTCACCAAGAGTATGAGGGGTACTGGCATTACTAGCTGCAAGATTTTTGAGAAAGCTCCAACTAGGTAGATAAGACATGCTAGTGTGACTTACCAAAAACATGAGGGGTATCAGCAATTAATGTCACAATTTTTTAAAGAGAAGTTAACTACTGCAAAGCCAGGATAGACTTCAAAAAGGGGTAATTGAGCTGAGCATTGAAGGATGGAAAGATTAACTGGTTAGACAGCATAAGAGAAGAAAAGGACAAAAGATAATGGCAACAAAGGTGCTGAATTGGGCATGTGGTCATTAAATATTTATAAATATCTACTATATCTCAATCATTGTTAGGTACTAGGTATATACTGGTGAACAAAACCGATGAGTACCCTGCTCCTGTGACGTCCAGTAAGGAAGACAGATAACAATCACACAAGCAGATATATCATTACAAATTCTAATAGGTGCTAAGAAGGGAGGCAAAAGGAAATAACAGGAAAGGACTAGCAAAATGGGAATGAGGGAAAGCAACTCTGATATATAAACTGAGGCTTAAAGAAGGCAGCCAGGCAAAAAGCAGGGGAAAGAGTGTTCAAGGGAGAGCTGGCCTAGCCGGGTAGCTCAATTAATTAGAGCATCGTCCTGACACATTAAAGTTGTGGTTTCGATCTTCAGTCGGGACACATACAAGAATTAACCAATGAATGCACAAATACGTGGAACAACAAATTGATGTTTCTCTCTCCCTTCCTCTCTAAAATCAATCAATCAATCAATAACATTTTTATAAAAGAAAAAGAGAGAGCCACCCATACAAAAGCCCTGAGGTTGAAAGAACTTGCTGAATTTAAAAGTAAATAAATAAGAAGCTATTGTGACTGAAGCATAATGGACAATGTGCTTAGAGAGTCAGGGGCCAGGTTATATACAAAGCATAACAGGCCAAGATAAAATGTTTGCAGCCCTGGCCGGTTTGCTCAGTGATTAGACAGTCAGCCTTCGGAGACAAGGGTCTCAGATTCAATTCGGGTTCAATTCCCAGTCAGGGGAATGGTCAGGGTCAGTGACACATACCCTGGTTGCAGGTTCCCCAGCCCAGGTAGGGGCATGTGTGGGAGGCAACCAATCAATGTGTCTCTTTCCCTTCAATGTTTTTTTCCTCCTCCCCTCCCCCCCCCTTCCCTTCCACTCTCTGGAAATCAATGGAAAAAATATCCTCAGGTGAGGATTAAAAAAACAGTGTTTGCATAGTCACAAACATATCCTATATAATAAAGGCTAATATGCAAATTGTCCCCTCAACGGGGAGTTCGACCAGAGTTGGGAGCTCAATCCCCAGTAGGAGGTGGGCAGGAAGCAGCCCAATACATAATTTTCTCTTATCACCGATGTTTCTCTCTCTCTCCCTCTCTGAAATCAATAAAAATATATTTTTAATAAAAATGAAATAGATAAAAACAGCAATGCTTGAACAGGTTAGCAATGCTTATTATGTTTTGGCTTATATTTTAATATGGTATTTTCAAGCACTTCTTTTGCCTCCCCCTGCCCCCGACCCACCCTTCCCTCTCCTCAATTCTAATACACCGAAGAATGTAATGAAATAAAAATACCCCAAACTTGAGCATCAATTATACAGGAGTTCAAATCAATCGTCTGCCCCTCACTAGCTTTGGCAGTAACTACTCTGAGCTCAGATCCCTCATATATAAAATGAGGATAATGACTACCTCACAGAGTTTTTATTTTCTCCCTGTCATACCCAAAATACTGAGTTGGTGGACTGTTATTTTAATTGTTATTTCCTAATGGTATATGGAAGGCTGATGGTTGAGAAGTTTCCATTCTCAGGATTCACGGGTAGGAGAGGATGATTATAAAACAGGCAACATATAGAAATAGAATGAATAAAGAGAAACAGGGAGTAAGAGGTAAAAATGGAGTTTCTTCTAGAAGTGCAGTAACAGGTTTCAAGCATTTCCTTCAATAGAAACTTAAATGAAAGCAGATTGGGCAAGTTCAGTAAAGAGAAATTATGAGAAGGAAAAAATAAACTTATGTCTTCCCAGCAAGACACAATTTCTACCTAATGTATTCCCTTTGTGGAATATTAGCTAAAACAAGTTAGGTAAACTAAGGCTATTTCTGTCACAGGTGGGAGGGCAAGGCTTGTAATCATTTTATAGCATCCCCACCCTTAAGAATTATTTGAACAACCATAATCTGTAAGTACTTCTTAAGGATAGCCAAAGATGTTGTTTTATATTTCAGGAGCTAGCATTTCATAAAAATAAGTAAATACATAAATAGCAGTTCAACTCTTCAATAAATCTTTGGGTAATTTTTCTCCCACAATTGTATCAAAAATAATGAAAACCTGGTTTAATATCTTTCCCCTGATTTGACAAATGTCCCCATCTTCCCTCTCTTATTCTCAGGAAATCTCACCATTAAATATCTTAAGATTTCCCTCTTTCCTACAAATTGGGGAAACTGAATTCTCTAATATGCACTCTGATGGCACCAGTATTGAATGAGAATATAAAAACTTAACAAAATTTCCAGGGACCACTCTGCTAACCAATTTAAACAAATGAAGGCGGTAGTGATTACACAGCTATATGCATTTGTCATGTATACATCACAAAACGTACACGTAAAATTGGTGAATTTTATTGTAGGTAAATTATACCTCGACAAAGCTGACTTGAAAAAAGAAAAAGCCCAGCCAGTGTGGCTCAGTAGTTGAGGTCACTAGTTTGATTCCCGATCAGGGCACATGCCCAGGTTGCAAATTCGATCCCCAATAGGTCCCATGCAGCAGGCAGCTGATCAATGTTTCTCTCTCACCAATGTTTCTATCTCCCTCTCCCTTCCTCTCTCTTTAATAAAAAGTCGAGAAAAATATTTTTAAAGAAAAGAATGCATGCATTCATTCAGCAAATATTTAATTGAGCACCTATTATGTGCATTCAAAGTTTATACCCAATCTTTCAGCTTGACTATGTAGGTCCTACCTGTATGTAATGTGCTTTACTCAGAAGCTGACAATGTCCCACAAAGCCATGTTACATGAAAAATGGTTCCATTTCTGATCATGAATATCACCTCAATGATGGCCTCTACAGTGGAAGAACCATTAGCTATCCAACATTTTCCATTACATAAATGTAACCTGTGGTCACCCAGGTACTCTATGAGAAAAAAATGTATTAAGCACCTACTGCATATAAAATATAGCACTACTACATGGGTTTGTCTTTCTACAAAAAAAAAAAAAAACACAAAAAAAAACTAGAACATCTCAAAAGCATACTGACAACACTGCTGGAGGAAAAGAAGGCAACATTATTGGGAAATAGACTTAACTGACAGGATCCCAGTGACCTAGTGGCTCAGTCAAAGACCTAGAAGCTAAGCCTCCTGGTTCCCAATGCAGTATGCCTAGCGGAGATAACCATGGACCTTAGACACAGACTTGAGTTTTAATTCCAGCTCCACTTCTTATTAGTTTTATATAGAAACTTCTGACCCTCACCGTTTGCTCATCTGTGAAACAGACCCCAACCACTTGTGAAGACTATGTGAGATATATACCACCGAGCACAATTACTGGGCACAGAATAGGCACTCAACAATGTTAGTTCCCTTTCTTGATCTTAAATTATTTAAGAGTAAGAAAATACCTATTAATCAAGGCTGATCCACAATCCCTGTTCGTAATCACAGGACGAGAAACCAGTATTTGCTGCCTTGTTTATATTCTAAGCAACTCCCTTCCCGCCCCACTATTTCCAGTTTTTCAAACGTTAGTGACTATGTTTAGAAAAGTGATTTAATTTTAGAAGCCTGAAAAATTCTTCTGAGTAAATTGAGCACAACTTTAATATGCCCCAAGGGGAATTCTGAGCAAAATAATTATTTCTGACAAGAGAATTTTCTATGGGGGTTATTCAATTTAACCACACGAATGCCACCAAACACGCCAAGTGACAGGAAGCCATCTGGAACATACTGGTACCGATTCTCAGAAGGGAAATGTCCCCCGAAAATCCATACCCCCCCCCCTCTCCTTCCCTCATCTGAGGCAGTAAAATCTAACAACTAGGTGAACTGAATTCCCCCGGTTCCGACACTAGTCCAGCTCCTTAAGGCCAGAACTGCGGGCAGTGTGTAAAAAAGCCCTGAGCAAACCCCACCTCTCGAAAGACCCCCAAAAGGCAGGGCGGTCCAGAGAGCATTTTCTCCACAAGCGACGGGCGGAGAAGGCAGCTCAGAAGCACAATTTGTCTCCCAAGGTCATTCATGTCAGAGAAGGTGCGACGGGGGATCTGCCTGCCAGCAGTCCGCCTGTGCGGAGATCCCACCGCAGCGTTTTGGGGGTGTCTATTCGCTTCCCCTCTCCCACCCCCAAGCGTGAGCACTAGTCTCGGCATCTCCGAAACAAGCCACCACAAGTTCTGCAGTGTTAGGAAAGGGGCTGACGATGAAGAAACAGATGCTCCAAAGCAAGATGGTCTTTCTGGGCTCGCAGAGCGTCCTCCAAGGTTATTCACAGAAACCGCAGGCACCTCGCGGAGCGCTAACCCGGGCTCCGAGCCCCCCCGCCCGGCCGCTCCGGGACGCCAGGTTCCCCGCAGGCAGCCTCCGCAGCCCGAGGCCACTGGCCCCACAAACCGCACTTCATTCCTGCGCCTCGGGAAGCCATGGCTCCTTCCCGGCCGGGCAGGGGTGGGGGTGCGCGGGGAGGCGGGGAGGCGGGGAGGCGGGCCGCGTGCGCTGCGGAAAGTTCACCGCGGCGGCGGGCGGCCCGGCCCAGCTCGCCTGCGTCCCCCTGCAGATTCCACCATTAATTAGTCCTCAGGACTGTCTACTGGCAACTTAAACAAAGCGAATGCCTCAAATTCCTTCCTAGCCCGGCGGTCTGGCCGTGAGACCAGCATCCGCCAGGACGCGGCCGGCGAGGCAGGCCGACAGCTGCGGCGGCGGCGGCGGGACCCCTCCCCGCCCGGCCCGCACCCCCGCGGCGCAGTCCCGCAGCCGGCCCCCGCACGCCGGCCCGAACGCTCCCACCTCCTCCTCCGCCTCCTCCTCCTCCTCCTCCTCCTCCTCCTCAGCTCCCGGCTCTTCCTGTAAGATCACTTCCTTCCTCCCGGGTGCCCGCGGGCCCCGCGCAGCCCCCTCCCCGGCCGCCCCGGCCCCCCGCCCCGCCGCGCCGCTCCCCGCCCCCACCGGGCCCCGCGCGCTCCCCCTCCGACTCCCAAACTCGACCTTAAAACTCTTCCTCCGCCCCCCACGCCCCCCCAAACATCCCCGAGCTCCCGGCCCAACGTTTCTCCTCAGAGTCTCGTTCCCACCGAGAAGTCTCTCCGAAGCTTCCCTCCCCCTCCCAAAACTCCAAAAACACTCTCAAGGTCTCGCGCCCCAAGGTCTCCCCGCCCGAGTTCTTGCTCCAAAATTCCAAACTCTCCCCCCACCTCCACTCCACACCCCCAGACCCCTCCCCCGGGGCGCCGGCCGGTTCTGCCCCGCCGCCCCCGGTGCCCCCGACCCCTCCGCGGGGCAGGCCATCCACTCGGACGCCCTCCCCAGCCCCGGACGCCCGTCCCGGATGCCCGCCCCGCGCTCCCGCCGCCCCGCCGCAGACCCCTCACCTCGGCGGCTCCGGCCCACGCTCCCGCCCGCCCAGGGCTCGGGCGCTCCGCTCCCGGCCGCCGGCGCCTCCTCGGGCTCCCCTGGACTGACAATGAGGGGCGGGCCAATGGGTGACGTCAGCGTCCTGGGGGCGGGGCCTGCTGCGAGGGGCGGGGCTAGGCTGTACGCTCCGCCCCCTCCGTCGTATTTTACCCTTCCCCAGACGAGACTCCGCCAAGCTGTAGGCGCGGTGGGAATTCAAAATGGGAGACAGAACGTCCTGCTTTGAAGAGGGGCACTCTCAGGGGTGTTGCGAGGACTAAAGGAGATAATCCATGTAAAGGTGGTTAGCCCGGGGCCTGCTATAGTGTCATCACTCAACAGATACTATTTCTATTACTCAGCAAATGTGGAAAAGGAACTCAGTTTGAGACTCAGGAGGCATGAGTTCCAGTCCCCCCTCTGCTATTAATTAATTGTGTGATCCTAGACAAGTCCTTTCCCATCTCTCACTTTCAATTTCTTTAAAATGGGAAGGGACGATGACCAGATGATCTCAAAACTCCCTCCAATAATTATATATTTTCTGTGGACCTACTATGTGCGAGGTACCTACAGCCCAGAGACACGGAGAGGCAAGCTTTTGAAGGGAGCCCAAGGCCCACACCCAGCATGGTGCAGGGCACAGCCAGAGACACTCCTGACAGATGCCCTCCCACATACTGGCACAGAGCTGCATTCACAAGCTGGGGCACAGAAGCGCTGAGAGCTGCTTCCGCTGACTGCAGCAGCATAGCTGGTCTCTTGAGACATCTCTTGTGTAAGTTCCTTATTGCCTATGGAATAAAGGCTAAAGCCCTGACCTACCTTTATACACACACACACACACACACTGTAAAGTTTATCCAAACTTCCCCTGGCACACCCACTGCTTTCCCACATCTGCCCCATTGCCCATGCTCGTCCCTTGCTGTCTTATCTCAACTTACAACTCCTAGTTTCCCTCAGCCAGAAGTGGACTCTCCCTGCCTGGAATATCCACAGCATTGTGTCTAACTCTCATGTGGTCATGAACACATTTTTAACTTGTGTCGAAATTAACCTCCCTTTTGTTTCTTAGCACTTTCTCCCTTCCTTGAGGTCAGAACCCACACATGTTCCACAAACCATGTAGTTGTCGTTCTTATTTTCGTTATTATTATCATCAATATTATTTCTAGCTTGTAACACCACATAGCACCTCCAGTGATAATCCACCCAATCATGACACAGTGGAAGACTCTGACGTCCTTCGGGAGGGAGAGGCTCCCTGAAAGCGGCCCTGCAGAGGATTGCCATTGGAACAGGAACCAACACTCCAGTTTCGAGCCCCCAGGGGGATTCTGCTGAGGCATATCCGACACACCAGGGTATCTCTGTCCCTTGGCACCTCCTCAAAAGTGGGGACAGCTTCAGGTTCTCTCTGCAAATTCTCCTCTCTCTCTCTCTCTCTCTGCAAATTCTTTGCAGCAGAGCTGACCCATTTCTCCCTCATGCCTTTCTCCTCTCACTTTCCTTACAAGAGATGGATCTGTGTTAAACTGCCCTTGGCATCTCTGCAGTCCACTAGGAGGGCTGCAGCAAGGCGCTGGGCGTTTCCAGAATGCTGGCCTGTGGGAAGAGGGAAAGGCTTTGGGGATTCTGATTAATTTCCTGCACTGAAGACAGGCAAATGGCTGTCCTGAAATGCCTGGGCTGGTCCTCAGGGCCCCTAACAAATTGAGGCTTATTTTTAGAATAGGAAATTCAAAAACGCTACTTCCCATGAAAATCCAGCGTGGCCACAGGATGGCTGCAGGCAAAGAACGGGCCTTTGCTGAGTCTTTCCCATGTACTGACTCTGATTCCAAGCTTTGCACACCCTGGGAGGTTCTGAAGACAGAACTTTCTCCCGGAGACCGATGACCCCATCTGCCACTTATTCCTTCACTCACACCAAAGCTTTGGCACAAGACAAATCAGGATTCAGATCTCAGCTCCGCCACTTACCAATTGTGTGACCTTGGACTTGCAATCTCTGCACCTCAGTTTCTCACCTAAAAAATAGGAATAATCTCTCTGGCCGGGTGGCTCAGTTAGTTGGAGTGTCATTCCATACACCAAAGTGTTGTGGGTTCGATTCCCAGTTAGGGCACATACCTGGGTGCATATGGGAGACAACCAATGGAAGTTTCTCTCACAAATTGATTTTTTTTCTCTCTCCCTTCCTCTCTCTCTCTCTAAAAAAATTAATTAATTAATAAACATATCCTTGGGCGAAGATAAAAAATGGGAATAATAATAGCACCTATCTCATACAGTGACTGTGATGATAAATGAAATAACATGTGAAAGAGCTTAGTTCAGAGCCTGGCACCCAGTTCATGGTGGCTGCTATTACTATTTCATGATGTCCTCCCAGAAAGGCCCCACATGTGCTGGCCTCTGGGCTGTAGGGCTAACTGACAGTCTTGACTTCATAAGCTCAGTTGGTAAAAGGAATGAGGTAGATTTGCATGATCAGGCAAGAAAATGCATCTACTGGGTATTGTTAAATGATAAGAGTAAGTTGCAGAATTACAGGTACAGTAGGATCCATAGTTATAACTTTAATATACCAGGTATGCTTAATGTATACATAAAATATGGAAAATAGCCCTAACCGGTTTGGCTCAGTGGATAGAGCATTGGCCTGCGGACTGAAAGGTCCCGGGTTCGATTCTGGTCAAGGGCTACCTTGGTTGTGGGCTCATCCCCGGTAGGAGATGTGCAGGAGGCAGCTGATCGATGTTTCTCTCTCATCGATGTTTCTAACTCTCCACTGAGCCTAACCAGTCAGGGCGATGTTTCTAACTCTCTATCCCTCTCCCTTCCTCTCTGTAAAAAATCAATTAAAAAAATATGGAAAATATAGAGAACTAAATAGGAGGCTCTCACCTTTCTTCTTACTGTTTGACATGTTTGTGTGTATGTGTGTATGTATGTGTGTGTGTGTGTGGCAGGAACTTTATAAAAAACACTACTAGATGCTAAGAGGGAAAAAGAAAGGGGAGAAAACACAGCCACAAGACAGGTCAGCCGTGTGCATCTGAATCATAGGAAGTTCCACAGCTCACATCTCATTCTTCATGGCACTCCCGAAAAAGCCCCTGCCCAGACATTCTCATTTCCCTCCCTTCCCAGCCCTTAGCTTCATTTGAACTTTCAATGCTACAGCCAAAGGCAAGACTCCCAGCAGAGCTCCCAGAAACCATGGCAAAGCCAGTAGCAAATACGTTTAAGCAGACATTTTTTTTTCTCCCTGTTCTATGCCCTCCTACACCTCCCAAAGAATAACACTATGTCACCATCATGTGCCTACTGTGCCCAAAATTTGCACTTTCGTGTTCCTCATGTTATCTGTCTGCAATTTAATTTTAAAATAATTTTCATTTCTTTATTTATTTTTATTTTTATTTTGCTTTAGAAAGAGAAGAAGGGAGAAGGGTAGAGAGAAAAATGTGAAAGATAAACCTAGATCTATTGCCTCCTATACACACCCCAACCGAGATCGAACCCAAAACCTAGGCATGTGCCCTGACCGGGAATTGAACCTGAAACCTTTCAGTGCATGGAATGACCATGCACCGAACTGAGCCACACAGGCCAGGGCTGCAATTTAAATTTTTTACAAGGAAGTTCTATTACTTAGTCATCAGGAAAAATGGCATATATAAAATATATAAAAGTGCTAACCAAGCTGGGGTTGGTTCACTTTTGTTGGTTTGAAAACAATAAAATATAACATTGTGGTTGAGGCAAGTGCTAAGGTTCACAGGAATCATAGAAAGCGAAAGTGGAAAGAGAGAAAATCACCCTAAATTTCTCCTACTATCCCCCAAAAGGCATGATTTACATTTACATTTCAGGACACCCACCAGGACCTATATTTCATTCATTCATTCATTCATTCATTCATTCAACAGACATTTAAGGACTCTTTACCATAAACCAAGCATCATACTGGGTACTTTATAGTTACTATCCCATATAGGTTATGGGGGTTATTATTCTGATCTTGCAGATTAAGGAAACAAGGCTCAAGTAGGTAAAGTATACTTGCCCAAAGTCTCACATCTAATGGGATCTAAACCAAAGGCCTTCACAACATCAAAGCTCAATTCCTGAATGATGTGGGCTGAATTACAAAGCCAGTGAGCCGTGCACTCGGGCAGCCATGGTGGCCTGACTGGCCTTGGGCAAGTCACTGAACTCTTCTCAGCAGTAGTTTCCCCATCTCTGCGGGATGAGGGCATACATGGATATTTTGTGCAAATTAAGCGTCTTGCAAAGTTGTAACACATAATACAAAGGGAAGTCATTGGGTCAGCTGTTCCAGGACTGAATCCCACTCATCTTTGGATCTCTTGGTGCTGTCCCCCTTATTGTGTAGCCCCCTTAAGGTTTACCCACCATTAAGGCATTTAGGACAGTCTTTCTTGCATGAACTCATACTGCCCCCCAGTAGCCTGGGACCTCCTCAAGGATGGGAACGATGCTTATTCATTTCTGAACCTTCTGCCCCCACTACAGTGTCTGCCGTGCATCCCCCCCCCCCATTCCTTTACTTATTTATTTCATAACAAATGGCTGCGGGCCCAACATGTGCCAGGCACTGCACATACTACACGACAACAAAGATCTGGAGAGACAAGACAACATTAAACACAATTAATTATTTCATAACAATTGCATTAAGTGCCACAAAGTATCAGGCCAGGTGCTACGAGGGCTTTGGGGATGCAAAGTGGGGACCTAGCTCAATCCAGGACACAGGAAAGGCTTCCTAAAGGAGGTGGCCTTGAGGCTCGGAGAGGTTAAGAAATTTGCTCAAGGTCACACAGCTGGTAAGGGGGAAAGCTGGGATTTTAACCCAGGATGCCTGACTCCATAGCCCATGTTCTGCCTGCTATACAACACTGCCTTTTTATCTCTTCCATCTTATTCTTCCCTGGCTCTTATTCATGCGAAGGGAGCAAGGTCTATCTAACACTGAACGCACTAAAGCAATGTTTTTCCCAGCTTTGGGGACTAGGGACCCTCTTTGAGAATCTGGTGAAATCCATGAAACTCTCCCAGAAACAACATGTATACAGACACCCCCACAAAATCATGCCTACAGTTCCAGGGGGTTCGTAGGCATCCTGGCACTCAGCTTTAGAACCCACACCGTGGCGGACCATAGGACCTTAGAGTGAGATCCTCAAAACTTCAGAAAGAGACACCAGGGCCCCATGGGGACCTCAACTGCCCAGACAGACCCCAGGATCCTACAGAAAGATTTTCAAGATCCAAGAGAAAGAAGATCCTGGGATCCCGTAGGAACCCCAAGTCCTCCGAAGTAACAGCAGGGCCCTGCAGAGATATTCCCAAGATGCTTTGGTCTATTCGAGAACCTCAGGCCCCCTTACAGCACAGGTACCCCCCCCCCCCCCAGAGGAACCTGCAGGCCTTGGAAAGCTGTGCTTCTTAACCCTTTGGGCGGTCCCTGACACCTTACAAACTCTGAAGAAAGATGCAACACACAACATGTTCCACACAAAGCCGAGGGGCTTACTGACCTCTGGGAGGCCATCAGTAGCCCCCAGATTCTGACCTCCTGTTCTTGAGCTTCCACAAGAACAGGACACCCCACCCCCACCCCCTGCCCCTGAACCACTCAAGAACCTGGACCAGGACGACCGACTCAAGGCACAAACTTTAGAGTCAAAACAGACCAGGAGTCGAATCCTGGCCCTGCCGTTTTCTCGCCATGACCTTGGACCACTCACCGACAAACCCTCAGGTTTTCAGCATCTCGCCTCCCAAAAGAGAGGGTTGGGCAAGCCTCCCTCCCCAGCCCAGCCCCGGCGGCGTGGGCTCCGTGCCGGTGGGCGATGGCGCCCGTGGGACTCAGCCTGTCCGCTCCGCCGCCCAGGGTCGGGCTGCAGCACTTGCCCGCAATGCTAACGGGCAGCCTGCACCCGGAGCGCCGGCGGGCGGCGGGGAGGCGGGGTGGGGGTTGGGGGGCGTTTGCCGCAGTGACAGCTCCGCGCCCGCGGGCCTGGGAAGCCGGGAAGCCGGCGGGGCGGGCGCGCTCGCCGCCTCTCCCCCCACCCGGCAGGGCGTTCCCGCCAGCCCGCTTCCTGCAGCCGAGGACGGGGGAGGAGGACGGCGCGGAGGGGCCGCGGGCCTGGCAGGCCTGGTTCCTGGCTTTCTCTCCGCATTTCCTGAGCAGGACCAGCCGGGGGAGGGGGCCCAGCACAAACCTCCTTCCCCGGGAGCGCAGCCAGGAAACCGCGTCCTTGCTCACCCCGGCCCCCGCTCTGTGCCCGAGCCCTGCTGATGGCGCCCGCGATCTCCCAGTCCTTACCGCCGGGTGCGATGCGACCCACTCACCTCCCCCCCCCCCCCCCCCGAGGAAGCCGAGAGACGAAAGGGCAGACCCCAGACCCCACAACACAGCAAGTTTCCACCCCCGTGATGTGAGTGTATTAACTCCATCCTAAGCATGAGAAAACGGAGGCTTCAGAAAATGAAGTGACTCACCCAAGGTCACCCTAAAAACATTACATGCCAGGCACGGTGCTGCAAATGCTCCAAAGCTATTTCATTGTTGAGGCCTCAGAATCTATGAACGTAACGAATGCACCTATTTAACAAATGAGGACAGTGAGAACCAGAGAGGCCAAGCGGCCTCTCCAATGTCACACAGCTACGAAGCGACAGAGCTAGGAATTGAGCTCCAGTGTCCTGTTTCCGGAGCTCAGCCCTGCTTCCACTCATGACAGTCAGTAACCTGGGGGCCCGCACCTTGTCTCATCTGCTCCTGTGTCACCAGAACCCCACCTGGAACTTGGCACAAAACAGGTGGGCAGAGTTGACCATGGAGCCTAGCACAGAAGTACAAAGTTAGAAGGACTAGGTGGGTGCCTTTTGAGCCTCTTCTGAATGACCAACACCATGCTCCATGATGTGGAAGATCTAACTACCCTGAACTCAAGTCAGTCCCAGTGTTAGTGAAGCTATGCTCACTGCTGTATTAGAGAAAGCTGGAACTCTCAGTGTCTAAATAACAACAGAATCTAGTTCAATGTCTGTCCCATTCACTCAAGTCAACATGTGGTCTCCAAGGTCACTCTGACATTGACATCCAGTTGGCAGATGGGAGAAAAAAAAGAGAGGAGGTATTTAGTTGACTTCAGGACGCTTCAGCCGAGTGAAAATTCAGCCTATGTTTGAATACTTCCTATCATGATGAACTTTCTCTCTCCCATAATAGCCCATCCCCCTGTTGGACAAATCCGTTGGTCTAAATTATAAATAATCCATTTTGTTCGTGCATGGTTCCTTGTAAACCAGCGGTTCTCAACCTGTGGGCCGCGACCCCTTTGGGGGTCGAACGACCCTTTCACAGGGGTCACCTAAGACCATCAGAAAACACATATATAATTACATATTGTTTTTGTGATTAATCACTATGCTTTAATTATGTTCAATTTGTAACAATGAAATTGGGGGTCACCACAACATGAGGAACTGTATTAAAGGGTTGCGGCCTTAGGAAGGTTGAGAACCACTGCTGTAAACAAAGGAAGACCGCCATACACGTTGCCTGGTGTTCTTGGCCGTTTTCTAAGGGTAAGCGGCTCCGTGATGTGAAGTTCCTTGTGAACTGGAACAATGCCAGGTGTTCACCAAAGATGCTCCCCTTCCAGGCACAGAGTTGTTTCGGAGAAAAGCAGCTCAGACTACATTTTCCAGCACCGCTTGTGAGTCTGTGGCTAGTTTTCACCAATGGGAGATGGGCAGGGAAAACGTGTGCCGTACGCAGGCCAAATCCAAGTTAAGCAGTGTGTCTGCTTTCTCAAAGCTCTCGCTTTTTTTCTCCCATCTGCCAACTGGATGCCAATGTCAGGGTGACCTTGGAGACCACATGTTGAACATGGCAGAGCCTTGGCCAGCCTGGGTCTCTCTCAGTCACTTGAGTGAATGGGACAGACATTAAACTAGATTCTGTTGTTATTTAGACACTGAGAGTTCCAGCTTTCTCTACTACAGCAGTGAGCATAGCTTCACTAACACTGGGACTGACTTGAGTTCAAGTTAGTTAGATCTTCCACATCATGGAGCATGGTGTTGGTCATTCAGAAGAGGCTCAAAAGACATCCATTTAGCACTGACTGTGTCCAGCTGGCTCTGCTGGTCATAAATAGTCTCTGTTCATCTCATTGATGCATTATTTCCTGCCAATTCCAAAAAGGGTTTTGAGGTGGTTTCCATTGCAGCCTCAAGCCTATCTGATGAATAATTAAAGAGAAAAAAATCAAAGAGTAATGAAAGCCTGGACCAAAAGCCAGTGGGGAAGCAGGGAAGAAAGATGAAAAATTGACTAATTATAGCAGAAATGCTCCACTAAGTTTTCTAAGGATAGCAACTGTGACCGAGCAAAAACCATGGCTCTGAGTCTCCTGGCAGTCAAAGCAAAGAGGGAAACAGGATGAGTGCAGCTATAAGCATGTGATTAAACACAGACCCTGGAACCAGACTGTGTTTTTCGAAGCCCAACTCTACCACTTACTAGTCATGTGACCGTAAACTACTTAACTTCTCTGTGCTTCTGTTTCTTCATCTGAAAATGGGGTTGATATAATGATAAAACCCCTCTCTTAGGATCATTGGGACGATAAAATGAGTTAAAGCATATTCAGTTCTTCTTTTTTTGTTAATCCTCACCTGAGGATATTTCTCCATTGATTTTTAGAGGGAGTGGAAGAGAGGGAGAGAGACACAGAGAGAGAAACATTGATGCGAAAGAGACACATCCATTGGTTGCCTCCCACACATGCCAAAGGTACTTGTCCTTGACCAGAAACTAACCAAGGACCCTTTAGTCGGTGGGCCAACACTCTATCCACTGAGCCAAACCAACCAGGGCCATATTCAGTTCTTATAAAATCTGTAGAAGAATTGCCCATTGCTACAGTCTGATTGGAAGAATCAGGCCAGTGATTTGGGAGAGACAAATATTTTCCTGCACTAAACTCTCAGAGGAATGTATCACACAAGGGACACCCCCTGTGCCTCAACAAGAGTTTTATGACAACTCCTGGGCCTTTTGTCACATGGTTGTTTCTCTTACTGGTTTATGATAAGCCTTGGCATCCTACTCACTGGGGAATTCTGGGGGCAGGTTGCTGGGGTAACCTAGGGCTCTAGGTACCTTTCTGCTGACTGTCCACAGGGCAGGTGTCATGATGAGGAGCAAAGGTGTTGGCGTACATTTATTAACTTCTAGCTACAGCTCCTCCATTTTTACAGTGGAGACAGTGACAAATAGTACCTGCCTAAGAGAGTTGCCATAAAGATTATAGAAAAGAACATATAAAAACGCTTCCCACAATAACTGGTAATATAGGATGAACACAGGACACAAGCGCCCACAAAATAATGGGAAAACCGACACAATAAAACAGAGAATTTCCCTGGAGAGCCCTGGAGTAAGGAGAGTACTTTTTCGTTGTTAATCCTCACCCGAGGATATTTTTTCCATTAATTTTTTTAGAGAGAAGTGGAAAGGTGGGAGGGTATTGGGGGGGGGGGAGAGAAAAAAAACATCGATGTGAGAGAGACACATTGACTAGTTGCCACCCACAGGCACCCAGACCAGGGCTGGGGATCAAACCTGCAATCCAGGTACGAGTCCTTGACTGGGAATCAAACCCGTGACCCTACAGTATGTAGGCCAATGTTCTATCTACTTAGCCATACCAGCCAAGACTATTTTTATTTTTAAAAAATTATTAATTTATGAGAAAGAGAGAGAGAGAGAGAGAGAGAGAGAGAGAGAGAGAGAGAGAAACATCGATGTGAGAGAAACACATCGATTGGTTGCCTCCTGCATGAGCCCCAACCAGGGCTGGCCTGAGGAGGAGCCTGCAACCAAGGTATATGCCCTTGACCAGAATCAAACCTGGGACCCTTTGGTCCGCAGGCCGACGCTCTATCCACTGAGCCAAGCCAGCTAGGGCGAGATTAATTTTTAATGCTTCAAAAAGTAGAAAAGTAATGGTGCCTTTCCCCCAGATTGTGACCCTGGGCTGACCAATCGTCATTTCTTTGCTTCTGGCTGGAACGCTTCTTTGCCCTTATTCCTGTGGTATGCAGCTCAGGTTGGCCCGTTTTTTGGAGCCACACTGGCCTGGAGAGGTGCCACAGAGCAAGAATGACCACGGTGCCCCAGCAAAAGACTGTCTCTGAGGGGGGACCGAGGGCCGGAAGCTCCCCGTGGGTTCCATGTGTTGGGTGGAAAGTACTGGGCTGAGTTTTATACACATTATCTTGTCCAATCCCCCACAACAGCGTCAAGTGTAAGCCCTAGTTATGATCACTTCACAGTTGGAGAAACTGAGGATCATAGAAGCAAAGGGACCTGTCTTTGGTCACACAGCTAAGGAGCAGCAGAGCTGGGACATGAGACGTGTGTGACGCCCTTACGTGTTCCTAGCCACTGGACACGCTGCCTTCCTCCTCCAACCCGACCCAGGATCTTGCCTCTCTCTTTAGCCACCCTCTCTCTTCCTCGGCTGTCTGTTTCCATCAAGGATCTTCTTGGAAACACCTAATGCTGGCCACTCACTCCTCCCTCCGGCCTGGCCCCAGGGCAGCCCCTCACCCTAGAGGAACCATCTCATGAACAAGACAGACAAGTTTCATTGAGAGTAACTCCAGCTAATCAGAGGCCGTGAGTGGATGGAAAATCAGACACCACTGCCATCACCCAAGTCCAACCTGCAGCTTTTATTTACTCCGGGTTGGTCTCTCTGCCTCGAGGCTCAGCCACCTCCATTCCTCCCTGATTGAGAACCAGAGTGATTGTTCGCCACACATCTGACCACATGATTCCCCCGCAGAATAATCTGCAACAGCTCCTATTGCTCCCAGTTTAAAGTTCAAAGTCAATAGCCTGCTTTAGTCCCCAAGGCCCAACTTACTTTCTCCAACCTTCTCTTTCCTCTCAGACATCCTTGGCCCCACTGTCCCCCACATTCATAGTTCCCAGCCTCACGCCTTTGCACAAGCAGTTTTCTGTGTGATGAGAGGGGAACAAATGTGTGGATGAGCTGTCAGGCCCGAGCAGGGCTGTGAGGCTCTCAGAGTCCATTAACTGCACCTTCCTGACCTCTGAAGGAGACTTGTCTGCCAGGGGGATTTACCTACCGTCCGCCTGGAAAAGGAGCCAGGTAGGAAGAGAGCACCAGCCACTCTGGCTCTATGTAGAGTCCCGGGACATGAGGATCTTATCTTGAGGCCAGGTGTCAGAGAGGTGACATGATAAAACAGCAAAGGGGAGCTAGATTTCCTATCAAGTCTGTGTGCTGCCTGCGCCCAGCCTTTTAACAACCATCCTATGCTATCTCCCTTGGTGGAGGCAGAATCCACCTCTGTATATGCACGTACTGCATACAGTTGCCAGTGTTGTCCTGCAGCAGGCACAGGCTTCCCACCTCATCATGCTCACTGGCTAAGGGAAATTGCTCTTCGCTAGGAAGGTGCCCATCCACCTGGGATTTCTGCGTCTTTCACTGGTGCTCCTGCGCCACCTCGTGGTAATGTCTGGAATATGCCGGGATTTCTGACGAGAGCTCGGATCTCAAGGGTGGCATTTTCATCCTTCTCAGGCCCTCTACATTCCTCACCTGAGCCTGAGCTGCTGAGAAAGGCAGACGTTGATTCTGTCTCACTGTGGAATCTTGGGTCTGTTACGAGGCTCTCCCGGCTCAGGTTCTTCATCTATAAAAACGGGTCCTTCTACCCTCCAACATTCTAGGATCTTTACCTAAAGTGACCCGTGAGCTTATCTCAGTGGGCAGAATGCAAATTCTAGGAAGGCAGGGAAGTTGCTGGCTTGTTCACTTTCTATCCCAAGTATGTGGGGGCAGTGCTTCATATAATAGATGATGCTTTGTTGGTTTGGGGCTGCATTCATAGAAGCACTGTACGTATAATGAAGGAGGTGATGGTCAGGCTGCCCATGTCTGTCCAGGTCCTCTGTTATATTTGGGATCAGAACTTTGAAAGGAACATGAATAAAGTGTGACTCACTCATAGGAGGGTGACCAAAATGATGGTGGCGGGGGGGACCACAAAACCACACTTTATGGGGAGCAGTTGAAGGAATCAGAATATTGACTCTGGTATTAAAAAAACACTCAAGGGGAAATTGTGTCTGTCTGCCTTCTGAAGAGGGCATCTGGGAAAGAGAGATGGGAGGACTAGGAGTGAGGGCGGCTACTTCAGGAGTACAGAAACCAAAACCTAGACAAGCTTTCAGTCTGAGCTAGATAAAGAACAGACCTGCATTTGAGTCTCAGTCTGTCCCTAACTAGTTTCGTAACCTTAGGCAAGTTCCTGCATCACATTAAGACTTGGATTTCTCAGGTATAATATGGGTATAGTATGCAGCACTCAAGCCTGTTTTTAAATACCCAGTGCAAGGCTTAGTGCCTGGTTAGTGCTGAGTGAGTGTAGCTATGGTTAAAAAAAAAAAAAAAAAATAGAAAGGTAGCCCAGCCGATGTGGCTCAGTAGTTAAGCATCAACCCATGAACCAAGTGGTCAATGGTTCGATTCCTGGTCAGGAACACGCCCGGGTTGCAGGCTCGATCTCTGGTATAGGGTGTGAGGGAGGCAGCTGATCGATGTTTCTCTCTCATTGATGTTTCTATCTCTCTGTCCCTCTCTCTCTAAAGTCAATAAAAACTTTTTTTTTTTAAATAGAAAGGTAGTGAGCACCCTGTCATGACCATGTGAGCAGAGTCTTGAGGGTACTAGGTGTTAATGCCCAGGAGTCAAGCAACTGTTGGGGGTGTGGCTCAGGGTGATGGTGTGGGCACTACTGGCTCTTGGGTCACAATGCCTCACTATGTATCTTGGACTTGCTATTTATTTGCGGTGGGATCTTGGGCAAATTATGTAACTATTTTGAGCCTCAGTCTTGCCATCTGCAAAATGGGGACAATACCAGTTCCCACTTCACTGAGTCATTGGGGGATCAGGAGATAAATAATAAAAATGTGTGAGCCACTGCTCTAATGTTAGTGCTCTGATGGGGTAGTCCTTGATGACCTTGAAGGTTCCCTTCCACCTAATACCCTCCAGGTCGGGAATCCCTGCTCCTCCCCTTGGGAGCAAAATGCAGGGGGCCCTGGTGAAGCAGGTAGATGCACTGTGGTCCTAAGACTCCCAGATGCAGGGGACTGCTTGCCTCTGGTCCCTGCCCATGCAGGGAAAACAGGGCACTGTGCCTCCCCTCCCCCACCAGCCAGCCCTTCCTGTGACAGGAAGGTGGCTGGAAGGCACCTGGGGGAGCTGAGGGAGCAGGGCCCAGGGGAAGAGAGGCTGTCTGGCTTTCTCATCTGCTCCTGCACTTTGGTCCCCAGATAAACTAAGCTCCATGAGGGATCCAGCTGCCATATAGGGTATAGGCATGAGCTGATAGCACAGGGAGGATCAGAGGTTGCCAACTGGTGGACCAGGAGGCAAATCTGGCTGGCAGGTTCCTTTGTGGTTGGCATAGCTGCACAGAGGTTTTGTTTTCTTTGCTTTTTAATTCGTTGTCAACATTTTATTTTATTTTTTGAAAATATATTTTATTGATTTTTTATAGAGAGGAAGGGAGAGGGATAGAGAGCTAGAAACATGGATGAGAGAGAAACAACGATCAGCTGCCCCCTGCACACTCCCCACTGGGGATGTGCCCGCAACCAAGGTACATGCCCCTGACCAGGATCGAACCTGGGACCCTTGAGTCTGCAGGCCAATGTTCTATCCACTGAGCAAAACCGGCCAGGGCGTTGTCAACATTTTAAAATAAGGAGATTGCATAGTAAATCCAGATTCCTTGCTCTCTTAAAACACATTCTGCTTGGCACAGGTCAGTTGGAGAGGAGGAGTGGCTGCCACCTCTAGATAGGGTATCTGAGCTGCAGTCACCAGAGCCCCCACATCTCCCTACTGAATCACACCCAGGCTGCTTCATCCACTTATAAATGGCCCCTGCAGGCCCCTGAGCTTTTTATCCCAGGGAAACAGCACTGGCTTTGACAATATATAGGAGACAATGGGACACATCCTAGCCCAGTTATGTGACTCATTAGTGCCCCAAGCTCCATTTCCCAGTCTGTAAAAGGGGAATAGAGACATGGATTCCTCCCGGGGTTAACGTGAAGATTAAATAGGAAAATGTCTGGAGCGTAGTAGGTGTTCAACAAAAATTCCTCATGCGTAAACTGGCCTGGTCTCATTCAATAATCTCCTCTGGTTCTAAAGCCGGGGTGGGCAAACTTTTTGACTCAAGGGCCACAATGGGTTCTTAAACTGGACCGGAGGGCCGGAACGAAAGCATGGATGGAGTGTTTGTGTGAACTAATATAAATTCAAAGTAAACATCATTACATAAAAGGGTACGGTCTTTTTTTGTGTGTGTTATTCATTTCAAACGGGCCGGATCCGGCCCGCGGGCCGTAGTTTGCCCACGGCTGTAAAGGCTACAATGCCAGGCCCCAGCCACCCTATGAGGCTGGCACTGTCATCCACGTTGTACAGAAGGGCAAACGGAGGCACAGCGATATTAAGCAAGTGAAGGGAAGCGCTGGGATAGGCAGCCCAGTCTGTCGGATTCCCAAACCTGTGCTTTCCCACTATCTCACCCTGCCCCTCTAGGCTGCAGGCCACCTTAGCCCTGGGCACTCCACTGGGGTTAATAGTGTGGATTTTGGCCCTAGCCAGTTTGGCTCAGTGGATAGAGCAACTGGCCTGCGGACTGAAGGGTCCCAGGTTCAATTCCAGTCTAGGGCACATTCCCCGGGTTGCCGGCTCAATCCCCAAAAGGGGGCGTGCAGGAGGCAGCCCACCAATGATTCACTCTCATCGTTGATGTTTCTATCTCTCTCTCCCTCTCCCTTCTTCTCTGAGGTCAGTAAAAATATATTTTGGAAAAAAAGTGTGGATTTTGAGGTATCACTGTATGGCTTGCATTTTGACTCTACCACATACTAGCAGTGTGATGCTAGGAAAACAATGTCATTTCTTAGGACTTTCAGTTCTTTATCTGGAGGATAATAAAAGGACCAACTTTATGTGGGTTAAATGCTCATAAAACACCCAGGGCAGTGCTGGGCACACAGTAAGAGCTCAGTAAATGCTGGCTATTGCCGTCATTAGCTGCACACTGGCTGTGCGTCAGGTACTAAGAGTCCAAAGATCAATGAGAGCCTCTGCAGGCTCAGAGTCTGATGAGAGAGATCAGAGGTCAGAGTGACATATGCTGGAAGGGAGCCTGGCCGTCAAGGCTAGAGGGGGGTGATGGTTGATTTTATGTGCCGACGCGGCTGCGCCCTTGTGCTCAGACATTTGGTCAGACAGTATTCTAGAAGTTTCTGTGAGTGAGATGTACGTTTAAGTCGGGGGCTTTGAGTAGAGCCCATTGCCCACCAGAAGTGGGTGGACCGCGTTCATTCAGTCGAAGGCCGGAATAGGACAAAAGAGGAATTTCCCAGAGGACGGCCTTTGGACTTCGTCCTCAATGTTTGCTTTTCCTGGTTCTACAGCTGCCTTCTGACGCAAAGGATCATCTTTTGTCTGAATCTCTGGCCTGTTGGCCACCCCACCAGGTTCTGGACGCGCCACGCCTCCACCACCGTGAGCGCCAATTCCTTGAAATAAATCTCTTTCTCTAGCTATGCACATCCCAGGGGTTCTGTTTCTCTAGGGAACCCTGACTAATACGGGTGGGGTTGGGGGGTTGGTACCATTACCTCTGCCAGAGGCGGCGGCATCCTTATCTTGTTTGGCAGGGATGGAGGAGGTCATCCGAGGGCTCTGGCTCTGTCCCCGGAGGATGGAACAGTTCTTTAGTGATTGGGACTCACTTACTATGAGGACCCCACAGAGCTGGAAGAGACAGCACATACAGAGGCTGCCAGACTCAGGACTCAGAAACTACGGAAGAAATGTAGCCTGGATCGATGGAAAGCTCTCCCCGTGGGTTCAGTTGTGCAGCCATAGCATCAGGGGTGAGGGGGCGGGAGCCTGTGGCCAGCTTAAAAGCATTAGGAGTATCCATAAGATTCAGTGCTTTGAGTTTGACCTCAAGTGCAATATGGGCCAATTCCTCGCTGAGTCGTGTTAAGAAAAGAAAGGCTGACGGGGCACGAGGCCGCTCAGCCTGAGGCACAGCCCTGGCCTCCAGGTTTCACAAGCGCAGGATCAGGGCGGGCAGCTGGAAGTTACTGGAAATCAGACTTGGGCACAGTGGGAAGAACAGTCAGTACTGACAGGAGAGGAACTGGGTGTCTCATGGGCACTGATCTGTCACTGAGAATGTTCCAGGAGGAACATTCTTCTTTGTGATGTAACCAAGACGTTGCTGTAAAGAGAAAGGGCATGCACTTTGGATGGGAGAGACCTAGATTCAAACTGCAGCCATGGCCGCATCACGGCCGTTTAGTCAACACTGGTCCACAGATAGACTGCACACGGCCTGGACTGTAGGGGGCTGTCCCATCTGGGTTTGTGTTTGCACCCCGACAACCTCACCGATGACACGTTACTCAGAATGTTTCCCCGTTAAACGGCACATGAGTCACCCTCTCTGAGCCTCCATTTCTTCTCCTGCCAAGGGAACCTCAGGCCTCAGGGAGCCTTGGAAATCCCTGGGGGACTGCTCGAAGCAGCCAATGCACATAAACTGTTCGTCACATTGAAATACCCTTTGGCTATCCCCACATCCCCACCCGAGGCCCCAAGCCTGTGCCAATCTGAACGTGCCTCATGCTGCCCAACCTGCCACCATCCAACCTATGGGAGGGCAAGGGAGCAAGAGATGGCCCTTCTGGTGTGTTAGGATGTGTTCAGCAAGTAACAGAAAAAGTCAGTGAATAGTTTAAACCAGCGGTTCTCAACCTGTGGGTCGCGACCCCTTTGGGGGTCGAACGACCCTTTCACAGGGGTCGCCTAAGACCATCGGAAAACACATATATAATTACATATTGTTTTTGTGATTAATCACTATGCTTTAATTATGTTCAATTTGTAACAATGACAATACATCCTGCATATCAGATATTTACATGACGATTCATAACAGTAGCAAAATGACAGTTATGAAGTAGCCACAAAAATAATTTTATGGTTGGGAGTCACCACAACACGAGGAACTGTATGAAAGGGTCGCGGCGTTAGGAAGGTTGAGAACCACGGGTTTAAACCGTAAGAATGGTTGTTGCTCACTTAACAAGCAATCTGGGACAGGTGGTGCCAGGGCTGCCCCGGGGCCTCATCCTGTGGTTAAGGAACTGGGTTGGCGCTTCCCGCTCTGCCATCCTCCCGGCATCCATCCGCAATGTTTCCCTGCAGGATCACGGGACAGCTGCCCTCCTTCCCATCCCCATCCTCACAGGGCTGCTTCCAAGCGGGAAGAACTTTTTTTTTTTCCTTGTATGTCTCTCTTTTCCTGTAAGAAGTCTCTTTTCCCAAAGCCCCAGCTGACTTCCCTTACACCATGCATGACCAATTTGTCCCAGTCTGCCTGGTATTTTTCTGATTAGAACTGAAATTCCCAGGTCCTGGGAACCCCCTTAGTCCTTTAACCTGATGGTCTCCCTACTTACACCCTATTGGCCAGAACTGGGTCACATGTCTATCCCTTGACTAATCCCTAGTAAAGAGAATAAGGGTATACCAACTGTTTTAAACCAATCAGGATTCACCTCCTGGGAGACTGGGCATGTTGCCATTTGAACTGATGGGGGTGCGGGGGTGGGGGGGGTGGTTCTGTGAGCAAGGAAACGGGATGATTGCTAGGTGGGCCCCTGCAGTGTCTGCCACACTAGCAAATGCCAGGAATTAGCAGAATCCTGTCCTAGACGATCCTGTCCTGCTCCTCCCCATACACGCGTCATCGTCATCATGCTGTGTATGTGTTTGTGACTAAGTGTGAAAGAATTAGGAGCATGACAAGGATGTTGGGGGAGGGGGGAGGGTAGAGGATGGTCCCGAATACGGCCTTCCTCTGTGGTCCGGGAAAACAAGTTTATTTATTTTTAAGTTTTTAAAAAACAAGTTTATTTTTAATTTGACTTTCATGTGGCCTAGTTAGTGGGCAGTTCTCCAGGCATAGCATCCAAGTGGGCAGGTTTCAGGTTGTAATAAGGAAGACCAGAAACAGCTGCTCATTCTCCGAAGCTGCCCTCTCCTTTGTCACTGTGTAGAGACTGCGGAGGAGGGGTATCTGAGCGGAAGGGCAGAGCGGCTGAGTGCGTGCTTAGGGATCAGTCCCAGCCACGGCTTCTTGGGGACACTGGGGTCACCCAGCCTGCTCACTTTTCTCTTGCCTCAGCTACGCTCAGGATAGAACTGCCCTGAGTCTGACTGAGGACCTACCTGACACCAAATCTCATGATTTGTGAGATTCCAGCCCTAGGGCCAGTCATTTTATCTTAAAACTTTAAAGACAAAGACATGGAGAATAAGTCATTTGTAAACCTAGAAATGGTGTTCCATTCATTCATTGGCTTATCCAGTCAAACAAATATTTACTGAGCATCTACTATGTGCCTGGCACTGTGGTGTGTCGGGAAGCAAAACAGTAAACTTGACAAGGAAGATCCCCACCTTTAAGAAATTGACACTCTAGAGGTGGCAGACAGACAATAAGCAAGAACACAGATATTTCATCATCAGTAATAAGTATAATAAAAAATAAAGCCAGAGAAGGGGATAGGGAATGGATAGGTAGGTTGCGGGTGGAAGGTGCTCTTCTAGATCAGAAGTCTGCAAATTACAGCCTGCAAGCTGCCACCCATTTCAGTAAATAAAATGTCATCGGAATCCAGCCAAGCTCATTTATTTACACATTGCCTATGGCTGCTTTTATGTTGCAATGGCAGAGCTGAGTAGTTACAAGAGAGATGACATGACCTGTAAAGCTAAATATATTTACTATCTGGCCCTCAAACAAAAGTCAGCTGCCACAGTGAGATACTATTTCACACCCACTAGAATGGCTCTCATCAAAAAAGGTCATAGTGAATACTGCTGAGCATGTGCACAGATTGGAACGGAAATGTAACATGGTGCAGTCCCCTAGGAAACCAGTCTGGCTGCTCCTCTAAAGGGTAAACATAGATTACCATATGACACAGCAATTCCACTCCTCAGTATGGACCCAAGAGGAATGAAAACACATGTTTACACAAAAACTTGTACAAGAAAGTTCATAGCAGCATTGTTCATGATAGCCAAAGAGTGGAACCAACCCAACTGTCCATCCACAGATGAATGAGTAAATAAAATGTGGTATAGCCATACAAGAGAATATTCTCTGTCAATAAAAAGAAATGTAATAGTGATAGACCCTATCAGAAAGAATACATGTGCCCCTATGTTCATAGCAGCACAATTTACAACAGCTAAGATCTGGAAACAGCCCAAGTGCCCATCAGTAGACGAATGGATAAAAAAAAAAGCTGTGGTGCCCTAACCGGTTTGGTTCAATAGATAGAATGTTGGCCTGCGGACTCAAGGGTCCCAGGTTCGATTCTGGTCAAGAGCCTGTACGTTGGTTGCGGGCACCAGTGGGGAGTGTGCAGGAGGCGGCTGATCGATGTTTCTCTCTCATCGATGTTTCTAACTCTCTATCCCTCTCCCTTCCTCTCTGTAAAAAAACCCAATAAAATATATTAAAAAAAAAAAAGCTGTGGTACATTTACACAATGGAATACTATGCAACTGTAAAAAAAGAAGGATCTCTTACCTTTTGAGACAACGTGGAGGGATCTGGAGAGTATTATGCTAAGAGAAATAAGCCAGTCAGAGAAAGACAAATATCACATGATCTCATTTATGTGTGGAATCTAATGAACAAAATAAACTGACAAACAAAACAGATCCAGATACATGGAAGCATGCCACAGACTGACGATTCTCAGAGGGGGCAGGAAGAGATTAACCAAAGGATTTATATGCATATATGCATAACCCATGGACACAGACAATAGTGCAGTGAAGGTATGAGGAGGAGGTGAAAGTGGGGAGGAAGGGGTCAAGTATTATTACATTGTTGTGATACTTTCAACAATAAAGATAAATTTTAAAAATAAATAAAATATACAATAACATACCTATTATTATTGCCATTTTACACTTGAGGAAAGTGAGGCAAAGAGGGATTAAGAAACTTGTGCAAGGTTACCCAGCTAGAAATTGGTAGTCCTTGGATTTGAACTGAGGTATCAGATCCTTTGCTCTAATCATCATGTTACACTGACTTTCATTGTTAGGCGGTTCCAATGAGATAACAAATGCCAGGACTCTGGCACAGGGCCTGGCATGTGGTAGGTGCTCAATAAATGCTGGAGACAAAATTGAAATGAAAGGTTTCTACATCCAGGGAGAGGGGGAAAATTACTCAAAGACTTTACTGATCATGGTGTCTCGTGCTTTTTATTTGATAAGACTCAACATTTTTAAGATCTCTAATGAGAATGGTATGTAAAAATTCAGGGGGAAAAATCAGAATGGTGTTCCACTCAAACCTTGGTGGGTTCAAAGCCTGTCAATCTACTTCAGTGGGGGTGATTGTGGGTTTTAGCTTCAGAACATTCATAGGGTGCAGAGATATTGGAGAAGGAGGAAGGGTGCAAGATAGTTGATTTGGTTCCAATCTTTCCACTCCACTGCCCCCAGCTTTTGAATCTCTCTCTGTCACACCACATTGTTATCACCTTAAATGAACAACGGGGGGAGATTCCATCTGAGAAGGAATCAGAGGATGAAATCCCTTGGTGTTATTTTCCAATGAAGGTGCCACATGGAATGGAGATTCCTTCCTCCCTCCAAATTCTTTCAACTCAGGCCATTAATCTCATCCACCCTCTCCTTTGAGTTCCATAAAAAAACTTTGGTAGACCAGAAAGCCCCACTTTTGAGCCTGGCTCTTCCCACAGAGTCAGTTCCCCACCTGAATTGCATCAATGGGGAACCCGATGGGTCATGTTTCCTCCAACATGGATGAACCCTGAAAATATTATGCTAGGTGAAATCTTCAGTCTTTGTCCCCTTTCACTCAGCTTCCCAGCTTTTGGTGGCTTAGAAGTCAAGAAGACAACAGGAATAAAAACACACACAACAATTCTGTGGATTGAACCCAAACCCCAAATATCAGGATTAACCCAAATCTCAGGTGAAATAAAAAAAGACCATTCCAATTGGGTTATAGGACACAAACGATAGCCAGAGTCACCACCAAATAAGACTAGGAGGCTTTCCGGAAATGGACCACTTTCTGAAATGCTTGCCGGAACTCTTCGTTAAACACAGTGTAGATGATGGGATTGATGAGCGAGTTTAAATAGCCCAGCCAGGTGAAAAAGTCGAAAAGGGCTGGGTGGATCCAGCAGGAGTCCCGGCAGATGGGGAGGACAAGAGATGCCACAAAGAAGGGCAGCCAGCAGATGATAAAGGCCCCCAGGATGATCCCCAGGGTTTTGGTGGCCTTCCTTTCCCGAGCCGCGGAGATCCTCTTGCGCTCCAGCACGCTGTCGGCAAGCTTGATTTTCACCTGGTTGAAAAAGAGAGCAGAGCCGGCCAGATGAGAGTGCGCTTCGTGAAGGCTGGGGTTGAGAGAGCAGAGGGAGGACCCCGCAGAGCCTGTGATGAGCTGGGCTGTGGTGAAGCGCTTCCCGTAGAGGGATGGAGGGTTCAGGATGCGGTTCCGGGCAGCCAGGTAGATCCGGCCGTAGAGGATGATGAGCAACACAGACGGGATGTAGAAGGCCCCACACGTGGAGTAGATGGTGTAGGAGATCTGGGAAGTGTTCACCTGGCAGTCCAACATCTCCTCCTGAGCTTTGGCCTGCCGCCAGAAGAGAGGTGGGATGGAGATGCAGATGGAGATGACCCAGACGATGGCGATCATGGCCGCTGCATGGCCGGCGGTCCGGCGTTTACTGTACTCCAGGGCGTCCGTGATGGCCCAGTACCTGTCCAGAGCAATGACACAGAGATGCAGGATGGAGGCCGTGCAGCACGTGATGTCAGAAGACAGCCAGATGTCACACAGGATTTGGCCGAAGGTCCAGGTGTGGGTGATGGTATAGGCGATGCTGATGGGCATGACCAAGATGGAGACTAAGAGGTCAGTCGTGGCCAGCGAGCCAATGAGATAGTTGGCGGGGGTGTGGAGCTTCCTGGTGAGGAAGATGGTGGTGAGCACAAAGGCGTTGGAAAGGACTGTGGCCAGCGTGATGATGGCAAGAACCACAGCAAGAGAAATCTGGACGGCCTGCAGGGTCGCCGGGTCCCAGGCTGCTGGAGTGTCCGTAGCATTCAGAGACCAGTTGGAGGCCTCCTGCAGAAGGCCTTCCACCGACTGGTTTGTCGGGGACATTCTAGGTGGCTCTCCATAGACTCCGACACACACAGCTGCTGCTTTCACAGTTGTCTCGCCCACAGAACAAAGTCACCCTGTTTCGCACTGGTGGGACCATGCATCAGAACAGACCACAGTGAAGAGACCTCAAGGCCGGACTATTTAAAGAACACTGAGGTGGCCACCAGCTGGTAGTTAAAGGTCTGTCCTAAACCAGATGAATGCCGGGATGTCTCGCTGTTCTGGAACGCTGCCCCACACATGGCCAGGCCCACGGGACACATGCTGGCTTTGTCAGACAGGGGTCAGGGTATCACACCAGTGTGGGCAGTGCCCTGAGATTCTTGCCTTTGGCGTAGTGGCTCCTTCTGAGGCCTGTGAGATAAACATGTTTGATGGGGACTTCAGAATCCCTTCCCCATCCTATTCTGAGACCGTAGGGGATTTCAGGTTGCCCCTGGGGAGCTTTTAAAACCAGAGACACCAAGAAATAGCAGCTGACTCAGAGGAAGTCCAGTCGGCAGCTCCCAGTTTTCCCGGGTTCGTCTGGACGCATCATGAGGTACTTGACGTTGGTTCCTGTCCCACTGATGGTTGTGAGCCTGAACAGACAAAACATTCCAGTTACCAAGACTCGAAGAATGCATGAGCTGGGAGAAGGCAAAACAAGCGGATCCCTGGGAGTTCATGGAGAAGGGCACATGTTCTGAGTTCTGGGGTTTTAAAAAGAAGAAAAATAGAGAATTAGGTTCTAGAAGAACAAGTGAGACACTTGCGATTCACTAGAGGAGTAAAAGGATACTGCTTAGCGCCGCGAAACTGGCATTCTCCAAAGTGTCCTGAGCGTACGGGCAGGGCCATGTGCCCCGCCCCCACAATTCCCAGAGCGAGAAAGTATCATCGCTGTTGGAAGCATCACAGGCTTGTTACAAGGACATGTAAGCAGCTCTGTAAATCGTGAATCAGAACTCCTTCTATTTATTCAGTGGAAACTAAACTAAACAACCCTGTGCACAGAAAAGCAGGGAAAAGAAAAGAGGGGGAAAAAAAAAAAAAAAAAGGCCAGGCCAGGAAAGATACCAAATTATTAAGATGTGTTTCTCTAGAAATGGGGGGGGCGGGGGGGGGGGTGACTTTTCTTCTATTCTACGAAATCTCCAAATTTCCTGGAGTGAGCCTGCTTGACTCTTAAGCCCCTTCCCCCCAAAGGCAAAAGCAAAACACCATTTTGTTAGCAAAGAAATGAAAACGCTGAACATTTTTCATGGTGAAAATTTTTTTAAATATATTTTATTCATTTTCTACAGAGAGGAAGGGAGCGGGATAGAGGGTTAGAAACATCGATGAGAGAGGAACATCGATCAGCCGCCTCCTTGCACACCTCCTACTGGGGATGTGCCCGCAACCCAGGTACATGCCCTCGACCAGAATCGAACCCGGGACCTTTCAGTCCGCAGGCTGATGCTCTATCCACTGAGCCAAACCGGTCAGGGCGGGTGTTTCATCTTTTAAAAATATCTGCTGAGCCCTGGCCATGTAGCTCAGTTAGTTGGAGCTTCGTCTCGATTTGCCAAGTTGCGGGTTCGATCCCCAGTCAGGGCACATACAAGAATCAACCAAAGAATGCAAAGCTAAGTGGAACAAGGAATCGATGTGTCTCCCCCCCCCCCTCTAAAATCAATCAATTAAAAAAATATATCTGCTTAGAGGAGCGAAAACAGTCTCAATTTAAGAAAACCAATCTTGAGTTTCAGCTCAAATAAACTCTTACAAAAATTCTCTCTAAAAAAATAAAACAAAACAAAAACACACACAAAAAAACAATCTTAAGCCACCTGCTCCAAAATATTCCCAATGTTTGAAGAATATTATTAGAATCTCTTTCATGAGGCTCTTGGTATGTTCCAGGCACGGAGTTGGCCCTGGAGCTGTCACCTGATCTGTGATGCGGGAACATGGCCCCCTACTGACAAAGAGCCAACCAGTGCTCAGAGAGGTGATGTCACCTGCCCAAGGTCACCCAGGTGGGAGTGGAAATTTCCATTCTTCTCCACACTGCCTCAGTTCAGGAAGAAAGGCCTAAGGCACATGTGCTTCCAGGAGTGAAATTGGTTTGGGATCTCGGGTAGTAGGTGAAAATAGGATCTCTCCTGCCCCACCCCAGAAGTTTCTGTAAAGATTCCTCCCACTTTGGTTCCCGTGGAAAATGCGAAATTGGGTTGGACTGTTTGGAATTTTCTTCCTTCCAGACAGTCTGGGCGAGAGGCGCCGTCATTTCTCACGGAAGGCTGGTGTGCTTGCCCCACAAGCCCATGCCTCGGTCACTCCTTGGGTTCCAGGCATTCCAATGACCTCATTCCAGGGAAAGGCGTGGACTCCGAAAGTCCCGAGAGGCTGGTGGGTGACATCCTGGGAAGAGGGACGGGATGGATGGGCTCGGTCAGAAATGCTGGCTGCAGCTCTGCAAGAAGCCTCACCATTCTGCGTCCCCCTCCCCGGCCCCTCCTGCCTGCTGTCCTTCCCCATCCTGACCACAGTTGGGGGAACTTCCCATAATCCAGCTACCATTGGAGATACAGACTGTAGCGAGACAGTCAACGATCTCTCTCCCATCACACTTCAGGTAATAAAATAGAAAATGCAAATTAAAACAACAATGAGACCATTCTCACCCAACAGATGGGTAAACATTTCCAATCTGATCATGCCATGTCATTCAGTGAGGGTGTAGGGCAACAGGAGTTGTCAGCTACCACTAGGAGAGTCTAAACTGGAGGAGCCTCGTTAGCAAACAATTTGGCATTACCTCATAAAGCAAACTATGTGGTGACTACCTCACGGCCCAGTAATTTCACTCCTAGGTATGCGCGACAGACACTCTTGGAGGTGTTCCCCAGCTGACAGCAGCCGGAACGGCCACGGTAGCACTGGCTGTAATAGACAACAAGAAGCCACCCCAACATCCATCAACAGCGTGATGGGATGGGGCATATTCCCACGATGAGGTGCTGCAGAGGAGCAAAACTGGTAGACCAAAGCAGCACGCATTCTCACCAACATAACGCTGAGGGCCAACGTCAAAAACATGCAAGAAACAAACTGTTTAGAGGTATAAATATGTGGCAACACATAAGGAAAAGCAAACAAATGTTAAATATAAAATTATACCTGGAGAGGAAAGGAGGCAGGAATATAACTGTGGAGGGGTTCGAAAGGTATCAATGATGTCCTATTTTGTTGTTGTTGTTGTTTAATATATTTTTATTGATTTCAGAGAGGAAGGGAAAGGAAGAGATAGAATCATCAATGATGAGAGAGAATCATTGATTGGCTGCCTCCTGCATTCCCCCTTCTGGGGATTGAGCCGGCAACCCAGACATGTGTCCGTGGCAGGAATCAGACCTGGTTCATAGGTCGACGCTCAGCCACTGAGCCACGCCAGCTGGACAATGACGTTCTATTTTCTAAGGTGATGGAGGGTACATGGGTGTTTATTTTTCTTCTTTAATCTGTATGTGTGTTATATGTATATATACTTTTGGAGGGGATGATATATTCACTGTTTTTCTTCAACAATTTTGTACGTTATATATATACTAGAGGCCCGATGCACGAAATTCATGCAAGAGTAGGCCTTCGCAGTCCTGGCTGCCTCGGCCCTCGCAGCCCCGGCTTCATCCAGAAGTTTGTCTGGATGGTCGTTCTGCTGTTCGGCCATTCAGTCAATTTGCATATTATGCTTTTAATATATATATAGCCACACTACTAGCAATACCATTGCTATTTTTTGACACATTAATACCTACTGATATATTTGAGTCCCAAAGATGTGGGTTCTGGTCCCAGCTCTGCCACTGACCAGCAGGTAGCCGAGGGCAAGTCACAATTCCTCTTTGACCATCAGTTCTTCCGAGGTAAAATGGGGACATAAGCTATGCTGCCCCAAAGGGGTGCTGAATAGTCCAGAAGATCATGAGTATGATATGCTGTAGAGTCCTGAACAAATATTACCATGGTAACAAAGATGGAGGGCAGTAGTGAGAAGCATGTGTTTTATGTCAGGCAGGCTCAGGCCCCAATCTCTGCTCCACTTTCTCTCTGTGGCCATTGGGCAAGTTACTTGAGCTTTCTGGGCCTGCACAGCCTGGGGATGGAGATGCGAATCCAGACCTCACAGGAGTTGGGGAAGAACTGATAAGATCATGGGTCCAGATGCCCAACAGAGTAAATGATGACTTCTCCCGTTTCTCTGTGATGTGTCCAACCATATTCAGGTCTCCAACAAGGTCTCTTCCCTTACAGAAACAAGGCGACACTGTCCATTTCAGTGATGAAGTCTGCTTTTGTCAGAACTACCTGTCCACCAGGCCTGGGAGCTTCTCCCCTGCACACCACACTCCACATGCCATCCGCACAGCTGGACTTTCCTCAGCTTCTCCCCAGCCCAGCAGCCTCTCCCCTGGCGTCCAGATCACAGGACCCCAGCACACCATGCATCCCCAGCTCCAGCACCACTGCAGAGGGATGCAGGGGGGAGAAGCAGGCACACAGACCTGAGTTCCCATCCCAAATGGTTCCACAGGCCACCCCTGACCACAGCTGACTGGACCAGGATGGATATGTGACCCGATATGAACCAGGCAGATTCTCTCGGGAATGTAGAATGGAAATGCTGGGCAGACAGATGATGGAAAGCTAAGGATCCTGAGGCTGGAGTCGGGCCACAGCCATGACCAAATCCAGGGCAAGTTTTGGGAGAGCAGAAAAGCCATCAATAAACAAAGAAGACAGATCAGCAGAAAGAGGCAGGAGAACTGAGCAGAGAAAGGAGCGGGGATGGTGGGGTGGGGAGGGACCACCTGCCCCAGGAGAGGAGGAGGAAGGAGCCTTCCAGCCCCAGAAATGATCCTTCCCACCCTCAGAGGTCCATCTGTGACCCCTGTGACCAGGAAGCCTCAGCGGTACCAACGCGTACTTTTCCTAGTTGAGCCAGTTCAGGTGGACACAACAGGCCCTGAGAAACAGCAATAAGACAGGATTCTCAGTTCCTTCCCACCAAGCAGGCCCTACTGTGGGCGGAGGCGATGCATTCCACCTCCTGGCTATTCCTGCTGGTCTGTAAGTTGCGGTTAACAGCACCTTCCTCCCAGAACTGCCATGTGGATTCAGTGAAGGAGGGAAACCATGCCTCACCGGGCGGCCTCACAGCAGGCCTTCCTTTGATCACTCTTACCGAAGGCGTCCCACCCAGGGAGACCAGCGCCTTCCCTTTCCAAAGGATCTCGATTTTAACTGAGTCAAAAAACTTTGCCAGAAACAAAGCGGATGGATGGGTTTAATGTATCCTCAGAAGCCAGCCTCCTTTTGGAGGAAAAAAACCAAGGTTCTGTGATAAAGATTTGTTGCCGTAGAATAATCCACACTGAGGAATTGTGCATCTGTCTGTTCTTGGGAAGCTGTGTGGTACGGATGAGCAAGCCCTGCGCAGGGAAACGAATCTGCAGAGTTCTCCCGCTTGTGCAAAGTGCATCCACAGCTGTTATTTCATCTTTCTGCCTCCTGGAACCTCCCACAGCCTCGTTTTCTCCTCGGCAAAATCAGGGCAGCACGTCTATCTGCCGGGGGTGTCAAGAGGGTGAAATAAAAAATAATAGATGTGGGAAAAGCTCTGAAAATGTTAAATGGGTGTGTGTTGTGCGTGTGTCTATCCATAGCTATCCATCTGTAGCTCTATATTTGAGTGCAAGTTTTGATCTCTAATCATTATCCTTTTTTTAATTAAAGATTTTTAAATTGGTTTTAGAGAGGGAGGAACGGAGAAGGAGAGAGAGAGAGAAACATTGAAGCAAGAGCAAAGGACCGAAACCCGGGCATGTGCCCTGACTGGTAATCGACCCGGTGACCTTTCAGTGCACAGGACGACGCCCAACCAACTGAGCCACACCCGCCAGGGCTCTAATCAGTATCTTGGGCAAGTCCATCTTTCACCTTTGTTTCTCTAATTATAAAATCTGGAAAATGTAGAAAACTAAAAGGAGCCAAACCTCTGAACCCAAACCTCCACTCTCAGCTCTAAAACAAACAAAAACATGTATGTCCACCGAAAGACTTGTGCAAGAATGGCTGGCAACAGCACTATTTAACAACCCCAACCTGAAAACCGCCCAGGCAGACATTAGCAGGAGAATGGATAAATCCACCCTGGCTTATTCATACAGAACACCTCACTATACGTCACTGTATATCACTGAAGATGGAGCCAGCTCCCCGCTACACACAGCCACAGAAAGGAAATCGCAGACATAAAGTTGAGCAGAAGCAGCTCAACATTATGCACCATATGTGATTCAAACTTCATAAGGTTCAAGGACAGGCAACACCGACCTACGCCGACAGAAGTCATGCCAGCGTCACGCCCTTGGAGGGGAGTGCAGTGACTGGGAGGAAGCATGAGGGGGCTTGTGGGCACAAGTCATGTTCTGTTTCTTGAGCTGGGTGTGTTCTCTGTGTGAAAATGCGTCAGGTTGCACACTTGTATTGGGGGTACTTTTGTTTCTGTAAAAAGTTTCCCTAAAAAAGTAATGGTCACGTGCCTAACAACCTCCGGCATCCGTTTTGCTGGTCAAAAGGAGCTTGTCACTTAACATTGCTGAGCTTAGTTTCCTCGTGTGGAAAAAGGGAGCAGTGACAGCACCAACCTCAAACTGCTATTATGTTTGCGTGAGCTTAAGAGCAAGCACCGGCCATGGAGTAACTGCTCCATTAATTTTAGTTAGTTACAATGAACAGCCCCTCCCTGGCAAACACGATCTAGAAGGAACTTTTCTTTTTTTTAAAAAATATATTTTATTGATTTTTTACAGAGAGGAAGGGAGAGGGATAGAGAGTTAGAAACATCATGAAGGAGAAACACCGATCAGCTGCCTCCTGCACACCCCCTACTGGGGATGTGCCCGCAACCAAGGTACATGCCCTTGACCGGAATCGAACCTGGGCCCCTTGAGTCCACAGGCCGACGCTCTATCCACTGAGCCAAACCGGTCAGGGCTAGAAGAAACTTTTCAAATGAGGTCATCCAATCAGCTGAGATTGCTGCTGCCCAGAGAGGTGGGTGACTTGCACAAGACCGCAGAGCAAAGCTTGGGCATCCCTCCTAGCTCAGCTCAGTGATTCTACCACCCAGGCTGCCCTCTGGGTTCAGCATGGACCAGCCCTGGCCGAGAGAATGAGGCTTGTGAGGAAGTGGGCAAAGGGGTTTTAAACTCTCATCATCTGCCCCTAATACCTACTACTCCTTGAGGCAGAGTTAGTCCCCATTTTATAGATGAAAAAAACAACAACAAAAAACTGAGGCCCAGAGAGGTAAAACGACTAGCCCAAGGCCACAAAGGTGGCATAACTAGGATGAGAGCCAGAGCTAAGAAATTCTAGAACAGCCACTCCTGCCCATCTGTGGCCATTGAAGACTTGAAATGTGGCCACTGGGATGTGCTGTAAGTGTAAAAACCACTGGGTTTCAAAGGCTGAGTTCAAAAAAGAATGAAAAGTATCTCATTAATCATTTTTTTATATTTTTATTGATCTTTTACAGAGAGGAAGGGAGAGAGATAGAGAGTTAGAAACATCGATGAGAGAGAAACATCGATTAGCTGCCTCCTGCACATCTTCTACTGGGGATGTGCCCGCAACCCAGGTACATGCCCTTGACCGGAATCGAACCTGGGACCTTTCAGTCCGCAGGCTGACGCTCTATCCACTGAGCCAAACCGGTTTCGGCTCATTAATCATTTTTTATATGTTACATGTTAATGATTGGGATATGTTGAGTAAATAAAATATATAATTGAAATTAATTTCACTTTTTTTAACTTGGCTATCTCTACATTTTCTAAATCTAAAATTATATCTGTGGCTTGCATTATAGTTCTCTTGGGTATCCCTGCTCTAGAACCTGTGGTTCTCAACAGGGTGACATCGCCCTCTAGGGGTCATTCTGAGACTGTTCTCAGAGAAATCAACGCAATCCAGGTAAAGGGCTGAGACAGTACAAGTCGGTGGCTGGAAGAGCAGTAATTGTAAAGTAATGGCCAACATTATTAAGAGCTTACTATGAACCAGAACTGTTCCAAGCGCTCCTCCTGTATCAACTCATTTAAGTCTGGCCACGACCCTCGGAAGTCAGTCCCATTATTATTCTTCCCATCTCTGGGGGGGGGGGGGGGGAACCAAGGCCCAGAGAAAGGACTTGCCTACATCCCCAAGCTAGGCCCGGAACCTGGGCTTGCTCGACTCCATGCTCCACCGCTCATAAAGTGCTGAGTAAAGTCAGTTCCACTCCCTTCCTCATTCTACAGATATTTACCCCACGCATGCCTGGGCACATTCAAAACACCTTTGCCGGTACCGGTACCTGCTGTATGCCAGGCTTCATCACTTCCTTTGAAAGGGTCTCTCTTTGCTGATGGGAGGGTGCACAGACACCTTCACCCAGCACTCAGCACAGCCCCAGCAGAAGGCAGGAAGGTGGTTCCTGAGTGCTCCTCACATTGGACAGGCACACGCATTCCCGGGGGACCTTACGGGAAATACAGGTCCTGATTCTGAGGGTCTGGAGCAGGACCTGAGATTCTGTATTTTTTTTTTAAAATATATTTTATTGATTTTTCACAGAGAGGAAGGGAGAGAGATAGAGAGTTAGAAACATCGATGAGAGAGAAACATCGATCAGCTGCCTCTCGCACATCCCTCACCGGGGATGTGCCCGCAACCCAGGTACATGCCCTTGACCGGAATCGAACCCGGGACCTCTCAGTCCGCAGGCCGACGTTCTATCCACTGAGCCAAACCGGTTTCGGCGAGATTCTGTATTTCTAAGCAAGCTCCCATGGGCCACAGGGAGTTAGTTGTACAAGGGATAATAGTAGTGTCAACCCTAGGGTTCAAGAAGGATGTCAGAGTGTCAGGACTCCTCACCTAACCCGACTCCTTCATGGACAGGAGAGAGAAACAGAGAGGGTAAGACACTTGCCCAGGGTCACACAGTGAGTTACAGGCAGAGCCCAAGTCTTCAGATTCCCATCAGCCACTCCTACTGCCTCCAGTTTGCAGCAGGAACGGGAGATGAACGACAGAAGTACCCAGAGGCTCCCACATCTGTTTCACACTATGTGCTTTTTGGCGTTTTCAACCCCTTGCCCCCTCCACCCCACCTCCCACCCCCCCACCCCCAACACACACATCTCCCATTTGAGTTTCCACAGTAAGGGAGTAATTCTGAGAGCAGATTCTCAGGGCAGACCACACTCTGCAAGAACCCTTAAGGGCTGTATCCTCTGGCCCTGGAGCGCCTGCCCCTCCCCGACAGATGCTGCTGTCTGAGTTCCCAGAGAGCACTGTAGCTGGGGAGCTAAACCACTTCCAGGACAGAGGAGAGGCTGTTTTCTCCAGACCGAATAAACAAGGTACTAACAATAGGAACTCATTTCCTAGAAATTAAACACCGAATTTGTTAGTGTTTATAGGATCCCATCCCGCTACTCACCATCTGCTTTCCCTGCTGGGAGGCACCGCACAGCCATGAATAGGCGCCCAGGTTTTGGAGTCAGGTAGCCTGAATTTGCTTCCCAGCTCTGCCATTCACTAACTCTGTGACCTGGGGCAAATTCCTTGACCTCTTGGAGCCTCAACCACCTTAACAGCTTTTTCCTCATCCACTCAGTAACTATGTGTTTAAAGCCACATGTTGGCATGAGCCACACAGATGTGGGCCCTGCTTCTAGAAAAACTTGCGGTGGCCCCGGGGAAACTCGCCTGGAACCTGGGGCCACAGGCATGATTGATTGACATGAGAGTGAGAAGAGGGCCTTGGGAAAGGAGACAGGTAACCTGCGGCAACTCCAGATTCTCCTCTGAAGGTGGCTTTGCGGCTGGGCACTGGCAGACAAATCGAATCCACAAGAGAAGAGAAACTGGGGCTGATGACACCTACTCCACAGGACGGGAGCTTGGAGAACCCTTCGCTCCATGCACCCCAACCCCTATTTCTTCATTTCCTATTGCTCACCGATCCAGAGACTGCACAGCCCAGCACTTCCCTCTCCTCCGTTCACGTGCACTCAGCAAAACAGCCCGCCTCCAGCCTGGCTGAGACTTCCTTCTGCGAACACACTATGTTTCTCTCACGCCTCTGAGCCTTTGCACAGGCCATTCCATCTATCTAGAATGCCCTTCCTCTGGTCTCCTCCAACCCTATAGAGGTTCCTCTGGATCCTAGGAATGGTAGTGATCACTCCCTCCTCCCCAACTGACTGGTCTCCTTATCACGCATTAACACTGGACTCCCCTCAACTGGGCTCACTGGCTGACTGCCTATCTTCCTGTTGGACCTGATTCCCGGAGGGGTGGGGGACACGTGTGCTGGGTCATGAAGCCCAGTGCCCTCTGTGTAGGGTATCCTTCCTCCTCACCCACCTGCCCAATTCCAATTTCAACCTCAGGATCGAATTCAACGGTCTCCTCTTGGCTGAAATGTGTCTACTCTTTCCACCCAAATGGGGTCCCCTCCCCTCTGTCCAACAGGGGCCTTACGTTTATGACTGACATGCGTGTCTCTCAGCATCCTGCAGCCCAATGCCGTGGGGCTCTCTCCCTCAAGACGGTCCATTCTGGGAGCAGAGACTGGTTTGTTCACAGCTGTAGGTTTGGGGCTTAATACTTACCATGGTTCAGGAAGGATTTACTCAAAGGATGAAGGAAAGAACACTGCGGTCTTCCCTTTGACACCCTGTACCTCTGGCCCCAAATGTCCTTCGGTCATTCCTCCTGGATGTACCACAGGGGTCTCCACCTCAATCGAGCCACCATCTTCCTCATCCATCCCAGTCCTTCCTGTCTGCTCCTTGGCAGGCTTATCCACCCACCCCCAACATCTAGAATCCTACCTCCCTCTCTCTCTCACTCAGCATGTAACCAATTACTTTTCTTTTATGAATGAGGAAGCTGAGGCCCAGAAAGGTAATGCAACCAGCTCAAGGTCACACAGCAAGTAAGTGGCCAAATCCAGGACCTTGCTCTCTGGACAGCCTGGACTCCCTCCTCTACAGCAGTGGTTCTCAACCTGATGCCGCGACCCCTTCATACAGTTCCTCATGTGGTGGTGACCCCCAACCATAAAATTATTTTTGTTGCTACTTCATAACTGTAATTTTGCCACTGTTATGAATTGTAATGTAAATATCTGATATGCGGGATGTATTTAGGCGACCCCTGTGAAAGGGTCGTTCGACCCCCCAAAGGGGTCTCGACCCACAGGTTGAGAACCGCTGCTCTATAGGTTCTGTCTCCTTCCCCCTGCCTTCTCTACACACATTTGGGGCATCTGTGTCTTGGTTCAGGCTGACAGACTGCCCTCTGCCTGGGAGAGCAATCTGTCCCACTCTCTTTCATACATGTCTACTGAAATCTGCTCTCCGTTCTCTGAGGCCCTTCTCAAAAGCCACTTGCCCCAGGAAGCCTTCCCTGTCAACCAGATGCAAAATCTCCCTCCTTTAACCCTCCCGACTCCAGGTTTGTTTGTGCCTGTGGTGGAAGCTCCTTGAGGAGCTACCCCCTCCCCCTCCAGTGCCGGGAGCACTGTAGGCTGCAATCGATATAGAGCAACTCCCAAAAAACAAAAACACAAGATTAAAAAAAAAAAAAGATATGGAGCAACTCCTCTTCCAGGGCTCAAGTGAGCCCTGGAGAAATAACAGCATTCCCTCTCTCCTGTCTGAAACTCTCCAGGGCTCCCATATCTGAATCAAATTTAAAAAATCTTTTTTTTAAAATATATTTTATTGATTTTTTACAGAGAGGAAGGGAGAGAGATAGAGAGTTAGAAACATCGATGAGAGAGAAACATCGATCAGCCGCCTCCTGCACATCTCCTACTGGGGATGTGCCCGCAACCCAGGTACATGCCCTTGACCGGAATCGAACCTGGGACCTTTCAGTCCGCAGGCCGACGCTCTATCCACTGAGCCAAACCGGTTTTGGCATCATGGTCCACAAGGTCCTATGTTAACTGAACTCCCACCCCCCAACCAGCCACCTCTCTGACCTCATTTCCTACCATCTGCTCCCCTTAAATATCACCTCTTAGGCAAAGCGTTGACCAGCCAACATAAAGGAGTTCTCATCCGCTGTTATATCTTCCCTGCTTCAGGTTCATTTCAGCACTTCACCCTATCTGCCACCGGCCTGAGAGTTCTGGGCTGGAAACATACATCTATGAGGTCATGTGCAGAGAGGTAGTCACTGGAGCCAATGGGGTGGACGAGACCACCCCGGGAGAGTGTCTGCTAAGAGAGGAGAGGAGAGGAGCTAAAGGCTATAGAAAGGAGGATGAACCTGCAAAAACAGAGACGCAGTGGGCAAAACAGACAGTATTGAGTTGCAGGAGCCAGAAGAGTGTTCCCAGAGGGAAGGAGTGGTCAGTGGTGTCAGGGCGGCTGCTAGAAAGTTAAAGACTGAACACTGTCTGCTGAGTTCAGCTTCCTGGAGGACAGAGGTGACCTGGGCAGACCCCCGCCCCACTGGGGGCCTCGGACGGGAGCCATCTGTGCAATGAGAGGAACTTCTTAGATCCTGGGAACTCTCAGCTCTGAGGTTCTGTATTTCAGCACAGATTCACATCCCAGTCGCCAAAAAGACCAGTACTCCACCTGCAGCCTGGGAGACACGGGATGACCTGACTGGCACTCTGAGGAAGCACCCCTGCGTTCCTGGGCCTGCACTGGGCACTGTGGGGAGGAGAGGAGGCCCTCGGCCCTAGCATTCAGGCCCAGCTGGTCAGCTCCCTCCCTCCTCTGTGACCCTCTAGGTCAGGGGTCCTCAAACTATGGCCCGCGGGCCACATGCAAATACAAATATTGTTATTTGTTCTCGTTTTGTTTTTTTACTTCAAAATAAGATATGTGCAGTGTGCATAGGAGTTTGTTCATAGTTTTTTTTAAACTATAGTCCGGCCCTCCAACGGTCTGAGGGACAGTGAACTGGCCCCTGTTTAAAAAGTTTGAGGACCCCTGCTCTAGGTCCTGGCTTCCTTGGATGCCTCCAGGACAGAGACCACCCCTTCCTCCCCACCAGCTGGACGGGATCAAAGGCTGGAGTAGGCCCAGCTGCCCACGTGGCCTTGCTTGCTGCTGTCTGTAAAGGGCCCTCGATGTCCTTGGAAGGAAGGCGGAGACCCTGGCCGGTGGCTATGCAGCCCAGGGGAGAGGACTGACCCACATTGGGGGCCAAGTCCCAGGAAGAGGTTGAGAGGCTGCGCTGAACAATGACCTCATTTGATGTGCACAGCAAGCCTGTGAGGCGGACATTCTTATCCCCACTTCACATGGAAGGAAACCACGGCTCAGAGAGGTTAAGGGCTTTCCCAAGGTCACACAGCTAGTAAATAGCCAAGCCTGGTTTGTAATGCGGCCAAGTCTGATAGAGAGCCCATACTCTTTTTAAAAAAATTATATTTTTATTGATTTCAGAGAAGAAGAAAGAGAAACATCAATGGTGACAGAGAATCATTGATCAGCTGCCTCCTGCACACCCCCCACTGGGGATTGAGCCCGCAAACCAGGCATGTGCCCTTGACCGGAATCGAACCCAGGACCCTTCAGTCCGCAGTCGATGCTCTAGCCATTGAGCCAAACCAGCTAGGCAGAGGGTCCCTACTCTTAATCCTTGCACCTCCCCAGAGCTGGGGGGCTTTAGCCTTATATTCTCTCACAAGTAGTGTGACCTGGGGAAAGATTTTTCCCCACTCTCCACACCTGCAATAAAGCAGATTTCTTAGTGCCCTTCCAGTCCTGATGCTATGTGATTAGCTAGCATCTGTACAGAACTTTACAGTTTATAAAAAGGCATCCATTCGGCATCTCATATATCCCCCGAGTCTCGCAGGGTGGGAGAAGTATACCCTGCACTTGACAGATGTGCAAACTGAGGTTCGCAGAGATGCAGTGACCTGCCCAAGGTCACAAAACCAGTCCGGGTTCTGGTCTGGAGCCCGGGTTCCATCCTGGACGCTCCTTCAACTCCCCTCCCGAAAGGGCGGCCCCGCGCCGCGCCGCACCCCGACCTGGCCGGCAGGGGGCAGCGCCCGCTCCCCTCGGCCGCAGAGGCCACGCAGGGGAGTCGCAGCCCCGATCTGGGGGGCGCGCCTCCCGCCCCTACCAGACCTCGCGTCCACACCCGCATCCGAACGCGCGCCCGGGACCCCGCAGCTGCCTCCGGGCGCAGCCTGGGCCCACCCTCCATCCCGGGACCCTGGACGGCGCCCCGGATGCTCCCCTCGGACGGGGCAGGTCCTCCGGGACCCTCTTCCCCGCGCGCCTCCCGCCCGAAGGCGCCGGGAGGTGGGACGTCCCGGGTGGCCGAGCCCCGAGCCCAGGCGCCCTCTTCCACCCTGGCTCCGGCGGGGTGGCCGCGGCGGCCACACTGCGAGCCGCACGGGGCCCCGGCGCGCCCCTCCCCGGCGCACAGACTCCGAGCGCTTACCCGCTCCCGCCACGCAGGTGCCGGCCCCCGGCTCGCCCGCCCGGGTCCTGCTTCCACGCGCCGCGTCTAGTCTCACCGCCAGCCGCCGCCTCGCCGCCGCGGCCACCCGAGCCGAGCTCCCGGCGCCTCCCGCCCGCTGCCCCGGGCCCTTCCCGGCCCGCGCCCTCCGCGCTCCCTCCGCCCCTCCCAGCGCCCTGCGGCTCGGTCTCGCGCTCCCCTTCCCGCGCCCGCCGCGCCTCCCCGCTCCCTCCCCCAGCGCCTCCCCCGCCAGGCTTCCCCCGCACTCGGCCCCCCGCCCGCCCGCCGGGAGCGAGGCTCGGCCCGGCCCCCCAGTCCGGGTCCTGCGGGAGCTCCGAGTCCCACCTCCAACCCCCGCCTCCGCCCTGGCCTCCGCCCCAGCCCCGGGGCGCCCCAGTCCCCACCTGTAGGAGAGCGGGTGGCCTGGTCCGGAGGAGAGGGTGGTAGGAGGTGGGCCCTGGCCGGAGACCCTGGCGAAAGCCTAGCTCCCCCCGTCCGTCCCTGCCCCTGTGTTCATCCCTAGTGGGATTTTTATTTCGTCAGTTAACAGGTATGTATCCACCCACTGCGCATCGGGCATGTTCGAGGCACTGGGAACCTAGCAGAGAACAAAACAGAAGTGGACCCACTGGCGCTTAATGAACGCGGTAAGCAAAACTTAGGGACGTTAATGGGCTGAGTGGTGTGGAAGATAAAAAGCAGGGGGAGGAGATAGAGAGTGAGGGGAGGCACTGAACAGGGCGGTCAGGGGAGGGCTCACTGAGAAAGACGGGGTGAGGGAGGGGCCCTGCAGAAATGTAGGGGTACAGCTCCCGTGAGGGACAGGCACAGAGACCCTGAGGGGACAGTGACCCGCGGGTTCTGGGGCCGCGTGAATGGCAGGAGCTGAGGTCAGAGGGGCAGCTCCTTCCCTCATTCAAACAGCAGATTCCAAGTTAAGGGGAGGCAACCCCCAGGTTCCAGCAGGTATGGGGGTGCTGGGATGAATCTACCTGCTTCCAGAGGACCAGGGTGGAGAGGCTAGAGCACAAAGAGGAACAATGAGAAGTGCCCACTGAAGAGGCACCACGCCGGGCACGGCTGGCGTCCGGGTTTCACGGGTTTCACGTGGCTCCCGGGGAGCTGGCCTCGATCCTTACAGGCTCACTGCCAATTTGGACTCCATGTATGTCGAAGCTGTGTTGTTAAGTGCCCTTGCCATTATGAGCCCTTGGTGAATTGACCCCTTTATCATTGTGGAGTGCCCCTCTGCCCCTGGCAATCGCTCTGGTGAAGTCTCGTGAGCTGGGTGTAGCAGAGGCCAGCAGCACCCACTGCCCCTGGTTTATCTGCAGCCCACACAGCTGCGTAACGCCTGGCACACCAGGAACTCTGCAGCCCCTCCTGGCATTCTTCTCGGTGTCCTGCTCTACAAATTCCCTAGCCACTGGCCCTCCCCTCCTCTCTCTACACCTCACCCTCTTGGTTTACCAGCTTGGTGACCGGCCTGGAGCCTTCGTCTCTCTCCATCTCTCTTTTTTGGGAGGCTGTGATCGATGGTCATTAATAATGCAAAGGTTCTTTTCGTCTTAGTGCAAACCCCAGGCAGATCAATCACTGGCAAATAGACAAAAGTTATGTGCAGCCTCACCCCTCTCAACCTTATTCACTCTACTCAGGCCCTGGGCTCTCTTCCCAAATAGGAAATAGGCAGTGCCAAATGGAGGCATTTCCCAAAATAGGTACTGCTGCTGGTACCCCAAGGTGAACAGTCCTAGAGGAGGAGGGGGTCGTAGCCACGCAGCGCAAGCGTTTGCAGCTGCCGCCCAGGTCCCAGCCTGAGACCCTGCAGTAGGGAAATCCACATGGCAGAGTAAATATAGACACGCTGGGCCTCTGTCCCCACGGAAAAGACCTGAGAGCTCCGGAAGCTGCCCTGACTGGGGGTGAGCAACAAGGGATCGGAGAGATGTGCAGCATCTCAGCACAGGCTAACAAAACTTACATCATTGAACAACAAGAGCAGTTCAAGATGGTAAATGCCCCTGGAAAGTTGGTTTAAGCCAAAAGCTGGGTCTGCTGGAGAGGGCTCACTTCAACCTCTCAGCCCTCACCCTGGGCCAGACCTCACTCTCAGGAAGCTCACAGTCCAGTAGAAAAAGCCCCCAGGCAGTTAAGTACAAACCAATGTCGGGGGAGGGACAGAGGGAGCAGGGGCTTAAGGGGCTCAGAGGAAAGCATGCCCCACCTGGGAGGTGGGCAAGGGCAACCCCCCCCCCCCGCACTGAGCCTTGAAGGGGGTAGGAGTCATCTGAGCAAACCAGAGGGAAGGGGAGCAGAGAAGTTTCCTGGTAGAAGGAACAGCATGTGCAAAGGCACAGAGGCTACCGAGAGAATTTGGTCTGTAGATGTCGCTAGCGTAGGGGAAAGTGGTCGAGATGAGGCTGGGGGTGGGGGGGTGGGGGGCAGAAAGGGGTCAGCTCATGAAGCCTTGAATGCCAAGTGAAGGACCTGGGGCTTTATGGGAGCCAGGGAAGGGTTTCGAGTAAGCGAGGGGCATGATTGGACAGGGCAAGTTTGCACTCTGTGGTACCCTGAACTCTGACATCACGTGGGCATCATCGACCGTTCCGTCACAATCTCCATCCCTGCTACCATGATCCAAAAACCTTGGGGCAAGTCCCAGGTCAGCTTCCTGTCCCTTCCAAACCATTCTCCATGCGTCACTAGAGCAGACTTCCTAAAGCATAGGGAGCCCCTGCCCAGACTGGTAGGGCAGGAACTTCCCTCCTCACTCCCTCCTGCAGAGGTCCCAAGTCCCTTATCCTGGCATTCCAGGCTCTTCCCAGTGTGTTCCCACGCTGTATGCCCTGCCTTCTCAAACCCGGCTCAGGCTTTCCCTTCCATTCAGAAAGTCCTGGCCCTCATTTCCGTTGGTTAGAGTCCCACTTATTTCCAGAATCTTTGATACCTCTTTGGTCTCCCATGACTCATCCCTCAGGGCCCAGCTCTGAAATCCCCTGCTCCGTGGGGCCCCTCCCATTCCTCCTGAATGGAGGTGGTGATTCCCTCCTTAGAGGTCTGATGGCAAGTGCTGATGCAAGGATCAGACTGAATTTGAATCCTGATTTTTCAGTAGCTGTGCAACCCTGGACAAGTTATCTAAATTCCGAGAGTTGGCTGATGGGTAAAATGATAACAGTAATAGTACTTATTTCATGGGGTGATGAAATCATGCATCCAAAATACATAGCATTCTGCCTGGCACACAGTAAGCCCTCCCTGAGTGTTCCCGGTCAGTATAATGGCCACACCTTTCATAGTTATTTTTTTGTGTCCATCTCCCCCAATATTATGAGTTTGGGAAGGGAAGGGGGTATTATTCATCTAGGTATGCTCCATGCCTACCACATGGAAGACATTCAACCAAAGATGGATGGATGGATGGACGGATAAATTAATGAAAAAAGAAGCCACCCATTCACTCCTGCTCCCCTAGATTCCCCTCTGCTTAGGAGGTGGGAGCCTGGCTTGTTCTTTTCTGAGTAGGATTGAATGAATTGTGTGTAAGAGGACTGGTGTCTGGGGCACGCTTTGTCACCAGACAGTCTGTGGTTGGCAATTTCTTCTGGGGAGAGCTGTCTAGACAGAGGGGACATCTGCACCACAGAGGAGCAGGGGCTGCATGGGAATCAGAATCCAGGGGAGGGCTTTCCAGGGAACCTGTTTTCTTCCTTCCTCACGCAGGACCTGGCAGAGCGGGTTTGCTATCTGCCTCCAGCAGTAGAAATTAGTTCCCAGCTTCAACCGGGGAGACAACAAAGAGGGGTTCAGCATGTTCCCTACCAGCCAGTGACAAGGGTAAAAGAAGGTTGGAGAATCCATCAAGGAAAGGAACTAAGATTTATTGAGCAGTTTTTAATGTGCCAAGCACGATGCCAAGTGCTTACCAGGCATTCTCCTCTCTGCAACCCTGTGAGGAAAGTACTCCTGTGCATTGCCACTCGATGAAGAAAGAAACAGGCACAGAAATTAAGTGACTTTCCCTTGCAAGGGTCAGAACAGGATGGGACCTCAGTTACGTCTAACTCCCAAGCCCATGCTCCTCCCCATGAATCACACATTTAGTCAACAAATAGTTTGAGCACCTTCTCTTTGCACAGTGCCTGTGGTAAGCGGTGAGAGGCTAGCAAGGGTAATTAAGACGTGATTTCTTCTCTCAAAGAGTGTATAACCTGAGGACAGAGGTGATCTTACTCAGCTTTGTGTTCCCAGCCCCAGCCTGGCAATACAGTGAATGTTGAATAAAGCACAGATTGTCAGGCCTGGAAGGCTGTTTGGAGTTCAAGTATACCAATCCTGTTTGTTTACAGATGGGGAATCTGAAACCTAGAAGGTGGAACTAACTGGAGACTATGGTTAGGGGCTTGGGCTCTGGATTCAGACTACTTGGTTTGAATCTCAGCTTCATAGCACTTACCAGCTGTGTGACTTTGGGTTGGTCAGTTAACCTCTCTGAGCCTCAGTTTCTTTGAAGAAGGGGAAAAAAAAAGGATGGTTTGGCTCAGTGGATAGAGTGTCGGCCTGAAGGGTCCTGGGTTCGATTCTGATCAAGGGCACATGCCCGGGTTGTGGGCTCGATCGCCTGTAGGGGGCATGCAGGAGGAAGCCAATCAATGATTCTCTCTCATCATTGATGTTTCTCTCTCTCCCTCTCCCTTCCTCTCTAAAATCAATCATATATATATATATATATATATAAAATATTTTTTAAAAAGGATGGATTTGTGAGAATTAAATAAGATCATCTATGCATGGGGCTTAGCATAACACTTAACATGTAATCCCACAACAGTTTGCTCTGTTTACGATTAAAACAGCGAGTCAGTAATAGATCTGGACTAGACCCTGGGCTTCCTGACTCGAAGTCCAGTGCTCTTTCCAGCTCCTCATGGTTCCTTGTGTTCATTAGAGTGTGGTTAGGGGAGAATGGGAGTCACTTAGGTGTGATCAAGTGTCTGCTGTCCTTGGGAACAAGTACCCACCATGGTCTCAGTGCCTCCTGCCACCCCCACTCCTGGTCTTTGACGTCTCCTCTCCTTCCTTCCCCCCAAGGCCCCTGCACTGGAGCCCAGAGACTCACAACTAACCAGAGACTCACACCACACACTGAAACTTCTGATAACATCCCCACACCTCCCATCACAATTTCCTCTGCTCCAGCAGGGTGGGACTGAGCCAAGGAAGGCGCCAACAGGAAATTCCCCGGAGCAGTGAGGGATGGATGTCGGAGGTCGGCCAGGGATACTATCTCCAGCATCAAGCCTCCCAGTGAGCTGGAAAGAAACCGGTCCCGCAGGAGAGGTTTTTCTGTTTGTTTTCCTCAAGCTTGACTTCTAACAAGAGAATTTAATTAAGAGCTCCATTGCTTCGCCCAGGGAATGAAAATCGAGGGAACAGCAAGGCGGAGGCTGGTGCCCCCCAGCAAAGGAGGAAGGGGCCTCTCTTGACTCAGATCAGCCTGGGGCGGGTTTAAGCTACAGCAGAGAAGTCCAGCTCACAGAGGACATTCAGTCTGACCCCAAGACAAGCACCTTTTCCTGCAGGAAAAGTTTTCGATTCTGCGGTGCAAATGTAAAGAAGTTTAAACCAGCTGAAGCAACAGGCAGAGTTTGATATTCCCAATTGTTTCTGCTCACCCCACTCCAACTGTCTTCCCTGGGGCTGCTGGGGTATAGAGGCAAGTCAGTGGGTCTGAGTTCAAATTCCAATACTGTATCTTCCTCTGCCTCAGTAACATCATCTGTAAAATGGGACAACTCCACCAATGCAGTCACATGACCCACCTATACAATAAGGATAATAACATCTTTCTTGCAGAGTTGGGGGTGGGGAAGATGACTGAGCTGGGAGCTGGAAAACAGAAGGGAGATAATGTGTGAGAGAGAAAAAGGCGTGGGCTTGAGAATTAGACAGGCCTGCTGCTCACTTGGGCTGGATGGCATTTCTCTGAGCCACAGTTTCCTCATCTGTAAAATGGAGATGTTAGTGCCTACTTCACTGGGTTATTAATGAGAACGAAATGAAACACGATATGGAAATACCTACCCCTGGGCCTGGCCAATCGTTAAATGTTTGTGAAATATGAAACACCCCCTCCCACCCCTCACATCACCACCAGATTCCCAGGATTTGTCATGGAGAGAAATCTTTGTGATTTGTGATTTGACATGGCTTCCTACTTCTCTGCTCTCTGAGACTTCTGGGGCTGGGCTGGAGGGTCAGTCATTTGCCAAGAGGACACATTTTCCTTGACTTCTGACTTGTCACAGGACTGACATGGACTGGGGATGGGGCCAGCTTAGTCATTTTAGCAAAATCCAATCTGGATTCTGTTCTTTTTTTTTTTTAAAGGCAATATTCGACTTAGTCTACTCTAACCAGTCATTTCAACCAAAAAGGCTGAAATGTTTTGTGAGTGGAGGTACATGCCCCGGAGGAGATGATGGCCTGGTATCTTGGTTTAACTCATGACAAAGCCATTTGAGAAGGACTTTGATGTTTCTGCCCCCAGGTGGCCAGGAGGAAGCCTCTAACTCACCCCTCAGCTCCTGGAAGTCTCAGGAATCTCTCAGGAGGAACTGAGGCTGCAAGAAACAGAGAAGAAACGTGGACCCGGGTTTGAGTTCCCATTCACCTGGCTGTTCGTTCTTGCCAGGTGACCTCAGTCAGACCCATCACCTCTTGGAACCTCTGTTTCCTCTCTCCCTTATTTCATTCTGTTTTCCTCTCTGCTGTCTCGTTCTCAAGGGGTCCCTCCCGGAACCCCCCTCTCTAACATGCTCTATCTCCTTACCCTGCTGTGGTATGTTTTTCTTAGCACTTTACTGATGTTATATTTTTATTAGAGGCCCAGTGCACAAAATTCATGCACTGGTAGGGTCCCGGATGTTGGTTCCCTGTTCAAACTCCTGGAAGAACTCCAGTTGAGGGAACAATTTGCATACTATGCTTTTATTATTTAGGGTTCTGTTTACCGTCCATTTGCTCCACTATTGTCTATTCTGTTTGCCACCCTGTCCCCAGACCTAGATTTATGCCTGCACATGCTAGATACACAGTAGGTAGTTCTTGAGTGAGTAAAATAATATAAAACCTTGCAGGGTTGTGGTGAGGATTTTTGTGTTTACATCTCACTCTTCTACTTACCGGCTATGTGACCTTAGATAAGTTAGTTCCCTGCTCATCTGTATAATGGGCATAATAAAAGTATCTACCTGTATTGCAACGAGTACATGAAATGATGCCTATAAAATATTTAGCACGGTGTTGGGTGCAGAGTAAAGTGCTTAATAAAAATCTGGTACTTGAACAGACAACAGTTGAATTGAAAGGTTTACTCCACCTTCAGTATGTGGAGTGGAAAAAACTCCAGAGCTAGGGTGTAGGATGGATGAAGATGAGGGTCTGCCATGGGGAAGACCAGGCAAGAGGCTGTTGCAAGAAGTGTAGGGCCTGCCCAGCCAGTGTGGCTCAGAGGTTGAGCATCGAGCTAGGAGCCAGGAGGTCCCTGGTTCGATTCCAAGTCAGAGCACGTGCCTGGGTTGCAGGCTGGATTCCCAGTGTGGGGCCTGCAGGAGGCAGCCAATCAATGATTCTCTCTCATCATTGATGTTTCTATCTCGCTCTCCCTCTCCCTTCTTCTCTGAAATCAATAAAAATATATTTAATAAATAAAAAAAAAGAAGTGTAGGGCCTGACTCCAGGTAGTGGCTGTGGGGAAGAGGGAGGAAGAAAAATAGGAGTATTTCTGAGAAACTCACTGTTCTCAGAGGACCGATGCCAGCCTCAGACAGAGTATCCTCAGTTAACTTGCGCCCTCCGCAGTCTTGTGATTCCATCCTGGTGGTTGGGAGCAGAGCGTTCCAGGATAGCACGCCTCTGAGCACGGCAGACAATGAGAAAGGCTGAAGCCTGAGAAACAGATGGGGCCAGTGGGTGACAAGGCACCGGGCATAGCACTTACATAATTAATCTTCGAGGAGGGGGTTGTCATCCCATTTTATGGATGAGCAAATCTGAGGCTCAGAGAATGAAAATTACTCCCAGGTCAATCTAGGAAGTTGGGTGAAAACAAGAGGCCCTGCTTACAGCTTCCTGAGTGCCAGGCCCTGCCCTGAGGAGCACTTTCCATAAAGAGCTCCCAACCAGCCCTTGACGTCTTTATTCTCCCCATTTTACAGATGCAGAGACGGCACAGAGAGGGCAGTAACTTGCCCAAGGCCTCAGAGCTAATAAACTTGAGAGAACTAGGATTCCATGTTCTCTCTGGGGTCCATGCCACAGCCCGTGACTATTTGTCCAACTATAAAATAGCCCTGGCCTGTTTGGCTCAGTGGATAGAGAGTTGGTCTGTGGACTGAAGGGTCCTGGGTTCGATTCCAGTCAGGGGCATATGCCTGGGTTGCGAGCTCGATCCCCTGTAGGGGGCATGCAGGAGGCAGGCGATCAATGATTCTCTCTCATCATTGATGTTTCCATCTCTCTCTCTCCCTCTCCCTTCCTCTCTGAAATCAATAAAAGTATATATTAAAAAAAAAAAATAGGACTCAGACCATCTACTCTCACAGGATGGCGGGAAACAACAAGATCATGATTCACAGGGAAGCACTATGAAAAGTGCAAATAGGAAGTGAGGGACTGCTACCCCAGAACCGAGATGAAGAGAGACAAGAGAAGAGTAGCCAGTAGTGTTCCCGGCCCAGGGATGGCTCCACAGAGTTGCTTCCGGCCTTTTCCCCACCTCGTCTCCCTAAAACTCATGAGCCCCATGTTCCCGAGGGTGCTGCCGCTATATGTTACTCTAGTTACAGAGAGAAACCTGGCAAGTAGTGGGTTCTTTCTCAATGTTGAATGGAGCAGAGAGATATAGGGCAGAAGTCTACCAGTTTTATGATTTTATAGCCCATCACACCACTCTCACTGGGACCCAACTAAGCTGAAAGGCAGGGTTTAATCCTAAAAAGGGGCTTGGAAAAAATGATACTAATACATGAATGCCGAACGCCACTTCCAAATTTAACCTGTAGGTACTATGGAAAGAGCAGCTCTCATCTCTCCAAAGACAAGGCAGTTTGACAGTTGCTGACATTCCAGGGAACTTTCTGGTGTGGAGAATCAATTGACAGTCACATTTGAGATTCCTAAGCTTCCTTTTAAAGTCTCAAGGCTTCCCTTCCAAACATAACCTCCAAATTCCATGTAGAAATACATGGAAATTGAAGGACAGTTTTGAGAAATTCATTTGAAAGACAGTTTTGAGAAATTAGAGCTGATTTTCACCCATCAGACTGGAGAAATTTTAAAAGGTTGGTAATAGTTCTGGCCTTGTAGCTCAGTTGGTTTGAGTGTCATCCCTATACACCAAGGTTTTGGGTTCGATCCCAGTCAGGGCATATACAAAGATCAACCAATAAGTGCATAAATAAGTGGAAGAACACACCAATGTCTGTCTGTCTGTCTGTCTGTCTCCCTTCCTCGCTCTCAAATCAATAAATAAAGTTTAAAAAGTAAATGAAAAAGGTTGGTAATACCCAGCATGGACTAGGGTGTGGGGAAGTAGGACCCGCATTCACTACCGGGAGCAGTGCATATTGGGACAGTCTAATTTGGAGAACAGCTTGGCAGCAACTATCAGAAGTTTAAGCAAGCATGCTCTTGACAATTCCACTGCTGAGTATCATCTTACAGAAGTACCCTTCCACATGCACACAGATGTATGTTTATCATAGTGGGAAAAAATGAAGATGGCCTAGATGCATTTTTGTATTCCTTTTGGTGAAATAAATGATATTATATCTACAGTATGATCTACCATAAAGCCATTTTTTTAAAACCTTGGTAGATCTCTATTGATATGATAAGCTCTCTGGATGAAAAAAGCAAGTTATAGAACCAGATGTGATCCCAGCCATGTACCCAAAGCTACATCTGTGTATATATACAGCTGTAAAATGCACATGAATGCTAGACACCTGGGAAGAATTACACCCAGCTTCTAACAGTGGTCAGCTTGGGGGTGGGGGGGGCGGGCCGGGAGGAGGATGGGGCAAGAGCAAGGCACTTTCACCTCTTACTCTCTTACATATAAGATATTGTTGGCATTTTTTACAAGCACATAAGTTATGTAATTATATATAAAGAAAGAGAAAAATGAGGTATGAACCTTTTGAGCAAGTTACTTTACATCAGCAAACTTTATGCTGTATAAGAGGAGTTTCTAAGATAACTTCTGGCTCTAAAATTCTACAAACACTAAATAAATAAATACATTTTCAAAGAATACTTCGAAACCAAAGGTTTAACAACCTGGCTTGAGTCAGGATCCACTGTGAAATTTGCTAAGCAGGTATTAGACACCATGTTAAACTCAGAGTCTCATGATAGGTGTTCAATAAATATTTGTGGATTGAATGAATAAATTACTCATTATGATGAAAAAAAATTTGCTAAACATCTCCAGGGATTCTGAATCTGTAAGGCTCCTCAAAACTATTGCTGAGTTGTTTTATTTTTTTATTTATTTTAAATATATTTTTATTGATTTCAGAGAGAGGAAGGGAGAGGGAGAGAGAGAGAAACATCAATGATGAGAGAGAATCATTGATCAGCTGCCTCTTGCACGCCTCCCATGGGGTCAAGCCTGAAACCCGGGCATGTGCCCCTGATTGGAATTGAACCCTGGACCCTTCAGTCCACAGGCCAATGCTCTATCCACTGAGCCAAACCGGCCAGGGCTGTTGTTTTATTTTGATACTTTTATCAGAACAAATGTAGTCACTGAAGGCTCTGGAAGGAAAAGAGACCTTGGCAAAGTCCAAAGTTCCCCCTCCCCCATGCCCTGTGCCTCCTCCCCTCCTGCCCCAGGCCCTAAGCAAAAAAAAAATGTTTCCCCTTTCTTCCTCCTTAGTTCCCCACAGATTGGACCAGCTGTGAGCAAAGTAGAATTAAATCTCAAACATTCTGAAGAGCTCCAAAGACATTTCCTCCCTCCTGGAGGAGGAGGAAGAGCATCCTTTGAGGAAGATGCTAAATTGCCTTAATTATGTGTCTTTGGAAGGCACAAGTGCCCATCTGCTTTCCTGGCGGGGGGCGTGGATGCATGCTAAGCACAAATATAAATCAGGCCAAATACAAACACAATTAGCAGGTCCATGCAGCCCTGTCATCTAGAGATAGAGCGAGAGTGGTGCTCCAGGGCGCCTCTTGGACCTGGGTTCCAGTTGGAGCAGCAGCTGGCATGAACTCTGGACAATGGGCAGTGAGGCCTGGAGGGTGAGGCCACAGTGAGGTACTAGGGAGAGGCTGCGGGAGTGGGGGTCTCCAACTGGGGCAATGCTGACCCCATGCAAGAGCAAGACCATAAAGTCACGGAGTCATTGGACCTTGATAAACGTGAGAAGCAGAAAGGGTTCTGGGATGGCATCGCGGAGCGAGCACACAGGCTCCTCTGGATTCAAACCCTGGCCCTGCCACTTTTTAGCCATGTGACTTTGGACGAGGTCTGTGGCCCTGACTGGGGCTTTCTCTAATGTAAGAGGGGAATAGTAGTACCTCCTTAGATTGGAGTGGGGAGGAGTGAGGTGATGTATATACAGCTCTCACATGAGGCCAGGCAGGGTTAAGTGCTCGAGTTGGCTCTTATGTTACTTCTCACTGTCATTTGCCCTGACTCAGTTTCTCCATTTATAGCATAAGGTCTGGAGGATGCTCTGGCTCTGACCATCTGGTGCTTTATGCACAGTGACAGCACCAGGCTGCCTCCAGAGCTTATCCTGAGAAGAAAAGCCGAGTCAGGGAGAAATTCCCAAACACCTGCTCATCACTCAGAGCAGCGTGACTTGGACCGTTATGGGTTGAGGATGAAGGCAGTTCTCTGGCAAAGAGAGGAAGACTTGGGCATGTGCTGAGCTATGTCCAGTTTTTATATATATACTAGAGGCCCGGTGCACAAAATTCATGCACTTGGGGGGGGGAGGGGTCCCTCAGCCTGGCCTGTGCCCTCTCACAGTCCAGGACCCCTCAGGGGATGTCAGCCTGTTGACTTAGGCCCAACCCCTGGCAGTCAGACATCCCTCTTGCAGTCCGGGGCTCTCACAGTCCAGGACCCCTTGCTCCTTACCACCACCTGCAGTGGAGATGGGAGAGGCTCCTGCTACTCCGCTCTGCTCACCAGCCATGAGCCCAGCTTCTGGCTGATTGGCACTTCCCCTATGGGAGTGAACTGACCATCAGGGGGCAGCTCCTGCATTGAGTGTCTGTCCCCTGGTAGTCAGTGCTCATCATAGCAACCGGTCATTCTGGTCGTTCTGCCTTAACAGTCACTTAGGCTTTTATTATATAGATATATTTCAGAGAGAAAGGGAGAAGGGTAGAGAGATAGAAACATCAATGATGAGAGAGAATCACTGATCGGCTGCCTCCCGCATGCCCCACACTGGGGACTGAGCCTACAATCTGGCATATGCTCTGACTGGTAACTGAACCGTCCCTCTTAATTCATAGGTCGACGCTCAACAACTGAGCCACACCAGCTGGGCAGAACATGTTTTTAAATGCATAAAATATGCCTGGCGGGTTTGACTCAGTGATTGAGTGTCCACCCATGCACCAAGAAGTCACCAGTTCAATTCCCCATCAGAGTACATGCCTGGGTTGCGGGACGTGCAGGAGGCAGCTAATCGATGTTTCTCTCTCGTCGATGTTTCTATTTCTCCCTCTTCCTTTCTCTTTCTCTAAAAACCAATAAAAATATTTAAAAATAAATAAATGCATAAACTACAGAGGATTATAAAGGAAATAATTATAATGAAATACAGTTGTCAAAAAATAGATATTTTTAATCCATCCTATATAATAAAAGCCTAACATGCAAATCGACCAGGGGGCAGACGCTCAACACAGGAGCTTCCCCCAGCCCACAGGCCCCAGGTCAGCCAAGGCAGGTGCCAGCGGGGGGGCCCCCTGATCGCCCCGCCAGTCGCCCTGCAGATTAGTCCTGAACACCGGCCAGGCCTAGGAACCTTACCTGTGCATGAATTTCATGCACTGGACCTCTTCTAGTAATATTATAATAACAGTGTTTCTTTATTAGCACATCAAATCACAAGTTTTGGTATCTGGACTAATTTCAAAGTTGTGATGATCATAAACAATATTTTAAGATATCAGCAATAATCATAATATGATACCAAAATATCTATGACTTTTATTGGAGCCAAAGCCACAGGATTTGCTAATAGTATTTGGTTTATTGCCTGCATTTATAACTGAAGTGCTACTAATGTTCAGATAGAAGATAGTGAAAACAGATGTCATTTTTCCCTAAGTCCATAACCTGACTAAATTCTGTCCATGGAACTCTTGGTGTCCATGGACCCAGGTTAACATCCCCTGCCTAGACTGTAACTATGGTCCCTAGGTTGAGTTGTGCTGGAAATCAGATATAGTAGTGCTTTGATCACCTGTCTGCGGATTGTTTCATTGAAGACCAAATGTTTGACCCCGACTGTGATGGGCTCCAACTCCATTTGTACTCCTAGGGGGAAAGCCTTTTGTTTGGATGACCCATTCCAGGGAACAAGGGAACAGGACCACCTAGAGATGTATGATACTGACAGAGGGCGGGCCCTTTCTGGTTCTTCTTCTTTTTTTAAAATATGTTTTTATTGTTTTTAGAGAGAGAGGAAGGGAGAGGGAGAGAGAGAAAAAGGAACATTGATTGGTTGCCTGCACCTGGACCGGGAATCAAACCTGGTCATGTGCTCTGATCAAGAATAGAACCGGCAGCCTTCTGGTACATGGGATGATAATCAACTGAGCCACACTGGCCAAGGGTCCTTTCTGGTTCTTGGTGGCTTCCATGAGTGGCTTGAATATATGAAAATGTGAGCCCCCAATTTTTTATAAGATCTCAGACTTTTTATCTTAGTCCTGTCTGTTTCCAAACAGACAAGGTTTCTTGTCTCTTACTTGGAGGACTTCATTAGATACAGATTGATTAAGACCTACTGTATGCCAAAGAGTGTAGCAAATATTGAGAATGCATTTATTCTTTCAATTTATACTTAGTGAGCATACTGTTAGTCAAGACTTTTGAGCTAAGCAATAAAAAGGTGGAGGGTACTTATTGGCTCACATAACTGAAAAAGCCTAAAGAGAGCACCGCTTCAGGTACAGCTGAATCCAGGCTGTATTTTTTTTTTTTTTTTTTTTTTTTACTATATCAGCTTAGTTCTCAGATAGGCCTCCCCATAAGTGTAATAAAACAACCACCAGTAACTTCAGGTGACTATCTCACCTGCTACCCACATTCCCAGTTTCATCATCATCATCATCATGTCACCATCACTTAGAGCTGGGGAGTCCTTTGAAACAAAGCAGTGTTCAAAGCTTCGATGTATCGATTGACTTCTGTTATTTTCTCTCTTGCATTCCTTGGAATAGCAAAGCATCTGGCAAGCAAGCAAAATCAGCATTCTCGTGGAAATTACACTCCCTAAATTAAAAATGTCTCTCTCTTAAACTAAAATAAATTTCCCTTCCTTAAAATAATTATCATGCTTGACAGATTGGACTGCACACACAAAAAATACATGTTTCTCGCTCTGGCCCATGACACTCTAAACAAAGTCAAAATAACAAATTAGGGGAAAATATTCCCACCTAAAACAATACACAAAAAAACCCCAAAACGGTCCTAAGAAGTAAACAAGAATAAGACCAAGAAAAGTGGGCTAAGGAGACAGACAAACTCATAGAAACAGACTGCTAGTGGCCAAAACACTTTTGAAAAGATGTTCGACCTCACAGAGAAGCCAGGGATGTGCACATTAGAACCAGGACATGCTCTTTTTCTCTCAGCGGATTGGCAAACGTTAGACTAACCAACATGTGGGGAAGTGCTGGTGAGCCACAAACTGCTACAACCCGCAGGAAAATAACCTGGCCCTGTCTATGAACATGTGAAGCAGGCATACCTTTTGACCCACCCATTCCACTTCCAGGGGTCTGTCGGATGGGAAGAAAAGCTTGAGGACACAGCGGCAGGTGTACAGGAGACTCACCGATGTGCTCTTTGGAACAGCAAGAAGCCGGAGACGGGAAGCAAGAGGAAGGTCCGTTGGTGGAAGAAGGGAAGGCGGCCTACACGCCCAGCATAGAATATTATTAATGACTAAAGAGAATAAAATGTTGCATATGGATGTGAATGACCTTCGACACGGTATTAAGTGGAAGACACAGGCGGGACGAGGTCTGCTCACGTTTGCTCAGCCCTGCTCACCACAGCCCTGGAAGGATGCCCAAGGAAGGAACTGCTGATCGCTTCTGGGGAGCCAGCCCTGGAGGAGAAGGGTGGGAGGCACGCTCATCTTTGAATACGCTTGGAATTCTGAACCATGTGAGTGTATTACTTATTAAGCTTGAGGCATAGAGGGAATAAATGGTGATGGAAAAAATAAAGTAAAATAAAAAGAACTAACCACCCCTCCCCCCCAAAAAAAACCCCTTTAGATTTATGAAAAGAATAGACACATCCAAATATATTGGAAAGGTATGCACAAAATGAAAAAAGTATGTTCCAGAATAATAAAGAATATTTCTTTTTTGTACAGAAAGAAAGCAGAAGAAATAAAAGCTCTAACACTATAGAGACATACATGCGCATGTATTCATTTACGCATAAAAAAGGAAAATTTTCTTTACAGATGACCATGCACACATTTTCTAATTAAAAATAAACTGCCCTCGTTGGAGGGTTTTTGTTTGTTCTGTCACATGCTTAATTAATTTGGAGCTGAGGACTCTGGTCTGGGAGATTTCCGTGCAGACTCTTGGTGTCTCAGACCATGTAGATATATCACCTATTACTTCCCTGGGCGTCCTGAGCCACAGTGGTGGACGGACACTGCTTTCTGTGTCCTCTGGTGTTTAACCCAAAAGGCTGGGCCTCCCAAGTACCTCCTGTGCCCAACACAAGAGAAACATGCAGACGCTCCCGTATGTTAACGGGATTTTGGGGTCACCTGTCAGGAAACAGAGCAGGGGAGCCACAAGCAGGGGAAGGAGCAGAGACCCCTGGGACCCGGTGCCAGCCTCTGCCCTCAAGGAGGCTGCTGGGCAGAGGCTGTCCCCGCTGCCCAGGGCTGCCTGGTGGATGGCCCTAGACAGCTGCGTGGGCCCCTGAGAGCCACATTTCCATTGTTTTTGGAGGAGGCGATAGCTGGTGGCTTTGTTCCCCAGTGACATACACCCCTGTGACACTCTGCTCTCACATATAGTGTGGAGGCCTGGCCTGCATCTCAGTGGTTACTCCCAGTGGAATTCTAGCCGGCGTGATTTCCACTGGCCTGCTGGCTCTCCTGGACTAATTTACTGGTTAAGAGCTCCAGGGTCCCACGGACTTTGCCATAAACTATCTATGGGACAGGTGACTTATCCTCTCCGAGCCTCGGTGTTTCCATCTGGCAAATGGGGTGAGAGTGGTAAAGCCCCTGTCCATGAAGGTGTTGTGAGAGGAAATGACGCTGTTGGGGAGCCTGGCACACGGTCGATGTGACATCTGGTCTCTGGCCTTAGGCACAGTGGGTGCCAGCTTGCCTCTGGCTCTGTCTGTACTGTGTCCCCTAGTGCCCCCTCATGGGTGTGGCTGGGCAGGGGCCGTGCACAGTGCTGTTGTGTGAGAACGTGTGAGCCTGAGTGTGAGGAAAAACGTGTCTAGAGTTGTCTGTTCGGGGGAGGACATGTCTGGCCGGTTCATTGAGACCCAGGCAGACCGTCTGCCATCTTGAGGCCGCACAGCAGGAAAGGAGGGGCCGTCTTGGCAAAGGCTCTGAGGCCCAGTTTATAAAAATAACCCTCCAAGTCCCTCAAGGAGCAGAGGCAGTGACCCTCTTTTTCCTGCTCTTCATACCTCAAGTGAGATTAGACAGGCACAGCCATTAATTATTTCAGAAGTAACCGAGGCAGCACTTGCCACCCCAACAGCCGAAGCTGCAAATGCCCACTTGGTTTTAATTATTTTTCAGGGAAATAGTTGCATCCATCAATCGCGGACCCATTCTGCCGAGTGGAGGGTTGGGCTGGGTGATGGGATGGTGCTTCGTCTGGCCCTCAGGGAGCTCTCTGGGGAGCCTGGAGGGGGCAGGGAGAAGGTGGTATGTGATGGGACTGGTTTAGGGAAGCCATCAGAGAGCAAACTGGTTCCTTGTTCTGGGGCTCTGACTCAATGCAGGGGCCCGGGCCTTTGAGTGTGGGAAGGACCTGACAGGTGGGAGGAAAGCCTGGGTTGGCATCCAGGCTCCTCACGCCTTGGCCATGTGACTGAGCAAGGGCACACCCCTTGTTTCTATTTCCTCACCCTAGACTATTGGTCAGGAATTCGGGAACATCATATCGTAGAGCAGTGAGAATAGCCAGAAGAAACTGAGGCCCAGGTGGTACCTGGGGTCACTCAGGGGTCACTGACAACCGCAAGCCTCAAGGTCCCAATCCAGGCTTGTCAGCTCCATGCCCTTTTCCTGGGGTCTCCTTTTCTGGGACCATTTCCAAGGGCCACATGTGCTTGGTGGCTGCTCTCTTCTTGCAGCCCTGCCAACAGGCCTGGCACGTGCCCAGCTGGCCTGGGCGTCCCACAGGCCTGCTCGCCTCCAGCATTTTGGGCTTGTTAAATACTCTCAGCTCTTCAGCATCCTCAGAGCAGGCCCCAAAGGTGGCTCAACTGAAAAAGGAGGCGGTGGGACTAGATGAACCCCAACCCTGAGGAATGGAAAGGGTTCTTTTTACAACTCTGCATCTTGGGGATTTCTGTTCTGAATTCTGGCCGTTCCCACTACTTCCAGAGTATGCCATTTCCAAATTCCTGACCAATTGCCTCTGTCCAAAACAGGTTCAAATAGCTGCTCACACGGCCTGATTGGCAGCAAACAGTGGCCTGGTAGTTGGTTCTGGAACCTCACTGCCTGGGTTCAAATCCCCACTCCAAGTTGTGCAACCTTGACCAAGTTATTTCACCAACTTGTGACTCATGTTTCCCCATGAAAAAAATGGGGTTAATGATAGTATTGACATGATGAGGTTGTTGTGAGGTTTAAATGAGATAATACATGTCAGTGCTTAGTCCATAAGGAGGCCTCAATGACTGTTAGCTAATAACAGAACTACAATATGTCATTAATGCATACCGGTCTCCCTATCTCGAGTGCAAGCTTGTTGAGGGCAAGGATCGTGTCTATTTTATACCTTTCACATAATGGATACCAAAAAAAAAAAAAATTGTTTTTTAAGTTGCTGAATTCAGGAAGCATGTGAATTGGAGTTCTGGGACTCATGTTCTGAGCAAGTGACATTTTCCTACTTGATTTTAAGCTCATCCTTATATTTTGCTGGACTTGTCCTTTCTAGTACTTCCCAGACCTATAATACAATTATGTAGTTTTCACTGACTGTTTGACTCCCTTCCTAGATTATAAAATCCATGAGGGAAGGAACTCTGACTGTACCCGCAGGCCTAGCACAGGGCCCGGCAAACATTAGACACTTAAACATTTGTCAACTGGCTGGTGACTCAGCTGCTGACTCAAAAGATTAGCAGAGGTGTGTTAGTGAATAGAGAAACCTTGCTTTTTTAGAAAGACTGATGACACACTAGAAGAATGTTATGTTCTATATAATAATATATTCCATTAAAATATATGCAATTATTGCAAAATTAGTTTCATATAAGCAGCCAGATATCACCTATTCGTAACTATTATTTATTACTGCTGAGCTTAACCTTGACTTAGGGCTATGGATAGAATAGAAAGTATTTGTAACTCACTCTTCATCTCTTTAAGTCCTAGGATGCATATCTAAACATCTCTGTGGAGCATGGAAGCACCTTAACAACAAACACCCTTACACGTGGATTTGCTTATAGGCCAGTGATGTCCTCACAGCCATGAAGACTATATACGTTTAGATGGGAGTGCTACTGGTAATTAGCTGTTTTCCTTTCTTTCTTTCCTCCTAACTACCCCCCCCCCCAACCCCAATCTCCATCCATAGACAGAAGGAAAAACAAAAAGAAAGCTCTAAGTCATGCATTCTCTACCTCATCAGAACCATGACCCTTTGTACTATCTTTTCCCTGAGCAGAAAAATGATTTCTCTTCATCTGTCAGCCTTTCCCTAGTAATGTTTTTCTCTTCCTTTTTGGAGAAAATCGCTTCTAGCGTTCCCCCTTCCCTCCTGACCAATAACAGCTGGGCATACTGGAAAATAAAATTTACATTAAGTTGTTTCCGTGGCAACCTCACACTGGATCTTTGGCCCTAAGGCAATCGCATTCCTTTTCCAGTTACAACAAAATCACGAGTGCCAACAAGTAACTTTTCTTTAAACTACAGGACAGAAGCTGATGAGGTTTGTAAATAGAGATAAAGTGCTCATACCAGATGAAGGTCTCTTGATAGAGAGCATAAGATGAATTTCTGAAGAAAAAAAAAATTCCTCTGTAAATCATGGTTATTTGCAGCTGTTTGATGTCTGCATAAGAAAGCTGGTTGCATTATAAACATCAGGGAGAGCTCTCATTCCTGGAGCACCACCTGCTCCGTGCTGGGCCTCGGACAAAGCGCTTTGCATACATGAATCGCCTGGTTTAATGTAATGCTCGCTGCATCCTGCAGAGCTCTTAGCCCACAGATGGTGTTTAGAGCCACAGGGCATCTGCTCCCATGGAAGATGTTTCGGCCCCCAAATTAACGTGTTGGAACTGAAGCATTCACGCCTCCTAATAGGAGTAACAGCTGGCAGTTACTGTGTCGTGCTCACTGCCAGGAGATCTGGCCGCATCCTCTCCGCCAATCATGAGAACAAACTCAGGAGGTGGTATTACCCCCTACTGTAGATGGGGAAACTGAGGCTCGGGGGGGGGGGGGCAAGCGCCTTGCCCACACAGCAAGGAAGTTACAAAGTTGGGATGTGAACCCAGGAGGGTTCAGTCCCAAAGCATGTGCTCTTGTCACTCTGCCTCCCAGAAAGGCTACCCGCCAGAGAAGCGCAGTGAGAGAGAGAAGCGCAGTGAGAGAGAGAAGCGCAGCGGGGCTCAGAAGGCACCGGCTTCCAGGGCGGATGACGACCCGGGCAGGGTCTGTACCAGGGGAGGGCAACTGGGGCATGGGAGGTGGGAGTTTTGCTGAGCTTTAGTTGGCTCCCACCTTCTGAAATGCTGTCTTCCTCCCTCCTCCCCCTCAACTTTCCTACCTGCCCGTCTCCTACTCACCTCCTAAGCCTCAATTATAAGCTGCCTCCTCTGCAAAGCCTCCCTGACTTCCCAGGCAGATTTCAGTCTGACAGATCTGGCTCAGCCACGTAGGAGCTGTGGGCCTTGCAGACTGCTTCTCCCCTCTGAGCCTCAATTTGCTTATCTGTACAAGGGGGGCCTCACAGGGTCCCCGTAAGGTTTCAGGGTGATGATGTATAATGAAGCAAGTAGCAGAGCGCCTGACCGCAGGAAGTGCTCAGTAAATGGCCTCTTACAAAACTTTGTTCTCATTTCAATGATTCCATTATGTTCTTTGTAACGGGCCTGTCTCCCCAGCTGTTGGGGAGGCCTCGAGGGCAGGATCCTCATTTTCTCTCCTGTATCCTGGCCCTGGCACCAGTGAACCCTACTGACTGATTGACTGTGTGAAAGGTCACCTGGCCCATCTCCCAGAACACTGGGCTCCGGGGAACTGCGGCCGGGAGAAGTTGGGTGCTGGGGCTTCCCAAGCTTTTCAAACTCAAACACCCCTGAGAAAGGTCATTGACCCATCAACCGTCCGCTGGGCTTAGGTGACATGCAGCTGGGAAGGGCCACCATCTAGGGGCCTGGGGTAGGAAGGAGTATGTCCTGGGGACAGAAAAATGGAACCGCAACCTTGCTCAGCGCCAGCCTCAGCCACACCGACCAACCTCGTGGTGCTTTGTCTCTATCTTGGGGGTGGGGAAATCAGAGTATATACAAATAGATAAAATAACAGAAATCATCGTCTAAGCCATACAAGTTATGTGTGTTTCTGGTTCTCCATCTATTGATGTTATAAGTTCCAAGAATGGTCCGTCAAGGCCCAAAACAAACAAACAAAAACCAGGGTTGCAGCCTGCGGGCAAATTGTGTGTGGGGTGTTGGGGTGGGCGGGGCTGTGGCTCAGGCCTCATTGTGGGGCTGCAGCCTCCTCCTCCTGTGTCACTCACCCCCGTGGCCGCTGGAGGACACGGAGGAAAGGGCCTCTTCCAGGCGGCCAGCCTCGGGCAGAGTTCTGCCGTGCTCCTCAGAGAGCATCCAAAGGGGCGGCTGGTACTGAAAAGGGAAGCTGAGGAGGCGCAGTTGCACCCGGGATGGCCGGGGATCCCAGATGAAATGCTCAGCCGCACCCCGGCTGCACTCCGAGCTTGGATGTGCTCAAATCGCTGTCCATTTCACTGTGGCCCCTGCCTGGCTTCTCCTGCTCCAATCTTTCGTGGCCACAAAATCGGAAAATAGGGAGGACTGGAAAGCACTTGGAAATCGCCTGGTCCCAGTCAACATTTCCTCGAGTGCCACGGCGTGCCAGGCCCTGAGGACACAACGACTGTTCATAATCATAATCAGTATTAATATTACCTCTGGGAAGAAGGGAGGAGCCTGGGATGAGAAGCTTCTCTGATTTAAGCTATGGGATGTCTCCACGCTAGAGGCCTCCCGTCCTCCTTGGGAGTCAGAAGCAGCTGGACCACAAAGCATCCTCTCTTGCTCTCTGCCAGCCCTCACATCCTCCTCCCACACCACCTGCCTGGCCACGACGGAGCCGAGAGAACACTCGACCTCTCATGTACAGCTGGGACTCGCCTGGGGTCACACTGAATGAGTGACAGCTCCGGGCAGAGACAGCACTTCTGCAACTTCTCTCCCACTCCGTGCCTCCCCAGCTGCACCGGCACAGACTGGACACATAATGGCCCTTTGGTAACTTACTTCAGAGGCAGTGTGGGGCGATGGTGAACGTCCTGGGCTTTGAACACACGTCAACCTGGGATTGAATTCTGGCTCTGCCACTTACACGCTATGCAGCTTTACATTAAGTCACTTCACCTCTCTGAGCCTCCGTTTCTTCACCCATAAAATGCAACTAATAACAGTACCTCCTTCAGAACTATCCTGGAAGAAAGGAGAGTATAGAACTTAAGAGCCGGACTGCTTGGTTCAGATCCCAGCTCTGCCAGCATTAACTGTCACTTGGGCACCAGTGTCTCCGTTTTTTCATCTGTAATCTAGGGATGATAGTAGCACCTACCTTCTCAGAGTCATGAGGACTAACGGGGATTTTACATCAAACGCTTAGGATAGAGCCTGGCACACATTAAATTCTCGATAAATGAGGTTCGTCACTAGTATTACTGCAGGGTTGTCAAAAGCGCTACTTGGGATAATGCACAAAAGCAGCTGGTGCAGTGTCTAGGGCACAGGAAGTGACCTACAAATGGCACATTTTGTCTCTGCTGTCACTTCTTTTAAAAATATATATTTTTATTGATTTCCGAGAGGAAGGGAGAGGAAGAGAGAGATGGAAACATCAATGATGAAAGAGCATTGCTGATTAGCTGCCTCCTGCATGCCCCACACTGAGGATCGAGCTAGCAACGGGGGCATGTGCCTTTGACCAGGAATGGAACCATGGAACCGTGACCTCTTGGTTCTTGGGTTGGCACTCAACCAACTGAGTCACCCCAGCCGGGCTCTGCTGTCACTTCTTGCTGAGGGGCCGTGGAGGATGGGGCTGCCACTCGCAGGCCCACAGTTTCCCTGGCCAGGCTGACATTCTCCCACCACCTGGAAACCCACCTTTCTTCTAATCCTCCCAAACACATTCACAGTTGTCAGCCACTCAGCAGCAATTAAGCTTCCATTTTAGATGTCAAGACAGAAATACATTTTGCTGCTGAGTGGGGAGGCATTCAGATGGGCTGTCAGACTCAAGTTCTTAATGCGCTTTTGGGGTCGGTGAAGACTTTCACAGACTTACATACACTGTTAGAACCAGAAGGATCCTAGAGAGGCCCATTTTACTGCAGGGGAAACTGAGGCCCCGAAGATTACCGTGAGCCAGGGACACAGACAAGGAAGAACCACGCTGCATGTGTTTGTTTTCATGTTTAAACAAAAATTGCAAAACGTACCCTAGGCTCGAAGGACATGTATATGATGTGTCTTAACTGTTTAAAGAATCATAATAAGCCCGGTCAGCATGGCTCAGTGGTTGAGCGTCAACCTATGAACCAGGAGATCACGGTTTGATTCCCGGTCAGGGCACATGCCTGGGTTGCAGGCTGGATCCCCAGTGTGGGGTGAAGCTGATCAATGATTCTCTCTCATCATTGATGCTACTAACGCTCTCTCCATCTACCTTCCTCTCTAAAATCAATAAAATATATTAAAAACAAAAAAAGAATCACTTAAAAAGAATCATAATAAAATCCTGAGTCTGCCATTCAGGTTCAGAAACAGAATAGACACCTGCGGAGCCCCTAGGGCTGCATCTGTTTACACAGCGTCCCTGGCCAGGCCGACAGGCTCCACCACCTGGAAGCCACCTTCCTTCTAACCCCGTTTCAGTGTTTGGTGAAGGAACTGCCCATAGAACACTGAGGGGATCCATCAAAAGAGGGGCTCCTCCCAGCAGGACACCCGTGAAGGGAGCTCTGGGTCTTCTGTCCTCTGCAATTCTCTGCGGTGGAGCCCAGACTACAAGCCCAAATGTCCCAGCATCGTTTTCAAAACCTGACATTTTCCTGGGTGGTGGTTCTGGCCAAATGTTTTAGCTCCTCAGCATCAGCTTGGTCTCCCACCTTTGGGAAGCTAGTAGCCCTTACTCTGACGCCGGGGTCACCACATTTGCTGTCCACCAATGGGAAGAATAAACACCACCACCTCCATCATGGTTATCATTTAATGAGTGTTCAGTTGTTCTGGGCGGGGAGCTTGTTTTCACAGGAATCTTAAGAGGGGTCACCATTGCCCTGGCTGGTTTGGCTCAGTGGATAGAGCGTCGGCCTGCGGACTGGGGGGTCCTGGATTTGATTCCGGTCAGGGGCATGAGCCTTGGTTGCGGGCACTTCCCCAGTGGCGGGGCGGGGGGAAGGGGGGTACGGGGGGGGAGGGGTGCAGGAGGCGGCTGATGGATGTTTCTCTCTCATCGATGTTTCTCACTCTCTATTCCTCTCCCTTCCTCTCTGTGAAAAATCAATAAAATATATTTTTTTTTAAAAAAAGAGGGGTCACCATTAGTAAACTCTTTTTTTTTTTTCCAAATAAGGAAACTGAGGCTCAAAGAGATGAAAAATTCTAAGATAATTCAGGATGGGGTAGAGCCAAGATTTGAACCCAGGGTTGTTGACTCCAGGGTCAGATCTGGGTTTTGTGGGGCCTAAACAGGTTATTTAGCAGGTAAAGGGAAGGGAAAAGTTTTCCTTGACCCTCTTAGAGTCCAGGCTGGGGGGAAAAATGAAACTGAGACAGATTAAGAGGGGAAAAGCATACCAGTTCATTTAGTATGTTTTACGTGACACAGGAGCCTTCCTAAGGAAACAAAGGCCCAAAGGAACCTGAATGAAGACTCGGAAACCGGAGTGTGTATATGCTGGGCTTGGCGAAGAGTGGGCACCATGTAAACATGTGGTAAGTTAAGGTGTAAGAGGTAGTTGCAGTAAACTGGGTCAGTGCGCTAGGGTTCTTCTTGGCATCCCTTTTCCTTCAGAGATAAGGATGCTCCCTCCCGGGTGTAGGGAGGGCACCTCTCACATGGGAAGTTTAGGACCCATTTCAGAGAAAAAGAGCGAGGGGAAGAGGAGGTCAGCGTGACCTTCTTGGCTCTTGCCAGTTTCTCAGATTCCTTCATCTTAGAATATTTAACATGCCAAGATGCCATATTTTGGGGTAGTGTGTCCTGACCCCCATTAGGGACTATCTTTAAGAAAAGGATAAAAAATAAATAAAAAAAATTTTGGAATGAAAACGTTGAAGTGGTTTTAACTAATTGCAGCTGAAAGATCTTGTTTTTTGCAGCTTTCACAGAAATGTTTCCTCTGGGAACACACTGGTAGGACCGCGCCCCGTCTTTGGAAGGAAAGGACCAGGGACAGAGGAAGGGCTTTGAGGCCACAGCTTCATTAGCAACTCATAAGGCCGCCTGTGCCTCGGCTGTAGACAAGTTTTCAGGAAAGAATTATCCAGCCCTGCTGGCGTGGCTCAGTGGTTGAGCGTTGACCAATGAACCAGGAGGTCACGGTTCCATTCCTGGTCCTGGCACATGCCGGGTTGGGGGTTCAATCCCCAGTAGAGGGTGTGCAGATGATTCTCTCTCACCATGGAGGTTTCTGTCTCTCCCTCTCCCTTCCTCTCTCTGAAATCAATAAAAATATATTTTTAAAAAAAGAATTATCCAGCCCCAAATGTCAATACTGTAGTGCCTCAGTTGAGAAACCTAAGAAAAGGGGTTGGGCCAGGCATGGGTGGCAACTGAACAGCATTTTACACCTGATTTCTCACATCTCTTGGCCCTGGAAGTAGAGAATAGATTGTTCAGCTTTTAGAATTACAGCTGTGACCTGGGTGACAAAGAGAGGGTGTCCTGCACACACGTGCCCAGACGCCCGGTGCTCTTCCTTCCCGCTTCTCTCAATGTTGGCCCGCTGTGGCCATCCCTGTCCGGGGCAAAGGCTGAGCCCTGGTTGCATGAAGGGGGGAAAGAGCTGCGGGTGTGACGCTCTAGTCTGGTAAATACCTGGAAGCAAACGTGCCTCCCCCACAAGAACAGATTTCCTCCTGGAGATGGTGCCTTTCTGATCTGAACGAGAAATTGGTATTCTCCTGGCGCTCTGCTTTTCATCCTGTTTGCTGTGAAACAATATCGCCGCGTGTGCCCTCATTATGCCAGAAGTGCCTCTCCCCTCCTTGCCCGGAATTGCATGACAAGGCTTCCTAGAATTAGGAAACAGTAAAGGGTGCCCTGCCCCATTGTCCCCCCCTCACCAGAGGGGGAAAGGAAAAATACTTCAGTCATTTTGGAATAAGGCTGCCTTATTCCCTGGCTTGTCTCCCAAGCACGGCACCATGACAAAGCTTTTCGTTTCATATTTGCTGCACTTAGGATGAATGAGGCACGGACCCCCAAAAGACTGATTTGGGGGAAAACCCGTGCGGGGCCAGAGTTCAAGGATGTATCCTGCCTCCACCCATGCCTTTCTGTAGGAGGTGGCTGAGGAACGTCAGAAACATGGAAAGCCATACCCCCCATTCCCTTGAGGGCAGCTTACAGATAAATTAGGGAAAGAAAACGTGTAAGATTTGGTAACACCTCTCAGGCTTCTACCAGCAGGTGGAAGTTAACCTAATGCCCAAGTCACTGCCACAACCACATCAAGATGGAAATGAGCCTGCCCAAGTGGCTCAGAGGTTGAGCATCGACTTATGAGCCAGGAGGTCAGGGTTTCATTCCCAGTCAGGGCACATGCCCGGGTTGCAGGCTTGATTCCCAGTGCAGGAGGCAACTGATCAGTGATTCCCTCTCATCATTAATGTTTCTATCTCTCTCTCCCCTCTCCCTTCCTCTCTAGAATAAAATATATATATATATATATATGAAAAAAGATGGAAAGGATGTTGAAGGGCAGCAGAATATGCTACTCCAAAATATGCCATTTTGGCATACTGATTATTTTGAAGTGAAATTATTTTAAAAACAGCCAGTGCAAGGACAGTCTGACCCTCCTTTGCACTTAGGACGAATGAAGCACGGACCAGGAGGGTGGAAGGCATCTTTATCACTAGAGACAGGGAAACTAGGGCTGAGAAAGCTACTAGTATATAAACCAGTGATGGCGAACCTATGACACGCGTGTCAGAGGTGACACGCGAACTCATTTTTTTGGTTGATTTTTCTTTGTTAAATGGCATTTAAAACATATAAAATAAATATCAAAAATATAAGTATTTGTTTTACTATGGTTGCAAATATCAAAAAATTTCTATATGTGACACGGCACCAGAGCTAAGTTAGGGTTTTTCAAAATGCTGACACGCCGAGCTCAGAAGGTTCGCCGTCACTGATATAAATAAACCTTGTTACTTCCTCACTAAGTTACTACCCCAAGAAGCCCAAACTTCTGTCTTGTCAATTCCTCACAAGTATCTGTTTCTTTGTCTAGAAGGTATAAAAGCTGCCCTGGCCAGTGTGGCTCAGTTGGTTGAGTGTGGTTTCATGCACTGAAAGTTTGCCAGTTCGATTCAGGGTCAGGGCACATGCCCAGGTTGAGGGTTTGATCTTCAGCCAGGGTGCATGTGGGAAGCAGCTAGTGGATATCTCTCTCTCACATCGATGTTTCTCTTTCTCTCTCTCCTTAAAAATCAATAAAAACATTTATTTTTTTAAAAAAGGTTTAAAAAAATGCCTGCTTTGGTCACTTCTTTGGGTCTCAAATATACTTTTTTAAGACATATTTTTATTGATTTCAGAGAGGGAGAGAGATAGAAACAGCAATGATGAGAGAGCATCATTGATCGGCTGCCTCCTGCACATCCCCTACTGGGGATCGAGCCTGCAACCCCGGGCATGTGCCCTGACCTGGAATCAAACCTGACCTCCTGATTCATAGGACACTCCACCACTGAGCCACGCTGGCTGGGCAGGTCTCATATTTTTATGGGGCTCCCATACATATAAAATTTGTTTTTCTCCTGTTAAACTGTCTTACATCAACTTAATTAATAGACCAGCTAAAAAACCTAGAAGGGAAAAGCTTTCCATTCCTACAATGTACTTGGTATAGTTAAGTGATTATGGTGATACCTTCCTTGATCCACATGTTTGGACTTGCCCAGATAGAAGATTATCTAGATAACTCTTTTTAAAAAATATATATTTTTATTGATTTCAGAGAGGAAGGGAGAGGGAGAGACAGAAACATCAATGATAAGAGAGAATCATTGATCAGCTGCTTCCTGCATGCCCCTTACTGGGGATCGAACCCGCAGCAACCCAAGCATGTGCCCTTGCCTGGAATGGAACCCTGGGCCCTTCAGTCCATAGGCCAACGCTCTATCTACTGAGCCAAACCAGCTAGGACCTCTTTTGTGTGTGTTGTTGTTGTTTTCAAGTCCAATTGTGGTAAAATACACAGAATATAAAATTTACCCCCATAAGCATTTTAAGTGTGCATTCATAATATTGGTATAAAATACATCTGTGCAACCATCACCACCATCCATCTCCATAAGTTTTTTATTCTTAATTTATCTTTATTATTGAAAATATTACAGATGCCCCCCCTGTCGCCCCTCTTCCCCCACTAACTCCCCTTCATAAGTCTTTTCATCTTATAAAACCAAAACTCTCTACTTCCCATTCTCCTTCTCCTTAGCTCCTGGCAACCACGTTGCTACTCTCAGACTCTATAATACTTCCTCATGTAAGTGGGATTATACAGTCTTTGTCTTTTTGTGTCTGGCTTATTTCACTTAGCATGTCCTCAAGTTAAAGATGTGTCAGAATTTCCTTCCTCTTTAAGGCTGAATAAATAGTCCATTATATGTATACTAGGGGCCCAGTGTACGAATTCATAAATTATTTATTGTTTCATAAATATTTTCACCTGGAAAGAAACTGTGGGCCGAAAGGCTGTGGTAGGCACAGGGGGGGTCTTGGCCCATCCTCTGTGCCCCTGCCTGGCCCCTCCCACCATGCCCCGCCCCCCCGCCCCTGTCTGCCAACAGCCCTCCTCCTTCCGCCACCACCACTCCCACTCGCTGACGGCACCAGCCCCTCTCACACCGGCTGATGGCATGCACAGAGTGATCGGGACCCTCACCAGGCACCAGCAGCAGGTGCAAGTGGCAGCTCCGGTGCTGGCTGTGGGTGCAAGCGGGGCTGGCACTGGCAGCAGGTGCGAGCGCTGGGCAGGACCGTGGCACACGGGAACAAAGAATTTTCAGTAACCACCAGAGGCTTGCCCCAATGACAGTGACCGGCACCCCACCTTGGTCTGGCGCCCCGCTCACCTGCTGCACCATCCTGCTGTGGCCAATGCCTGCCATGTTCCGCACACACCCCCTGGTGGTCAGCGCACGTCATAGTGACTGGTTGTTCGGTTCTGGTTGTTCCGTCGTTCAGTCTATTTGCATATTAACCTTTTATTATATAGGATACCTCATTTTGCTTATTCATTCATTCACTGATGGAAACTTAGATTGCATCCATGAAAATAACTTTAAATTTAAATTCTTTAAAACAATTTCCATTTTACATAGAAATTTTTCCTAAAAGGTTACATGCCCCAGCCCTGTTGAGAGGAAGAAGCTGGGTATGAACTGGAAAGTTCTAAACCAGGAGTCCTCAAACTACGGCCCGCGGGCCACATGCAAATACAAATATTGTATTTGTTCCCGTTTTGTTTTTTTACTTCAAAATAAGATATGTGCAGTGTGCATAGGAATTTGTTCATAGTTTTTTTTAAAACTATAGTCCGGCCCTCCAACTGTCTGAGGGACAGTGAACTGGCCCCCTGTTTAAAAGTTTGAGGACCCCTGTTCTAGACTTTCAGGCTTTGAGCTAAGAATCAGAAGTCCCAAATTCAAATTCTAGTTTTGTTATCAAGACAATGCAATTTTAACTTCCCTAGGCCTCAGTTTTCTCATTTGCAAAGTGAGTAAGATTAAAAGCAATCATATCTTAATTTATGTGTTCACATTTTATTCTATCCACCCACACACACCCCCATAATGTGCTAGGGAGCATCATAATTCTGAAATTCTGATTAAAAATTAAGTCCTATTCTTATCACTTACTTGACATATCCCTTTTCTCAAACCTCCTTTTCTTAACCTGGCTCTGAATTTGCCAAACGGGCTCAAAGAATCAAAATGAGGTAATGAGTGAGCACATGACACATAAACACTTGAAGCGATTATTGACATCATACTGAGTATAATTCTGTTGATGGAAAAAAGCGGGGGGGGGGGGGTTCCTATGAAAAGTAATCTCACGGGCGACCTGATCCTAAATTCCTAACTGGGCAGGTCCTGGTGGGTAATCACTAAATACAATGTGTGATCCTGGCTTGGATCCAAGATTGGTAAAAATACTGTAAAGTGAATAAAATAATGAATAAAATAGTGAAAGCTTTTAAGCCAGCTTTGTCCATTGTTCTTGTGGATCTAGGTTAACATACCTTTGAAATACCAGAAGTAATACCCTTCAAAGGAGGTTTTAATCCTCAAGAGAACACATAATCTTGTTAACTATTCTGTAATCCAATCCCCACCTTGCTTTCTGGAATCTTCCTTACATTGCCTCCCTTAACTTCAAATGCATAAAAGAAGCTGCAAAACCATCCTTCTCCAGAGCATTTGAGATCTTGCTCCCCGGCATATGCTGTCAGTTTGGCTCAAATAAACTCATAAAAATTTTCTACAGGTTTGGGCTTGTCTTACATTGACAAGTCAATGTATTCTCTGCTACTTTTTGCTAAGAGGAGAGGGTGGCCTGAAGCAAGGCAGCTGGGAAGCCAGGCTTTGGCGGGGACACAGGGAAGAGGTAACCAGAAGAGGATAAAGATGGAGGGTGTGGGAAGAACAGGTGGACTTGAAGACTTTTCAGAGAAAGGATTTGAGCTGGAGGCAGATTAAACGTTAAAGGGCTGAAATGTAACAGAGAGACAATAGCTGTCAAGTCTTGTTAAGTGAGGTGCCCTTGGTGGTGAGGCAGCCTGGGTGTGGCTGGGATGGAAGGGAAGTCTCTCTCTTCCCCACCCCTCCCCCTGGTGGCCCACTGTTTCCCCAGGGCTCTGGACTTTTCCCACAGGCACAGCTGGTGGTGAGAACTGGCACAGGGGCTTCTGGCTTTCACATGTCAGTGCATATGCCAGAATCCTCCCACAGGGAGTCCTTCCCGATACAGGACGACTACTTACATTCCAGAAACGTCCAGTTCCAGTCCCACCGGCTCTTTTCCCTTTTCAAATACTCAAGCCTCAACGCATATCTTCGAGATCATTTTAAGAAACATTCAAAAGGAACACACTCAAAAGCTAGACGGCTTGCTCCCATTCACTCACACGCAAACTCACTGGGCTCCTCCTGGGCCAGGCCAGGGTTTCTCAACCTGTGCATGCACATTTTGGGGAGGATAATTCTTTGTTCTCGGGGCTGTCCTATGCAGAATAGGATGCTTACCAGTATCCCCAGCTATGTCCTCAAGGGAGGTAAGAACAGTTGAACTGTATGTGTTTAAAATTCTCCCCAGCACTGCTCAGCCGGCATGGCTCAGTGGTTGAGCATCGACCTGTGAACCAGGAGATCAAGGTTTGATTCCCTCTCCTTTCCTCTCTCAAAGCAATAAACAATTTAAAGAAAATACAAAATAAAATCCTCCCAGCAGTGACTGACATTTTGATTTTGTGATTGGCCATTATCTTGCACCTCCATGTGCTGCCCGCCTTCCACAGCTCTAGAGCAGAAACAACTCAGTAGTAGCTCAAGCAGCATTTTGCCTTCTTTTTTCTAATAAGAACCACCTATCCTCACGCCCTAGACTGAAACTGCTCTGATCACTGCTGAGCAGCTGTGCTATTTTTCTTGCTAGTTTAACACACTTTATTACATAGGATTTCTTTTGTTATTGAAAATTGTCCAAAGTAAAAAATAAATCAATGAAAATTTCCCAAAGTGAATTTTCTTACCTAATGATTCCTACCTTTAGTATAATTTAATAACCTAGATTATATTCTACCTTTTCAGTATGGAGCCATTTCCTTTTTTAAAAACCCTACTTGGAGATGATGGTTCATGTAAAATTGTTCCCAAGGCAAATGACTGGCCAAAAATCTGGGACAATTTGAGCAGTAAAATAATGAATGGTAGTGATGGATTATTAGCATAGAATAAGATAAGACTCTGCGAGTCCACATAAATGAATGGGGGGAGAGGGAGTTCTTCCCTACAATAGAATGATAACTAATAACTATAGAAAGAATGGTGCTAAAATGAGTGGGTGAAAGTTTGAGGAACATACTCAAAGAATATCCCCACAAGGTACTTAGTAACTTCAAAGGAAAAAACAGTAACTTCATGATGGAGAAATCTGGCAGACACCATCTTAACCATGTGGCTAAAGTTAGCATCAGTAATATTGGGACATGCTAATAAATGTGCTTCCTGACATGATGCGCTGAGGACATGAGATCGCTTCTGCAATATTTCTGCTAAATGTGCTCATATATCCTGAGTCCAATCACAAGGAAACATGAAGACCTTCCCAGATCGAGAGACAATCTACAAAATGACTGGCTCATACTCTTCAAAAACAACACGAAAAAGGCTGAAGAACAACTTCAGATTAAAGGAGACTAATAACTAAATGCAGCCAATCAATGATTCTCTCTCATCGATGTTTCCATCTCTCTCTCTCTCTCTGAAGTCAATAAAAAGATATTAAAAGAAGAACATTATTGGGATAGTTGATGAAATTTACAAATGGGCGTGGATTAGATAACAGTACTCCATCAGTGTTCAATTTCCCGATTTTGATAGCTATACTGCGGTTATGCAAGAAAATGTCTTGGCCTTAAAAGATACACATGAAATATTTATGGTTATGGGGACACAAAGTCTCCAATTTACTCTGAGGTTTTAGAAGCACACATACACAGAGAGAATGAGGAAGCAAATGGGGGGAAATATTCTAAATCAATAACCATTTGAAAGATAGGAACATCAATAATGAGAGAATCATTGATCGGCTGCCTCCTGGATGGAGCCTGCAACCCAGACATGTGTCCGGACCGGGAATCGAACTGTGACCTCCTGCTTCTTACATCGATGCTCAACCACTGAGTGATGCCCGTCAGGCAAAACTTATTTCTTTAAGTTATTCTTTCAGCAAATATGTGGGATCCTTCTATGTGCCAGACACATTCTAGGTGTTTGGTGAATCAAAGAGACAAAGATCCATGTGTGAGCAGAGGGAGGCAGACAGTAACCAATAGACATCAGTAAATGATATATATTATAGGTTAAAAGTCAGTAGGTGCTGTAAAGGGTGGAACCGGGTAAGGGGGATCAGAGGGCAAGAGCTGGGAAGTCAGGCCAGGCTGCCATTCAAAATAGGGTGGTAAGGAAAGGCCTTACCGCGCAGAAGCTCACACTTGGAGTGAGCTTTGCAGATATCTGTGGAAAGAGCTATCCACCAGAAGGAACAGCCAGTAGAAGCCCAGTTTTAAGGAGCAGCAAGGAAGCCGCTGTGGCTGCAGTGGAGTGAGGAAGTCATATTTCTGCTCAAAGCCCTCTACTGCAGTGGTTCTCAGCCTTCCTAATGCTTCGACCCTTTAATACAGTTCCTCATGTTGTGGTGACCCCAAACCATAAAATTATTTTCGTGGCTACTTCATAACTGTAATTTTGCTACTGTTATGAATCATAATGTAAATATCTGATATGCAGGATGTATTTTCAATACAAATTGAACATAATTAAAGCATAGTGATTAATTACAAAAACAATATGTAATATGTGTTTTCCGATTGTCTTAGGTGACTCCTGTGAAAGGGTTGTTTGACCCCCAAAGGGTTCGCGACCCACAGGTTGAGAACCGCTGCTCCACTGGCTTCCCATTTCTCTCAAAAATCCTCACAGCCCCAAGGTCCTGTTGAGCTCCCGCATCCTCATTATCTTTCTGATCTCATCTCCTACTCCTCTTCTAACTTCATAAATTTTTGTTTTAATTATACTGGAACAAAAGTATCTTTTTAAAAAATGCATTATTATCGTCTCAAATGCAGGCATCCCATTTTTTTTTTTGACTGCAGGTTAATAATGACACTTGGGCACAGGCTATCCTGAGTCCTGCATATCAATGAAAATGTTAGGGGCTCTAAAAGTACAATGTGCAAAGGTGTGAATTACATGAAAGAAAGACACAGAAAAGTCTGGGATTCTATGGATAGACTTCCCTCCTCCCTGTTGGTTTTATAGGGTCCCCTACCCCCAAAATGTGCCTGCATCATGTTTCAGAGAATTGCAGTTTTAAATATCTCCAAGGTCCCTTTCAGCTCTAGACTGAAATGATGTCCCATTTTCAAGAAGAGAAAATTATAGCTCAGAAAGAAAAAATAACTTGTCTAAGGGACGCATACAGAAAACGCGAGGAGTCTGTCTTAGCCGCCAGAAGCCACCTACTCCTAGCCCCTGGCGGCTCTGTCACTGTCTCCCCGAAGTTCCCGAGGACAAAAGCACAGAAGTTCCCTCCTCTAAGAATAAAAGGTTTTACCTTATTATTCTCCAGGGACAATTATGGAATGTTTCAGGTTGTGTCACTGATTACTCGCTATCATTTTGCGACTGCAAATAACTTTAGGTTCCCATGGCAACACACTCTGCTCTGGAAGCTGACTTTGTTCCCTAATCCACGTGGGAAGGAACAAGAGTCTCTCCCAGAAAACTCACAGCAGGTAGAAGAAGCCAGGTTAGGGAGCGTGGAACATGGGGATGGTTGTTAAGGACTTTGCCCAGTGAAAGACAATGAACCTACCATGGTCACCACTGAATGACTAGCCAATCCTTCACCATCCTATGGGCCCAAGAAGGAAAACTGCCCAATAAATAGTCTTCATATTACAGGGAGCATTATGACGCTTGGCAGGACCAAGACATTCAGTTGCTAAGCTTCCTCATCAAGTGAAAGAAACTTCCAGTAAACTTCACCAAAAGTACACAGTATTTTTCATAGAAAAGATGCAAACCCAAAAGATTTGGTAGATAGGATGAAAGACCCATCACAGGCTGAATTTTTGGGAAATGTATACTGATGTCTGCAAGTTACTTTGAAGTGGATCACAGAAGATGGATTGATTGATGGAGGATGGACAGATATGTCCTAAAGCAAGCATTGTAGAATAATTGGAGAACCCAGGTGGTTTGTATCAGAGTAGATACTCTAACGTCTATCAATCTCCAAGTTTGAAATTTTCATAATAAAATGTTGGAATAAACTCAAAGTCATATCACAGTATGAGAGAACAGGGAAGGGAAAAGAGAGTAAGTGCAAGAAAAAAGGTGGTAGGGCCCTAACTGGTTTGGCCCAGTGGATAGAGCGTCGGCCTGCGGACTGAAGGGTCCCAGGTTCGATTCCAGTCAAGGGCATGTACCTTGGTTGCAGGCACATCCTCAGTGGGGGGTGTGCAGGGAGCAGCTGATCGATGTTTCTCTCTCATCGATGTTTCTTTTTTTTTTTTAATATATATTTTTATTGATTTTTTACAGAGAGGAAGGGAGAGAGATAGTCAGAAACATCGATGAGAGAGAAACATCGATCAGCTGCCTCCTGCACATCTACTGGGGATGTGCCCGCAACCCAGGTACATGCCCTTGACTGGAATTGAACCTGGGACCCTTCAGTCCGCAGGCCAACGCTCTATCCACTGAGCCAAACCAGTTTCTGCGATCATCGATGTTTCTAACTCTCTATCCCTCTCTCTTCCTCTCTGTAAAAAATCAATAAAAATATATATTTTAAAAAGAAAAAAAAAGGTGGTAGGAAAAGGAGAGAAAGATAAAAAGGGAAAAGACAGAAAATAATATTTTCAGTCTCCTCCCTAAGTTAATTCCCTTTCCTTCTCACCTCAATCCTTGAGAGCTGTTTAAAGCAGAAGATTTGGACTGAACTGGGTTGAAATTACTGAAATATATCTTGGTGTCAAAAGGAGCTCAAAAGAATTTTTTAAAAATATTGACTAGCTAACGACCTTTGATGTTTTGGAATTGGCTACCATTATCCTAACAGGTCTTTTATGTAAAATAAATGTAAGCATCTGTAAAGGGCAGGGTAGAATTAAACAACTGTCTTTTTAGCTAAGCAGTCCAATCAGTATCCTAAAAATAGAAGTTAAAACTTTTGAACGGTAGGGCCTGTCACTCAAGTCCTAGGACTGGTGTAATATGTAATTGAAAAGCTTCAAGGCTCAGTCCTTTACACAGAGTTCAGAACAGTGAATGTCAAGGTAAAAAAAAAAAAACGTTTAAAAATCTTTGAAATTTGAAGACAAATTTTCTGTGAGCTACTGATAGTTTCGTAAACATACTGTACGTGTCCTTGGCAATAGCTCAAAAAAACAACCAAACCTGTGAAAATAGTGCCATCTGGTGGCCAGAGTGTGGAATAGTCTAACACTGTCTTTCCTACCAACTCCTTTTCCTCTTTGGGGAAGATTGTCTACTAATCCTCTATTTTTTCCACTATTCTTAGTTATTCAATAAGCATTGATAAGGAACCTTTGGAATACTAGAAGGAGCACAGGACTTGGAGCCAGAAGTTGTCATCATACTTCTATTTCTTAGTATCCTTTGTCTTCCTAGCATTAGTTTTGAATCCTAAGTTCTCACAAGGACTTGCTCATTCATTATCTTAAGGCCCAGGAAATGGTAATTATGTAACATGATGGAGGTGTTAGCTAATGCTATGGGGTTGCTGTATATTGTAGTCATTTTGGTCATGTCATGGGAAATCCCTCCTTTAAACAATTCCTTTCTTAGGGTAAGATTCTCTGTGTTTTCTAATTAAAATAGGAATGCCCATACAATGGGTGGTACTTTAAAAGGCTTGGGTTCTGATAACTGCTTTCAGTTTACTGTGCGATTTGGGGAATCACTCCCTTTTGAGTCAGCTTTATTTAGATGTCACCTGCCTACCTTACTTCACAGAGTTGTTGGATCTTATATTTTCATGTTTTCTAATAAACACCCATCTCTGGGATCGGCAGCCCAGGCCTAGATTGACTCTACTTCTCTGGGCAGACACTTTTTCTGCTTCAATTCCCTTAGGGCCACAACAGCAGCTATAACCGCAGGGAGTTAGGGCAGAAATATGCCTTTAAAAGCTGATTGTGTTGACCCATGAACCAGGTCATGGTTCAGCTCCCAATCAAGGCACATACCTGGATTGCAGGCTTGATCCCCAGTAAGGTACATGCAGGAGGCAGCTGAATGATGATCCCCTCTAATCATTGATGCTTCTCTCTCTCTCTCTAGCTTCCTCTCCAAAATCAATAAAAACAAATGTCAAAAAAAAGAATTTGGTGTGTTAGCCATTAATTGAATAGACCCATTTCCTAACACAATTCCCTGGGCCGTTGACTTCTTTATTAAAAAACTAGATGCCCGATGCATGAAGATTCGTGCAAGAATAGGCCTTCCTTCCCCTGGCTGCTGGCAACGCCTTCGCTCCAGCCAGAGCCGCCTTTCTGCCTTCCCATGCTGCCCAGAGGCCCAGAGCGGCTGGGGCGATGCAGAACGCCTGTGTCCTGCCCCGTCCCCGGCCGCTCAGCACCTGCATATGCAAGGTAACCCACCATCTTTGTTGGGTTAATTTGCATACTCACTCCTGTTTGGCTGGTGGGCGTCACAAAGGTATGGTCAATTTGCATCTTTCTCTTTTATTAGTGTAGATAGAAAAATAGCATCAACTCCATAGGGGCATTGTAAGGATTAAATTAGGTCATTTAAAGTGCTTAGCACAATGCCAGTACATGGAAAGATGCTATTGTAATATATTAACCAGCACCATTAGACACTTTGACTCAATAACCCTTACAATACTGCAGGAATGCTAATTATTTTGCTCAAGATCACAAAGTTATTAAGTTTTGACACTGATCTGGCTCTGAAGCCCCTATGTTTTTGTGGCTTTTTAAAAACTGACTTTAGCCTGGCTGGCGTGGCTCAGTGGTTGAGCGTCGACCTATGAACCAAGAGATCATGGCTTGATTCCTGGTCAGAGCATATGCTTGGGCTGCAGGCTAGATCCCCAGTGTGGGGTGTTGCAGGAGGCAGTCGATCAATGATCATCATCATTAATGTTTCTATCTCTCCCTTTTTGTTCCTTCCTCTCTAAAATCAATCAATAAATATATATATATTTTTTAATATGTATTTTATTGATTTTCTACAGAGAGGAAGGGAGAGAGACAGAGAGTCAGAAACATCAATGAGAGAGAAACATCGACCAGCCGCCTCCTGCACATCCCCCACTGGGGACGTGCCCGCAACCCAGGTACATGCCCCCGACCGGAATCGAACCTGGGACCCCCCAGTCCGCAAGCCAACGCTCCATCCACTGAGCCAAACCGGTCTCGGCAATAAATATATATATTTTTAAATTGACTTTAGAGAGAGGGGGAGACATTGATGTGAGAGAGAACATGAATCAGTTGCCTCCCATACGTGCCCTGAACAGGGATCAAACCCACAACCTGTGTATGTGCCCTGGCTGGGAATCAAACTGGCAACCTATTAGTGTATGGGACAATGTTCCAACCGAGCCACACTGACCAGGGCCAAAGCCCATATGTTGTTCCATTTTTTAAAACCCTTTTAAAAAATATATTTTTAATTGATTTCAGAGAGGAAGGGACAGATAGAAACATCAATGAGAGAGAATCACTGATCAGCTGCCTCCTGCACACCCCACACTGGGGATCAAGCCCACAACCCAGGCATATGCCCTGACTGGGAATCAAACTGTGACCTCTTGGTTCATGGGTCAATGCTCAACCACTGAGCCACGCTGACCGGGCTGAATGCTTTTTGATTGTGAAACATAACACCAATACCGACAAACTCATCAGAAATTAATAAATACTTATAAAACAAATAACCATGTTATTACCACGCAGATCAAGAAAGACTCGTAAGTCTTCTGTGTCTCTTCCAAAACATTCTTGCACATGTATCCTGACTCATTTCTCTAGGGTATAACTTTAAGGAGTGACAATACTGTATCATGGGGCATATGTGTATGTATTTTCAAACTTACTAGGTAAACTGTTTCATAAAGTGGTTTTTCTAACTTGCTCTGCCACCAGCAGTGTATGCCAGTTGCTCACCAACACTTGCCATCAGCAAACTTGAATTTTTTTCTCCATCACTTGTCAGTGGCCGGCATGTCATTGTGGTTTTGATATACATTTCCCTGATTACAAATAGGTTGAGCACTTTTTTCATGTTTAGTAATCATTGGACTGTCTTCTTTTATGATTCAAGTCTTTTATGATTCAAGTCTTTTGCCCAGTATCCTACTGCATTATCCCATGCCCTTCTTTCCACTCTGCACGCCACAAGGAATTGCGGGTTCAATTCCTGGTCAAGGTAGGAGGCAAGCAATCGATGTGCCTCTCACATCGTTGTTCCTCTTTCTCCCTCTTACCCTTTCTAAAAATCAATGGGAAAAATATCCACAGGAGAGAGAGAGAGAGAGAGAGAGAGAGAGAGAGAGAGAGAGAGAAATCAGTGAGGCCCAGAGGGGTTACAGGGCATGCCCAAGGCCTCACAACTAGTCAGTCTGATGAGAGGAAAGACATTTATCTGCTGAACTCTAACATGGCTTCGTGACAGGAGGTACCAGCAATAAATACTGCATTGCTCTACTTCTTCATATATATATATATATTTTTTTTTTTACTTATTTCAGAGAGCAGAGAGATAGAAACATCAATGATGCGAGTCATTGACTGGCTATCTCCTGCACACCTCCCACTGGGGATGGAACCTGCAACCCAGGAATGTGCCCTGACCGGCGATTGAACCATGACCTCCTGGTTCATAGGTTGACACTCAACCACCGAGCAACACCAGCCAGGCCATTCCTCTTCTGGTGGATTTTTAAGACAAAGTGAACTGTTCTTTCTGAAGAGTCCAGTATTTAAAGCAAATAAGGTAAATTGAAATCTCCCATTCTCACCTTGCAAACATATATTCTTACTTTCAGGCTCAGAGGATGAAATGTCTTCTTGTCCCAGGTCCACTGCTTGAAGGCCTTCCATTCCATTCGCTCCCATCTTCTCCAAGGCCTTGGTTCAGCAGTCACCATCCCCTCTCATCTAATCTTCCCCTTTTCAACTGGCATTCCTAATCTTAAAAAAATCCTCATCCTCATACCTTCTAGCTGTTTTCTTCTCTCCTTCAGTTAGTCTAGTCTGTACTATTCCACATTTTCACTTTCCACTTACTCAACACATAATTTATTTTTCCTTCATTGTTCCTCTGAGATCACATTACCAATTTTTCTTTTAAAAAATATTTTTATTGATTTCAGAGAGGAAGGAAGGGGGAGGAAGGAAGATGTTTCTAACATTGATCGGCTGCCTCTGGCATACCCCCTACTGGGGTTGGAGCCCACAACCTGGACATGTGCAGACCGGGAATTAAACCATGACCTCCTTGCCCTAACTGGTTTGGCTCAGCGGATAGAGCATCAGCCTGCGGACTCAAGGGTCCCAGGTTCGATTCCGGTCAAGGACATGTACCTTGGTTATGAGCACATCCCCAGTGGGGAGTGTGCAGGAGGCAGCTGATCGATGTTTCTAACGCTCTATCCCTCTCCCTTCCTCTCTGTAAAAAATCAATAAATTAAAAAAAACAACACAAAAAAAACCATGACCTCCTGGTTCATAGGTCAACCACTGAGCCACACCGGCCAGGCATACATTACTAATTTCTGTGGACACATCTTAATCATCTTTCTCACACTCTGCTGTATTTGACACTGTTGATTATTCCCCTTCATGAAACTCCTCTCTTGGGTTTAGCGTTGCTCTTGCTTCCTGATTCTCCTAGAGGCTTATCCATTATAGGCTTGGGCTTCAGACTACATGTAGAGAGAGAGCTGAATTTAAGTTTTTGGCATCTCCAGCGACACATCAAACTAATTGTGATTTATCACCCTCTTGATCCCAAGCCTACTCCTGCCTTCCTTATCTCAGTAAACAGATACCATCTAACAGATAATCTAACTAGAAACCTAGTGGTCATGCCTGAGCTTTCCCCTGCCTCTAAATCAATCCCCAATTCCTGCCATTACCTTATCAAATAAACCCAAAAGAGGGAGAGAATTCACTTATTGAGCAAATATTAGCACCTTATGCACATTTAAAACATATTCGAACTCACCTCAGGGTAGACATTAAGCAGCCTATGAATCTTAGAAAAATGTCTACCAACCCCATTGTCAAAAATGTTATACACATACTATTTACACTTAGGTCAAAATACTTTGAGAGAAATCAGAGTATTGAAATGGACTAGGAATCATAAGCATTCTTAGGTTTGCATATAAAGGACCAACTTTACAAACCTGGCTTAATAGAATAGCAAATGGCCTTAAATTCACCCTACATTGTGGGAGCCAGATCCCAAAATGGTCCCAATGACTCACTCCTACCTCCTGGTGTTTTTGCTTTTGTTGTAGTTCTCCTCCCACACTGAATGGGGTTGACCTGTGTGATCAATGGGATAATGTGGAAATGGAAGTTTGCTACTCAGGTTGGGGTTGGGGAGGTAGCTGCATGTCATGAGAATACCCAGGCATTTGACAATTTCCAACTATGCGATGCACAAGTTAGGCCCTAGAGTACATTAGGTAATACATTTTGTAAAAACTGAGGACCAGACCAAGTACCCTGCACCTCTACTAAAGGCATCAATTTATAGTAACAGGTGAGCCAGACAGACACTAAAGGAAGAAGTAAAAATTCAGACTCCTGCTCTTTCCTGACTACCAGCCATTCGCGTAGGTGTTTAGACCATTTCTGCCAAAGTAGAGGGCAATAAATAACACCCCAATTTACCTTTATCCATATTTTCGACTCCTTCCATTTTTGGGTCCTATTGAGTCAAGCTAAACAGAACCAATGGTCAGTCCATAGAATTGTGCTTTCCTAAAACGACTTCTGCACCTCTTACTATATTTTTATGCAGAACTCTTTCTCCATTACTAATCATGAGCAGAGGTCTTGTTTTGTGCCTTTTTGCATACATACCCAAAGCATAGAACCTGGACACATGGTAGCTGTTCAGTAAAAGATAGTTGGCATATATGCCACTATTTATGACCTCAATATTTTGGTTCATCATCTTAGAATATTTCCTTCTTATACCCATATTTCTAAAATTCTTGCTTACTTCAAATGTCATCTCCAAGAAATCTTTCCTAATTTCTATCATCTACTACCCACAACTGTCACCCCAACCTCATACAAAATGGAAGTACCGAAATCACCACTTCTGAATCACCACAGATCTTTAAGCTATACTTCTCTCCTCTCACTTTCTGGCATTATACTTCTTATCTATCTAGACATTCCTATCGAACTGTGAACCAAAGCCCAGCATCTGAATCTCCCATAAGTCAGATCTTAATAAACAGAATTTGGGTTTAGGAGTCCCTGTCTTCTGAGAGTCTTTCTGGAATCTGCCTTCCTCTAATCTAATGTTCACAATGTATTAAATCATTTGTGTGTATACTTCCATTCATGTGTTCAAGACATCTGTTGAACTCAATTGGCAGGGAATGCACACATCTTTGGATTCTGCTGTTCATTCATTCATCTATTCCCCTCCAGATGCTATCATCAGCAAATTGAAGAGCCACCCAGAATTTTGTACACTATCAAAGATCTTTATTAATATCCTGCCAATTATATGGGCATTCTCAAAGCAGAAATGCTTTTCAACTAATGTACAGTAAGACTAATGTTAGAAGAAACGAGGCACCAAGGCCTGCGAAAGCCAAAACACCTTCTTTGTTGTTGGCCAGACATTACCCTTTGAACTAAGTTAAAGTTCATGTTCTTAATTGTTTACTTTATAGGTACCCAAATGTAATACTCAGCATTACCTGGGAGAATATTAGAAATGCAGACTTTCAAACAGTACAGCCTCTTTAGAAGTTTAGCAGTTCCTCAAAATGTTCATGTTAACACATGACCTAGATCCATTGTACAACATTATGCTGATAACCAATACTGTGCTGTGCACTTAAAATTTTAAGAAGGTAGATCTCATGTTGTTCTTACCACAATTTTTTTAAAAGAGCTATAACAATTCTACTCTTAAGTATATTCATTATAGAAACAAAAACATGCCCACACAAAATCTTGTACACAAATGTTCATAGCAGCAGTATTCATGATGGTCAAAAGGTAAAAAACCCAAATGTCCATCAACTGATGAAGAAATAAAATGTGGCATGTCCATGCAATACTAAAAAATATTATTCAGCCATAAAAAGGAATGAAGTACCCGATACATGTTACATGAATGAACCCTGAAAATATAGTAAGCCAGCTACAGGAACCCACATAATGTATGATTTCATTTATATGTTAATATCCAGATTAGGTAAATCTAGAGTCAAAAAATAGATTCGTGGTTGCCAGAGACTTTGAGGATAGTGGTGGTGGTAATGAATGGGGGGGATTGTTTATGGGTACAGGGTTTTTCAGCAAGATGAAAATTTCCTGATTAAGAAAGTAATGACAGCAGCATGCTTAAAAAAACAAAACAAAAAACCCCCATCTAATTGTACACTTTTAAGTTGTGTATTTTATGTGAATTATATTTCAATAAAACTTTTTAAATAATAGATCATTTTATTGGTTTCAGAGAAAAGAAGGGAGAGGGAGATAGAAACATTAATAAGAATCATTGATTGGCTGTCTCCTGCATGTCCCACACTGGGGATTGAGCCCACAACCTGGGCATGTGCCCTGACTGGGAATCAAACCATGACTTCCTGGTTCACAGATGGATGCTCAACAACTGAGCCTGGCTGGCAATAAAATTTATTTTTTAAAAAGGAAATGCAGATTCTCAGGGTGACCCCAGACCTAATGAATGAAAATCTGCATTATAACAAAATCATCAGGCGATTCAGAAACATTGAGAAGCACTGATCTAGAATATGGTCAAAATTGTTTCTCCCATTAATTTCATTATTCATAGAATACCTTTATTTCACCAGATTTTTCATCACAATTGCTTAAGATATACAATCAACCACTGTTCATATTGATTTTATAACATCTGATTTTTCCTTTAAAAATTTGCAGTTTTAGTACTGGGTGGCACCTTCATTAAGCTTAAGAGCAAAGCCATGGCATGCATATAATATCCTATATAATAAAGGGCTAATATGCAAATTTTCCCCTTGACCTGGAGTTCGATCAGGGGATAGGACCGGCCAGCCAACTATCCGCGGCCCCTCCTCCTGGCCAGCCCCCATCAGGGCGGGCTGGCCGGACCCCACTCATGCAAATTCGTGCACCAGGCCTCTAATATGTATGTATGTGTGTGTGTGTGTGTGTGTACATATATATTTTTAATCCTCAATAGTATTAGATATATAATAGATGTTATTTTAATTAAACCAGTTTTGAAGGGGCAGTAATAACATATAGAAGATGAACAAAGAAGATACACAACCAGATGGGAAATGAGACCAACAAAACCACTCAATTCATAAAACAGTTTATTAAAGGCCAAATGGGTTTACAGTACATAACAGGATAGGGTGGCAGGAGCCTTAAACTACACATACAACAGAAATCAAATTACCTACCTGAGGTTCTCAGAGCAGGTTTTTTTTTTTTACTTCTGTAGTCTTACCTATTTTTTTTTAAAGAATCCTAGAAACACTTTCAGCAGTCATATTTTCTCATCATTTAGAAGATAAAGAAAATGTACACATTCCAAAAAGAAAGAGGGGTGAACCAAAGGCACAATAGGTTCCGAGTATAAAATATAACCAATAAGCTCTGCTTCTGTTCTGGTTTTTTAATTTTTCTGTGCATGTATTCTGCTGGGGGTTAGGAGTGTGGAATGTGGGAGGGGAAGTCAAGACACAAAATGACTGGCTTAGAGCCAGTGTGAGAAAGGGAATTTTTGATTCTCTAAAAAATTTATTATTACACCTTTAATCTTTCTGTGCTATTTAAACTTTCCGTTTTAAAAAGTAGGCAAATTTTATTGAGAATTTGGGATGTTTTATGGGTACTCAGCCAGGTACTACATATAAGTATCCAAATTAAGAGTGCAGGCTCTGCAATCAGCTTGTCTTGGTTCAAATACTGGTCCTAGACCATGGTTGCACAAATCTAGGCAAGATAATTAGCTTCTCTGCTTCAATGACGTAAAAAAAATGGGCTAGCACTTATAGAACAGTTATAAGGATTTTTAAAAAATGTGTGTAAAAGAGCTTACAACAGTAGCTGCCACATAGGAAGTGTTTTGTAATTGTCTCTCACACACAAGTACACATGCGCAGAGATCTTTGAAATAGAATGTCATGTTCAAATTAACATGCTAATTCTCCATTTGTGATGGAGAAATGAAATAGCCTCGTTTTATTCCATTTTCATTCCCACACCTAGAATCTCATCTGTATTGTATGCTAGTCCATCTTTGTATTCCAGGGTCTGGCACAATATTTATTACATCAGTATGTAATAAACATAAAACAACTTAATCCTGTAACTTAAAAATTACCTATCAACCCAATCAAGGTGATATTGAGACCTATAGATCTCATAATTTTACTCTTATTTGACTGTGTAGAATGCAAATGTAACCTGGCAGAAACTTTGAAGCTTTTTAAAAGTTTTTCTATGGATATAATGAGGGACAAAATTAAAACTTAACTAAAGTATTTTTTAACAAAGGAGTTGAGCACAAACCAACAAAAATTGGCACTTCATACACTGCAATGAAGGTTCTGAATGCTTCTGAATAGAGGGAAAGCTCCATGTTGGTTGGAACTCCACAATATTGAAAACCACACCTAATGGGGGCAAGACTTTCTGAAGTGCAAAATAAACAAGCTTCCCACCATTACTAATATGGAACAATTCGTTTTAATATACATAATAGTCTTTCTTCAAAAAAGACATCTCACTTACCTGAAATTTCCTAAAAACATTAAAGACAGATGTAAGGCTTAGCTGGTAATTTCCATGAACTCAGTTCTTTTCCTCTGACTGTAGTGGAGTTGACACGACAAAGCAGGTTTAGGAATGCTAGAAATGAATTCCTACTTGCCCTTGCATTCTTCATATTCATTTTCCCCAAAATTTCTGCAATGGTTGGCTTCCATTTCAGCATCAGTCACGAAATCTTGAAGGTCAGACACAGTAAACAGGGAAGGACATAAAATTAAGTGATATGGGTGTAGCTTTGAGTCTCATAACTTTAATAGGGATGAGTCATACCTTAAAGTATGTGGAAAGTGCATGTTCTGTCCCTTAGTGAAATTTAGCTTAGTTAAGGCTAAAGGTATTAGTTTGCTATAGCCTAAAATTTTGTTTCTTTAATAAATGTTGAGTGAAAAATAATGTAATTCACATAAAAGCCAGGCAGAGGTTGATAAATAAAATATGAGTCTGCATCTTTGATTTATTTGCAGTAGTGTAAAAGAAAAAACAATTCTAATAAAGGAAATACAATATAATGGCAAATTTAAAAAAGTGATTTTCTAATTTGTCAGTCAAATTTGAAATACATATTACTTAAATCAAGAAAAAAGGAAGTGAACTGGTCTGACTAGCATTAGTATAAACTATAAATTAAAAGATAAGGCTTGCCCTGGCCAAATGGTTGGAGCATTGTCTCACACCAAAAAGGTTGCAGGTCCGATTCCTGGTCAGGGCACATGCCTAGGTTTGGGTTTCAAACCCCAGTCAGGGCACATTCAGGAGGCAACCAATTGATGTTTCTCTCTCTAAAAACAAAAACAAACACACAATAAAAATATATCCTTGGGGAAAAAAAGTTAAAAAAAAATAGGGCTTATTCCATTCAATTGCTTTCTTATAGGAAATCAGCATTAAAATTAACTTAGTAAGAGAGAAGAAAAATATGGATTCAGATGAAATTAAGAACCAGGAAATGTCTTTATGCTTTGCAAAATCATACACTTAAAGCCAGTTTCCTACATTTCAAATAGTTAGCAAACAAAATTATTTGCTTCCTATAAATCATTAAATAGGTTTGCTGTGCTCAGACACTGACACTTCAACACCTTTTGACACCCAAATGTGACAGAAGCAGAGTACAACTTTGAGAATGGAAATGAAAGTAGCTAGATGAGGGGAACTCTGAGGCTGTGAAAATTTTCTTTTTAGGGGAATAGAAGAAAAAACCATCAGTATGCCATAAGAGTTTGAGCATTCTGACCATGTTATCAAGCAATTATCTTTGTTGAATTGTCCTGGATTCCAAATGACACATTCTTCCTCAATGTACCCACTCCAATCACTGGGCTCAGCAGTCCACACTGGAGACCATTTAAAAATGTGCTCTTTGCAATAATCATTATCTATTTTTAGCAGCTAGAAAGGCAAAACAAAAGTTAGCGTATAAAACTACCTTTAGGAACTAGGGAAGAATACTAATTTATGAATGATGAACCCAATGACTATACACAAGTTTTTAGAAAGTATAATGAACACATCCAGTCCTGAGGTGTTTTTAAACACACACACACACACACACACACACACACACACCTCTCACCCTAGCTCAGTTGGTTAGAGCATCATCCTGGTACACCAAGATTGCAGGTTCAATCCCCAATCAGGGCACATACAAGAACCAACTAATGAATGCATAAATAAGTAGAACAGCAAATCAATGTTTCTCTCTCCCCGTAACATCAATAAATTAAAAATTTTTTAAATCTCAAAATGTCGCCCTAACTGGTTTGGCTCGGTGGACTCATAACTCAGTCGGCCTGCGGACTCAAGGGTCCCAGGTTCGATACCGGTCAAGGGCATGTACCTTGGTTGTGGGCACATACCCAGTAGGGAGTGTGCAGGAGGCAGCTGATCGATGTTTCTCTCTCGTCGATGTTTCTAACACTCTATTCCTCTCCCTTCCTTTCTGTAAAAAATCAATAAAATATATATTTTTAAAAAATCTCAAAATGTCTGTTTTTCAAAGTATGGTCAAAGTACCCTCTTTCCTCTCCAAAACTTGTATTTTTTTGATTGACAGACATTCCATAAGTGTAAGGAATACAAAATAAAATCAGGTGTTCAGTAAAGAGGAAGGAGGCAGTGACCCTACTTATACAGCCCAAATAAATAACATTGAGCTAGATATGCCTTCCATTCCAGGAAAATCCACGGATGAAAATCAGACAAAGCAACTGCTCCTAATTCGATTCTAATAGCAAAAGGTAAAAGGGGCTTATGTTCCCTACTCTTTACTTTATAAAGGAAATCAAAGCAAAATTCAGTTTAAGAAAGAAACAAAATTACTTTTTAGGATGACCTGGAAAAACAAAACAAAATACCACCACACCTGAGAAATTAAGTAAACTGAGACTGAGAACAAGCTGTGTGAATATTGTGCTCAGTGCTGTAGTTTGCAGTAAAAAGAAAAAAACAACATCGAAAGGGAAGACAACATGTTAAGTTTCTTTTCAAACAGACACTGCTTAAAGCTTAATCAATGTAGCAAGAGCACTTGTGTTAAACTGGTATCTGTAAATCAGGCAAAAATAAAATAATTTGTCATTGAGTTGATATGCATTATGGATTAGATTTGCTAAACTGAGACAGGGGTTTCCAACAACAGACTTTTGCCAATAGATATCCTGGTTCTTAGCATTTTGTTGTTTTAACAGCCAACAATTCTTAAGTTTCAAGGTTTGTATTTTGAAACTGATCGTTCTCCAGTCTTGTTATGAATTTTCATGGTAAATCTTACCTTCAAGGTCAGTTGTGACTCTTGTACTTTTAATGTTGGTACTTCAAATCCTGTAATCTAATCTAATCTAATCTAATCTAATCTAATCTAATCTAATCTAATCTAATCTAATCTAATCACAGCTTCACTGCTATCTCAACTGCCCCTATGGGCTCAAAGTGGATGGGGGGAAGGGGTTGTAGCGACGAAATTCTGAGAAATGTAATCATTATACCTGTTCTATTATACCAGTTGAAGAGACTAACCTCATGATCTGGAGAATTACTTTTTGCTTCTTTTTATACCTGGTTTATAAAAAGTTGACTACTGAAAATGAGAAAAAGCGATGGTCTTAGAGCTAGTTCTCATAGCTATTTTCATCATTCATTTGAAGTAAACTTGAAGAGTATCAGCTATCCCATATATAATCTCTCATTCCAAAGTTAAATTACTTTGAGCTATTCATGTGTTCTCTCATGGTGTAAAAATAATCAAGGACAACATGATAATAGTGATATTCCTCTGGCCTACAACAAATTCAGATACATTTAAAAGTATTTGCAAGGTTTTCTAAAATATAATTTCAAGTGTATAAAGTGAGTGTCACATTATTTAAACCCAATATTCAGGGTCCCTGACTGAGGTGGGCTCAATAACCCACCTTTGAAAAAAAAAAAATTCACACTTGACTCACATTTTGAGTGCAGCCCCTGGCTTTGTCCCAATACTTCTGCTCAGTTCGGAACTTAGGGACAAAGCCAAAAGAAAACCTGAACCTGTAGGCCAAGCCTGCAGCCTCAGCTCATGCTAATGCAGTGGTTCTCAGCCTAAGGGTCGCGACCCCTTTGGTGGTCGAATGACCCTTTCACAGGGGTCGCGTAAGACCATCTGCATATCAGATATTTACATTACAATTCATAACAGTAGCAACATTACAGTTATGATGTAGCAACGAAAATAATTTTATGGTTTGGTCACAACACGAGGAACTGTATTTAAAGGGCCAGACGGTTGAGAACCACTGTGCTAATGCATTTAAAAGATTATAATAAAGTGTTAGGAGTATTTTAGTTGTGAAATGTGTATCAGGAGAATAAGGAGCCAGAAAAAAATTCTTGAGTATATAATTCCAATTTTTGTTTTTTAACATATACTTTCATGACAACCTAAAAGCCATTCAAATGCCCGTCTTGAAGCGTTATCCTCTCCATTGGCTGAAGATGGTGAAGGTGATAAGATTCATTTTTATTTATAGATTTTTTTTTCTTTTGAAGATGCTCTTGCCCTCAGACTGAATGCCATTTCTGCCACCTGGATACAGAGCATCTGCTGCAAATTTGCACCTCCCTCCAGGCTGGCTTCCCATTCTTCTCCAACTTCATGCTAAGAAATGAAATGCTTATTTCATGTTAGTTGTAACCGAACCACAAAGGAAACAAATCACACCACAAATTACTTCTTTACATCACCTCCTGCCTCCCTAATGCCAACCCCACTAAATTCCCTGCAACCTCTTCTCTATTTTCTTTCTTTCTTTTTTTTTTTTTTTTTTTGAGAAAAGTACCTTCCCTGTATAATTAATTCTCTTCTCCCAGTATTTGTGAGCTTTCCCTGCTCATATATATGATTTTAGAGGGGGAGAAAGGGAGAGGGATAAAAACATCAATGAGAAAGACACATTGATCAGCTGCCTCCTGTACACCCTCCACTGGGATCGAGCCTGCAACCTGGGCATGTGCCCTAAAGGGAATTAAATCGGGGAACTCTTGGTTCATGGGTTGACACTCAAACACTGAGCAACACCAACTGGGCCGGCTCACTTCCTTAGGAAAAGACATTGAGCAAAGCTCCTGGAAATTCTTTTGGGAAAAATCAGTATCTAGAGGCAGATATGTAGTAAAAGTAAATATTACTTTTCATATAAATGATCATCTAAAGCAGCGGTTCTCAACCTGTGGGTCGCGACCCCTTTGGGGGTCGAACGACCCTTTCACAGGGGTCACCTAAGTCCATCGGAAAACACATATATAATATATAGTATATAATAACATATTGTTTTTGTGATTAATCACTATGCTTTATTATGTTCAATTTGTAACAATGAAAATACATCCTGCATATCAGATATTTACATGACGATTCATAACAGTAGCAACATTACAGTTATGAAGTAGCAACGAAATTAACATTATGGTTGGGGGTCACCACAACATGAGGAACTGTATGAAAGGGTCGCGGCGTTAGGAAGGTTGAGAACCACTGATCTAAAGGGTGTTATTAGAGAGGCTGCAAACAGTTTATTTGATTAGCATCCTCTTCCTTACCTTCTTGCCTTTGGTTCCAAGAGTGAACCTTAGAAGCCATGGTCGCTGGCAGGTTGTGAGGGACAATGAATGGAGTTTACTTTTGAGAAGGTGACTCCACCTTCCTCTTAGGTAGACGTGGCACAGTAACGAGAGCTGCTGTGGTTTCATGAGCCAAAGGAGATAAACTTCTAACTCAACATCAAAGAAAAAATATATCCCAAATGTACCATGAGATTTTTTCATTATTAAATTATTCAGTGGATTAATGGTTCTACCTGATACCTTGGGTAAATTATCAATCTGATCTTGGCTAAATTAGTTTACTACAAAGGAGACGTGAAAGTAGAATTTTTAAAAATATATTCTTTTTCTAAATTGCCATCAGAGCCCGTTTTTAAAGACTATCAAAACAAAGTAAAAAGAGAGAACATATATTATGTATATGCAGAACCGTGTGTTCTCACTCACTCTGCAGAAAAGAACCTAGTCTTTTCCAGTCATTCACTACCAAGTTCTACTCCAAGTAAAAGTAAAAGTAAATATTACTTTTCATATAAATGATCATCTAAAGCAGCGGTTCTCAACCTGTGGGTCGCGACCCCTTTGGGGGTCGAACGACCCTTTCACAGGGGTCACCTAAGTCCATCGGAAAACACATATATAATATATAGTATATAATAACATATTGTTTTTGTGAAGTTTAAGCAAACTTTAGCTCCAAGTAAAAAAAAAACACTGCAAAATCTAGTTTGCAGAGAATGTTTGACAGAAAAATTAGTGTTAACATTTTTGATGTCACTAAATTAACTTTAAAAATTAAAAATGAGTGGCATATCTTGCTTCTCTATTAAAATGAAGACTTTTTAAAGCAACTTTATGAAGCAAATAAAGGAATACATCACCTCCAAGGTTTTCTGGTCTTCTACAGCTTCTAGTCATAGAAAAGAATTTATAAGGACAAGCAATACTTAACTTGGCACACCAAGCTGATACGTGGCAGACTCAGATATGTGATAGACATGATATGGGGTTTATATCCAATGAGGGTGAGAAAACATTTGGGACAAAGCAGTAGTAAGGCCTGATTCTGATAAATGTAAAATGTGTTTTAGCCCTGGCCAGTGGTTCAGTTGGTTGGGCATCATCCTGTACACCAAAAGGCTGCCAGTTTGGTTTCCAGCTGTGGGCTCAACCACCAGTAGAGGGCGTATATAGGAGGCAGCCAATCAATGTTTCCTATCACATCAATGTTTCTCTCCCTCTCCTTTCCTCTATATATATATAAAAAAAAAAAATCAATAAAAATATTTTAAAATAAATCAATTTTAAATAAGTAAAGTGTGCTTTAGGTTAGTATTTGCAATTCACTTTACAATTAAGTAATTCAAATCCTACATAAAATTTCACACAGAGGGAAAATACTTACAAGTCCTCAGTATTTCCTAAAACAATAACATAAAACCAAGTTTTTTGACTTTAAGGATTAAGAGAATTAATGCTATGCTTATAAACTTAAATAGGAGCAAAATATTCATAATTGTTTTGGCAAAACCTATACCACTTAATTTGTTTTGTAAATAATTTTCAGAGTGAATATGGCAAGTATGCAACTAAAGAGATTTGATAAACTTAACGTTAGAAAATGTTTCATATTATATTTTTTTTTACCTATATCCTTCTTCAAGTCTGAATACTCCAATATATGCTAGTGAGAGAAAAAAAATCAAAATTAGCATTAGCACAAGGATTTTTAGTTAATACTACTAATAGAACCACCAGGAAAAAAGGCCAGAACAAAAAACCTCAAAAATGTGACTGAATGAGAAACCCTTGAGACATACAAAACCAAACTGTATTACTTACCAAACCTCTACACCATCTCCTAATAAATATCCAGAAAAAAAACGTGGGCGATCTAAAATGTATCATAAATGAGCAGAGACAGAACACTTTAATAGCCCTCTGCCTTATTGATGTAATTCAAAATCAAATTTTGACATGATATATGTAGGTCAATGAAGTATAATTATTTTGACATCTTTTATAAAATTTCTAAACTGATGACTAAATCTCCCGTTTTCTGCTCCTAAGGATACGAAAATCCTTTAAAAAGGAAGAGTCGAGCTCAGGCCAGTGTTCTCGGTAGTTAGTGTTGGCCCTTACCATTGAGGGCCAACACTAAGGAAAGGTTGGGGATTAGATTCCTGGCTCCATGCCCCAGGTCGGAGTGCATACAGGAGGCAACCAGTTGATGTGTCTCTCTCACATTGATGTTTTTCTCTCTCTGAGAAGCAATGGGAAAAATATCCTCAGATGAGGGTTAACAAAACAACAACAAAGGAATAGTAAAAAAACGAAAAACAAAAAGACAAGAAAGAAACACACACAAAAGTATGGGAGGAGAAATTCAACACATAACATGGCATAGCGGGAGGTTGAGGGAAGAGGGAAAACACAAAAACAAAAACAAAACAAAAATCTCTTTTCTACAATACTCGGGCTCTATTTTTTAATAGGATTTATAAAGCATTCCTGCATCTGTCTCTTCATCTATACAATGAAGCTGTAGCATTTTAAACAGCACTCGACATAGTAAACACTTAACAAATGCTATAAGCATTAAACACAGAGCATATCTTGAGTTAAATATTTTTTATTGGCTATTACTTTTACTTTTGCAAGGGCAAAAGCAGGGATCTTTCTCAAGGGCAAGCTGAATGGCTGAAATTTGAGTCCAGATTACGACATTACATCTAATGATACTTAACTTTCAGAACAGCTTAAGGTAAATTCTTTGATATGCTGTCTTTACATAGAAGTAACTGACCCAAATGTAAGGTGGTACTTCTCTGCATGCCTAGAATATTACTTGTTTTTTGGTTAATCTTCACCAGAGGATATTTTTCCCCATTGGAAGGGAGGCAGAGAGAGAAAAAAACAAAACAAAACATCAATGTGAGAGACGCATCTACTGGTTGCCTCTGGCATGTGCCCAGACTACAGGTGGAGAGCGAACTGCAACCTAGGTAGGTGCACTTGACCGGAAATCAAACCCACTAACCCTTGATTGTGCAGGCCAATGCTCTAACTACTGAGTGATGCTGGCCAGGGCAGAAATATTACTATTAATATTAGAAAGAGATGGAAAGCAGTATGTATGCCATTATATACAGGGAGGGACAAAAGTAGGTTTACAGTTGTTTGAATGGAAACTAATACAACAATGCAAGAATGAACTCTGTGTTTTGCATACACACAACTGTAAACCTACTTTTGTCCCACCCTGTATAAAGTGCATCTGCATGCTAAATGATGGGTGACTCGAGTTTGCTATACAAAATGACCAGGTTAGCTCTGGCTGGTGTGGCTCAGATGGTTGGAGTATCGTCCTGTTGCACCAGAAGGCTGCTGGTTGGATTCCCGGTCAAGGCACATGCCTAGGTTATGGGTTTGATCCCATTTGGGAGGCAACCAATTGGTTTCTCCTAGCAATGTTTCTTTCTCTCTTTCCCCCTTCCTTCTCTCTAAAATCAATAAAAACATTTTAAAAAGTGACCAGGTTATGCTTAACAAGTATAAAACCAACTTCTTTTATCCCTTTCACCCACAAAACTAAAGCTTTTATATACCTAAAGAAGCAAACATAACCAAAAAATGTGAAAAATAGTCTATGATGCTGAGAGCAGAGCAAAAGAAGCATACAATAGCAAATTATATATACAAATTTAAGCCTCATATTCTAAAATCAACCTTTTGTCGTGTTTAGCTTATAACCCAGAATTCCCCTTAAGAAAATGCTTTGACTCTAGCTCAAAAAGCTAAATATGTATTCCTAGATAAGGATAAAAATGGAGAAAAGTAGTTAGTTCTAATGTCTGTTTTATTACAAACCTGTTGTATAACCTTGGCTGTCACTCAACCTTTCTGGGTCTGTTTTTCCTTTGGTAAAATAGGATTTCTACTACCTAAGTGGTTACTATGAATATTAAAGAATATAAAACACCTAGCTTCATGTGGCTGACACACAGTAGAAGCTCAATACATGGGGGCTTGGACTACATCAAGTCAAATCAAGCCTTTTGCCCTGGCCAGTGTGGCTCAGTTGGCTGGGAATCATCCTGTACACTGAAAGGTTGCCAGTTCAATTCCAGGTTTCGGGATCAATCCTGGGTAGGGGACATGTAGTATGATGTTTCTCCCTCCTCCCCCCCAAAAAAAATCAATTTAAAAATATGTATCAAGAAGCCTTTCTTTTGTATTTTAACTTCCCCTGGAAGAGAAAGCTAGAACACAGAATTCACAAGGCAGGTCTAACAGGCTCTGACTAAGGGAGTTTACCACCATAATTACAGTAAAAGAACTTTTGAAACAATTTCACCCACAGTAGGAATTGGACTTTCATATCAGTAACATGGACAGACATACACCACACAAACATTATAGTGGTACCTTTGTTTTCAAAACTAGGACAGCATGTATCCACCTGTGTAATTTTTAGGCCAGAACTGGCCAAGTAGGTTGTTTTTTTCTGTTTAATTTGTGTACTCAAAGTGGGCTTTTGACAACTGTGAAACAAGAGACTGCTCTGCAACAGTCCAAAGCAGAGAATCTTCTCAAGTTCCCTTTGTGTCACTAGCTGCAGCCTCAAAATCTGACTACAAACTCTCATATCCAAATGAGTAATTCTGACCCTCCTGCATTTTCTACTTACAGATTTTATTAGCCACAGCATCTGAAATATAGTTCAGTACAATTTTGTGTCAAACTGCCACTTAAGTAATTCCAAACACTCCTTGAGGTGGGCCACTGATTAAAGTCTAGAAATCATTTTATACATAGCAATTTTACCATGCATACATTCCTGTTATTTCATGATGTCACATTCCAATCATGTCTATTAGGAAAATGGACTAACCTTCCAAAGTAACAGCTAGGAAGTAATGGGTTAAAGCAAGGTGAATAAAGGCAGTATAACTTTCCAAAGCCTCACAATTAAGGTTTAAATACAATCACAGTCAGACTGGGAAAAGAAAGAAAAGGTGTGGAAGATACCAGGCAGGTATATGAAATCTCAAATTTCAAGAATCTAGATTTGACATTAAGATGTAATAACGTGCCCTAGCTGGTTTGGCTCAGCGGGTAGAGCATCGGCCTGTGGACTCAAGGGTCCCAGGTTCGATTCCGGTCAAGGGCATGTACCTGGGTTGCGGGCACATCCCCAGTGGGGAGCGTGCAAGAGGCAGCTGAATCGATGTTTCTCTCTCATTGATGTTTCTAACTCGCTATCCCTCTCCCTTCCTCTCTGTAAAAAAATCAATAAAATATATATTTTTTTAAAAAAAGATGTAATAACGTTGGTGTCTGTGTGATAATTATTATAGCAATTGTGTAGGACAAATATAAAAGAGATTAAGTAGGAAAATTGGAAAGAGTTGTAATAATCTAAGAGTTGACTTGTAAGGCATACAGCAACATTTCCTAACCTGTACATCTTGGATTAGGAGACACATCAAGCTAATTTCAGTACCTAGAACATCATCTAGCATAAAGGTGGCTAAAACTGTCTAAATCTGAATGTTAATGCTATTGTAATAAGATATAATTCACTTAAAAAGTATCGTTGAATTTCTAACATCTTTTAATGTAAGTTTTTCAATCAATTAAAGTACTAAAGTTCAGCAGTTTTATACTGGTTCCAAGTCATTCATTAAGAATAGGAATTGCCACCCTAAAACAGATTAATGACTAGAGAAATTAAGGAGGAAACGACATAGAAAAAAATCGTATGACTTAATTAACAGAAAATCCAACAGAAATACTAAGACTGCAACCTGTAGGATTAAGAGATGCTCCCAAAACACCTAATTTTTTCATAGCTATGTCTATAAGGTTTTGTTCCCTTTGCCAGATGTTCCCCCTATTTCTCCCCAGTGCCAGGAATAGATGTATGCACTAAACCTTTGTTAAATGAACACATGCTGGTAACTGATTTTTAATATTATGAAGTTTCATGTGATCTGGAGGCCCATAAAATTAGAGCAAAATACTAGAGTCAGAAATATGATTTGGGAGGATATAAAACCCAGTAACCCTAATAGTGGTTGAAATTCCTAGAGGGATAAAAGACTTGGGAAAGGGGTGTCACAGGGGACTAGGAAATACACAGAATTGTAAATCAAACAGAGCCAGAAAAGCTAGAAGTTTTGAAGGTTTACTCAATTGTGTCAAAAATAACAAAAAGATCAAGGACATCAGGAGAAAAAAGGCAATCAAATGACTTGAAGATCATTGCAACCACTAGCATACTGAACAACAATTAAAATGCTTTCCAATTAAGAATCTTCTAGGCAGAAAAACAGTTAGGTGGAACCCCAAAGCTACTGAGGACATCTTGGTTTGGAATTCTGAAATTGGTCTTGGTGCTGAGTATAACCAGAGCCAGCCTGACTTTGATTAATACCTTCCAGGCCACTAAGGCAGGCCCAGTTCTGATATTGTCCAACTGTTCATTCACCAACTGTGTGTGTGTATGCGTGTGTGCACACAGAGTTAACAGGCAATCAGTATGCCATTCAGGTTTGCTTATGCATACTATGTTTCTTTCTCCAGGAATTCAAGTTGAGTGAAAAACTATCAGGAAATACTAATAAGTTCTGGTTCTGCTCTATCTTTATTCTATGACCCTAGCCTATGTAAAACATGTGAGTAATGAAATAAGATAGAAACAGCAACACTCCACTTCTAAAACATATACAAAGATAATAAAGAGTAATCATAAAAGTGTGAAAAAGAGATAAATCAACACTACACAAAGCCAGGGTTATATATGCATCCAGCATATTTCAAGACCTTCCATTAGCTACTTCAAAGACATAAAACAAAGCCAGTGAAGGTACAAAACAAGGCAACTAAGAAGTATTTACAAAAATAAATTGGATTTTACCTTTAAAGAGTAAGAACTCCAATCTGGAAAGAAAATTAGACAATAAAACTGAATTCCATGTAAAATCATAATGGTTGCAGGTAAACTACCACAGCCTGGCTCCATTTTATTAAGTCATTTAAAAGAATTCCTAAAACACACTAACTAGATGTTTTAAGACCAGTAAAAGGAAATCTCAAATCACAACATGTAAATTTGTGACAAATATCACAAGTACAAAAAAGAGTTATTTGAAGAAGTGTAAACAGGTTTAAGAAGGACATTGTTCAATTAACAGAGGCTACACTGATAGCACATTTCTTTTTTTTTAAAAATATATTTTATTGATTTTTTACAGAGAGGAAGGGAGAGAGATAGTTAGAAACATCGATGAGAGAGAAACATCGATCAGCTGCCTCCTGCACATCTCCTACTGGGGATATGCCCGCAACCCAGGTACATGCCCTTGACCGGAATCGAACCTGGGACCTTTCAGTCCGCAGGCCGACGCTCTATCCGCTGAGCCAAACCGGTTTCGGCTGATAGCACATTTCTATACAAAAGGGAAGTCTAAGCTATTCAGAGGCTATCATTAATCTTCCTATTACAAACGATCCTTCTGCTCTTATTTCTCTAAAACTAGTTCTTAGCCCCACCAATAGTTGTAAGCTCGGAAACTACTAGTCTAACCAAACAGTTAGTAATAAACCAGTTATCCAGTATTTCAAAGATGCCTAATGTCATGTACGTGATAAGACGGCATAGAGCAAGTAAAATCCAGAAGGCAGTAGAGGGGTGGCTAAATATGAGCTCTGGTATCACACCCACCCAGGTTTAATACCAGATTTGCCACTTCTAGTTAGGAGGCCTTGAACCAAAGTATCTCTATCTTGGTTTCCACATTTGCATGTATTCCACGGAGTTAGTAAATACGTTTAAATAACTTAAGGCAATGACATCCCATTGGAAATACTATTAGCCCTCCCATCAAATTAGACTGAAATTAAAACCAGCTCAATATGTTAACCTCAGTTCTTCTCTTGCTGACCAAAAGTTCCAGCTGGCAGTTATAGGCCTTCGAACTTTTTTTTAGGAAAGCAGACTGCCAGGTGCAGCACCTCATTTGGATGTACCTGGTCTTGGAAGCTTGACTACATTCTCCTACAAATGGACCATGAGAGCTTGTTTGGAGGTTCTAGCAGAGGAGCGCAGCTACTCGTATACCCTTGATCAAAGACCTATCCTCTGGAGGGAAGGCTGTCCTCTTTGACTGAGAGCACAGCTTTGGGAGAGAGGCATCTGGATTGGTAAGGGGACACACGCCTAGCCAGCCGGATCAGCCAAATCAACCCTGGCGATCAATGGGGTGACAGATGCTGCAGCTAGATGGCCCTCACATCTAAAAACTTTTTTAAAAAGAAAATGTTCATGGATATAAAACAATACAGATGAAGGCATGAAAGGCTAGCCACTTGGTTAAAACATGTATTCTTTTTAAAAAAATATATTTTATTGATTTTTTACAGAGAGGAAGGGAGAGGTATAGAGTTAGAAACATCGACCAGTTGCCTCCTGCACACCCCCTCTGGGGATGTGCCCGCAACCAAGGTACATGCCCTTGACCGGAATCGAACCTGGGACCTTTCAGTCCTCAGGCCGACGCTCTATCCACAAAGCCAAACTGGTTACGGCAAAACATGTATTCTTGTGAGACACATAGTCCTGGGATTTGTGGGGTTTTTTTTGAAGAGCTATTACCATCCATCTTTCCTTTCTAAATTATACCGGCAGTTTACTCCTATCAAAAATATTAATGTCCTATGACACTGCTGACAAAAAATGTAGTATCAGACACTAACCAGTTTTCTAAGACATAATGGAAAATGAAATGGCTTGGACTCATAAGAAATTTTTGAGGTATGGGGAATGGAGAAAAAAGTTATGTTTAGTAAACCTATTCCATTTGAATAAAGCAACATGTGTATGTCAGGGAGGGAAAAAATGTTTTAAAAAACTGCTCATTAATCCAACCTTGCCTGGGGGTTTCTCAGTAAAGGCTTAAAGTTTTCAGTAATGAAAAAATAGACAAAAATATAAGGAAACCTACCTTGACATTTGTTCTTTTAGATGCATAGTCACTCAACCTTCATTTTTAAATATTTTCTTTAACTTAAATCTGAACTGCATAGGTGAAAATTATCAAAATCAAGATATATATACATATATACCCATCCAGTGTACACTAAACTTAATTTTAGTTAAGAAAATCATAAAGTTTATATTTTATAAACTCGTTTGCTCTCTAGAAGTAATCTAAATCATACGTACTAGTCATGTATTCTGATTATAACAGTATTTTATTAGGAGCCAGAACACTTTTCAAACTCCCAATGGTGTTTCTAGAAGTTGGTTTTGGTGCTTATCATTACTATTTATAAATCTTTAAGGATAATGATCATAATTTACTAATTTTGTATTTCTAACTCCTGAAACATAAATCACTCCATGGTTGTGAAATTAAGAAATGACATATAAATCCTTGGTGTTAGGTATGGACTAAATGTAACCTTTTCAATAAGTAGCTGGTTGCCAAAACCGGTTTGGCTCAGTGGATAGAGCGTCGGCCTGCGGACTGAAAGGTCCCAGGTTCGATTCCGGTCAAGGGCATGTACCTGGGTTGCGGGCATATCCCCAGTAGGAGATGTGCAGGAGGCAGCTGATCGATGTTTCTCTCTCATCGATGTTTCTAACTCTCTATCTCTCTCCCTTCCTCTCTGTAAAAAATCAATAAAAAATATTAAAAAAATAAGTAGCTGGCTTTTAGCTATCTACATTTGGTTAATGATGTACAAGATCAATCATTTTAATGATATTCCTTCCTAAGTATTAACAGGTTGATCAAGATATTACTGTACTTTCTGAAAAGAAACAAAGTTAACTGCTTTTATAACACTTCTCAAGGACAAAACCCAGGATGGGAGTTTTCTGTAATTCCTACTATCATACTGAAAGCTCACACTGGACAAATCAACTAGCAACTGTCATAAACATTTATCACTGCTTTTCCAAATTACAATATAAATACTAAAACTGCTATAGAAATGTTGTTTAAAAGAGCAATAGTGACTTTTTAGGAAGTATTGGCTAGTCATATTAATGTAATATTTCACATCATTAATAATCTCTAATTAGGTCACGGTTTGATTCCCGCTAAGGGCAAATGCCTGGGTTGCGGGCTCAATCCCCAGTAGGGGTCACACAGGAGGCAGCTGATCAATGATTTTCTCTCATCACTGATGTTTCTATCTCTCTCCCCCTTACTCTCTGAAATAAATAAAAGTATATTTTTAGCCTGGCCAGCGTGATTGAGCGTCAACCTATGAACCATGAGGTCAAGGTTCAATTCCCGGTCATGGCATATGCCGGGACTGTGGGCTTGATCTCCAGTGTGGGGCGTGTGGGAGGCAGCTAATCAATGATTCTGTCTCATCATTGATGTTTCTCTCTTTCTCCCTCTCCTTTCCTCTCTGAAACCAATAAAAATGTATTTTAAAATATGTGGTTTCCTTAAAAAATAATCTCTATCTGACAAACATTTAGTCCACACAGAACAAAACCAACCTTGTGAAAAGTTTATTAAGGAGATAGCCTAGTTTTCTTAGAGCCAGACTAACTCATCAGTTATAGAACCAAAGAAATGACTTGAGAGCTTAGGCATGGTAAATAGTAAGCCTTCAGCTTCTCCCTAATATGTGTCACATTATTGTCACAGTGACCTTAAATTCAGAACTGGTGAGTAATGAGAATTCCTGACTCTACTTTGAAATGCCCACTATTGAAAATACCTTGAGTAATCTAAAGCATTATTTTATTTTTAAAGAATGTCTCAAGACCACCTTTCTTTCTGTCTCAGGGAAAATAACACTTTCTCTAAGAGTGCATAAGGAGAGTGGGTTCTTCACACCCCCAAGTTTATGGCTAAAGATAATGGCTTCTTTATGTGTAATTCTGCATCTTGCGCACGTACACACACACACACACACACACACACACACACACACTCACTCACTCAGGTCTGATAAGTGAAACTCTTCTACTATATCCTTGAAACATGTAGAAGAGCTGAAATCAAATATTAAATGAGAAGGCTTAACAAACCAACACTTTAAAAAATGCTTCAACACTAATATAGACAGAACTCAGAAATGAAGATAAATTTGAGTTTTGTGAATAAAATATGTGGAATTAAAATTTTTAAATTTTTAAGTCATTTGGACGTGGCACCCCTTTCCAAATCAAGTATAGGTTTACTTGGTTAAAAAAAAAAAAAAAAAAAAAAGGCTGTCTTAAGAGACCAAAATTCAATATTTGGGCCTACATTTTTATAAACGAACAATGAAAGAAAAACAAATGACAATTGAACTATCAATGTAACACACACAAAAACACTTTAATTTAGAACAAAACTATTCTACTCTAAATTCAAATTAGGTTGGCTTTATGTCAGGCATAACAAAGAGCTTTAAAGTAAACATAAAATTTAACATTTAATTCTAACCTCATATTAATTAGGCCTATTTCTAATCCAATAATTGAGAGTGTACATATACTTGAGGCAGAACAGGTTTTAAAGTCTGGTTTTGCCACTTTATAGATATTATATAACAAATGACTTAACTCAATTTCTGAGTTCTTCATATGTGAAATAGGGACAATACCACCTACCTTACAGGGTTGATGATTACACAATACACAGAATGTAAAGCAGTTCCTTATCACAGTGCCTGGTACAGAGGACTCACAGCATAGTTAGTGTATGTATTAACCTACCATTGGCAAACAGCAGAGTATATGTTTTCCATACTTCATCTATATTTTTACTTTTCAAATTTAAAGTTTTAGACTGGGAAATCAGATAGTTTATCAGTTATCAGGGACTACCTTCTAGTTCTTTTATATAAAAATGGATATACATGCTATTTCTATTCTTCAACATTTCCCATCTTTTTATCTGTTATTTTTAAGTTATTTAATGATATTCTTCCTTAATGTGCTCTAATTAATGAATATTAACTTTTTTTTGCAAAGAGATTTCAAAAAACCCACATGGGTATTTTTAGTAATCTATTAACTTTTTGGGCTTGCAGTAGCTATTTTTATCTTTTATGACTTTTGTTGTAATTTGTTTTCTGATCCAATGCCTAAGTAAACATGCCGTGACGTTTCCTCAGTGACCTGATTTTGGGCTTTTTCCTTCCTACTGTTATTTTCCACCAATTCCCTGAAACTGTTAAAGCCTGTTTTTCTAAATTTCATTTTCTTGCAGATTATGCTCCTACCCTTTCCTTGGGATCCTAAACACTAGTAACCTTTGAGGTGGCCTTTACCAAAATTTTAAAAACCTTCTAGATCCAACTAGACTACCTTGATCTGTACCTTTTCTACCCAAGGTCTACTTTCTGAAATTCCCCCCAAACATGAAATAATCAACCTATAACCTAGTCATGAACATTGGTATCACTAGGAGCTTGTGGGAAATGCAGGCTCTTGCCTCACCTCAAATTATTTGAATCAGAATCTTTTTTTTAAAACAGAATCTCCCAGAAGTTATTTCAAAATTATTTTGGATCCGCCACCCCTATTTTGGAAAGTCAAATAGAAATGACATTATAACTAACAAACATAATACCTACATTACTCTTCATGATTTAAGACGTTCAATAACAATATTTATTGTTGGTTGTAGATCAAATTGTATGTAACTTATAGTCAAATACGATTAATCTGGTAAGGTTATACTTAACAGGAAGCATGAAAAGTTTCAGTATGACAAGACAATATTAACCATGTAGTTGAATAAAAAACTGTTCTTGCCCTGGCCAATTTGGAATGTGGACCCAAGGGTCGGGGGTTCGCTTATCAGTAAAGGGCACATACCTCGGTTGCAGGTTCGATCCCGGCCTGGGTTGAGAGTATCCGGGAGGCAACCAGTCCATGTGTAGACACATTGATGTTTCTCTCCACCCCCCACCCCAGCTCCACCCCACCCCTTCCACTCTCTCTAAAGATCAATGGAAAAAATATCCTCAGGTGAAGATTAAAGAAACAAACAACCCCCCCCCCCACTCTTCTTGTTTATATTAGTTTTTTAAGAAAATGTCTATACATGATCATGATTTCAGTCATAAATTTCAAGTCTAAATTAATAGAAATGTGATTTTCATAGCTATAGGCAAAAGATATTCCCTTATGTGAATATAATGCACCTCACAGGAAAATACCTAATAAAATCTTACTTCTAAAAATTAACTAAGTAAATTCAGGGCTTTAGGTAGAGCAAAAACACACCAATAGAGCCCAAGTTTAAAATCTTTGTCAGAAGCAAGCCCCCTTTATTTTTGGAAAAAATACACCACAAATCTGAGCTGCTGCATCTCCAGCTCTACCAACACCTAAAGATGCCCAAGTTTAGATTTCTGTTAGAATATTTCTCCCTGTCTCAGTGAGTGACCTTTGATTTGGGGACAACAGGAAAATAACAAAAACAGTAAACTCTTTCTGGAAAATACTGGCCTATGCAAGTATTTTGTCTACTCTTATTTTAAAACAATAATCACTTTTTCTTCTCCATAGCTCTCTTTTATTTAACAGTCTTCATTCAAAAAAACAAGCAGACTATGTTATTACCCCTTATGAAGAGTTCCTTTAATTTGCTTATAAATCATTAGGTTCCTATTACTTTCCTCCTTAATCTTTGTTGTTATTTGGTACAGTCTGCAAAGAAATGAGCGCATTACTTCAAGTAGATTTCCATTCTAAATTGCAGGACTTCTACTCTTTAGAGTAAGCAGTGGTCAGCAAACTGCGGCTCGCGAGCCACATGCGGCTCGCTGGCAAGGGCCCTTGAGTGTGGCTCTTCCACAAAATACCGGCTCTTCCACAAAATACCGACTTCTGCACATGGGCCACGAAGTTTCAATCGCACTGTACGTGCGCGCCCGCACGTGGTATTTTGTGGAAGAGTGCCGGGAGCCGGTCCATCCTTGCTGTTTCAAGGGACCTGGCATATATGGAATACTGTTCTTAATATGTTTGCTCTCCTTAGCGCTGTGTGTTTTAACCAAGGTCACCTCTCCGAGAAAGGTTGTTTCCCCAGGTAGGGATTTTTCCCTGAAGTCAGGGAGGGGATAAAACCCCTCAACTAAGTGCCAGGCGGGTAATTAATCACTTTAACTACAAACAATCATGCTTAAGCTACATAATCTTTACTCCCTGGAATGGAGATAAGAAACGCTCTAACCTTTGTAATAGAGATTGATAGGATTGAATCAACTGGTATAAATACAGATGTAACAAGACAGCAAGAGACAGAACTTAGAACACAGAACTTAGAAGTCAGAACTCAGAAGACAGAACCTACACAGAACCTACAGACAGAAGAACTTCGCTGGAGAGAACATGGCAAAAGATCCTGGACTGAACCTGACTACAGAAATATGGCAAGAGAACCTGACTAGAACCTGGTGACCGAACCTGGCAAGAGATCTCAGACAGAACCTGGCTGGAGAACCTAGCGAGGGAACATGGCTACAGAAATTGGCTGGAGAACCTGGACAGAACCTGGCTGGAGATCCTAACCAGAACTTCGCTGGAGATCCAGACCAGAACTTGGCTGGAGATCCTGGCTAGGCTGCTGATCAACTGAACGCTGTCTCCGTGTCATTCCTTCTTCGCCAACTCCGTCTACACCTTTGGGGACCCCTGGACCTGCTGGGGTTGGACCCCGGCATCTGGCGCCCGAACAGGGACCCCTAGGTAAGCGCCCCGCACTTGGGACGGATCGGACTCCACCGTAGGAAGAAGGTGGATAGTCTTCGCCGACTCCGTCCACACCTTTGGGAATCCCTGGACCTGCTGGGGTTGGACCCCGGCATCATTTGCCGGGAGCCGGTCCATCCTTGCTATTTCAAAGGACCTGGCATATATGGCATACTGTTCTTAATATGTTTGCTCACCTTCTTGGCACTATGTGTTTTAACCAAGGTCTCCTCTCTGAGAAAGGTTGCTTCCCCAGGTAGGGATTTTCCCCTGAAGTTAGGGAGGGAATAAAACCCCTCAACTAAGTGCCAGGCGGGTAATTAATCACTTTAACTACGAACAATCATGCTTAAGCTACATAATCTTTACTCCCTGGAATGGAGATAAGAAACGCCCTAACCTTTGGAATAGAGATTGATAGGATTGAATCAACTGGTATAAATATAGATGTAACAAGACAGCAAGACACGGAACTTAGAAGAGAGAACCTACAGACAGAACCTACACAGAACCTACAGACAGAAGAACTTCGCTGGAGAGAACATGGCAAAAGATCCTGGACTGAACCTGACTACAGAAATTGGCAAGAGAACCTGACTAGAACCTGGTGACTGAACCTGGCTGGAGAACCTGGCTGAAGAACCTAGCGAGGGAACATGGCTACAGAACCTGGCTGGAGAACCTGGAGAACCTAGCAAGAGAACATGGACACAGAACCTGGCTGGAGATCCAGAGCAGAACCTCTCTGGAGATCCAGACCAGAACTTATCTGGAGATCCTGGCTGGAGATCCTGGCTAGGCTGCTGATCAACTGAACGCTGTCTCCGTGTCCTTCCTTCTTCACCGACTCCGTCTACGCCTTTGGGAACCCCTGGACCTGCTGGGGTTGGACCCCGGCAGAAGAGCCACACTCAAGGGGCCTGAGAGCCACACGTGGCTTGTGAGCCGCGGTTTGCTGACCACAGGACTAAAAGAACTAAGAACACCCCAAGGAAAAGAAGTAAAAACAAAAGCTACTGTATTAGGTCTATCTTCAGGAGAATGGGAATCAGAATGAAAAAAGAAACCTTCATAAAATTTACTCTAAGAAACAAAGAGGGGGCTCTCTCTATATGGTACTTCTTATACATTGAAGTTATTACTGCCTAGTGCATTCAAACACAGCCTTCCTCAAATATTCCTTTATCACCTCCTTCACTTGCTGGCATGTCATGTCAATTGGTCAAGAACACTGGGGCAATAAAATGCTTACTGAAAGCATCATACAAATGTTTCCCTCTGCCCACCTCTGTATGTTTTCTAGGCTCATTTCTAATGTGGAAATGCCACAATTTTATCAGAAAAATGTTATTGGCAGCCTGTCATGCCAAAGCCAACATCCCTATCGGTAGACCCAGCTCTAAACTCCAATAAAGCTATTTCCTGACGCTTTAATAAACCCACTTGATGTCAGTCCTTTTAGACCTATTTCTTTACTGCCTTTCATGGAACAGGTGCCCAAATGAGTACTAAATCTGAAGAGAGGAAATCCATTTGACTTCAAATGTCTCAATTACAGAACTACTGAATTTGATTTGTATAATGAAACCCATCACACACCACCCAAAATCACCAACACAACATTTTGAACATGTTAAATTTTATTAAAAATATTTAACATTGTACAAATATTCCAATACAGTTATGGTACCTGAACGCTGTACCAAAAGCATAATTTTTATTAAGCTGCTGATTAAATGTTCTTATAAATGTTTCTATTTTAATATTCTTGTGGTACTGTAATGTTTGCAGGAGCTTTCAGCTCAATTATAGAAATAGCCTTGTAATATAGTGCTAAACATCGTAATAGGCATCATTCAAGTACAGATGAACAGGCTATAGAAGTCCCTTTCGTCCAAATGACAAATCAAGATGGGATGTTCATGGGATCCTGACAAAGTTACTACATAAAATGAAAGCCCTTATTTATATTTGAGGAATGTATGTTTTCCCCCATAATGCTTCCTTCTTTTCTGGTCCTATGAAATGTATTTTGTTGTTAGTGTATAAAGCCCAAAAATTTGCACTGCATTTTCGTTAACTTCTATGAACTGCTCAGAACTACTTGAGTGTTCCTACTACTTACTATAAAACTTCCCAAGAGCACATTAAGTGCAATCTTAAAGTTTTATACTCTGATCTTTTCTACCACTGATACATGTATAAAATGTGTCAGAAGAGAACAAGTACCTTAACATAATGACACAATCACTAAAATTCTTCAAGTATTCCACTGTAGTGATGTTCAGCTAGTCTACAACAAGCTTAGAGATAGGGGTTTACATTCATGACACCAACTAGCACATGTTTAACACCTAGGAGATTCTTCCTGGACTGATACACCAAACCAACAAAGAAGGTGTAAGAATAGTGAGGAGGTTCTTCAGGCATGAAAATCCAAAATTATTTTCAATCAGTGCTTATGTTATATTACATTTTTAGATGGTATGGTCAGAAATGCCTATTCAATTTAATTTCCTCAATTTATACTTTACCTTCATGAAATCCTCTAATGAGTATGAAAGATTTTAATCTTTAGCACTAATCTAAAAATTGACTCTTAATTCTACCAATACCTACTAATCCTACCAGCTTTCCTGAGTTTCAGATGAAACACAAGTTGCTGATTAATTTGTGTTTCGCTATGTTCAATGACCTAATAATTTACCTATGTATTTTCCTCTTGACAAAAAGTTATTATATCAAATGTATCTTTATACTGAATCAACTACTGTTTTTCAAATTGCTAAAACTTTTAAGTTTCATTTGACAATATTAAGGTTTCTTCTGGAGGATTTAAAAAAAAATATTTCTGTTAGTGTTTAACACCTCCATTCTATCAACATCGTCCTATATTTACTAATATTAGTTTGCAATAAACATCCCTTAAGATGCATATGCTAATATACCAAATAAAAATGTAAATGTAATGAAGATATTGGATTGTTTGAAATCACAGTAAAATAAAGCAAATTTATTGTCTCACCAAGAGACATTATTTAGAATCCATCTTACAAAGTGTCTATTCTGATTACTTAAAATAATACCCTGAGTATTTCATTTATTCATACTGTAGGCCTTTCCTGCTCATCTACCAATTTGAGATTGATAAATTACCGGCCCATAATGAAGTACTTATTATATGTTCCTATTAAGAACAAAATTATTTAAAGTCTTATTTTTCTATAAGGCCAACATAAATGCCCACTTATAGGATATGGGCATTCTCCCACACTTAATGCCCCACTACTAATAAAAAAAAATAGGAAAAAAAAAGTTCTTACCAATAATTCCACTGGTTATCGTCCCCAGCGAACCCCACCTAGCAAGTCGACATCATGACATGTCAGGTCAGGGCAGCCTCAACCTCGCTTCCCTGATAGTCAGGTGATAAAAGGAAGGAGTTAAAACAGGAAAAGTATACTTGCAGATTTCTGGATAACATCTGAAAATGATTAAAAAACAAAAACAAAACAAAAAGCCCAGAGCTTCTGGTAACCTCTAAATAAAAAATATGTATATGTATACACATTTTAAAAGAAAACTTTTCTATAAAGATTAACAGTAACTACTTCAAATTAAAAATTATATTTAAATTACCGGCCCATACTTTAGGTATGCAATATTTTTAAAACTTCGTGTTTGCATCTCAAAGATAAGAACTAATCAACAAACTTCTATGCAAAAGTAAACATGACTGGTTAACGGATTTGTCAATCTGGATTCTCTAGTCAGTTATCCACTCCACTTGCTTACTCTGAACAACTAAGTTAACAGAAGCTCTCATTCTTAGAGGAACATAAACACACTTATAAATCCAGTGCACTCTTTCTATAAGGCTTTTTCATAGCTCCTCAGTTAAGAGATCCACATAATAAACGACATCACTAGTATTACTATTTCTTCCACATTACTTTGATTGATTCTAATGGATAGCTCAGTATAATAAAATTATCTTTGGAAAATCAAAACAGCAAATTTTAACATAATTAGGAGTCTTTAAAATTGACAATAGCCTTATAGCAAGTATTTACTGGAAGGGTTTGGTTTTACAAATAATACACAATTAATAAAACATAGGTATGATTATCCAAATGGGCAGGAGGCAAATGATGTAATGAGTTTCAAGAATATTATATGGCTTTTCGCTAGGAATAGAATTTTATATCCCTTCTCTTTTGGAATTTAAAATATATAATTTATGTTGATGCATTCTGACCTTTTTAAAAAAGAGGGTTCACCTAAGTCAGATTTCAAAGTCAAGTGAGAGAAAAATTATTTATTAATAGAAAGCATTGGGCTTTCTTATGCAGAATAACCACAGAAACTAAAAAAAACTGAAAAATTATGAACTCTTTTGTTTAAAAAAACTAACTTCAGAACCACAGTAACTTAATTTCCATATTAATTGACCAAATGTGGATTTATTAAAAATCTGGCAACTTATTAGAACATTTTTGCTTTTAAAAAATTAAAACAATGTCATATACATACATTTAAGCAACTGCTATAAATGAGTGATCAAATAAAAATTAGCATTCCATTATGGGGAAGGGGTATATTTATGCCAATCTCAAGAGGGTAACTACAAAGACGTCTATCTCATTATAAAGTAAAAACTTCCTAACACACATTAATACAGCAGGCTCATAAATAAAACCAAATGAATTAGGTTGGGGAACAAAAAGATGACAGGAGTATAGAAAATCAAATTTCCCAGAACTCATCATTTGTGCCTATTAAAAACAACAATGAAAGCAAATCTAGAATAAAGACCTTCCTCAATGGATATTTTTCAGATTTAGATATTAGATTATTAGATTTCTGTGAAAAGTTAAGCTCTGAATCTCTTTTTCTGAATGCTGCTACAGCTATAGTTTACAAAGACAAGGTAAAAGCTCTAAAGTGAGACTGAATGTTTATAAAGTTTCATTTTACTGCTAAATAAACGGACATAAAAATCCTATAAAACAGTATTAGAGGAACATTTCTATAGATATATATTTTAATTGGTGAGAATAAAATGTAATTTGCAATCAAAGAAAGGATTTGTATAGAACCCAAGTTTTGTTCTTATGTTTTTGCTGGGGCTTTATATTTTAGGATGGGTGGGGGAAGCATCACTTTATTCCAAATCCTAATTCCCTTCATGGTAACTTTGTGGCTGGTACCATCTAATTTTTAAGAAATACAAACAACTCAAATTTTACTTTTAGACCCTTTCTTCTTTAGGAAAATCAGGGTTTTATTCAAGTCTAATTTAGATTTATAATGAGCTTCAAGTTGTATTTTTCAAAGTTTAAAAGCAGTAGTTAAAGGATTTTCGGTGTCTTTACTTTTATACATGGGCATTAAAATACATCAACACAACTGGATCTCTACATAGCTTTACCAAATACATACCCATGTTGACCTGAAACTACTCTAAAACAGACCACATATATAATTCCTTTATCAGTTTATTAAAAAAAAAAGGAACATTAATAAGGCCAGTTTACTTACTGTACTATGTAATAAGTACACGTTTAAAGAGAAATAAGATATACTAACTTTCATCAAGAAATATTTTATTTGAAACCCAAAATATAATCTAATCAAACTTGTAAAAAATTAAGTGGCTTATAATTTTGAAATCTAGTGCTACTGTTATAATAGACACCAAATAGAAACAAAATACAAACTAAGGTGTGTTGTTTTTTTAATTATTCCCCAATGGCTTGTTTTTATAATTTAAAAACAGATCCACCTAAGAACAAAACGGAAGGGAAAATTTTGCAGTAATTGGAAAGTGATCCAGCCTTTCCTGCACTGTAAAGTTTGGACTTTTTTGTTCCTCTTATTCTCAAGCAAAAAGGCCATTACAATAAATCAGAATTTCTAAAGGAAACAGGGAAAGAGACGTTATGACTTGGCCAACAAAAACTTTGGCCATGAGGGATAGTTAAAAAAAAAAAAGGTGTTAACCGAGAGTCAGCAGTATGTTTACTAGGTATTTTTAAGCCTCTCTTGTGAGGCTTGTGTTTCTCAAAATAAATTTACATAGCAATAGAAAATCATATTCCTGAACTGAAGTGGCAGTCCCAATCATGTATACTAAAACTGAGTTTCATCCGTAGTGCAATTGACACCACAATACTAACATTTTTTCCTGTTACATATATTCACTTATTCAGCAAATAAGGTCTTCAGACAACAAATTATCCTTTATAGAAATAATGTGGGTCAAAATAAATTGCAGTCTGCTTCCCTAATCCCACTTTATTTAACATAAATTATACAATGCCTGCAAGAATGTTCAAAAGTCATTGAACCTGTTTTATAAAAATAAGGATAAAATTTCAAAATTTAAGAGACTATGAGAGAACACCAATCAATGTAGTGCTATTTGGAATAAGTACTAGAATTTAGACTAATCCTCAGTCTGATAGCCACGATACATATTGAAATAGATAAGAAATTTTGCATGAATTTGATCACTCACATAGGCAGTTATAGTTTGAAAACAATATTCCTTGCAAGGATTACGAATAAAATAATGTTTTAGGACACAATTGAATTTGAAATAGGTAATGTTTTGAATAGATTTTTGAGTTTTATTGAAATCTTACATGAACAAGAAATTGGAAATACAATCACATCAAAGAACAAATTGTCACGGCTTTGACGTTTAAGCCAAACAAATTTTGTAGGGCAGATTTCAAAAAGGTGTGAAGTAATAACAATTTAAAAACACAGTTAACCTACTTCTAGGAATGCAAAACATACAATCATAGGTTATTTTCAATACAAGAAAACTTAAATTTTTGTCTGCTTTAATTTCTTAAAACTACTAAGACAAAGTACTAGCTTGTATTTTTATTTACAGCATACTCCATACTCCTATGTAATCTATCTCAAATGCAAAAAAAAAAAAGAAACTGTCCAAAACCAAAGGTTCTGCAAAATCATGATTTAACAGTGTGCTCAGCTTGTTTTGAAGCTAAAAATGAAGCCTGAAACAATAAAAGCATTGTAATCTCCGGAATAAGGGAACTCTGCAAGCCCAATAATGTCCAAGAGCATTTATGAAAAGAGGAAAAAATAAAAAGACTTGAGTATATACACAATAATGATTTCTTCAGCCCAATACAAATGGCAGCAAATTGCTACTTAAAGATGAAACAGTTAAGCCAATTTTTGTTTTTTTGAAGAATGTAGTAGATCTAGAGCCAATCGTGTCTTGCCAATATCATTTTCAAGCCCTCATTTGTCTATTTCCACTGTTGCCCATAAGTATCCTGATAAAATTCCTGGTTGTCATTATTGTAACCATAGTTACCAGAATAGTCACCACCTTGTTGAAGCGGCTGCTGAGCGATGGGCTGGGAACCCCAGTTCTGTTGGTTGTTGGTCTGACGGCGCTTGGAATCAGGTTGGTTGTACCCATCAGCCTTTCTCTTGCCACCTACATTGCCCCCACGATTGCCCCGAGAGCCACGGGAACCACGGCCTCTCTGCTGTTGGGCAGGACCCCCTCTGCCACCCCTAGAGCCTCTTGGTGGTCCCAAAGGTGCCCCCCTCTGTGAATAGCCAGCTCTACCTCTTGGAGGTGGTGCTCCCCGCCCCCTTGGTGGTGGTGGAGCACCTCGCCCTCCCCTTCCTCCTCCTCTTCCTCTTACTGCATAGCCATCATCATAGCCGTAGTAGGGATCTTCATAGCCTCCACGATAGTCGTGATAATCATAACCATAGTAATCATCATAGTAATCTTCATAGCCATAGTAATCTGGAGGGTAGCCATATCCACCTCTCCCCCCACCACGACCCCGACCTCTAATTGGAGGTGGCATGCGAGGAGGAGGGTGATAGTAATAATCTTCATACCTAACAATGGAGGGAAGGGAGAAAAGAAAAAACAAATTAGCTTACTTCAAGACTCTTCCTGATTTTGTTTTATTAACCTGATCTCCGCTATCAAGTTATTCTCTGTTCAAAGATGTATTTACTAAAATGCAGACTCACGCAGTGCTTCTGGAGGCCTGTCTAGCAGCTTGGCGTTCTTTCCTTTTCTTGTCTGGTGGCTTGGCTAAGACTATTTCAATTTCTTCCCCTTCTATTTCTTTGCCATTCATTTCATCCATGGCCTATACAGAATTAGAAAAATAAATTTATTTTAGAAGTAATACTTTAAAACATAACGACATAAGCATAACTGTGCCAGTTAATACACTAATAAACAATTTAAAGATTTTAATTTGCAAAAGATGAATCCAGCCACAAAATAAAAAAACAACGAAAGTACCTGTTTCCCTCAATCTCACCCTCTTATATGTAAACAATATTGAGCACAAAACTGATGCCCTACTCTTATATTTAAAAAAGTAAACGGGTTACCTATTGCTGTTCCTTAATTCCAAATAACTAACTCTTCAATGTTTAACCATACCAAAGAGGCAAATCCACACATGGGGAAGATGCCAGTATCACAAACTTTTCAAGATTCAGTTTTAAATAAATATAATAGCATTCAATATGTATGTGGTCTTACATTGTTCTTCCATAAAAATTTTAAGGGGGGAGAAGATAAGAGATCAACCAAAGGACTTGTATGCATGCATATATGCATAACCAATGGTCTCAGACACTAGGGGGGTGAGGGCATGTGCTGGGGGGTGGGGGTGACTAGGGAGAGGTCAATGGGGGGAAAAGGAGACATATGTAATCCTACATGTAATACTTTAAACAATAAAGAATTTTTTTTTAAAGATTTTAAGAAAAGAAAAAAATTTTAAGAATGTGAAACACAAATGAGGTCACTGATAAGATCAGCAGTGGAATTCAACAAGAAATTGACACAAACACAGTCTAGGTTTCCCTCACAACACTTAACCTGGAACATACTTTGACTAAACAAAAGCACAGAGCCCAGAAAAAGCCCGACCTAATGAAGTACTCACCTGGAGGACAATAATCAAAAGCATTCTATGCTCTAGTCCTTTATTCATGTTGTTCCACCTAATAGCCTCTGCATGCTTCAAGGTTCAGGTGACTAACAAAATATCACCTCACCACAGTTTTTCTATTTCCCTATACAACCATTTCTTCTTCAGATATACATAAATGCTCTATCCATAAAGAGCATTTAGTGATTTACAAATATCCATTCAAATCCATCTTTCTCTAGATACTAATTAGCACCTTTACCACCTTAGGTTTTGGCTATTTCAGCTAAAACTAAATGAGGCTGTAGCTTTCTGGTCTAAACAACAGAATAGAGCAGCGGTCGCCAATAGTGACCCACAGACCACTGGTGGTCCATGAGGTCTGAAAGGTTGGCAACCGCTGGAAAAGAGCATCTACTCGCTCACGTGGCCATATCGATGAATGTGATTCCCAGTCGCTGAGGTAAAAATTTTGTAATTTTACAGACTTCTTTGGCAAACCACCCTGCCAGTTTTTATGCACCTGTTATTTTGCCGGGAGCCGGTCCATCCTTGCTGTTTCAAGGGACCTGGCATATATGGCATACGGCTCTTAATATGTTTGCTCACCTTCTTGGCGCTGTGTTTTAACCAAGGTCACCTCTCCGAGAAAGGTTGAATCCCCAGGTAGGGATTTTCCCCTGAAGTTAGGGAGGGAATAAAACCCCTCAACTAAGTGCCAGGCGGGTAATTAATCCCTTTAACTATGAACAATCATGCTTAAACTACATAATCTTTTCTCCCTGGAATGGAGATAAGAAACGCCCTAACCTTTGTAATAGAGATTGATAGGATTGAATCAACTGGTATAAATACAGTTGTAACAAGACAGAAACACACAGAACTCAGAACACAGAACTTAGAACACAGGGCTTGGAAGACAGGACCAAGAGAGACAGAGCCTAGGCACAGAACCTACACAGAACGTTCTCTAGAGACAGAAGAACTTCGCTGGAGAGAGCATGCCGGAGGATCCTGGACAGGGACTGGCCTCGGAGCCTGGAGGCGGAGCCTGGCGAGAGAGCATGGCAGGAGATCCTGGACTGAACCTGACTGTGGAGATTGACAGGAGAGCCTGACTACAACCTGGTGACTGGACCTGCCTGGAGAACCTGGACAGAACCTGGCTGGAGATCCTAGGCAGAACCTCTCTGGAGATCCAGACCAGAACTTGGCTGGAGATCCTGGCTAGAGATCCTGGCTAGGCTGCTGATCAACTGAACACTGTCTCCGTGTCCTTCCTTCTTCGCCGACTCCGTCCACACCTTTGGGGACCCCTGGACCCGCTGGGGCTGGACCCCGGCATTATTTAATACCAATTGAATCAAAGGGCTATTTAGAAGGTATAAACTTACTAGTTATCAGTGTTTCATACCATTGGCAATTTAAGGCATACATTAAATTCTGTACCGAGTTGTGAATTTTATAAGCAATAAGGTCTAATTAATTAGCTGCCATGAAAAAGCAAACCAATCAATTCTAACTAGTCAAAGATTTTCTACAAGGCACATTTAACCCCTAGAGTGCCAGGGAGCGCGATCGCACTCTTCCTGTCTTTCGCCAAAAGTGCCAGGAGCGCTATCACGCTCCTCCTGCAGTGTCACTATTAGATGCTAGTAGTTCACTCTTTATTGACAGATGGCACCTAAGTGCAGATTCCTTATGATGCCGAATGTTTGTAGTTCTAAAATTGACCACTGGCATTTATCTGCCTATTTTTTTTACAGGTACTACGATTTTATGAAGTTTACTCAGATTTTGTAGCCCTAAAGCTTCGAAATGGCATCCAGTTCTAAGTCTGCTTTTATTAGTGATGATGATATTGCTAAATATGTCAATTCTTGCTGTAAAGATGACGACTTTGTGGAAGATATTGGAGAAGGGTGTCCCTCTATTTTAACATTATGTTTTGTTCAATTTTTTTTCCTACTAGTATTTTATAATACAATCAGCAAACAATATATGTCAAAGATAAAAACAAATGTAGTAAAGGTTTCCTTAAGTTTTTGAATATGTAACTTCATTTACTTGCGATTCATAATTTTTTTCCTAAACTGCTGTAAAATCAGCAAAAATGCCTTGGCAATTTTAGCATAGTTCCTAGGATATTGGTTGGCATTCAAAGGGTTAAAATCAGTACCCTGGGCTAAGGCCTGGGGTGGAGAAAAGCTGGGTGGAGGGGGGCAAAGGAGGGAAAAATGGGAGACATCGGTAATACTGTCCTCATCACTGATGTTTCTATCTCCCTCTCCCTTCCTCTCTGAAATCAATAAAAATATGTTAAAAAAAAAAAAAAAGTTCCAGAGTTCGGCGAAGTTGAAAACCAATTTTATTTTAATTTTTAAAGGCACTACATATGTTTAACAAGTTTCAATAGTAGAATTCAAATATCAAGAAACAAAATTTCTACCTTAACAGCTGCTCCTCTGTCTTCAAAATGAACAAATGCATAATCTTTCAACTTCTTCACCCTTTCGAGTTTTCCAAATTCAGAAAATGACTTTTCCAGTATTTCTTCCGTCACTGTAGTAGCCAAGTTTCTCACAAATAAAACTTTCACCTAATACAACAAATAGAAAAAAATTGGCATTGGCTACTTAATTTTAGCTGGTCTTATATTAAAGTATTTCTTCCTATCTTCATGGCATAGGCTTTTTTTCTCTAAAACATTAAGTGCTATGATAGAAGGTATAAAAATTGCCAAAATAATTCAGATTTTACCGATTTATATAAATATTGGTTCCTTCTCATGTCCTATAATTAAAGTGCCTAACATTGTAAATAGGACCTTCAAAAAACAACAACACATAATTATTACTAAGTTAACTTACAAATTTTACATGGTCCCTAAGTCTCCCTTAAACAAGTTTTTCCAGGGTTTTTTCCCCCTATTAGAACTGGATAAGCTGATTCTAAAGTTCATTGGAAAAAATAAGCAAATATAGCCAGGAAAAAGAAAAGAAAAAAATTTAGAGACTAACCTTACCAGATATAACAACCATAATGCTTAAATCATTCGATCAGTGTAGTGTTAATCTGGATAAAAATAAAAGTCAGATCCATATCTTCACACTGTATGCCAGGATAAACTCCAAATACACACATACACACACACACACACACACACACACACACACACACACACACACAAGGATGATGGGGAAGGGAGGAAATGGAAGTGCTAAAAGAAAATGTTTTTATAACACACATTGGGGAAGGCTTTGCGACTCAAAATTTATTAACTATAAGTCTATAAACTATAAAAGAGTGATGGATTCAACTACTAAAAATAAATGGCTTCACCTGGCCGGCGTGGCTCAGTGGTTGAGCGTCAACCTATGAATCAGGAGGCCACGGTTCCATTCCCCATCAGGGCACATGCCTGGGTTGCAGGCTCAATTCCCCAGTGTGGGACGTGCAGAAGGAAGCCGATCAGTGATTCTCTCTCATCATTGATATTTCTATCTCTCTCTCCCTCTCCCTTCCTCTCTGAAATCAATAAAAATATGTGTAAAAATAAATAAATAAATGGCTTCTACATAGCAAAAATACAAGCAAAGTAAAAAACCAAATGACTTATATAACAAAGAGTTAATCTTTCTTTTATATCAGAGATCCAGAAAATAATAATAATAAAAAAAACTCAACAGAAAAACTGAATAGAAAAATAGGCAAAAATTCATGATTATATGGTTCATACAAAACAACAACAACAAAAAAACAACCAGCAACACACAAATGACCGGAAAACATAGTAAAAACTTAAACTCATTCATAGTAAGAAAAGAAAACTCTTAATGGCTTTGAAATACCATTTGTTATCAAACTGGCAAAATCCAAAAGTTTAACCATACACTAATTTTGACAAGGATGAGAATAGGCCTCTTGTATTACACTGGTAGGAGGGTAAAACGATCTGGTCCACTTCCCAAAGAGGGGAATATAGTAATCTTAGTAATAACAGATGCATTTACCTGTTGGCCCACAATTCTACCCCTGAGAATCTATCCTACAGATATATCCATATTTGTATCAACTGACATGACAAAAGCTTATTCACTACAGAAACAACCTAAAAGACTTGAACAACCCAAGAACGTTGAATATACCGTGGTACATCCACCGAATGGAACACTATGTAACCATACAAAAAATGAAAAAGAAAAAAAAAAAGAGGAAGAGTTCTAGCTGGTTTGGGTCAGTGGATAGAGCATTGGCCTGTGGACTGACGGGTCCTGGGTTTGATTTCAGTCAAGGGTACATGCCTGGGTTGCAGGCTTGAACCTTAGTAGGGGGTGTGCAGGAGGCAGCCAATCAATGATTCTCTCTCATCATTGATGTTTCTATCTCTCTCTCCCTCTCCTTCCATCTCTGAAATCAATAAAATTATATTTCAAAAACACACACACCAAAAAAATTAGGAAGAGCTCTAAGAGCTGACATGGAGAGATTGCTAGGATACATTGTTGGTAAGACTTTCCCCCCCCATTTCTGAAACAGGGATCCAACTTATAGTCAATGTGACAGATAAGCACTGTGTCATAGTTTAATTGGCAATGTTTATAATTTCTTAGTGGTACTTATAATAATGGTATACCTTCCTTGGAGCTGATGAAATAGAGTGGCAAATAAAACAAATATGAATCAGTGAAAACAGTAAGTTACCAGCAACCACTTGTATAAGAAGCAGGGAAATAATACATCCTCAATATTTGTACTTGCTCAAGAAAACACGAAAAGATAATAAGAGAATACTAAAACTGAATGCCTATAGGGAACCAAGGGGTATGATACAGATATGGTAGATGGGGATAAGGGTGGAATTGGGACTTCTCTTTCTATAAAATTTTGATTTCTAAGCTAAGGAAATATATTAACTATTCAAACAAAAAAACCCAAACATATCCACTGAAGAAAGTGTTGCTCTATGAATAGAAAGGATGGGGGAGAAAAATCTTAATTCAATGGGTGAAAAAAATGGAACAGTTCCCACCTCTCTCTATCTCCTTTATTTTTCTAAATGTTGTAATACTGAAGTATAACTACATCAGACAGGCCTCCACTGATTTCCTTTTTTTAAAAAAATATTTTATTGATCTTTTACAGAGAGGAAGGGAGAGGGCCAGAGAGTCAGAAACATTGATGAGAGAGAAACATCTATCAGCTGCCTCTTGCACACCCCCCACTGGGGATGTGCCCACAACCAAGGTACATGCCCTTGACCTGAATCGAACCTGGGACCCTTCAGTCCGCAGACCGACGCTCTATCCACTGAGCCAAACCGGTTAGGGCCACTGATTTCCTTTTTAACTAAACATGGATCCCTTATCTTTTTTCTGAAATGAAACCATTACATACTATATAAAAATTACTTGTTGCCCTAACTGGTTTGGCTCAGTGGATAGAGCGTCGGCCTGCAGACTGAAGGGTCCCGGGTTCGATTCCAGACAAGGGCACACGCCCGGGTTGCATGCTCAGTCCCCGGTGGGGGGTGTGAAGGAGGCAGCCGATCAATGATTCTCTCTCAACACTGATGTTTCTCTCTTTCCTTCTCTGAAATCAATAAAAATATTTTTTTAAAAAATTACTTGTTAAAACTGTATTAAGAAAGATACATTTATTTAGGTGCTTAGGTACTGTTTGATTTTAAAACTGACCCAACTTGGCAAAAGATCTTCAATAAATTGTAACACTGATAGAGTGAAGTAACAGCAAAAGCTTTACTCTACTGTGTGAATTCCCCCTCATTAGAAAACAGAGTCAGTAATATTCAAGTTTATTCAACCAGTATTATTCAAGTTTATAGAGGCCACCTATTCATTCCAAAATTGTTTCAGATGCAGAAAGAACAGTTACTATAATAAAATTTGAAGTTTTCTAACCCTATAAAAAGATTTAGGGTAAATTTCAATCTGAAAGGTTATAAGAAGTATATGAAAAGTGATTGATGAGAAAATTAGTAGCTATACTTTAGAATTTTGGGGGATTTGATTCCCTTCATATAATATACCTATAATACTATTTTTAAAATGTTTTTATAGGATAAGCAATACAGGCTACACTTAGCTTCTACAAGGTAGATTCAAAGTTATCAGAGATTTGAAGATATTTATCCAATGCTAATAAAGTAGGTCACATCCAAATTCAGTAAGTTTGCCCCAAGTCACAATTGGGAGAACAAGTGAAATTGAAATCAAACTAGAAAAAAAAGAAGGAAGGAAGGAAGGAAGGAAGGAAGGAAGGAAGGAAGGAAGGAAGGAAGGAAGGAAGGAAGGAAGGAAGGAAGGAAGGAAGGAAGGAAAGGGAAAGAAAGCAGGGCCATTTAAATTCTCAGTCCCTTTCCTTGACATTATCTATTCAAGGAATATGTTAAAAAGATACTGAACAGCACATCTGAGAGCCTCTGGTTCATTCTCAGTGGATCTTCTGTTTAACACAAAGATGTTTTTGCCTACAAAAATTTTATCATGTTAATATAAACTGGGGCTCTCTTAACTAATCAGAGTGAGGACTGCCTTCTCAGAATCTAGAGGCAGACTTCTCATACAGAAGAATCTAATCACTAATTTATGACCATCCATAAAGTTGCTGCCTTCCTGAGAAGGAAAAAGACATTTACCAAAATACTCAAAAAGTCACTAAAAGGGACAGAGATGCAACTCTAATGTGTCCCTTCAATCCCAGGACTCACCCAAAAGAAAGCCTGAGAATGAGGATTCATGGTACCATCTGTTACCAGACAAAGATCTTGGCAAGGCAAGGATAGGACAGAGAAAAACGAGGTCCCTCTACAGGACTTGCCATGCATATTTTGCCACTACCATATAACAGCAAACATGAAAACCTTCTGCCTTTCTTCACAGGGACAATACCCTAAATGAAGCTTGATAATTAAAAAAAAGAAAAACTTTTTAAAATAAGAGAAAAAAATTAGATATAAATATAAACAAAATTATTCCTGGCCATTTAATAAAAGTCATAATATGGTCAATGAAGATTATAATTCAAACTTTACCTCTTTCTTTACTGAGTAAGACCTTGTCTTTTTTTCTTTTTAAACCTCTGTATTCCTTATAATGCCTAGCACTAAACAAATTCTCAGGGTGTATAAAAATACTTAATGGAAGGGATTTCATTTCAGTTCCTTTTACACGTTTAATCAGCAGGAAAAGGAATGGTTACTGGAAATTCCTGAATATAAAGAAAGGCGAAGTTTGGTGTTAAAACAGGTTCTTGCCTAAATAGTTAAAATCAAGAGCTATAATATTAAACTCAAAAAATTTTGAGTTTCATTCTGAGTATAAAATTTAAATGATGACCACACCTCCATCCCAAGAAATTGCATTTACCTTAGCCATGACTTCTGGATCTGGTTCTTCCACAGGGTCAGCCCATTCAACTGTAACTACATTTCCCCATACTTTTACTTTTCCACTCATCAGCCGGCGTCTGGCTTGTGCTGCTGACTTGTGATCCTCATATTCAAGGAAGCAGAACCCCCGATTCTTCTTTTTGTCATCGGGTTGATGATAGAGAATAACGTCCACCAAACCCTCTGTTAAACCAACAGCCAGATATATAAGCCAAAAGCATCCACCACACATCTACTGATTAGGCAGACCTAAATCCACTTGCCTAAAAGCAAAAAATAACTGAAGAAGCCTCAAAATGATTCACTAATTACCTAATAGACAATTTAATCAGCATTATTAGATATGAGGTTTGGGACAATATTTTTATGTGCCCTTTTAATTTTAGGGGTCATAAAGATACAGCCATAAACAACAGGTACAACTACTGCATTTTGACATATAACATTCTACAATGTTTTAAAGATTTGATGTAACATGACCTTACAATTTATAAAAATACTACACCAAAGAACTTAAACATCAAATTATTGATATAAATCAAAGAGAACTAAGATTCAACAACTAACCATCCTCAGGTCTAACTTAAAAGTTAGTTTTGCCCTAACCGGTTTGGCTCAGTGGATAGAGCGTCGGCCTGAGGACTGAAGGGTCCCAGGTTTGATTCCAGTCAAGGGCATGTACCTTAGTTGCGGGCACATCCCCAGTAGGAGGTGTGCAGGAGGCAGCTGATCGATGTTTCTCTCTCATCGATGTTTCTGACTCTCTATCCCTCTCCCTTCCTCTCTGTAAAAAATCAATAAAATATATTTTTTAAAAAAGTTAGTTTTTACTAAGAATAAAAATAATTGCTAAATACTGGTGTCTCTCTGGTCGGTCCTGTGCCCTCATCTTTCCATAATTCTTCTTTCTAGGTAAAAACCAGCTAGTTCCTACTCTTAAATACTATCTATATCCTTAAGAATGCTTAGATTTTATTTCTACCCCAGACTTAGACATTTCAAATTTAACAGTCCAAAACTGCACCACCACTCCCCAAATCTGTCTTCTCTAGACTTTCCTACTTAATAAACAGTATTATCTCCTGGGTTTCTCAAGCCAGAAATTAAAGACTCATTCTTGATTTCCTCCTTTACTTCATCTTCCCTATCCAATTCCAAGCCAATCTACTTTTTGCATCTCCACTGCTCAATCTTCTATTTGAACATTATGAAAGCTTCTACTCTTTACCCCTTTCTAAGCCATTATCTATATAGCAATAAAAATAATATTCTGAAAACATAAAACAGATGTCATTCCCTGTTTAAGACCTTCAAATACCATCTCATTATACATACACTAAAATCCAAACTCCTTACGTGGTCTTCAAAAGTCCTACCTACTTCATTTTATATAATTCTACCTTTTAAAAACACTGGCCTTCTATTAACTTTAATATACCAAGTTCTTTCTTGCCTTAGAACACAGACATGTGTTGCTCTCTTGGAATGCCTCTTTGTATGCTACATTCTTCTCATTCTTCATGTCTTGGATGAAATGTCACCTTATCAGAAAAGACTTCCATAACCATAAAATCCCCAATAGTAGCTATTCTCTACCTAAATATCCCTTATTTCCTTCTTTACAGTGCTTACCACAATGTGTAAATATTTCCTTAATGGGGGGGGGGGGGGGGGGAATCTTCTCTCCTTTCCCAGAATGTAAGCTCTACAGGGCAGAGACTAGATCTCTCTTATTCACCACTGTATCCCAGCAGATAATACAATACCAGCACTTAATAGGCACTGAATAAACACTTGCTGAAAAAAAATGAATACATGGACATAAAGCCAGAAAGGACTTGGTAGGTAATAAACTAATATAAACTAATGAGGTTAAAGAACTGTGTCAACAGTTAGAGGTATTTGACCCACACAATTATGATAAACTAGAGGCCCAGTGCATGAAAATCATGCAGTGTGTGTCTGTGTGTGTGTCCTTCAGCCTGGCCTGTACTATCTTGCTATCCGGGAGCTCTTGGGAAGGGGGCCTAAGCCATCAGTCGGACATCCTTAGTTCCACCATAGAGGCGGGAGACACTCCTGCCACCTCTGCTGCGCTCACCAGCTGAGAGCCCGGCTTCTGGCTGAGCGGCACTCCCCATGGGAGCACACTGACCACAGCTCCTGTGTTGAGCATCTGCCCCCTGGTGGTCAGTGCACATCATAGCGACCAGTCATTCCACCGTTCAGTCGATTTGCATATTAGGCCTTTATTACATAGGAGGATAGTGGCAGTGGTTACAATGTGGGATGTTAGAAGTAAAAAATTTCGCAAGTGGCTAGATTTTGTGGCAACAAGATCCAGAATGTGATCTGCATGTGGGGGAGCTGAAGTAAAGGACTGAAGATGAGATGGTCACAAAACTAGGAGGCTAGGGTACTGGATGATGCCTCTATGGCAAAAGTACTAAGAGTAAGTCAATTTAGGACAGAAGAGGAAGACTGTGAGCCAGAAGCAACCTTCAATTAATAAGACAAATTGAAACCAGAAGAGCAATAGATGACAGCTTGAAGGAAGGGGAAAGGATAGTATATCTGGATGACAAAAATGTAAAGGAATAGTTGGGTTTTCTTTAAAAGGGAAGGTAATCGTCTAAAAAAGCGTTTTTAAACCACAACTAGTATTTAGTAGCTCTCTATTAGCATTTTAAAAATGGAAATGGAAAAGGAAATATCAGACTAAGTCATGTAAAATAGTAAAAGTATTTGGTTTCATTAAATTTTGTTTCAGTTACATATAAATGTATACAGACCAATGTATAAACATACACATTGTAATATAAAATGTACTTCTCAATCAATTCCATGCATTTAGAATTGCAAATTTTGAAAAATATGATCTAGATGAGCTAACAGGAAGAAGACAAGAATACTAATCCCTTTGGACCTAAAATACACTGAATGTCAGAAGGGGAAAGCCTTCACTTGAAGACCACAGGGCAAAAGCTCTGGCAAAAGCCAAGGTTCAATTAAGGTAAAGTGAAGGGGACATTCCAAGATATTAAGGATATGAGGAAATGTGCTTAGTCCAAACCACTATAAACATAAAAAAACTCAAATGATACTGGCAAAATCCAGAAAATAATAAAAGCAGAAGGGATGCAATTTAGACCTGAACAGACATTTAAACTCTTAGATTAATACACACATCCTTTTTTTTGCACTTATAAACAGTACCACAGATTTCCCAAAATTAACTTCTAAATACATTTTTGTTTTACCTGTGACTTTACTGAATTCTTCCAGAATGTTTTCTTTAGTCTTATTCTTTGGAATTGATCCAACAAAAAGCCTGTTGTTTGCCACGGAAATGCACACTCCAAGGTGTTTACCAGGGCGAATTTCATAGCTGTCACACTGCAAGGAAGAAAAGAACCAGACACCCCACAACCACCCCAAACTCAGGACAACCGATCTCAATCTAAAATATTCATTAATTTAAGGTCAAACACTCCCTGCTTCATGAACTCACCAAGTTCCCTCAGGCTTGCCATAATATAAATGTGTATTTTAAACTTGTTACAGCCAGTCTTTCATTTAATCTGCTTTTGTTAACTTTCACTATTCCTCCATATTATAAATAACTCAAAGTTACTAACATTTCATTTTTAAAACTATCTTATTTCATATTTAAGATTTTATCTATCTAAAAACTTTTTTCCATGGATTTTTCAGAAAAAGTACTTTGGAGATGAAATCAGATACAGACAAGCCATTGGCAAGATAATAATATATAAAGAGTAACAACTATGTTTAATCAATGCAAGAGAAATTTAGAAGAACTTCATATTCTACACAAACCACAGAATTCTAAAAATATAAATATAAAGTTTTAAACTGTGTATCAAACACAATATTTTCGAAAGTATATAAAATGATAGATATAAAAAATGTTTTATTTAAATCAATAAAGTTTATTCCTTGATAAACTTTAGCTTCTGTTTTAACATTACTTACCCATTTATTTACTAAAAGACATGTTATTATAAATTAAATCATCCATATATTGCCAAAACATGGAAATAAAGATTTAAAAACTTAATATTAAATAAACAAACTGTAAAAAAAAAAATCCATAACAAAGACTAAAATCTGGGTCAAACTAGAAGTAGAACCAATTTAGAGACAACTTATGAAACAAAAGCCTTTGTTAAAGAGGTTACTGTTCTAGAAGGACTAGACTAGGTGAGGGCTTTAGATATCTGGCAAAAGATTATGCCAAAATATAATGACATTGTTAAGTAACTGAGATGGTTGTATTTTAATACAGTAGGAGTGAAGATATACTTAATTTGCAAAACTTAGTTACTACTGCTACTCATAAGTAAGTACGAAGAGTAAAAAGCCCTGTAAAAAGGAATTAATAGAAGACTGGTTATAAAATAGCAAAAAAGAGAAGGATCAAAGCAGTGGTTCTCAACCTTCTGGCCCTTTAAATACAGTTCCTCATGTTGTGACCCAACCATAAAATTATTTTCGTTGCTACTTCATAACTGTAATGTTGCTACTGTTATGAATCGTCATGTCAATATCTGATATGCAGGATGGTCTTAGGCGACCCCTGTGAAAGGGTTGTTCGACCGCCAAAGGGGTCGCGACCTACAGGTTGAGAACCGCTGGATTAAAGACAGAGAAGACTGAACGACCTGGAAACGAAAATATAGAAAAGAAGAATATACTTAGAAAATAAATTGCATGATTAGGCTGTGACAAAAATAAAACAAAACAGATTCAGAACCATTTCCTGAATTGGCTACAGTGTCCTAAGCCTTCATTACACTTTAAGAATCCTATCATAAAGTTTAACAGCAAGAATTGACATCCTTTCTATCAATATTCAAATGGAATTTTAGATACTAATCACTCTAATTAATAACTTTAAAAATATATTTATATTTATTGATTTCAGAGAGGAAGGGAGAGGGAGAGACAGAAAAATCAATGATGAGAGAGAATCATTGATTGGCTGCTTCCTTCATGCTCCCCACTGGGGACTGAGCCTGCAACCTGGGCATGTGCCCGGGAATTGAACTGTGATCTCCTGGTTCACAGGTCAACACTCAACCATTGAGGCACACCAGCTGTGCTCTATTAATAACTTTTTAGAATTATGGGACACTTTCTCCAACACATTAATTCTTGGGTATCCTCATTTCTTTTTTACTTTTATAATCAGAAAACAGAGAGCAAAGGCCACATACCAACTCAGTCAACATAAAAACATTCAAAGCAAAAACTAAAGAAAGTAAAATAATGTTAACTGCAAACATTTTAAACTGAGGTAATTCTCTCAAATAATGACTTGCTAGATAGTAGGTATCTGTTTTGTAATCACATACCAGTTTAACAGCTTCCTGTGCAGCTTCCTTTCCACAGAAGGTGATAAATGCATACCCTCTGTTCTGACCAGACAGTGGATCCATCATAAGACGTAGATCCCAAATAGGACCAGCCTTTTCAAAAAGGGGTACCAACTCATCCTCATATAAATCTCTTGGTATTTTACCTACAAAGACCTGAAATAAAATCTCTGTATTAGAATCCCAATGTAAGCATTTGATTTTAGATCTATAAAGCCTAACTGCCTTTTCTTTAAGGGGGTGGAGACAGGAAGATGGTTAAGGAGCAATGGGATAATTTGAATTTTGTGATACTGACCCTAATTTTTATTATAATGACTTTAGGGTCATCAACATAGAACAGTATTCTATACTGAAAAATGGAAACTGATTAATAAGAGTGTGCAAAATTAGTACTAAAATTTGAATATAATTTATTTTCCTCATAAAAATGAATAAAGAGCACATATGTTCATGGAAATATGTCTGTGTTTTTATAAAAACAAAATTGAATAAAAAATTAATGTGGTCTTCTTCAAGCTTTTTCAATCTAAAATTTTTATTATTTAAAGCTCCAGGGCTTCTTCAATCAATCCCTTTTTCTATCAGAATATTATATTTTAAGGTCCATAAAAAATTCTTCACCATATAAAGATTTAGTATTCTATCTTAATAAAAATTATATAGGATTAAATTAAAATATACAATGGTAAATTAGAATTAAATAATCATACCACAATTGTCTTCAAGTTTCTACGTTAGTAACATCAAAAATAATCCTTTATGTTAAAGTATTTGCAATCCAGTCTTAACGAGTAAATCAGTGTTTGCATGAGATAAATCTTCTAGTGAAACTTCTACATCAACATATCATATTCTGAAAAATAACCTGATTAATGAATAATAGCAATCCAAAAGGTGTCAAAATTATACTTGATATTAAATTTCTGATGTTAAGCTCCATAACAGTTGTGCAATCTAACACAATCCTTTCCAAAAAATGGATTCATCTTCACTGCTGTTGGGTAAAACCTGAGGTCTTCTACTGAAAAATCTAGCATGATTCTCATACAACAGCTATTCTAATTCTGTCTTCTTAAAGTCTCCAATCCGTGTTCACGGTCACTTTAAGGTCTTCTGGGAAAGTTCCTCATATTCTTTCCTCTCAACCTTAAAAACTTTTCTCAGCATCTATTTTCACTTCTTTCCTTTATACCTCAGAGAAAGAGATTTACTTCCTTTCAAAGGTTAACTTCTTAACCTTAATAAAACAGCACATTTCTTTTCACCATCTTGTGGAAATAATTACAAGCCTTTATTTCTTCAACTCTCCTATTTTTTGCTTAATACAGCCTCCTCTCCTGTCAACTGGTTCTTTCCTGTCTTTAAACATGCTAAATCTCCCACAGCTAAACAAAATATAAACAAATAATACTTTAGCTTATATATCTTTCCTTTTACTTTTATATGCTTAGAACACATCCCCCATGTTTTATTTTACTCATACAGTTTTTCTTTTCAATGTATCTACTATATGCTTAGTATGGTGCAGCTACAGAGAAATAATTTAAAAAAAAAAAGACATTTAAGGCATCATTTTAATGGTATCCCTACAGAAGTATCTTTCTAATGAAAAATCCAGTCTGAAAAGCACTTGGCATCTATGCTCTCTTTAACTCTCCAAAATTGACTTCTTCCTCTAACACTAAACTGTATGCCCAAATGTCACTAATAAACTTCTAATGACCAAATTTTCTTTCCTCAGACTCACCATTCTTGCCTCTTCAACAAGCATCAACACTGGCGATACTACTTTCTGAAAATCCTCTTAAATCTTCGGAATCCTACACTTACCTGGTCTTCTTACCTTTAATTATTTCTCTATCCTTTCCAAGGTGATCCTTCAATCTACCTACCTTTCCCAAAGTTATGGTTCTACTATACTTCACTGTATTTTCTTCACTTATAAAGATCTATCCCCAAAGCCTACAACTATATAGTCATCTTCCAGTTCCCCATCCCAAGACCTAATTCTGTGTCTCCAAATGCCTATTAAACATTTCCTCTTGATTGTCATCAATAAGTCTAGCAGTGCCAACTTGTTTTTTGAATATAGATGTATGTATAGATAAGAATGACTATCAGAATAATAATAGTTATAATACATAAAAAACTTTTCTAATTGTATTGCCGGGAGCCGGTCCATCCTTGCTGTTTCAAAGGACCTGGCATATATGGCATACTGTTCTTAATATGTTTGCTCACCTTCTTGGCACTATGTGTTTTAACCAAGGTCTCCTCTCTGAGAAAGGTTGTTTCCCCAGGTAAGGATTTTCCCCTGAAGTTAGGGAGGGAATAAAACCCCTCAACTAAGTGCCAGGCGGGTAATTAATCACTTTAACTACGAACAATCATGCTTAAGCTACATAATCTTTACTCCCTGGAATGGAGATAAGAAACACCCTAACCTTTGGAATAGAGATTGATAGGATTGAATCAACTGGTATAAATACAGATGTAACAAGACAGCAAGAGACAGAACTTAGAAGACAGAACCATGGACACAGAACCTAGACACAAAACCTAGACACAGAATCTAGACACAGAACCTACACAGAACCTAGAGACAGAAGAACTTTGCTGAGAGAACATAGCAAAAGATCCTGGACAGAAACTGGCCACAGAACCTAGAGACAGAACCTAGCGAGAGAACCTGGCTGAAGAACCTAGACAGAACCTGGCTACAGAACCTGGATAGAACATGGCAAGAGAACCTGACTAGAACCTGGTGACTGAACCTGGCTGGAGAACCTGGACAGAAGCTGGCTGGAGAACCTAGCAAGAGAACATGGACACAGAACCTGGCTGGAGATCCTAAGCAGAACCTCTCTGGAGATCCAGACCAGAACTTGGCTAGAGATCCTGGCTAGGCTGCTGATCAACTGAACACTGTCTCCGTGTCCTTCCTTCTTCGCCGACTCCGTCTACGCCTTTGGGGACCCCTGGACCTGCTGGGGTTGGACCCCAGCATTGTATTTTTCCTTATTACATTTCTAAATATTCTACAATAAAGATAGAATACATTTGTAACAAATGTTTCCTTTTTCAAAAGTCAAAATGACTAAAACCCACCCTTGCCAACTAGCTCCTCTGAATTTTCACCATTTCTCTTGGAAGAACATAATTTCTGCTGCTCCTCCAACAAGATGACTGAGGAAATATTACTCCATAAACAAAACAAAAAAACTCAAATATTTTGAATCCCTCCCATTCTCATCCATGTCCAATTAATCTTTTCAGTATCAGCTTAAAGTTGCTCCAATGCATAATGCCTAGCCTATCCAGACAACTGGTTCCTTCTCATGAAACAAACCTTTCATGAGACATGGAAATGCATATGCATATACCTTGGACTAATGTGCCATGTATTTTTTTAAGTTCTAGGGATATAGTGAACACTAGACAAGGTCTAGGTATTCATGAAGCTTATATTACTGATAAAGATATAAATATAAACAGTATTATTTTAGGAGGTGTTAAAGGCTAACAAAAATAAAGGCAAGAAAGGAATAAAAATTATGAGGAAGAGACTATTTTAATTAGAGGGCCTCCTTAGCGAGGTTAAATCTGAATTGAGACCTAAGAGAGAAAATTACGTAAATAATCTGAGGAAAGAACATTCCAAAATGAGGGAACAAGTACAAAAAGATGGAAGTACAACTGACATGGTTGAAGAACAGCAAATAGGCCAGTTACTAGAATACAACATCGACACAGGAGACAGTATTGAGAATGAGACAACAGGTTAAGTTAAATCATGGTTAGGAGTTTGAATTTTATTCCAATTGTGCTGGGAAGACATCAGAGAGCTTTGAACAGACAACTGACTAGGTATGACTTAAGTTTTAAAAGGCGTATTTGGGTAACTGGGTTGAAAATGGAGTGTACAGAGACACAGGCTAACTGGTCAGGTTAACAGGGCAATCCCACAAAGGGATGATATGGCTTGGCAAAGTAAAGTAAAGCTATGAAGGTAGAAAAAATGTAAAAAATAGTGAGTTTCAAATTATATGGAATTCAAATCTACATTTTTGTTACCTTGAGCAAGTTTCTTAATTAGTGAATCTCAATTTCCCCATCTGGGAGTAACACCAGTAAGAGGGTTCAATTTCCATGTGAGTGGAGAGTTCACAACTTGTTCCTCATTTTATTCCCAGCATTGGACACAGTGGCTGCTCATCTTTGAATAGACATATGAATGAGCATCTACCTCATACTGTTAACTTCTGCACTAACTGGATAGATCCCATCCCCTTTCCTACTCAAGGACACATGGATCAGAAACAACTTTATCAATTTCCCCTTTTATAAATGGATCATTTCCATCAGCACACAAATATATTTTAATTTCTCCCTTAAAATTTAAACAAAAATATATCTTGACTATAATACCTTCCAGTTATTGTCCCATTTCTTGCTACCTTTGTAGCAAAATTGCTAAAACAAACAAAACAACAACAAAAGCCTGTAAGTTCTTGCTATCTCAAATTCCTCATCTTCCACTCTCTTGAATCTTCTCCTAATCTGGCTTTTACAACCATTCCTGTCAAAGTCAACTAATGACATCCACGTTGCTACAATCAAGTGTCGATTCACAGTCCTCACCTTACCTGGAAAGTTTGATATAATTAACCAACCTTCCTTCTGTGAAAACTTTACTTCTGAGACACCACTCTCTTGGTTCTTCTTACCTCATTGGCTCGCTCTTCTCAGTCCCTTGTTAGTTCCCCCTCATCTCCTCAAACTCTACATGTTGAAGGGCTGCATAGATCAGATCTTAGACCTTCTAACCTACACATGATTTCCTTGGTGACTGCATCCAAACTTATGGTTTCTAAATACCATACAGATGCTTATGTCTCCCCACATTTACAATCTCCAACCAAACTTCTCCCCTGAACACCAGACTCATATAAGCAACAGATCAAACAACAGCTATACTTGGAGGTCTAAGAGATATCTAACTCATGACATACCCAGAATTGAACTACTACCTTTCACTCCTACTAATTTGCTTTTCAATACATCCTTCCTCTCATTTCGATAATGGCAATTCCATCCTTCCAGGTGCTCAGGTAAGAAGCCTTGAAGTCATTCTTGCCTGCTTTCTCTATCCCCATATCCATCCTATCAATAAATAATGTTAGATCTGCCTTCAAAATATCCAGAATCTGACCACTTCAGCTATACCAACCTGCATTATCAACTCTATAAATATTAACAGGGCACAGCACTAAAAAAAAATTAGTGATGCCGAAACCGGTTTGGCTGAGTGGATAGAGCGTCGGCCTACAGACTGAAAGGTCCCAGGTTCGATTCCGGTCAAGTGCATGTACCTGGGTTGCGGGCATATCCCCAGTGGGAGATGTGCAGGAGGCAGCTGATCGATGTTTCTCTCTCATCGATGTTTCTAACTATCTCTCTCCCTTTCTCTCTGTAAAAAATCAATAAAATATATTAAAAAAAAAAAAAAAAAAAAAGCTAGTGATAAAAGGTGTCCTAAGATAAGTGGATAGTGTCGGCCTGCAGACTGAAGGGTCCCGGGTTCAATTCCATTCAAGGACATGTACCTTGGTTGTAGGCTCCTCCCCGGCCTGGGCCCTGGTTGGGGGGAGTTCAGGAAGCAACCAATCAATGTGTTTCTCTGTCTTTCCCTCTCTCTCTCTCTCTCTTCCACTCTCTCTAAAAATCAATGGGAAAACATCCTCAGGTGAGGATTAAGGAAAAAAGAAATACATAAGGATGACTGATATTAATTTTGAACTGCATTAAAAAACTTATACTGACAAAGTTCTCATCTTATTTTATTGATTTTTAGAGAGAGAGGAAGGGAAAGAGAAACATTTTTGTGAGAGAAATATCGGTTAACTGAGGATTGAACCCGAAACCTAGGTATGTGCCATGACCAGGAATCAAACCCGCAACCTTTTAGTGTATGGGACAACACAAAAACCAACCGAGTCATCTGGCCTAGGCTGAAATGCAATTGTTTAATGTGGCTAGGCTCTCTAGCCTACTCTGGTTAGAGTATTTTTATATTCCAGAATATTTGTATTTGAATATTTTAAAACTGTCCTTAGTAAATTCTACTTTATATTATTTCTATTAACATAATGCAATGGTGCTTCATAATTACATTGTTCATCATCCCAATTTTTCACCTACCCATTACAAATGCATGGACAAGAAAGAGCACATGGAGTGGCACTATGAAAATATATCTGACACACAACTAAGGAAGGAAGCTAAATGTCAGACTATACTACTACTTAGGTAACACACGTGCCTATATTTTTAGAACCAGACGCGTTTGCCTCATTAAGCATACCTAAAATGAAAAATCTGTATTTTCAGCCCTGGCCAGTTTGGCTCAGTGGATAGAGTGTCGGCCTGTGGACCAAAGGGTCCCGGGTTCGATTCCGATCAAGGGCACATGCCTGGGTCGCAGGCTTGATCCTCACTAGGGGGCGTGCAGGAGGCGGCAGATCCATGAGTCTCTCTCATGGATGATGTTTCTATCTCTCTCCCTCCCTCTCTGAAATCAATAATGATATATTAAAAAGAAAAATCTGTATTTTCAGTAAAAGTAATCTAATCACTTTACAGAAAAGATTCAAAAGAATGAGCTCATTGTACTCTATCATTTGAACGTTAGATTTTCCAAGAGAATACTGATTTATTTTAGAAGAAACATCTCCAAATCTGTGATCAACAAAGCACCCAATATTATAAATATAATAAATCACTGGGGGCCAAAAATACTGATTTATCTTAGAAATAGGAGGTAGCTTCATTTCGAGATCAGTTTAGCTTAGAACATTAAAAGAACTTAAAAAGTCTAAAACTAAACAGTATTCAAAAACATGCTCTGGTTGGGTGGCTCTGCTGGTTGGAGTGTCATCTTGTACAACAAAGGGTTGCAGGTTCGATTCCCGGTCAGGGCACAAACCTAGGTTTCGGGTTCTATCCCATCAGGGCCCATACAGGAGGCAATGCATTGATCTTTCTCTTTCTCTCTTTCCTTTCCTCTCTAAAATCAATAAAAACAACCCTAGCTGGTTTGGCTCAGTGGATGCAGGGCTGGCCTGTGGACTGAAGAGTCCCGGGTTCGATTCCGGTCAAGAGCACATACCCAGGTTGCGGGCTCAATCCCCAGTAGGGGCCGTGCAGAAGGCAGCTGATCAATGATTCTTTCTCATCATTGATGTTTCTAGCTCTCCCTTCTTCTCTGAAATTAACAAAAATATATTTAAAAAATAACACTTTTAAAAATCAATAAAAATGTATACTTGGGTGAGAATTCATTATAATTTTATTCATTCATTCATTCATTCATTCATTCATTTATTTATTGGTTACTCCTCACCCAAGTATATTTTTCCATTGATTTTTAGAGAGGGGGAAAGAAGAGAGAGAAACACATTGCTTGGTCGCCTCCCACATGAGCCCTGACCAGGGCCCGGGCCTGGAAGGAGCCCGCAACCAAGATAAGTGCCCTTGACCGGAATCAAACCCGGGACCCTTTGGTCCCCAAGTGGAAATTCTACCACTGAGCCAAACCGGCTAGGGCTCTTGGGTGAGGATTTTTTAAAAACACAATAAATTAAGCATCACACCTTTTAAAGTTTTTTAAACTCCAATTTTTCATTAACTAAAATGAAATAAAAATGTTTTCCCTTTATTAAATGGTTGGGCTCCCTATGAACTGTTCAGAGTAATCACTCAGTTGTGTGTAAGTTATCCTCCACCCCAATCCAGAACCAACAGAATCTGACAAACACCATAACAATTATTCCTTTACTCACTTGGCATCAAGGCTTGGAAAAAACTCTGGCTGTCTATTATCTATCCATCAAATACTTCAACAATAATAGAGGAAGTCCTTTGAGGATCCGGAAACAATCAACAGAAGCAAACAGGCAGCTCAACAAAGTCTTTTGAGTATCTACTGGAGTTCATTCATTATCCAGTTCCTATTTGCTCTTTTGCAAACACTGCAGCTTTTCTTCATATATAATTCAATTCAGGTGCTACAAAGTCATATACTTTTAGGTCTCTGTCACTGGTTCTGTAACATTTCCATTAGTAAGAAATCAAAGAGTTATATCTCAATCTGCCATTTCCTCTGAATTCCTAAATAGAACATCAGTGCTTATGCACTTTAAACAAGTAAGGGTTTATTATATACTAGAGGCCTGATGCATAAAATTTGTGCAAGGGGCTCTGTTCCCCGCTGCAGTGGCTTCATCCAGAAGGACATCCGGTCTAATTAGCATATTATGCTTTTATTATTAGAAATAGCCATAATCTCCATGGATATTACATTTTTATCAATGGAAACAAATTAAAACAAAACTTGCTTCCCAAGTTTTACAATACCAACTGAAGAATATAAAGATATAACCAGACTAGGTCCGAGAGCCAAGGCACACTAAAAAATACATTACGGCCGAAACCGGTTTGGCTCAGTGGATAGAGCGTCGGCTTGTGGACTGAGAGGTCCCAGGTTCGATTCCGGTCAGGGGCATGTACGTGGGTTGCAGGCACATCCCCAGTGGGAGATGTGCAGGAGGCAGCTGATCGATGTTTCTCTCTCATCGATGTTTCTAACTTTCTATCTCTCTCCCTTCCTCTCTGTTAAAAATCAATAAAATAAAAAAACAAAAACATTATGAAATGAATACCTATCATTCTTGTATATTTCTCAACGCAGGAAATGCTTAGTAACAATGTCTGTTAATGAGTGCTCATTTATAGGATTAATTTACAGACTTTATCCAAAGATAAAACCTCACAGTCTTTGAATAACTTAATTTTAATATTGTCGATCTCAGGCACTGACCCTAATTTCAACTTCCTCAATCAAGAGCTAAAAATATGATTCAAATGAAACATAAAAGAACAAAAACACTAAACCCTCACAGCATCAAAAATGAGACCAATTAGCCCTGGCCAGGTTAGAGCATTGGTTTGAGGACTAAAGGGTCGAGGATTTGATTTCTGGTCAAGGTCAAGGTTATAGGCTCCATCCCAGTTGCAGGTTCCATCTCAGCTGCATGTTCCATCCCGGCCCCGTCAGGGAGACCAATTGAAACCAATGTATTAAATCTATATTAAAAAAACTTACTTTTCTTGCTGCACACCTAAACTAATATAAAATATTGACTGTCAACTGTAATTGAAAAAACAAACAAACCACTTTTCCTAATTTTCCAAAACTTTAATTTTGAACAAGTATAGGTCAGATCTCATGAAATCTAAATTTATGGGAGGAATCCAAAATTTTACACTGCCATTTTGTTGTAACAAATTTCTTGACAGGAAGGGTTCAGGCTGGTGATCTCATATAGGGATTTTGCTACAATATCTGCTGTATGTAATGATATCTAACATGTAGGAAAATGCATTTCTCCTATATAAGAGAATGAAACATGTTTTCAATTAGCACAACAATTATTTGTTTGTAATTGGATACTTAAAATAGTTTCCTATTAAATTATTCAAATGCTTTGAGTGAAATCTTAGAGTACTAGTAAAATCCTTATCTATGTAAAGCAAAGATAAAAGAAGTCTCCACGGCCGAAACCAGTTTGGCTCAGTGGATAGAGCGTCGGCCTGCGGACTGAAAGGTCCTAGGTTCGATTCCGGTCAAGGGCATGTACCTGGGTTGCGGGCACATCCCCAGTAGGAGATGTGCAGGAGGCGGCTGATCGATGTTTCTCTCTCATCGATGTTTCTAACTCTCTATCTCTCTCCCTTCCTCTCTGTAAAAAATCAATAAAATATATTAAAAAAACAAAACAAGTCTCCATGAATGAAACCAATCTAATGGGCAAAAAAGTTCATTACTATAATTATGAAATATATACAACCAATTAAATTTATATCAGGCTGTATTGTGTGCTGTGAAAAACATAACAGTATTATATAGACTTAATTTTTATTCCTAAGGATTTTATTCCTAAAAAATATGACTAAGATCAATGTAAAATGTAGTAGGTAAATACTAACATAGGTATCACATGCTGAATGGCATATACTATAGATAACTTTTTCAAGCTATATTCCCCTCTTGGAGGTGTTCCAGGCTGCCTCAAGAACAAAGAAAAGACAAAGAAGCCACTTAACAATTTTATGAGTGACTAAGGTAATAAAAAAATACCGATAAAAGAACAAAATTAAAAAACCATTAGAAAAAAATACATACAATGCAGAAGTCCAAGTAAGAAAGTTGAACTATATTTCTATATTGTTTAAAAATAAAATTTAAATTTGAAAGGGTCTACTACATAAGTAGCACATTAAAGATAAAGGATACCAAAGGGGTTATGGGAGTACAAAAGTGAAAAAAAGGCAAAATTACTATTTACTTGTACACTATGTTTCAACGACACTTGCTCCTATAAGGAATGTAGATGGTTGAGTACCAATTCCAATTCTATCAATAATTATATAACATTAAGTTATTTAGTTTTTTTAAATTTTATTATTGACTTTTGAGAGAGAAAGAGAGTAGGAGGGAGAGGGAAGGCAGAGAGGGGGGAAGAGAGGGAGGGAAGGAGGGAAGGGGGAGAGGGGGAGAGAGAGAGAGAGAGACATCAATTCTTTGTTCCACCTCCTCATACATTCATTGGTTGATTCCTATATGGGTCTCAATCAGGAATCAAGCCTGCAACCTTGCTCCATCAGGATGACACTCCAATCAACTGAACTACATAGCCAGGGGAGTAATTTAGGGGTTTTTGTTTTTGTTAATCCTCACCAGAGGATATTTTTTCCATTTTTTTCTCCTTTTAAAGAATTAGCATAAAGCAATATGAAGAAACTTTTAGCAAGGCACAGATGGAGGACAAATTACTTCTTTGTTCAAGTATAAACAATGTGCTCAACCTTTCCACATCCTTCCCTTGTGCAACCATTCCCATCAATAAATCTCTCAGTAAATATTAAATACTGTCTATGTGATGGAGAGAAAAAGGGTCAAGGAGGGAGGACAAACACTGTTCAAAATTAGACATAAAGCAAAACCAAAAACAGAATATAGCAATTATTTCTCCTTAATAACCTCACCCAAGCACCTAAAATGGTGTGTTGCTAGTTGCATAGTTTTAGCAACTGGATCCAAGAATTATACATTCCTTTACAAAGTATTTGGGTATCTAATAGTTACAATTATTTTGCTTATGATGGCAGCAAAATACAGATGAATATCCGAAGAAACAATAGCTAACCTTGAAAACAATCAAGTATTTTTTCCTACATGCACAATAGATAGAATAATCTATAAACTATAAAGATTTTGGCAAACAGCTGAAGAACACTTACTTCTGTTCCAATTCCAGGTTGCATGCCAGAGTACACACTGTCTGGTGGAGGACCACCATACTTCCTCTGTCCTGTGGTTACATCCAGAGTATAACCAGTCCTCTCAAGCAAGGCCTAAAGGTAATTATACATCTGTTTATACTTGAATATTAAATATCACACATAAATCAGTATATTAATTCCCAAAAGGTACTCCAACCTGTTAGACTATGTATTTTATAATTAGGAAAAAATAAAAATAAAAGAGACTAAATTCACATTGGTTCCTCTCATACATGCTGCTCCCACTTTATTTTACTTCTCCTTTCCATACATTTATGGAAAGTTATAGGCAAATTAAGTCTCTAAGGCAGCCGTGGGCAAACTACGGCCCATGGGCTGGATCTGGCCCATTTGAAATGAATAAAACTATTGAAAAAAAAGACCGTACCCTTTTATGTAATGATGTTTACTTTGAATTTATATTAGTTCACACAAACACTCCATCCATGTTTTTGTTCTGGCCCTCCAGTCCAGTTTAAGAACCCAGTCAAAAAGTTTGCCCACCCCTGCTCTAAGGACTCGCCACTTTTTTGTTAGGAGACTAGAAATAGGGGGAAAGGATTATTAAAAATTCTATGTAAGCTGACCTGAGACTACCAATTCGTACTTCATACCACAGTATTTCTCATTTTGCACCCCCTCTACTTCAATTAGACTTCCTTACTTGTTCCCTCCACCAGTGATTCTTTTCAAATAACGTGTTCTCTATCCTTAAAAAAATCAAAAGTCCTGTCCAACTGGTGTGGCTCAGCGGATGAGTGCCGACCTAGGAACCAGGAGCTCACGGTTCGATTCCCAGTCAGGGCACATGCCAGGTTGCAGACTCAATTCCCAGTAGGGGACCTGCAGGAGGCAGCCAACCAATGATCCCATATCTCTCTCCCTCTCCCTTCCTCTCCAAAATCAATAAATATAAATATATATATATTGAAAATCAAAAGTCCTACCATACAGCTTATCTCATTTACTATTTCTGACATCTTCACTCTTTCTATTGTACTCAAATAATTTAACCTGTTTTATTTGGTCTTTTGTTTTGTATTCCTGTTACACCACAAGCTCTTTAAGAACCAGACAATTTCTCCAGGATGGTGGACCTTATGGTCTCCAAGGAATAAGAGCCCCCTGGACTACCAGCCCCAGCAAGAGGAAGAGGCCTTCAGCTGCTGGGGAGCCCTTGCCCCAGATCAATCCTCCAATACACTGAGAATCTCCTGACCAGAGTTTCCATCCCAGACCCCCTGAAGAAGGGGAGGGGCTTAGGTAGCCCTATCTTGTTGTGCACCATCAATAAAGCTCACTGTACCAAAAAAAAAAAAAAAGTGCCAAACCGGTTTGGCTCAGTGGATAGAGCGTCGGCCTGCGGACTGAAAGGTCCCAGGTTCGATTCCGGTCAAGGGCATGTATCCTGGTTGCGGGCACATCCCCAGTAGGAGGTGTGCAGGAGGTAGCTGGTCGATGTTTCTCTCTCATCAATGTTTCTAACTCTCTATCTCTCTCCCTTCCTCTCTGTAAAAAATCAATCAAATATATTTAAAAAAAAAAAAAAAGGAAGAACCAGGCAATTTCTCATAGAGCATAGATTCAAAATATTTGGCAATTACCAAATGAATATACTCAGGTTTCAAAAAACAAAGGAAACCTCATGTTTCCTAATTCCCAACCTTTCTCACAACATTATATTAGGTATTTAAGGGAAATCATAAAAAAAGAAAATAATGTCCGTGCCCTAAAGGTTGTGCTTATATGAAAGGCCTACAGAACCAAGACACAATGAGAAAAAAAGAAATGCAATCTATCTAGAAAGGGGAGTTTTACACTTCATGGTTTTAAAATTATACAATGTCAGGGCAATAAGAGATATTAGACATCAACAAGTTCAGTGGTTTTCAAAAATATCTTTGGAAAAACCCTAGGATACCAGTTTCCTTAGACCTTCCATTCTTTTACCTTTGACTCAAATAGAGCTGCTCTACTTTTAAACATAGAAATACATGAAATATATTACATAATACATGCATAATATGCATATTACATATTTACACATGATGGTACTTGCATAATGTAATATACACATGTTATATATATAAAACATACAACTTATCAAGAGCAAATAGCTTTAGGGAAATAATATAGGTTTATTCAATGAACAGTAGTAAGTTTTAAAAAAACAATTATTACATCAAATCTATATATATAAAAGCCTAAGCAACCACCCGACCAGTAGCTATGATGTGCACTGACCACCAGGGGTCAGACGCTCCAACTAGTAGGTTAGCTTGCTGCTGTGGTCTGGCGAATAGGTACTGGGTGAGACAGGCAGGACACGCCTTGGATGAATCCATGCACCAGGAGATTTTGGTCCGATCCCCGCAGGCCAGGCCGAGGGACCCCACTGCACAAATCCAGGCACTGGGCCTCTAGTTTTCACATAATTATTTTTAAAATATTAAGCTTGGCTGGTGTGGCTCAGTTGGCTGAGCTACCAAGAAGTGCTGATTCAAATTCAGGTTGGGACTCATGCCAAGGATGCCAGTTCAATCCCCCGTAGGGGTGTGCAGGAGGCAGCCAATCAATGATTCTCTCTCATCATTGATATTCTCTCTCTCTCTCTCTCTCTCCCCCCCCCCTCCCTTCTTCTCTGCAACTAATAAAAATATATTTTTTTAAAAAGAAAAATGGGGTTATGCCCTTTTACAGATGAGGGAAAAGAGGTACAAAGGAGCACTTAGGTAAGCTAATTATATGGCAGAAACTACAATTTATATTTCCTACCTACCTAAAACTGTATAAACAACTTTAACATTAAATAACTAAACAACATCCATTTGTTTAAGGTTCACTGGTCTTTCACTAAATGCCCTATATTTACCTTTCATAGCAGTTCATCTACTAGTATATAAAATAATAGTAATAGCCCTAACTGGTTTGGCTCAGTGGATAGAGCGTCGGCCTGTGGACTGAAAGGTCCCAGGTTCGAATCCAGTCAAGGGCATGTACCTTGGTTGCAGGCACATCCCCAGTTGGGGGTGTGCAGAAGGCAGTTGATCAATATTTCTCATCGATGTTTCTAACTCTCTATCCCTCTCCTTTCCTCTCTGTAAAAAATCAATAAAATATTTAAAAAATAAAATAATAGTAATAACACAGCCATAGCAAGTTTGGCTCAGTGGATAGAGCGTTGGCCTGCAGACTAAAAGTTCCGGGTTCAATTCCGGTCAAGGGCACATGCCCAGGTTTCGGGCTTGATTCCCATTAGAGGGCGTGCAAGAGGCAATCGTTCAATGATTCTCGCTCATCGATGTTTCTCTCTCTCTCTCCCTCTCCCTTCCTCTCTGAAATCAATAAAAATATATTTTTAAAAAATGACTCATAGCCCTGACCAGTTTGGCTCGGTGGATGGAGTGTCGGCCTGCGGACTCAAGGGTCCCGGGTTCGATTCCGGTCAAGGGCATGTGTCTTGGTTGCGGGCGCATCCCCAGTGGGGAGTGTGCAGGAGGCGGCTGATCGATGTTTCTCTCTCATCGATGTTTCTAGCTCTTTATCCCTCTCTCTTCCTCTCTGTGAAGAATCAATAAAATATATATATATAAAAAAAAATGGCTGGAGCTGGTTTGGCTCAGTGGATAGAGCGGCGGCCTGCGGACTGAAGGGTCCCGGGTTCGATTCCGGTCAGGGGCATGTACCTGGGTTGCGGGCGCTTCCCCAGTGGGGGATGTGCAGGAGGCAGCTGATCGATGTTTCTCTCTCATCGATGTTTCTGACTCTCTGTCTCTCTCCCTTCCTCTCTGTAAAAAATCAATAAAATATATTTTAAAAAAAAAGACTCATAGTTATATGTTTTTGCTACATTCCAGGTATTATTCTAAGCAGTTTCAATATCTTAATTCCTTTAATTCTTACAACTCTGTGAGGTAGGCATGATTACTATTCCCAGTTTATAAGTAAACTGAGGTAAATAAAACTCAAAAATGAGAAAAGCAGTTATAAAAACACTTTTACCAAGAGAAAAGAAACAAAGTGGCTCTAGCTGATTTGGCTCAGTGGATAGAGCATCGGCCTGCTGACTGAAGGGTCCTGGGTTCAATTCTGGTCAACCGTACATGCTCAGGTTGCGGTCTCGATCCCCAGTAGGGGGCGTGCAGGAGGCAGCCAACCGGTGATTCTCTCTCATCAATGGTGTTTTTATCTCTTTCTCCTTCTCCCTTCCTCTCTGAAATCAATAAAAATATATATTTTTTAAAAGAAACAAAGTGCTTGGAAATAAAATGAACCAGAAACATGACTGGATCAATCCAAAAAACTGTTATAGGAAACATCAATAAATATATATCACTCATAGCCCAAAGAACAAGGAATGAGGGAGAGTCTTGAATCAGAGTTCTTCACCAAACATACGATTAATCTTCGCCTCCAAAATTCTTATGTAATTTTCCCTAAGTTATTTCATTTCTAAACACTAATATTTTTAAAAACTGGAACAGTAACGTCAACCAGCATGGCTCAGCGGTTGAGCACTGACCTATGAACCAGGAGGTCACGGTTTGATTCCCAGTCAAAGCACATGCCTGGGTTGCAAGCTCGATCCCCAATAGGGGGTGAGCAAGAGGCAGCTGATGGATGATTCTCTCTCGTCACTGATGTTTCTATCTCCCTCTCCCTCTCTGAAATCAATAAAAATATATATACTAGGGGCCCGGTGCATGAAATTCATGCATGGGGGGTGGGGAGGACAGAGGGGGAGGAGTGGATCCCTCAACCTGACCTGTACCCTTTCCAATGTGGGAGCCCTCAGGGGATGTCCTACTGAGAGCTTAGGCCTGCTCCCTGTGGTTCTCTGATCTCTGCAGACCTGCCTGCTTGATGCCACCGCAGGCCCTGGTGTCTGCTCTCTGTGGGGGCCCTGCTTGCCCTTCGCCACTGGGGCCAGGGGCAAGCAGGGCCCTGCTGTCTGCTCCCCCGCAGTCTGTTGTCTGCTTGCTCGCTGCGGAGGACATTCCCACCCCACCCCCAGCTGCTTGCGCGCACACGCCGGCTCAAAGTGCCTGAGTCCCCGGGATGTTCCTGCCACGCCCCCGGCTGCTCAGCGCCTGCACATGTAGGCCCAGAGTGGCTGGAGGCATTCTGGGACCCCAGTTGCTCCAGGCCTACAGGCTCAGAGCAACCTGGCTCCCGAGGACACCTGTTCCCAGGATGCAGGCCACTTGGTGCCGGTGTGCCGGCAAGCAGCTGCCCCGCCGTCAGCCGCTCAGTGCCTGTGTATGCAAATTAACCCACCATCTTTGCCGGGTTAATTTGCATGCTCACTCCTGATTGGCTGGTGGGCATTGTGAAGTGACAGTCAATTTGCATCTTTCTCTTTTATTAGTGTAGAATATATATATATTTTTAAGTATTCAATCTCATCATTAATTTGATTTCATTACCAAGTCAAGTTTTACCTTGATCTTTGCTTCATCAGGTCCCTTTGTAGACTCTTGCACCTTGCTTCCTTGTTTCTCCCTTTGCCTGTAGGTCTTCATAACTCCACATAAAAATGCACTTTTGTTCTAGAACAGGCAAGTAATTCAATGAAAAAGAATTACCAGGAATCGTTGAAGGGTCAAATACATATGAAATTTAATTTCAGAAGACCAGAATTTAAACAAAATATTTACTCATTTATTCACTCAATAAGTATTTGCTGAGTGGTTATTATGTGCCAGCGAATGGTGCAGAAAACAGCAAGACAGTCTTTCATTTGTTGATATTTAAATGCATCTGGACTATCTTTGCCACATGTTCGAAAACTATTTCTCCCACCTTCATTACTTCCCTTGAAGAAAATAAAACAGGATCAAATGATCCAAAATGTTTAAAATCTGAGCAATGTAAACAATAAAAAACCAGTAACAATTAGCAAACTTTGATTTTAAGTTTTTAAAGTAACTTACTACAAATAAAGGAGAGGAGGGACATTTTTTTACTTTATACTGTTTCTGAAAACTCTTTACCATAAACAGATTTTTCCTCCCTTAAACTGATTTTTTAAAAGAAGCAAAGGCAGCCTAACTGGCATGGCTTAGTGATGGAGTATCACCTATGAACCAGGAGGTCACGGTTTGATTCTGGGTCAGGGGACATGTCCGGTTTGTAGGCTCCATCCCCACTGTGGAGTGTGCAGACGGCAACCAATCAATCAAATGATTCTCTCTCATCACTGATGTTTCTATCTCTCTCTCCCTTCTTCTCTGAAATCAATTTAAAATAAATAAATAAATAAATAAATAAATAAATAAATTGAAAAAAGCAAAGGTAATCACAAACAAAAAAATACTACTACTCCACAGGAAAAACGTAATAGTAAAATAACTTCAGGTCATTAGTTATTCAAAGACGTTTCTGAGTAATAGCCTTACCTGAACATGGGATAAGTCGCTTTCCTTGAACTGTTGTAGTACAGACAGAGCTCCTTCTTCATTAAATTCCCTGAGAGCATCAATTGCTCTTTCATCAAGATCCACATAAGCTACCAATCCTATAAATCAAATTGAAAGGGGGTAACATTATTGCAACAAAAGGGATACTCTAATCTGTGCTATCTATGTTTAATCAAGAACAGTTCTATTCAATACTATCACTAACACACTACATTTTCATTTAACTATATGCATACGGGCAGCTATACAAATACTATATAGAAAGGTCAAGAGTTCAAATATGAAAATAAAAGATAAAATGTCAGTAACTACAAACATGAATTTTAATCATCTGAAATTATCCTTAGCTTTGCATATAGGGGTGTAAATATATCCCATAAAAAACATAAAAATCTTAACCCCATTTCCCACTGGTCAGAGGTTTAAGTCTTGGAAGTTAAATCTGATGTACACACACACAGATTAAGCATTAATATAACAAATTCTGGTTTATGTTAAGAGTGGTAACAACATACTGTATTTCCCAAGGATCAATCTTCAACTTATATGGACTGTTGTAGTTGTTGCTAACCACACAAGAGGTGGGGGGTGAGGGGAGGGGGATAAGAAAGAACCACTTTTACTAAATAATTTATTCCGCTCTCCAAAAAGTATCAAAGGCTTTTCCTCCTCAGCACCAAAGATAACATGAAACACATTCGTTTATCTAAGCATCTACTTTGCTGCAGTCAGAATGTGGAAAGGCATAATTTTAAACTCTTCTACGAATTCAAGTGCAGCTTGATCAGTCAAATCTGAAAGTCGCATTTTAAGGCATTTTTTTTTTCTTCTGAAGTGTCAAGCTGAGATTTAAAAGATGCTGTGGCATTCACAACACTGTCAACAATGACAATCTTTTTCAAATGGCATTAAGGACTTACAAGTAAACTATACAGAAAATATACACTGCATTCTGTATATGTAGTATATTTAACTGCACACAGAACATCCACTAAGTTTCAAATATAATCACTTAAGCCTGTTAAGTGTTATATTTCCTCTCCATATATGTATAAGGAATATATTTCATAATTGATCCTATGTAAAATAGAAATATTTGGCAGATTAAAACCCTAAGTCCATATGAACTAACATCAGAAGTGACTCCATTTGGTAAAACCAAAAAGAACTTTATTCCATACAGCAAATATATTTTAAATAAATGTAATGCCACTTGCAAAGGTACCTTTAAAAAATGTTGCCAGGATTTATTTTAAAAGCTCAAAATGAGCAACTCTAAATAATTGGAGTTTCCTTACTTAAATATTCCATATCACCACCCAGAGCCACACCTCAGGACACCCAGCAATCCATTCTATCAATCCAACCCTACACTTAAAACAATCAGCCTTTCATCAATAACAAAGCACTCTGCCAAGAGAGCATCTCTAAGCAGACCACTGCCAATTCTCTATGGCAGAACGTCACAGAAAGTTCCTGAGGACTGATTTTCAAATGGGACCATCACTCAGGAATAATTTTTAGATGTCATTTTAATGTCTGAAATTATCCTTAGCTTTTCATATTTAAAATAAATTTTAAGGAAAAAAAAACCCACACCACTACAAGTTACTATGGTACTTAAGACACATTATTGAGACAATTCAATTCTCTCTCCCAAAATCTGGATAGGCACACAAAACACTGAGGAAGGAAGTTTCCATCCATGGCCTCAAAGGGGGAAGATACGTTTATTTTGACCAACACTCTCTAAGGGTAAATATTTCTCTCCCTCTTTAGAACTTCAAACCACTTACAACCAACCATATTAAGATGTTCAAATTTGCTTAAGTACTTAACCAGGGGACTTCTAGATTTAAAAAAGCAGCTGTTACAAACCAAACACTTCCATATTACTGAGAGATGTGTGTTTCTATTTAATAGAAACTAGACAAGCACAAACTCTCAAGGAATCTGACATTTATTATCATTTCAGACAATACAGTCTAACCAATCCTCTTATTATGCCACCTAATCAGACCTAAGCTGATTTAACAATCGCTTTAAGAAGCTAAAAGTAGAAAAGTAAAAGCAAAATGATGACTGATTTAAGTTAAGGGAAAAAGTAAAATTTGATATGCTGAAACATACATTTTACTTGGTGGTAAATCTAAGACAAATTGATGCACTGTTCTGAAACAACTAAGACTGCATATTCAACACTAAGAAGGCTTCAAAATAATGAGATAAGAATATCAAAGTCAAACCCAATATGCCCTCAATGAAGGGAAAGTAACAAACATTCAGCTCTACATAGATCAGAAACAATAAGTATTATTTAACCTTAACAAAATCTATAAAATTCAAAGTGGTTGCCCTCACTTTCATAACCAGTCAGAAACAAGAAATGCATATTATACCTGTCTGAAATATTTCATCAAGTCTTTCTGCCACCTTCTGTGGGAGGCCTGCCTCTATCAGTGTCTTGTAGTGTTCTGTGTGAGTTACACTGGAAGTATCCATTGGTTCTTCCTCTTCTTTTAACTGTACCGCATTACCATTCACCTGATTAGCCATTTTATTATGCTGCTGGAAAAAATTCAGGAGCTATATTACATTAAGCCAAAAATAACTAGTTTGTAGGACAATGCATGATTTATCTAAACTAATTTGTATACATGCTGCTAATAACCTCTATCAAAATAATATTTTATGCCTTTTGTGATGTATCTGACCTAAATTTGCAATAACAATCCTGTAAAACCATAGAAAATGTACATGGAAGCATTAGATCTTTAAGGAACTTCATGTACACTAAGTTAAATAAAGGCTTACATTTACTTAGGTAGAATCGCTGATTAACAAAAGCAGCTGTTGTGTCCTGACGAGTATATCAACAAATCACCAGAAAATCCTAAAAAGCCCCTCAGCACTCAATTCTTATACCGTTTTTTAAAGTTTGGTTTAAAAACATAATGAACACCCACACACCACTTTAGCAAGGTTTAAGAACATTCAAATTTTCCTAGCTCTACCTCAAATCCAAGATAGTATGAAATAAATGCCCTGCTGTCTCTGATTCAACACACTGGTAGTTTGGTTTCTCCGCCTCACATAAAACAAAACAAAAAAACACACAACTTGACATTATTTTTTGTTCTAAAATTAATTTGCTATTCCCATTCACAGATTTAAAAGAAAAAATGACCAAGTTTAAAAGCTAAAAGATTGTTTAAGTCCACATAAAATAAAAGTGAGCTGTAATTGAGGTTGCTTCATATTAAAAAAATCATGAGTACATATTGAATTTTTCACATCAGTAAAATAAAGCTGCAAAAACATAATAAAGAATGGACAACTAATTTCTTCCAAATAATTTCAAAAAACATTACTTCACTAGGATAAACTTAGGTCAGCTGTCTCAGATTAACCTACCCAAATCATTTTGCATATTCAACCTGTATGTAATGTTGAAATGAACCAACTCCCTAAACAGAGAGATTAAATCATAAAACCATACAAAGCCAGCCTCTATACTGCCTCAAGACAGAAAATTAAAGTTTGTCTGTGGTGAAATTACAATGTGATGAAGATAATAAGCATCAGAATATAGAAATTGCAACAAATACTGAAATAAAGGGCATGAAGGTGGATCTCAAGAAAAAAAAACCTACTTTTACTGATGAAACTCAAGATACCTAGTCATCTATAAAGAAAATACAATTTTCCTAAAAGCACTAAAACTCCTAAGATAATCACACTTCCAGATTGCTTATCAAAGACTATGCAAATGCACCGGGTGCCCGTTTTCTGACTTAAAGCAACTTTTTCATTTCAAAGTCCACTAATACTTAGTTGAAGTTAAAGAAAAAGGGAGGAAGATTGAGAGGAAGGAGGTAATAGATAGTAAGAAAGGGTTACAATGAAATGAGATAATATCATGACTTCTTATGATTACAGATCATTATTAAGACTTGAGAGCCCACTAATGTTTATACAGGCACAGACTTGGTGGTTAAACTCTGGGTTGATAAATGTTTCTCAAGGCAAGCCTCAAATTCTGATGAACTGGCACACTTTTTTAAATGTTTTTGTTAACACTCAAAACTGGCACACTTTTGACCGCACAAAATGACTTACAGCGTAAGATGAATACGTTTACTGATTAGTAACAACCTATTTCCATGAAGATGCATCCTAAAGTCCAAAGTCTCTTTGTGAATATATAGTTCTATTTTCCCATGCTCCCCGACCCCCAAATACGACCAAAATAAGATCAGAACTCAAACGTTCTCATCAGCATCACAAGACCCTTACAGTATTGCATCTGGAAATACTATTAGTCACAGAAAGCAAGCAAATTTTTAACAGAAAAGTTCAATGAACATCTGTTAAGGTGGCATGTTTTTAAAAGTATATGTAAAGCAAAAAGACAAGCTGCATATTAAGGACAAGACAGAAATATTTATGGCTACTATTTTATTGCAAAGGCTCACTGCAAGTTGATCCAGAAATGGTTGAAATTTCCGACAATAAAAAATTGTAAACTTCAACCAAAAAATGTAAAGTAGATTCTAGAAAATAAAACCTTTCAGATCACGGAAACACCTTTCTCTTCAAACCAAATACCATGTGCTCATTAAAAAAAAAAAAAAAAAAAAAGACTTTTTTAGGTCACAGGAGACCACACCTAAAACTCTTAATGTCAATTCAACACAATGCCACACAGCCAAATTCTGATGCAGCAAATATACTAATGTAACTGTAGTCATTTGATCTCAGCGTTTTTGCAAAAAGCAAAAATTTCATTAAGATTTAAAAGGGCTGCTGGGAGATTTGGGAAGTCAGCACTAGCCCCTCCCTGGCTTTTGCTAAACATCTCTGTGCAAATTCTTCACATGAAGAGACGGGTCGTGAAAGAACCAACGAGAGGAAAACTAACGGTTATCTCAGGGTTTAAGAGTCTCAAGCCCTGATCCTGCGACTGACTCATGAGACATACATTCAGACTCTGGAAGACGGCAGAACCTCAAACAGGCAGCGCGAGAGGACCGGATCTTTCCAGAACCCAGTGGCTGTAAGTTTTAAATGTTGGCAATATGCTCAGAGAGAGAACCCCCATGCCTATGAAGGGCGCCTAAAACATTCTTAGAATTACATATTTCAGGCGCCGCTTGACGCCTGTTTCACGGCCCCTAGTAGTCATTTTTTCCTTCAAATCTCGACTCGCATGCAGCATGGGGAGGGGGAAGAGGTTCCCTACACACGTCGGCCTTCGGCGTCCACTCCCACGAAAGTTTTTTCTCGGCTCAAATAGCCCGGGGTTTGCATCCCGCCCTCTGCCCACCCCACCCCCTCACGCCCGTCCGGACCATCAACACATCCCACTCGTGGCGAGGGCGGCTGGTGAGGGAGCGGGGCGGCTCCGGCAGGGAGAGGTGACGGGGCTGCGAGCGCCTTAGGCCGCCGGCCAGGCGGCCCGGCCGCGTGGAGCGGCGGGCGGAGGCGGGAAAAACACGGCCGACCGCGACAAGCCGCGGGAGGGCGACCGGCGGGCCGGACCGCGGGCCGGAGGTCGGAGGGGCCGAGGGAGAATGAGGGAGGGCGAGGACGCGCCTCGCGGGGCTAGGCCCTCAGCTGTGCGGCGGGACGAAACAGAAGCCGCCCCCTACCCATCCCCATCCCCACCCCCACCCCGGGGCCTCGGTGCGAAAACGAAAACTGGGGACCGGGTGCCGAGCCCGGGTCGGGTCGAATCGGGGCTCCCGGCCCCTCCCCCCACGGGCCTGGGCGAGACTCACCCGGGAAGAGCAGGGGCCGGCGGCCAGGCCCGTGAGAATCAGCGCGAGGCGCTTTGAAAACGACTAGAAATGGCGCGCGCGCCACCCCCTCCCCCCGTCATGGACAGAGATGCGATCCCGGCAGCACGCGGGGTTTCCCGGAACTGCTTCCAGGGACTCCGAGTTGCCGGGCAATCACCTCGTTCAATGGCCTGAGAAGCAGCTCCGGCGACCAATGGGAGCAGGAAGAGGAGTATCCCGCTGGACCGCTCGGGAGCCAATCGATAGAGCCCTCGGCTGAGCCAATGAGGTAACTCAGCGCCGCCGGCTGTGGCGCCTCCGGGGCGGGGGCAGAAACACAAAGGGGTCTGTGGTGAAGCCCGGGCTAGAGGCGAGTCGGCGGGGCACCAGGCCCTGAGGGCCGAGGCTCCTGCCAGCCGGCCTGCCGCTGACCGGAGGTCAAAAACCTAGGCCTCTCGCCTCGTGGCCATCTCCGGAACCCCGCCCCCTCCGTCCCCGCGGCCCGCTCCGTCGCGGCCCTCCCGCCCCTTCGCCGGGGCTGCAGCGTCCTGAATCCCCGCTAGCGGCGCCGCCACCGCCACCGCCGCCGCTCGCACCAGACACGCCCACCGCCACGCGGTCCGGCCTCCCTTTAGGTCAGTGGTTCTCAACCTTCCTAATGCCGCGACCCTTTAATACAGTTCCTCATGTTGTGGTGACCCCCAACCATAACATTATTTTCGTGGCTACTTCATAACTGTAATGTTGCTACTGTTATGAATCGTCATGTAAATATCTGATATGCAGGATGTATTTTCATTGTTACAAATTGAACATAGTTAAAGCATAGTGATTAATCACAAAAACAATACGTAATCACATATGTGTTTTCCGATGGTCTTAGGTGACCCCTGTGAAAGGGTCGTTTGACCCCCAAAGGGGTTGCGACCCACAGGTTGAGAACCGCTGCTTTGGGTCCTCTTTGAGACTCCGGTTAGACCCGATTGGGGATGATTTTGGCTGGTGTGGGGAATTCAGGGTAGAAAATCGTGCCGCGCCGTGCCGTTGCCGGGTCGGAACACCGCCCCTCCCCTCTGTCTTGCTGGCTCCCCTCCACACATCGTTGGGAGCAGCTCAGAATGTGAGAGAAATCAAGTGGGCAACGCTCAAAAGCAATGCTACCCACAAATGATAGAGCGGGGACTTCTTCCCCACAGGGCTTGGAGTCCATTAGTGTTGATAAAGTAGGGCAGACATGTGCCTCCGTGAAGCCTTTTCCTTGCTGGGGAAAGGGCTGATTCCCAAAGGAGACTAATTCCCGTGATCTCCAAACCTGTTTCTCACCTTCCCCGCCCTCCTAGCTTGGTTCCCCAGCTTCGCCTTAGTCCTTTCATCCCGCAGACCTCCAAGCTCACTTAGGGAGAGCCAGTCCTTCCTTCCCTATCCTGAGCCCAGCCTCCAATGCCCCACGCCCTCAGGGAGTGGAGATGGTTCAGCAGGGGTCTGCAGCATTTCCAGACACTCTCTAGTATCAGTTAAATGTCTCAGACCCGCCCTAGCTGGTTTGGCGCAATGGATAGAGCCTGGGCCTGCTGATTGGAGGGTCCCGGTCCGATTCTGGTCAAAAGCACATGCCTGGATTTGTGGGCTTGGTCCCCAGTAGGGGGCGTGCAGGAGGCAGCCCATCCATGATTCTCATCATTGATATTTCTTTTTCTTTTCTTTCCTTTTAATATATTTTTATTGATTTTTTACAGAGAGGAAGGGAGAGAGATAGAGAGTCAGAAACATCCATGAGAGAGAAACATCGATCAGCCGCCTCCCACACATCCCCCACCGGGGATGTGCCCGCAACCCAGGTACATGCCCTTGACCGGAATCGAACCTGGGACCTTTCAGTCCGCAGGCCGACGCTCTATCCACTGAGACAAACCGGTTTCGACGATATTTCTATCTGTCTCCCCTCTCCCTTCCAATCTGAAATCAATAAAAATATATTTAAAAATAAATAATAAAAAATAAATTTCTGCCCTAGCTGGTTTGGCTCTGTGGATAGAGTGTTGGCCTGCGGACTGAAAGGTCCCAGGTTCGATTCCAGTCAAGGGCACATCCCCAGGTTGCAGGCTCAATCCCCAGTAGGGGGCCTTCAGGAGGCAGCAGATTAATGATTCTCTCTCATCATTGATGTTTCTATCTCTTCCTCTCCCTTCCTCTCTGAAACCAATAAAAATATTTTAAAATAAATTTCTCAGACCCTACCAACCAAAAATTAATTATTGAAAATCTACTATGTGCCCAGTTCTGAGCTGTCTCGGTGAATCCAGGTTTTGTGTTGTGAGATGTGAAACACAGACAAATGCTGGGATCTTTAAGAAAAATGATTTAAAATGATGAATACAAATTTAGAAACAGAGTCTAGGAAGGACATGGTAAAAGGAAAAGACCTTGAAGCTTAAAATTTATTAGCCTCTAGCTCAAGGATTCTTAAACTATTTTTGGCTATTTGACCAGTCTGGTAAAAGCGGTGGATCTCGCCCAGCTTGTGTGGCTCAGTGGTTGAGCATCAACCTATGAACCAGGAGGTTGTGGTTTGATTCCTGGCCAGGGCATATGCCTGGGTTGCGGGCTCGATCCCCAGTGTGGGGCATGCAGCAGATCAATGATTCTCCCTCATCATTGATGTTTCTACCTCTCTCTCCCTCTTCCTCTGTGAATAAAAAAATCTATTTTTTAAAAAGCTATGGCCCGCCCTAACCGGTTTGGTTCAGTGGATAGAGCGTCAGCCTGCGGACTGAAAAGGCCCGGGTTCAATTCCGGTCAAGGGCATGTTCCTTGGTTGTGCACACATCCCCAGTAGGGGGTGTGCAGGAGGCAGCTGATGGATGTTTCTCTCTCATCGATGTTTCTGATTCTCCCTCTCCCTTCCTCTCTGTAAAAAAATCAATAAAATATGTATTTTTTTATTTTTATTTTTTTTTAAATATATTTTATTGCTCTTTTACAGAGAGGAAGGGAGAGGAATAGAGAGTTAGAAACATCGATCAGCTGCTTCCTGCACACCTCCCACCGGGGATGTGCCCGCAACCAAAGGTACATGCTCTTGACTGGAATCGAACCCGGGAAACTTGAGTCCGCAAGCCGACGCTCTATCCACTGAGCCAAACCGGCTAGGGCAAAATATATATATTTTTAAAAAGCTATGGCCCTAGTCGGTTTGGCTCAATGGGTAGAGCGTCAGCCTGCAGACTGAAGGATTCTGGGTTTGATTCCTGGTCAGGGCACATGCCCAGGTTGTGGTCTCGATTCCAGTGGGAGGTGTGCAGGAGGCAGCCAGTTAATGGTTCTCTCATCATTGATGTTTCTATCTCTCCCTCTCCCTTCCTCTCTGAAGTCAATAAAAATACTTTTAAAAAACTTGTGATATATTAATGTTTTTCTTTATTAACACATGAAATGTCAAGATCTTGCAGTGGGTCAAATAACTACTGAAATTTTAAAGCAACTAGAAGATATTTCAAGAAATCCATAATAAAATGTGATATGAAAATATCTGGATTTCGCCCTGGCTGGTTTCTCAGTGGTTAGAGCATCTGCTCAAGAACTGAAGAGTCTCAGGTTCAATTCTGCTGAATGGCACATACCTCAGTTGCAGGTTCGATCCCCAGACCCATGAGGCAACCAATCAATGTGCCTCTCTCACATTGATGTTTCTTTCTTGCTGTCTCTCCCCCTCCCTTCCACTCTCTAAAAAAGTCAGTGAAAAAAATCATCTGGTGAGGGTTAACAAAACAAAAAAAAAGAAAGAAAGAAAGAAAATGTCTGGGATTTCTATTGACAGTGAAAGGTATTGCTAATTCTATTGTGGTTTGTTGCCTGCATTCACAATGGAGGAAAATGCTAAATTTCAGTTGGACGTTAGTGAAAATAAAGATGTTATTTCTTTCCATCTCAGTCAAAAGATTGTTGAATTTCATTCAAAGGCTCTTTTAAGGCTACAGTGGCCACAAGATAAGAACCCTTTGGTAATCAAAGCAATTCTATCATCCAACAGTTTCTGATGTAATATTTCGAGTATGTAGCCATACAGTCCTTCTAAGTATACTCCACCATTTTAGACCATATATCTTGATATCTTTATTTGGAAAACATGGTCACCTGAGCTTTGCATTTCCAAAAGAAAACTGTGTGTGTGTGTGTGTGTGTGTGTGTGTTCATGAATTCAATATTCCACAAATGTTTATCACATGCCCTCTACATACAAATCACTGTTAAAAATAGGAACTATAAACTGAATAAAACATAATCTCTGCCCTCAAAGAACTTACATTTGAGCAGACAAGGCAAGCAAAGTATACAAATAAATACAGTGGGGCCTTGACTTACGAGTGTCCCAACTAACGAGTTTTTCAAGATACGAGCTGTCTCTCGGCCGATTTTTTGCTTTGAGTTGCGAGCTAAAATTCGGGTTACAAGCCAGCTTCAGATACCCCACTGCTAGTTGGCGCAGCGAACCTCACAGTGAACGCCACAACATCAGCCCAGCATCACGTGTCTCACTCGTTCACTTTTTGATTTGACATACGAGTAATTTGAGTTACGAGCTCTGTCACAGAACGAATTAAACTCGTAAGTCAGGGCCCCACTGTATAATAAAAATGAGCCCTAGCCAGTTTGGCTCAGTGGATAGAGCATCAGCCTGTGGACTGAAGGGTTCCAGGTTCAATTCTGGTCAAGGTTACATGCCCAGGTTGCAGGCTCAATCCCCAGTAGGGGAGCGTGCAGGAGGCAGCCAAACAATGATTCTCTCTCTTATCATTGATGTTTCTATCTCTCTCTCGCTCTCCCTTCCTCTCTGAAATCAATAAAAATACATTTAAAAAATATATGCATATAATGAAAATTAGTTGTTAACAAGAGCCCCAGCTATATCCCTAATCTTTTGAGATTAGATAATAAATCAGTGCACCAGGCCATTCCACAACCCTTCCCTGTCACACACCAAATTTGTGGTCTGAGTTGGTATGTCAATGAACATGTTTTTGCTTCTTAAAACAATGACAGGGCACCAGAATATTCAAATTGAAGCTTTGACTTACAACCTGAAGTTAACAGAGGACGTTTTAAATGATCAAACCTTCTTACTGGATCCTTAGATTAATCTTCATCATGCTTGTTTGTTTCATAACATCTAGCCTATTCCTCAGACTCCAAACATGATTACATCTATTCAGCCTCTCCAAAAAGCCTTCACTTGCCACTCACAAGAATAAGCCACCCGGGCATTAGTTCAAAGGCACAGACAGGAAAAAGGAAAATAAAGAAACAATGTAGAAAGGAAGAACCCACAAGAGAGAGATGGAAAATGGAGGAACTCCATGTGCAGATTGTTTGTGGAAAGTGCGTTAAAAATCAACTCATGCTGACACTTAGGTGCCAAGAATCCTCTACTCAGCTTCACTTGAAAACTTCAGTTTGCCTTGAATTGTTTCGTTGTCAAATAGAACTACTTATTTTCTTCTCAAACTTTAATAAATTGTATTATTTTAAGGCACTTTCCAAAATGGTGGTGCTCCAATAGAAGTTGACCAGAACTGAAGGCTGTTTTTCATTTTTTTTTAAAGGTGCCATATGGCTGACTTGCAATAGCTTGTAGTCAACCTACCCTTAAGATGTTATTGAATGCCTGCTTTATTGTAATTTTTTAAACATTTTTTAAAAAGATTATCCTTGGGCTAGCTTATTAAATTCCCTTCTAATTCTCAAATTCACCAAAGCTGTTTTAATGGGAAGAAAGTATATTTTCATCTTAGTGGCACAACCTTTTAAACAATAATCAGTACCATTCTACTCCCTGTCAATTGTATGTCATATACTATTGCTGATCCTTACACAAACCTTAAAGATTAATAATATCATGCCATTTTATTGAGAAAACAGGGCTCAGAGAGGTTAAAACATTTGCTCAAAACCACATAGCTGAACTAAGACTCAAATTCAGGTATGTGTGACTCCAAAGCTACTTCACTAAGCTGTTTTTCTTCTTTTTTTAAAAAATATATTTTGTTGATTTTTTACAGAGAGGAAGGGAGAGAGATAGAGAGTTAGAAACATCGATGGGAGAGAAACATCGATCAGCCGCCTCCTGCACATCTCCCACCGGGGATGCGCCCACAACCCAGGTACATGCCCTTGACCGGAATCGAACCCGGGACCCCTCAGTCCACAGGCCGACGCTCTATCCACTGAGCCAAACCGGTTTCAGCCACTAAGCTGTTTTTCAACATGAAGTTTCAGCATTGGCAGATTCTTCATTTATAAAGGTACATATTTTTACTAGTCAAATAATAATCATAGTCATCTGATTAATAAGTTGGAAGATACTATTTAGGGACCAAAGCAAACTGTGATATAAGGTAATGAGAATAGGCATGGCTGGGTAGCTCAGTTGGTTAGAGAGTTGTCCTGATATATCCCCAGTCAGGGCACATACAAGAATTAACCAGTGAATGCATAAATAAGTGGAACAACAAATCAATCAATCTCTCTCAAATAAAAAAAACATAATGAGGACATTTCTTCATATGATTTGCAAATTAGTTTCTCAATGCAATTTGAGCTTATCCTGAGGAATGACAGTATCTACAAAACAAAATTGTGGCCTCACAAGATCTCAGCACTGGGGAGCAACAAACCTTCAGGTAGGTTTTTTTTTTTTTTTTTTTTAATATATTTTATTGATTTTTTACAGAGAGGAAGGGAGAGAGATAGAGAGTTAGAAACATCGATGAGAGAGAAACATTGATCAGCTGCCTCCTGCACATCTCCCACTGGGGATGTGCCCGCAACCCAGGTACATGCCCTTGACCGGAATCGAACCTGGGACCTTTCAGTCCGCAGGCCGACGCTCTATCCACTGAGCCAAACCGGCTAGGGCAAAATATATATATTTTTAAAAAGCTATGGCCCTAGTCGGTTTGGCTCAATGGGTAGAGCGTCAGCCTGCAGACTGAAGGATTCTGGGTTTGATTCCTGGTCAGGGCACATGCCCAGGTTGTGGTCTCGATTCCAGTGGGAGGTGTGCAGGAGGCAGCCAGTTAATGGTTCTCTCATCATTGATGTTTCTATCTCTCCCTCTCCCTTCCTCTCTGAAGTCAATAAAAATACTTTTAAAAAACTTGTGATATATTAATGTTTTTCTTTATTAACACATGAAATGTCAAGATCTTGCAGTGGGTCAAATAACTACTGAAATTTTAAAGCAACTAGAAGATATTTCAAGAAATCCATAATAAAATGTGATATGAAAATATCTGGATTTCGCCCTGGCTGGTTTCTCAGTGGTTAGAGCATCTGCTCAAGAACTGAAGAGTCTCAGGTTCAATTCTGCTGAATGGCACATACCTCAGTTGCAGGTTCGATCCCCAGACCCATGAGGCAACCAATCAATGTGCCTCTCTCACATTGATGTTTCTTTCTTGCTGTCTCTCCCCCTCCCTTCCACTCTCTAAAAAAGTCAGTGAAAAAAATCATCTGGTGAGGGTTAACAAAACAAAAAAAAAGAAAGAAAGAAAGAAAATGTCTGGGATTTCTATTGACAGTGAAAGGTATTGCTAATTCTATTGTGGTTTGTTGCCTGCATTCACAATGGAGGAAAATGCTAAATTTCAGTTGGACGTTAGTGAAAATAAAGATGTTATTTCTTTCCATCTCAGTCAAAAGATTGTTGAATTTCATTCAAAGGCTCTTTTAAGGCTACAGTGGCCACAAGATAAGAACCCTTTGGTAATCAAAGCAATTCTATCATCCAACAGTTTCTGATGTAATATTTCGAGTATGTAGCCATACAGTCCTTCTAAGTATACTTCACCATTTTAGACCATATATCTTGATATCTTTATTTGGAAAACATGGTCACCTGAGCTTTGCATTTCCAAAAGAAAACTGTGTGTGTGTGTGTGTGTGTGTGTGTGTGTTCATGAATTCAATATTCCACAAATGTTTATCACATGCCCTCTACATACAAATCACTGTTAAAAATAGGAACTATAAACTGAATAAAACATAATCTCTGCCCTCAAAGAACTTACATTTGAGCAGACAAGGCAAGCAAAGTATACAAATAAATACAGTGGGGCCTTGACTTACGAGTGTCCCAACTAACGAGTTTTTCAAGATACGAGCTGTCTCTCGGCCGATTTTTTGCTTTGAGTTGCGAGCTAAAATTCGGGTTACAAGCCAGCTTCAGATACCCCACTGCTAGTTGGCGCAGCGAACCTCACAGTGAACGCCACAACATCAGCCCAGCATCACGTGTCTCACTCGTTCACTTTTTGATTTGACATACGAGTAATTTGAGTTACGAGCTCTGTCACAGAACGAATTAAACTCGTAAGTCAGGGCCCCACTGTATAATAAAAATGAGCCCTAGCCAGTTTGGCTCAGTGGATAGAGCATCAGCCTGTGGACTGAAGGGTTCCAGGTTCAATTCTGGTCAAGGTTACATGCCCAGGTTGCAGGCTCAATCCCCAGTAGGGGAGCGTGCAGGAGGCAGCCAAACAATGATTCTCTCTCTTATCATTGATGTTTCTATCTCTCTCTCGCTCTCCCTTCCTCTCTGAAATCAATAAAAATACATTTAAAAAATATATGCATATAATGAAAATTAGTTGTTAACAAGAGCCCCAGCTATATCCCTAATCTTTTGAGATTAGATAATAAATCAGTGCACCAGGCCATTCCACAACCCTTCCCTGTCACACACCAAATTTGTGGTCTGAGTTGGTATGTCAATGAACATGTTTTTGCTTCTTAAAACAATGACAGGGCACCAGAATATTCAAATTGAAGCTTTGACTTACAACCTGAAGTTAACAGAGGACGTTTTAAATGATCAAACCTTCTTACTGGATCCTTAGATTAATCTTCATCATGCTTGTTTGTTTCATAACATCTAGCCTATTCCTCAGACTCCAAACATGATTACATCTATTCAGCCTCTCCAAAAAGCCTTCACTTGCCACTCACAAGAATAAGCCACCCGGGCATTAGTTCAAAGGCACAGACAGGAAAAAGGAAAATAAAGAAACAATGTAGAAAGGAAGAACCCACAAGAGAGAGATGGAAAATGGAGGAACTCCATGTGCAGATTGTTTGTGGAAAGTGCGTTAAAAATCAACTCATGCTGACACTTAGGTGCCAAGAATCCTCTACTCAGCTTCACTTGAAAACTTCAGTTTGCCTTGAATTGTTTCGTTGTCAAATAGAACTACTTATTTTCTTCTCAAACTTTAATAAATTGTATTATTTTAAGGCACTTTCCAAAATGGTGGTGCTCCAATAGAAGTTGACCAGAACTGAAGGCTGTTTTTCATTTTTTTTTAAAGGTGCCATATGGCTGACTTGCAATAGCTTGTAGTCAACCTACCCTTAAGATGTTATTGAATGCCTGCTTTATTGTAATTTTTTAAACATTTTTTAAAAAGATTATCCTTGGGCTAGCTTATTAAATTCCCTTCTAATTCTCAAATTCACCAAAGCTGTTTTAATGGGAAGAAAGTATATTTTCATCTTAGTGGCACAACCTTTTAAACAATAATCAGTACCATTCTACTCCCTGTCAATTGTATGTCATATACTATTGCTGATCCTTACACAAACCTTAAAGATTAATAATATCATGCCATTTTATTGAGAAAACAGGGCTCAGAGAGGTTAAAACATTTGCTCAAAACCACATAGCTGAACTAAGACTCAAATTCAGGTATGTGTGACTCCAAAGCTACTTCACTAAGCTGTTTTTCTTCTTTTTTTAAAAAATATATTTTGTTGATTTTTTACAGAGAGGAAGGGAGAGAGATAGAGAGTTAGAAACATCGATGGGAGAGAAACATCGATCAGCCGCCTCCTGCACATCTCCCACCGGGGATGCGCCCACAACCCAGGTACATGCCCTTGACCGGAATCGAACCCGGGACCCCTCAGTCCACAGGCCGACGCTCTATCCACTGAGCCAAACCGGTTTCAGCCACTAAGCTGTTTTTCAACATGAAGTTTCAGCATTGGCAGATTCTTCATTTATAAAGGTACATATTTTTACTAGTCAAATAATAATCATAGTCATCTGATTAATAAGTTGGAAGATACTATTTAGGGACCAAAGCAAACTGTGATATAAGGTAATGAGAATAGGCATGGCTGGGTAGCTCAGTTGGTTAGAGAGTTGTCCTGATATATCCCCAGTCAGGGCACATACAAGAATTAACCAGTGAATGCATAAATAAGTGGAACAACAAATCAATCAATCTCTCTCAAATAAAAAAAACATAATGAGGACATTTCTTCATATGATTTGCAAATTAGTTTCTCAATGCAATTTGAGCTTATCCTGAGGAATGACAGTATCTACAAAACAAAATTGTGGCCTCACAAGATCTCAGCACTGGGGAGCAACAAACCTTCAGGTAGGTTTTTTTTTTTTTTTTTTTAATATATTTTATTGATTTTTTACAGAGAGGAAGGGAGAGAGATAGAGAGTTAGAAACATCGATGAGAGAGAAACATTGATCAGCTGCCTCCTGCACATCTCCCACTGGGGATGTGCCCGCAACCCAGGTACATGCCCTTGACCGGAATCGAACCTGGGACCTTTCAGTCCGCAGGCCGACGCTCTATCCACTGAGCCAAACCGGTTCCGGCTGGTAGGTTTGTTAGAAAGGAAAATGTCTTGCCCTGGCTGGCATGCCTAAGTGGCGAGCATCAGTCCTTATACAGAAGGGTCTCGGGTTTGATTCCTAGTCAAGAGCACATACCTGGGTTGCAGGTTTGAACCCCTGTCCCGTTCAGGGCGCATTCTAGAAGCAACCAATTGATGTGTCTCTTTCACATCGATGCTTTCCTCCCTCTTTTTTCTCTCTCCCTCCCTCCCTTCCTTCCACTCTCCCTAAAAATCAATGGACGAAAATATCCTCAGATGAGGATTAACAAAAAAGAAAAGGTTTCATAAAGGTTTACCCCTATGGACTTCATAATATTACTTAACACTTAAGAATTTACCATATTATCTTACTTAATGCTCACAACAATATATGAATATGAGGCCAAGTACCAAAAGGTATCATCTCCCTTTCACAAATGAAGAAACTAAGGCTCAAGTCAGAGCTGAGACTCAAACTATAGTAACTCCTAGAACAAGTTAGGTATGAGATCTGAAAGATGAGGATGAGTCGGCCAGAAAGAAAGAGATGCTGCTGGGATAGTGTTGCAAGTGCAGGGAAAGTACAGAGAACAGAAGCTGAGGAGAGCAGCAGAGGCCAGATCATAGATGGCCTCCTCCCAAGTCACACTGATGGAGTTTCACTGTGTGCTGCCGGTGATGGAAAGCATGAGGAGGTTTTATATAGAACAGTGGCAAGAAGAGATTTGCCCTTCAGAAAGCTCATACTAGCTGCAGTAAGGGAGTAGACTGAAGGGGTTTGAAAACAGGAGGCTCATCATGGGGTTATGTAAGGAAGATGTGGCGTGGTAGTGGTCTGAATAATTGCAGTTAATATTTTGAGCCCTGTTATTTCATTTTTAATCTTTGCAATTCTATGAGGTAGATATAATTACCCCGTTTAATGGATGGGAAACCCAAGGAACAGAAAAGCTAAATAATTTGTCCAAGGTCACAAGGTAAGTGGTGGCAGTAGAGCAAGGTAGGAACATTGGAAAAATATTTAAGAGGTGGTATGGTCGTGTCTAGATAACTATTCAACTCATTATTGATTTTGGGAGGATGGCTACAGGAGCAGGAATTATCAAGTATGATATGCAAGTTTCTAGCTTGGATAACTAGGTAATGAGCCAGTTAGGAAACACAGAAGCAAGTGGTGGTAGTGGAAGAAAGTGGTAGGTTCAGTTTGAGGTTTGATTTTAACGTGCCTGGGTAGTTTCCAAGTGGAGATATCTACAACGCAGCTAGCTGCAGGGGCTGGTGTGAACCTCAAAGTGAGTCTTTGATGTCATCAGCCTCAACCTCTCCCAGAAACAAAATCAAAACCACCTTTGGAAAAGCTGAAAACTATACAAACTTTGAACATGAAGCATTTAGAAAAACTTACTCCAATGGTTTTAACTACAAAACAATATTAGATCATTACAGGGTAGTGTTCTATTAATTTTACTTCTCAGTTATTTTTTACTAATGGCCCTTTACCTTGAAGTCTATAGAGAAGCAGGGCCCAAATTGTCTACACCACTGTCTTTTTCTCCCAGGACATAGGAACTCTCCTTTGTACAGCACTAACTTTTGAAGCACAAGGGAACCATTTAACAAATTATCATTTCAGTAGTCTCAGTGGGGTCCTAATCTGGAAGCACAGCCCTAACCCATCGGTTCTCAACCTGTGGGCCGCGATCCCTTTGGGGGGTCGAACGACCCTTTCACAGGGGTCGCCTAAGACCATTGGAAAACGCATATATAATTACATATTGTTTTTGTGATGAATCACTATGCTTTAATTATGTTCAATTTGTAACAACGAAATTGGGGGTCACCACAACATGAGGAACTGTATTAAAGGGTCGCGGCATTAGGAAGGTTGAGAACCACTCTCTAGCCTCCTAGAGAACAAAGAGGAAATCTGCTTTGTTATAATAGGGAAATATTAACACATCCAATAGCCTTAGAGGGAAGGCTCCAGGTGAATTTCTCCTGGTGAAATGGCATTTTCCTTCCTAGAAATTAAAAATGCAGAACTTGTAGATGGAGAAATCTTTTTTAAAAAATGCTTTGATAAAATTTCTTTTCCAAGTCTAGGCTATGAGATTATTTCAGTTTTTCTTCCATGTTTGTATCTTTGCCCAATGTAAAGCACTTCCACTCCTTACCTTTGCCTAGACTGGCCCTTCATTTAAAAAAAAAAAAAAGTTTCATAAGAGAAAATTACTTGTAAGTCATTTGAAAATTGTGGCCACACCCTGGCAACACATAATCACTGCCTTAGGCAGATGGTGCAACTGTGTCATGAATAGAGAGCCTTTGACTGTTTCTAAGAGGTATCTGTTCTGGACTCCCAGCACAGGTTCAGTAGAAATTGTTTAATAGATACCAAAAATATCTCCTTAAAGCAACAAGGCCTCCTTTCAGTTTTCCTTTTGGATGTGGTTTGTTTGTTTTTTCTTTTCTCTTCTCCAACAAAGCTAATGAGCCAGTCATTCATACCAAATATGTCCATGTTGCCTTGCCACCAGCCTAATCTTCATAGGAAATTGTTCAAGTTTTTGCATCTTCCCAAAATATGGCAATATCCAAAGGCAAGGATCCTCAAACTTTTTAAACAGGGGGCCAGTTCACTGTCCCTCAGACTGTTGGAGGGCCGGACTATAGTTTAAAAAAAAACTATGAACAAATTCCTATGCACACTGCACATATCTTATTTTGAAGTAAAAAAACAAAACGGGAACAAATACAATATTTGTATTTGCATGTGGCCCGCGGGCCGTAGTTTGAGGACCCCTGTCCAAAGGGTTCACCAATGTGTGAATACAATGTACTCTAAATTACCATAAGAACATCTGTACAAAGGAATGAATGTAAAGAATGATTGTGCCCAATTTTAATGAATCTGATAAAAACCCATTTTGTGAATCCGTGCTGGATTACTAAAATAATTCTCAGGTTTTTTTATTTTAAAAATTATACTTTTAATTATAGAATATTGTTAGAATAATACAGATATAGACACTAGGATAACTGACCAATACCATAAGGAAAACTGTTCTAGGTACTTACTTGTTCATTCACTCTCCACAACCATAGAAAACAGGCACAAAGTGTTCAGGGTATGTGCAGAAGCAGCCAGAATCTTGGGAGCAGAAGGCATGCAAAGAGAGTCTGATGCATAACTGCTACACAAAGTTCAACATATGGGCAGCAATTGGTAGAAAAAGAGGAGAAAGAGCTGGTCTGGCCCTTGCCCTTTTAACTTCCCAGCTGGAGTGTACATGTTTGGAGAGATGGCTGGGGTACTTAGGAGCCAAAAGCAGCAACAGGCGCAGTTTCAGGTTGGGGCAGGAGAGAAGGGAAGAAAAAGGGAGTGAAATACAATTAGGTCAAGAAGATGCTGTCTTCTATGGCCACTCCAAAACTGATGCCCTAATGGCTAACAGAAACAGGAGAACTTTGATATTCATTAAAACCATCAGCAACACTGATATGGTAAAGACATATTCGAGTTTAGTCATTAAGAACATGTAAGTCATTCAACAATTAAAATATGAATACCCACAGTCGGCTAGATTTTGTATCGAAAGAAAAACATGCTTCTTGCCCGAGTTTACATTTAAATAGGAGTGGCAACAGAAAGAAAGCTCCTCGGTGGAGTGGTTTTTCATTTTGTTACTTTCGAGGTTGTGTCATTTGCAAGTGATGCAGTCCCACACAGCTGTGGGTCATAATTCACTATAGTACCCGACCCTAGAGACCATGAGCTCTTTAACACCAAGTCCCAAAGAGCTATGGCAAAAGTAGTTTTCAAATGTTACAACTTTCATAATAAAGCACAGTAGAAATAACTTGAGACACGCTAAACAAAAATTTCCGTGAGTCCCATTTCCTGGGCATCAATTTTCTTCCACTCACACCCCCAAGTACTTGGATAAGCACCAACATTTGGGATATTTCTTAATTCTTACTTGGGCTGAGATAAGGAGAACTGACACTACTGGGCTTACATTGGGTCAACTCTTATTTTAACCATTTATATCTGTAGGCTGACAGGATGAAAATACATTCCTATAGGCTTATTAATTCCTTGTTACTAGCCCAAAGAGACGTTCACTCTGAGAACAGGACAATCAGTTATCTCCCACAATTGACTGATAAATATAAACAAGTGTGTAGTTCTGTACAAAGACAGATCTTACAAGAGTGCACATTAAAGCATTAGTGTTTAAATTTTTTCATCATAAAGAATGAAAAAAAACATTCTTCAATTGGAGTGTGTCTGTAGTTCTGTCACACAATCAACATCACCCAAGAACATGCTAATTCTGTGTGAATTCAGTTTCTGCTATTGGAAAAACCACAGGAATACACATTTTACTGTACATACACATGCTCTTATGCAAGCTAAGAGAAACACTGGGATGTGGCCCTTATCAAATCCTAGAGTTAGCAGTATAGGGAGGATTGATCTTAAAGGGTAGAGGGGAAAGTACACAGAAATGACCTGTGTTCCTCGGGAAGGGACTCTGTGCTTCCTCCCCTGAAATTGTCAAATCCACCTGCTCCTTACACTCCACCAACACTTATGGTCCTATCTTTCCTTGAAGATATTTTCCCTACAATGTTCCCTAGAGTGATTCCCCAAAGGAAATTAATAAATTCCGAATAATGGCAATAAAAATAGTGGGCATCACTTCCTAAAGTCACCACCATTGATGAGTCCTTGTCCCCAAACCTGTGTTTCATTTATCCTTGCAATCTGTATCTTCAGTTAGCTTTCACAAAGATGCAAGCTTTTAGAAAGTTAATTAGAAACAATGAGAAGGAAAAATTTTATGATCATTGCCTTCATCATGCAGAATCCAGCTCTCAGGAAGTCAGAAAGGTACAAGTGCATGAGCAACTCAAGGACAAAGCCTTTTGAATGGTAAGATGTGTGTGCCCAAATACTATGGTAAGTGAATAAGTGTGGCAGTTCAGGCAGTCTGTCATCTTTCTCCAAAGCAGCTGTGACCACCCTATTACAGTCCAACATTTCCCCTAGCACAGTTTTTTGAGCTAAGGCAAGGAGAAATACCTTAAAAAATTTACTCTATTTCCAGTCCTGAGCATTTACCAGCATTTATTATCTAGACTTCAGAGTTCCAGTTACTCATGGGGCTGATTTCGATGAAGTACTTCATTGAGTGAATAAAAATCACTATTTTGGAGAGGGAATAACATTCCCAAAGCCGTGGGTGAGAATTTCAAATGGCTTGTCTTCTTTGATATTTTAAACTGTGGCCTACAACAAGAAAATTCGGTATGGTATAAGAAACTCAGTCTTAAAAGAGCTCTTTGATATCAAATAAAATTGTACCTTCAAATGAATTGTTTCTCAGTCATAATTACAGGACTTAGTCAGTGTGAACTCTCTTATGTTTAATAAGAGCTGAGCTCCGGCTGAAACTCTTTTCGCATTCAGTACATTCGTAAGGCTTCTCTCCCGTGTGAACCCTCTGATGTGTGATGAGGTTGGAGCTCTGGGTGAAACCTTTTCCACACTGCACACATTCATAAGGTTTCTCTCCTGTGTGGGTTCTCTGGTGTTTAATTAGATCTGACCTTTCACCAAAGCTTCGCCAACACTCATTGCACTCATAGGGCTTTTCTCCAGTGTGAATTTTCTGGTGTGTGATGAGATGAGAACTCCGGCTGAAGCTTTTCCCACAAGCATTACATTCATATGGCTTTTCCCCAGTGTGGGTTCTCTGGTGCTGAACCAAGTGTGAGATGCGGCTGAAATTCTCTCCACATTCATTACAGTGGTACGGCTTTTCTCCTGTGTGGGCTCTGCGATGGCGCACAAGGTCAGAGTTCTGACTGAAATTCTTCCCACACTCATCACACTTGTAGGGCCTCTCTCCTGTGTGGACTCGATAGTGTTTGATGAGATCAGATCTCTCACTGAAACCTCGCCCACATTCATTACACTCATAAGGCTTCTCACCTGTGTGGGTCCTCTGGTGTTGAGCTAGGTGAGAGCTCCGGCTGAAGCTTTTCCCACACTCCTCACACTCATAGGGTTTCTCCCCACTGTGGGTCCTTTGATGTTGGATTAGGTGAGATAGACGGCAGAAACTTTTCCCACATTCGTTACATTTGTGGGGCTTTTCTCCAGTATGGATTGTTTGATGCTGGATGAGATGAGAACTTCTTCCAAAACTTTTCCCACACTCATTACAGTCATAGGGTCTCTCTCCAGTGTGCGTTCTTTGATGCTGAATAAGGTGTGAGCTCCGACTGAAGCCCTTTCCACATTCATAACACTTATAGGGTCTGTCTCCAGTGTGGGTTTTCTGATGTCGATTAAGGTCTGAGATCTGACTGAAGGCCTTTCCACAATGAGAACATATATGATATTGAATACCTGTGTGAATTTCTTTGTGGACAAGCAGATCCGTGACTTGTTGGAGAGGATAGCTTACCCACTCTTCTGCTGTTAAATCTCCCCACTGTCTTTCTGATCTATCCCTGCTTTCAAAGGCCTCTTCATTTTCAGGATTTTCCTCTGTATTCCCAACAGGTCTTTCAGATGCTGTCCCAAGTTCTATATCTTCACTAATCTCTTGCTTTGGATTCACCTCGTTCTCACTCCTGATCTCAAAATCTGTAATAAAAAGTAAATAATAATAATAATACTGGTAAACACACAAAGAATTACCTACTACCAGTATGTACCAGGCATTATGTTAAGTTCTTTACATGCATTAGTACCTCAACTGCCCTGAATCAGGAATTATGATTTCCACTTTATAAATAAGAAACCTATATCCTAGCTGGTTTGGCTCAGTGGATAGAGCATCAACCTGGGGACTGAAGGGTCCCAGGTTCGATTCCAGCCAAAGGCACATGCCTGGGTTGTGGGCTCAATCCCCAGTAGGGGGCGTGCAGGAGGCAGCCAATCGATGATCCTCTCTCATCATTGATGTTTCTATCTATCTCTCTATCCTTCTCCCTTCCTCTCTAAAATCAATAAAAATATATTAAAAGAAAGAAACAAAGAAACCTAAGACTGAGAGAAATGACTTCCAAAAGGTCATACTCATTAAAAAATTTTTTAAAATAAAAACTAAAAACAAAAGGCTATACTCATAGATACAGAGAACAGACTGACAGCTGTCAGAGGGGAGAGGGTTTGGGAGACTAGGTGAAAAAGTGAGGAGGGGCCCTAGCCAGTTTGGGTTAGTGGATAAAGTGTCAGCCTGCAGACTGAGGAGTTGCAAGTTTGATTCCGGTCAAGGGCACATGCCTGGGTTGCGGACTCAATCCCCTGTGAAGATGTGGAGCAGGCAGCCGATCAAAGATTCTCTCTCATCATTGATGTTCCTATCTCTCTCCCTCTCCCATTCTCTCTGAAATCAATAAAAATATATAAAAAGAAAAAGGTGAGGAGGGGATTAAGCAGTATAAACTGATAGTTGCAGAATCACCACAGAGATCCGAATTACAGCCAGGGGAATATTGTCAATAATGTCGAGATAACTGGGTAGGCGGCCAGGTGGGTGCTTGGGTCAGCGAAAGGACCACTCTGTAGAGTGCATGGTTTTTTGGCTACTTTGCTATACATCTGACACTGCTGTGGACCCTGACTGGTTTGGCTCAGTGGATAGAGCATCAGCCTACAGACTGAAGGGTCCCAAGTTCAATTCCAGTCAAGAGCATGTACCTTGGTTGAGGGCACATCCCCAGTAGGGGGTGTGCAGGAGGCAGCTGACTAATGTTTCTCTCTCATGGATGTTTCTAACTCTCTATCCCTCTCCCTTTCTCTCTGTAAAAAAAATCAATAAAATATTTAAAAAAACAAAACAAAACTGCTGTGGAATGGTATTGAATTTAAACAGTAGTTGGAAAAAAACACACAAAAGGTCATAAATGGTGGAGCCAGGATTCAAATTCAGGTCTGTCTGATCAAAGTTCATACTCTGTATCAATACAGTTAATGGTTCTTTATAAAAACTGTATAGATTCCTGGTTTCTCAAAAGGAGAAAACCAGCCTGGCCAGTGGGCTCAGTGGTTGAGCATCCACCTATGAACAAGGAGGTCACGGTTCGATTCCCTGTCAAGGCCCAGGCCCAAGTTGTAGGCTCGATCCCCAGTAGGAGGCATGCAGGAGGAGCCAATCATGATTCTCTCTCATCACTGATGTTCCTATCTATCCCTGCCTTCCTCTCTGAAATCAATAAATATGTTGTGTGTTTTTTTCAAAAAAGGAGAATACTGGAAACTCTAAATTAGAATCTCTAAGAGCCAAGAACCTAGATATTTTGTATGTGAAGGCATGTATGTATGTATATGTGCTTGTTCTTAACTAATCAAGCCTTCGTCATTACCATTATATAAATTTACTAAGAACCTACTGGGTTAGCATGGATAAAGTGAATTTTTATCTATTTCTTTCAAATCTTAGTTGACAGAAAAAGTGACTGCCAAATGCTACTTTCTAGGGGCCTTTTAATGAAAATGGGTGGGAAGATTTGAGAACGCAAAAAAGATGCCTAGCTTAGAACATTCCTGGCATTGACTAAGCATAGTCTTCAAATGAGAATCAAAATATATAACCACTGTGTACAAAAAAAACCTTTCTACCAGACACTGCATTTTCCAAGTTGCATTTCTTAGTACATTCTTCAGAAAGAGGTAGGTATGCTGAGAGAAAAGGGTCCCAAGGATAAATTACTTTGGTAAATGATGCATGCAACAACATCTCAGAAATTCACATTGCCTGATAACATAATAAAGGCTCTAAAGAGTCTTGAGGTAAAGAGACCTTGTTAACATTATTCCCACTTATTTGGGCAAATAATTTTTTTTTTTTTTGTGCTTCCATGTTTCCATCCCTAAGTGTTCCTTGGACTCAACCTTAGACATATAGATTCATATTTCTTTGAGATTCTCATTTCTAATTTCTGTTGCGTTAAGTGGAATATTTGGATAACAGACTGCAACAGATCTGGGTAAATAACTTAATTTCTAGTAGCTTCCTAAAGGAAGGATCCAAGAAACTTTGAATATCAGAGAAAGGCCAGTTAAAAAGAAAACGTCTTGCCGAAACCGGTTTGGCTCAGTGGATAGAGCGTCGGCCTGCGGACTGAAAGGTCCCAGGTTCGATTCCAGTCAAGGGCATGTACCTGGGTTGCAGGCATATCCCCAGTAGGAGATGTGCAGGAGGCAGCTGATCGATGTTTCTCTCTCATCGATGTTTCTAACTCTCTCTCTCCCTTCCTCTCTGTAAAAAATCAGTAAAATATATTTTAAAAAAAGAAAAAAAAAGAAAACGTCTCACCCTGGCCAATGTGACCAGTGGTTAGAACACTGTCCCACACACTGAAGGGTCCTGGGTTTGATTCCTGGTCAACGCACATACCTAGGTTTTGAGTTCAATCCTTGGTCCTGGTGCAAACAGGAGGCAACCAATCAATTTTTCTCTCACACACTGATGTTTCTCTCTTTCTCTCTCTCTCATCAATGAAAAAAGCATATCCTTGGGTGATGATTAAAAAAAAATAAGAGCCGAAACCTGTTTGGCTCAGTGGATAGAGTGTCGGACTGTGGACTGAAGGGTCCCAGGTTCGATTCCAGTCAAGGGCATGTACCTGGGTTGCGGGTACATCCCCAGTAGGGGGTGTGCAGGAGGCAGCTGATCGATGTTTCTCTCTCATCGATGTTTCTAACTATCTCTCTCCCTTCCTCTCTGTAAAAAATCAATAAAATATATTTAAAAAAAAATAAGAAGAAAACCCTTTCTATTTGCCTTTTCTCTGGAAAAGGCTATAGGGATAAAAAATTAGTCCTCAATGAGTGGCAGATGACCTAGTGAACCATACATGGTTGCTAACTTCTGTTGAGTCTAAACACAAGACAACATGAGTCTAAAGCAGCGGTTCTCAACCTGTGGTTGGAAACCCTTTGGCGGTCAAACGACCCTTTCACAGGGGTCGCCTAAGACCATCCTGCATATCAGATATTCACATTACGATTCATAACAGTAGCAACATTACAGTTATGAAGTAGCAACAAAAATAATTTTATGGTTGGGTCACAACATGAGGAACTGTATTTAAAGGGCCAGAAGGCTGAGAACCACTGGTCTAAAGGCTATCCAGCTCAAGAATATACTGTTTGTTCTGGTTACACTCAGACCAAAGGATAACTAAGAGAACAGACAGGTTTTGGCCAGTGTGGCTCAGTAGTAATCTCTATCCCTCTCCCTTCCTCTCTCTCTAAAAAAAATAAATAAAAACATATATTTTTTAAAAAGACAGGTTTGCAGACCATCAAAAAAAACTAGCTTTCTTGCCCACCCGGGGTGGCTCAGTGGTTGAGCATCAACCTATGAACCAGAAGGTCATGGTTCGATCCCCAGTCAGGGCACATGCTCAGGTTGCGGTCTCAGTCCCCAGCATGGGACTTGCAGGAGGCAACCGATCGATGATTCTCTCTCATCATTGATATTTCTTTCTTTCTTTCTTTTTTTTAAATATATTTTATTGATTTTTTTACAGAGAGGAAGGGAGAAGGATAGAGAGCCAGAAACATCGATGAGAGAGAAACATCGATCAGCTGCCTCCTCCACACCCCCCACTGGGGATGCACCCGCAACCAAGGTACATGCCCTTGACCAGAATCGAACCTGGGACCCTGGAGTCCGCAGGCCAACGCTCTATCCACTGAGCCAAACCAGTCAGGGCAGTATTTCTATCTCTCTCTCCCTCTCCCTTCCTCTCTGAAATAAAAAAATATGTAATTTTTAAAAATTAGCTTTCCTCAATAATATAATTTGCAATCTAATTTAATAGCTTAGGATTTTCCTGGAACAACATTTGACATACTCAAAATCTATGATCAACTCTGAAACATCTCTAGACTAGCACCTACTCCAGATGAAGGACCTAAGGCAAAGCTAAGGCTCCAAAGTCAAAACAAACACAGAGAGGTGGCTTTTGCCCTCCCATTAACCCAGGTCAGAACCCCCCCATCTTCTGATATGCCAAGGTTGCAGGTTTGATACCTGGACAGGGTACATACAAGAATCAACCAATGAATGCACAAATAAATGGAACAACAAATCGATGTTTCTCTGTCTCTCTCTTCCTCTCTCTCTAAAATCAATAAATAAAATTTTAAAAATAGACAATATGACTCTGAAATTCCCACTCAAACATTTGTCTGAGGAATCAAGTCAATATCCAATTAAGTGCTTTAGCGTTGGTGGTATAGTGGTGAGCATAGCTGCCTTCCAATTAAGTGCTTTAAAAATCAAACAACTTGCCCTAGCTTGTTTGGCTCAATGGATAGAGCATTGGCCTGCAGACTGAGGGGCCCCAAGTTCGATTCCAGTGAAGGGCACATGCCCTGGGTTGTGGTCTCAATCCCCAGCAGGGGGCATACAGGAGGCAGCCCATCAATGATTCTCTCTCATCATTGATGTTTCTCTCTCTCCCCCTCTCCCTTCTTCTCTGAAATCAATATAATGTATATATATTTTTTTAAATCAAACAACTAGGTTGTGTTGAAAGAGCTAGTCTCAAAATGTGGGGTGAAGAATGATAGAGAACCCTTACTTACCTAATGAGACAACATTCCCATAATTCTCCTGCATAACATCCCTGTAAAGGTCCCTTTGCGTAGGGTCCAGAGGTCTCCATTCTTCCCGAGTGAGGTACATGGCCATATCTTCAAATGTCACCGGTGCCTGAAATCACACAATGCTTCTCCATTACTTGACATCTCATAGATTGGTACCAGTTTTTCTCCTTGAAATTACAGACACAGCCGAAACCGGTTTGGCTCAGTGGATAGAGCGTAGGCCTGCGGACTGAAGGGTCCCAGGTTCGATTCCGGTCAAGGGCATGTACCTGGGTTGTGGGCACATCCCCAGTGGGAGATGTGCAAGAGGCAGCTAATCGATGTTTCTCTCTCATCGATGTTTCTAACTTTCTATCTCTCTCCCTTCCTCTCTGTAAAAAATCAATAAAATATATTTAAAAAAAAAAAAAGAAAAGAAATTACAGACACAGCTAGAATTATTGAGGAGGCAAAGGGTATTAAATCTGATTTATAGAGTCCAAAGAAGAAATGAACACGCTAAAAAGAGATAAAGAAGAGAGCAATTTACAAGCTAATTGCTCTGGTCCAATGGCCAGACAACCCTGCCCCACACGGGAATCCTGTACTTTGCTCAGAACACATCTAGCACCCACATGGCACCACAACTTTACTCACAATGTTCCTCTTTTCCTGGGATATCTTTCTCAAACCAGAAAAATCCTATTATTCTTTTTTTATTCCAGATGAGGAAAACCACTGACAAATATTTAAGTGACAACGGGTTTTAAGAAATAAAAAGAATGTAAGGAGCAAAATAAGTTATGAATGGAAGCGCTGGCCCTCCTCCTCCAGGTATCCTACTATTCTTTTAGGTCCTGTTCCAGTACCAACTATTCTTCGGTGCCCCCCATCCCTCTGCTTGGCTCCACTCCTCCCTCGGACCCCTCAGATAGAATTAATCACTCCCACGCCTTCCTTCTCACACCAACCACTTCGTTCCTACAGCAAATGGAGCTCTTATCACGTTGTATCACGGTTAACCGAATGCATCTGTCTCCCTATAGATTGTGAGCAGGCGGGAGAGCCCGTTTCATCCATCCACCTTTTGTCTCCCCGGCATTTAAAGGCATGCAGCAGGTGTTCAATAAATGCTTGTTTGTGGCTAAACCGGTCTGGGTTCCTGGAGGCACAATACCGAAGCGAGGTAATTACTATTTCCAGGGAATTTCCCACAGGGATTTGCAAAGAAACGCCGGGACCAGGTGGATAAGCAGAGGCAGGGTCCGCGAAGCCACCCCCGGCTTACCTGGGACCCAGCCATGAGCAGGGTGGCTGCCATCTCGGGCTCAAGGATTCGCCTCCCAGGAGAAAGAGCAGGAAAAGCAGCTAGCAGACAGCACTAAAGGAGGCGAAAAGCAGGGCGTGAGGCACAGAACACAGGCCCTGCCCACTCCCCAGGGCTGGAGTTCTGGCCGCCGGGCGGCTAGGGAGGGCCCTGGACCCGGGCAGGGTCACTCTCCTCCTTGACCCTCGAGCGCGACCCGCCCTCCGTGTCTCCGCCACCACGGGGTGGAGGCAATGCCGGGATTTAGCAGGACAGGACAGCTCCCTGGCTCCGTCCCTCCCGCCGGGGCTCAAGCCGCTGCTGTCTCCGGGAGGCGGCTCTCAGCCCAGCCCACAGAACGCCTCCGCTCTTCCATCTCCAGGATGAGGCCTTTCCGGAAGCTGCCTCAGCCAATCAGCGAGCGAAGCTCGGAAAACGCTCTACCAATTACAAGCCGAATACTAGGCCCGCCTCTTGTAACAAGGCTGGACACCTCCATCGCGCCTGCGCCTGCCCCTGCGGCCTGCTGGGAGTTTGAGTTCCATTCTGGCGTACAAAGGCCACTCAGGGGCCAAAAGCCAAGGAGGGAAAAGAACAAAAGGGTGAAGGAAGGACCGCGTTCTCCTACTCAGGACAGAGTATCTTCTGCTTTCTTCTGTCGGAGACAGCAGCCCGATTAAGCAAGGGAAGTTGCCCTGCTTCTCCTCACGTCCCTAGAAGCTTATCGTGGATCAGACCTTAATTGCGACGTCTGGCCTAATTTAGGTGCTGGCCTGTGTTGGGTTCCGCTCGGATTAACACTCATCTGACAGCCGGGCCTGAGAGGAAAGAAGCAGCCGCCCACTCCCCGGGGAAGATTCAGCGGCCTCGCAGGAACTTTGAGCTCCGCCCACGCACTACATGTCCCAGCAGCGCCTGCGGCCTTCGCACCCTGCTACACAGACTACAACTTCCAAGAGGCCCCGCGCCGCCGGGGAGCTAGCGAGTGTGGTGGGTGGCTGGACAGGCGGTGTCCAAGCTCCATCGCTATTAACCCTGTAGGGGAGTCTGACTGCGTCCTTCCAAAGAGGGCGCCCCTGAGGGGCGGGCAGAGTTGTGGCTGGCAGAGCGGGAAGCCAAAACGCTGAGCGAATGTGGGGGATAGGGCGTGTAAAGGGAGCGAGCCAGGCGCCAGCGCTGGGCAGAACCGACCTTATCGTTCCGAAGGCTGCTCTGCTCAAAGGTTTCCTGGCCGCCTTTGACACGGACCGGCCCCTGAGGGCCTGAGCCGGGCGGGCCCTCCACATGTTAGCAGTCTCTGATCGCTGAAGATAGGAAGCCGAAAACCCGAGCTGAGAACGAGCAGACTTACCTCCTGGCCCGCGAAAGGTCCACTAGACCGCCGGCTCCAAGATCCGCGAGCCCCCAAACAGATTCCAAATCCGCAGGCAGCGTTCTTTGGCCGCTTCAGGCGTTCGGGAAGGTTCTAGAAATCACGACTGGCAGATTTCCGGATTCTCTCAGACCTGCAGGTAGATCTCGAATCCGCAGGCTTGCAGGCAAAGCCCAGAGATCCCAAAGACTCGCACAGATGCCGAGACCTCAGACGCTCAGGCTGCTCGGAAACCACAGGCTCACAGGCAGGTCCCTCAGAGACCACAGGAGCTGGCCAAGAAACACCAGCAGCAGCTAGGCTGCATGCAGCTGGGTTTCTTCCGAACGGAAGGACTGGCCCCCTTCCCCTTCCCCAGCCAGGATGAGAAAATTAGACAATGGGAGCCCAGCACGAGGAAAAGCAGGCATTCTGCGTGGAGAAGCGCCCTGAGCTCGCTGTAGCCTTGGAGAGGGAAGTGATGGAAAAAGAATATAGCAGCTTATTAGGGACTCCCACCCTCTTCGAGTTATAAATATCCCCAGAACCTTGGCCATGTGCCCAGAAGCCTGTTGTCTCTCACTGTACGGGAGACTTCTCTGCCTGCGCTGGGAAAGGGGCTTTTCTTTTGTTTTGCAGATACATCTACCCACCGAGTGACTTGAATTTTTTTCCTCGAACATGACTCCAGGCTATGCTTTTATTAGTGAGTGTCCTGTTCCCACCGCCCAGTTATTGATGGTTAAATTACTCAAGTGTCTGAAAAGAACTAGGACTCTACCCAGCCATGAGGCAGACTCTCCCACTCCACACCCCCAACTGTGCGGGGAGGAATTCTTTAGATACCACAAAATCGTACCATCTTACCCCACCTAAAATTGATATGGATACGCCACACACACAAAAAGTTTTAAAAAAATGGAATCACAGAGGGTCCCCGAAAGGCAGTCAAGGTCAGACAGACCTGGGTTGAAATCCAGGCTGTATATCCTTTGAAAAGTCACTTAATCTTTCCAGGCCCATTTCCCTCTCTGTAAAATGGGGTAATCACACCCAAGGTGATGGTGAGCACTGAGATGACTTAAAGTGGGCACTCAGATGACAGCTGTGGGTGCAGGGAAGACTTCCAGAAAGTGAGCACTTTCTGTGGGTATTTTCATTGGCTCAGAAAAACCTGGGAAGTCAGAGTGGCTCCATAGCTGTGAGGATCGGCTGGTGACCTTATTCTCACATAATGTTTCTGCTGGAAATCCAGAGGGAACTCCAAGTTGGACCAGTTTGGTGGGTTCAGACAAACTGGTGAATTGAGCCCAGCAGAGCAGAGATATTTGGAGCTGCCAGGAATCCAGCAAGTTAAGGCCTCACCCTTAGGAAAAACCTCTGGGTCAAGGGAGATGGGTTCATTCTTTGGCTGAATACTGTAATTGCAGGTTTCTAACTGGGCCTAAGGTGAGGTGAGCTGGGCGCCCAGCCCCTCAGCCCAGCAGGGCTCCCTTTTCATCCCTTCTCTGACAGATTGCTTTGTAAACTTCCTTAGGCCTCTTCTTCCCCCTTGCTCCAGGGCTTTAAACACTTCTTTGTCCTCTGCTGTTTCTTTTAGTCCTAGGCCTGGCTGGGGGCAGGGCGACTCTCTAAACCCTGCTTGGCTGCTTGCCTCCTCCTGTGAGTAAGTGCTTTTCTCTTTCTTCACCTGGGACCCTCCAGAGGGTGGAGGAGAGAGGCTGAGAGAGATGGAAGGCTGACTTCTTTTGGTGCCCCTGGGGTAGGCGTGGGGTCGGGGGGAGTGGAACAGGGGGAGGAAAGAAAGTGGGTGAGGGGCTTCCTGTTGCAGCCTTCAGCGGGACTCTGAGGGTTGGGTCACTGGAGGAGGAAGTGACTTCCTGCCTCATTGTTCAGGACTTCATTGTTTCTCAGGAATATCGTATGTGGGTTTTCAATAACCAATTCGGAAAACTGTATGTGTCCCATCACTTAGCAAACAATGAGCACCTACTGTGTGCAGAGGCAGTAGCACAGCCTATCACCAGGGGAAGGGTCCAGGAGAACCATTTGTCCAGGATCTCCAGATGGAGTTATAGGTTGTCAGATCCACTGACCAGTTTAATCCAAGACGCTCCTAGTATATCTTTAAGCTTGTTTCTTATTAATAGGCCACAGTGCCTATGGAGCACTGTAAGTTATTATGCTTTAATAAATCGATAATTGTGAACCGCACAATTATGTTGTAATTTTTTGTATTAGAAGCATTAATGTGTTAAACATTGAAGAATATGCCTTAATATTTGTGATCTTGTTTTGTCATTTCTTCATTTTCAAATATACCAGTGATATATATATTTTAAAAAATGAAGTAACCTGGGCTTCTCTCTTGACCCTGCTAGGAGCAGAGATGAAGCCTCAACACAGCCGAAGGAGTTGGGGACATGGGGACACACTGACTGCAGTCCAACTGCTATAGGATATGAATGATGAGCTAGCTAGTCTGCACCAAGAAGAGGGGTGCACTCATTGCTGGGGGGCGTGGGAGGAGGCCTCACAGAGGAGATGACATCTGAGCTGGCTAGCGAAGACTGTAGGAATCTTAGGGGTGGCGAACAAGGGGAGGGACAGCGCTTTCCCGTCTTCAAGAACAGCATGTGCGAAGTATGGAGGCATGAAAGGACAGAGGGTGTTCAGGATGGTCAGGATTGGGTATGGCTGGAAGGAAGAGTGTGGGGGTGGAGTGGCAGGGGGAGGGAACACAGCAGGGACAGTCTCTTATGTCCCCTTGCCCACTGCCTGTTTGTCTCTGCCTTTGGCTGTGGATCAGCAAAAGCTGGTGGTGAGGTGCAGGTGGGGGGCGGCTGGGACTGGCCTGGGGCGAGGAGAGCAGATGGACCCTGCAGGAAGACGGGGGAGTGCAGAGGATTGGGAAGCTTTTTATGACCTTCGTGCCTTTCAGCTGGTTTTCTCCTGAGAGAATCAACATTTTCAAAAAATGTAAACAATTGCATTAAAAATGTACAACAAACTTATTTAGTTTGTTTAGACTACTTAAAGGCATCAAGTAGGCCCATACTCACCAAGCATGTTAATTGAGCCTGTTTTGTACCAGACACTGCTGGGAGATAGGGCACTCCCTCACACAATGACTGCAGGGCTGTTGTGATTAAATTTGAGAGGGCCCAACAGGTAGCTTAATTGGTTAGAGCAGGTTTGATCTGTGATCAGGACACATACAAGAAGCAACCAATGAATGCATCAAGAAGTGGAATAGCCCTAGCCAGTTTGGCTCAGTGGTTAGAGTGTTGGCCTGAGGACTGAAGGGTCCCAGGTTCCATTCTGGTCAAGGGCTCCATCCCCTGCCCAATTGGGACGCGTGCAGGAGGCAACCGATCAATGTGTCTCTCTCACCTCATGTTTTTCTCTCTCTGTCTCTCTCCCTCCCTTCCACTCTCTCTAAAAGTCAATGGAAAAAATATTCTCAGGTGAGGATTAATAAAGCAAAAACAAAGCAAAAAAAAAAAAGCGGAACAACAAATCAATGTCTCTTTCTCCCTTCCCCTCTCTCTAAAATCAATAATAATAAAAAAAGATCAAATGTGAGAATGGCTGCAAAAAACAGGAGCACAAAGGAGTGTCTTGGTTCACAGTGGCCATCATTGCTATGGGGAAAGTAAAATGCCTCATGTGCTGTGAAGTGAAGCCATATTTCAAATTGGCTCAGGATGTGAATAGGGGTCTGGGTTCAAGTTCAGATTCTGTCTCCTAGAAGCAAATTACTTTCTGAACCTTGGTTTTCTGTGTGTGAAAAGTGTATAATAATACAATTCATAGAGACAGTAGAATAGTGCTTGTCAGGGGCCGGGGGAAGGGGAAATGGGGAATTGTTTAATACACATAAGAGGTTCAGTTTTGCAGGATGAAAAGAGTTCTGGAGATTGGCTGGACAACAATGTGAATGTACTTTACTGAACTGTATGCGCCCTTAAAAATGGTTAAGATGGTAAATTGTATGTTATGTATCTTTTACAATTTAAAACAACCAAGAGCGTAATAGCCCTGGCCAGTGTGGCTCAGTTGGTTGGGCGTCATCCCCTGCACCTAAAGGTTGCTGGTTCAGTTCTCTGTCGTGGCATATGCCCAGGTTACAGGTTCGATCCCAGGCAGCTGATCGATAACATTATTAAATTGTAATTGCTATTAAAAAGTAGTTGCTATTTTGTTCCACTTTTGTCTTCTAGACATTTAGATGGAGGATTCGATAATGCAGAGAAAAACCTGGATATCTCAACCCTCAGTGTGGACCAGCGGTGTGGGCATCACCTGGGAGCCTATTGGAAATGAAAAATCTCGGGCCCCACCCCAGACACAGTCCCCGGGGATTCCCACCCATGTTAAAGTGTAAGAGCTCCTGGATATCTAAGCAACATCCCTCCAGACTTCTGTAGGGAATATCGTACCTCAGGCATGTATCACATCCGGTCTGCTATGGAAGCCAGTGCCTATGATTTCTTTCCAGGCTGGGAACTCCTGGGAGGTATACACCAAGCATTGTGCATGGCCCTGGATCTCTCATTGCATCAAGCACAATGTCAGGAAGCAGGAGACCTGGGTTTCGGTCCTGATCCTGCCATTTGCGGGCTGTGTATGTTGTGTCCTCTGCGAGAGGATTCTCACGCCTTCCAAAGGCCCCGCCCCGAATCTGACTGCTGGAACTGAAGATGGTGGTAGGTTTCTAGTTTATTCCCAGGCTCCATCTAGGAGGAGGCACGTGGCGGGTGGAAGGAGGAAGGTGATAACCAGTTCAGAGTGGCTGATGCCCAGGGCATATAAAGGGCTGAAGTTACTCAGAACAGCTGCCCTAAGGCTGTACCAAGGCAGATGGAGACCCAGCGGCCTCTCTGTCACCCTCTGAGGTCGGCGCTAGTACCACTCCTGTTTTCACAGGTAAGGAAACAGCCCCGAGAGGGAAGTGACTGGCCCAAGCGTTCACAGGCTCCTGCATGTCATTTTAGGAAACACAGAGCCCAAGAGGCTCAGGCTGGGGCTGCTGCAAGGCCAGGGACAGAGGCTTAGACTCAGGACAGGCCTACCTGACCTGTTCCCCAGGCTTTTCCGGAAGATTCCAGCTTTGCCTGAGGTTCCCATCGGTGTAAAAAGCAAGCCGATGTCATCATGGGAGAAGCATGATAAGGACCCTCCCTGCAGACTTCCCCCGAAGCGGGGGCCACAGATGGAGCTGTGAGGAACGCATTGCCAGGGCCTAGGCGGCTTCCGAGGCTCCACACCTTCCAGGGGCCATGGAACCGGGGCGGGGGCGGGGGGGCACTGTACTCTTCAGGCAGAAAGACTCAGTTCAAGATGATCTCCCTGGTTCAAAGGCCCCCAAAGCCAGCTATGAACAGGGAATAGCAGAGTTTGGGAAAAGATGCAGAGCAGGGAAGAAATCTCCCACGTGGCGTGGAGTCATGGCTGCCTGAGCCAAATCGTGTGCCAAGTGTTCTCGTGTGTGACTCTGGGGTGGGGTAAGACTTGCATCAGTCTGTTATTTTATTTTTCAATTCAGCAAAAGGCTGGGAGATTGGGATGTGAGGGAAGGGATGCAAAGCAAAGGTCTGCCAGCGTGTCAAAGATTTGACACCTGAGTCTCTGATTTCTACAAGAGGTTTGTGAACACAGACTCTTCGCATGGTATCCCAATTGGGTTCCCTCTATTAGCTAATCATTATTCATAACCAGGGATTAATTTGTGAAAGGCTTCTCCCTCTGATCCCTAGTACCCCATTCAGAGTTCAGCGTTTTTCTTCATTTTACATTTTATTTTTTTTCTCCAGTTATGATGGCTTAGTGCTTTCTCTTTGTTCTTCCTCAACTTGTTCACTGAAATCCTGGCTGGCAGTTCTATCAGCAGAACTACAAAACCAAAAAGGCAACAGAATTTTAGAGCTTTTCCTGCGCCCCCCAAGGAAGCAGGGGAAGGGGGAGGGGACATGAAAAAGAAGGCAGGGTCTGGAGCCACACAGACCAGAGTCCAAATCCCAGCTCTGGCATCGTTAGCTGTGTGACTATGAACAAATCACTCATCTGTAAAATGGGATCACAATGCCGGCCAATGTAAGAAGGATATTGGGTAATAAATGAATGGAACTGTGATGCCAGACATGTGGTGTGCTCTCAACTCATCATCAAAATATCACTGTGATGATCACCAATCGCTTGATTAGACTCTAGGCCTTCCACATGGCCATGGACACTACCTGAAGATGTGGTCAGAAGCCATGTCCCTGCCACCTCAAGTGGCCCAGCCTCTCTGACTAATGGGGAAGGGAGGAGGAGCTGGGTTGGCAGCAGGCAGAATGTCTGCTCCTCAGCAGTAACAATGACAAGAGCTGTCATGTATTGGGCACTCACGACTAGTAATTCTGGGATAGGCAGTGTTAACAGTTATCCACTCATTTCGTCCTCACAGTCACCCTAGGAGGTAGGCACTACGTCACTCCCATTTTCACGGGTAAAGAAGCAACTCAGAGGGGTTATTAAGTCATTTGCCTAAGCTCCCGTAATGCTAGTGAGTGCCAAACTCGGGATAGCAAGAATGGTGGTTTCTATGTACCAGGAACACAAGTGCCCAGGGCTTTTTTGTGTGGTCGTACGGGTTGTTCACGGCACAGGAGTGCCTGGCAAAACGGGCAAGTTGAGCCACCAGAGGCCCTGTGAATGCTTCACGTGTATTCCCTTCCTTAACCCCCACAACAGCTCTGTGGGCTAGATGTCAACATCCCCATTTTATAGAGGAGGGAATCCAGGCCTAGAGCGTTCAGGTCACTTTGTAATAAAGTGATAAAACGAGGATTTGAACCCGATGCCACGGCCCATACCACTAGGCCGCTGTACTGGCCCTATCCCTAGGTGCTCAATAGATGAACGAAGGAAAAATACACAATGGTCTGACTTTCGCATTAAAAAATATGGCAGATCCAATGAGGCCCCGGGGCTATGGAGGCCTTCAGTAAAGTTGCAGAAACACAATCGTTCAGGAATTTGCTCCAAACCATGTGACCTTATGCTTGTGAAACATTTCGGTAGCTCAGTTTCCTCGTTCAAAAGTGAAAGTAGTAGTTAAAGGGACATTTCTCCTAGCTGTTTGCAAAGCGTGCATGCATATGTAATCTGCTTCGCATCAATCACTGGAGAAAGGCATGACTGTCCTTTTGCCCAGGGAGAGAGTAGGATGCTCAGGGTCACACAGCGAGTAGGGCAGAGTGGAGACCGGAAAGCAGGGCTCCCGACGCCCAGTCCCATGCTCGGTCTGGGGCTCCTTGCTAAGGACCTTAGAACTTATGGAGAACCCACAGCCTGCCCGGTGGCCCAGACATCACACAGTGCACGTGCCAGTCAGGTGGTACTGGAGACCGACATTGATCACATGACCACACTGAGTTCTTTCGGAAGAAGACACGGCAGAGAGGAGCACCATGGAGGAGTCTTTGCTTGGCTCTCATGTCTAAAAACAAAACCTCTGGCTTCGCAGGAGCTTGGGCAGCCCAGGTGACAGCCTTGGGTAACGTAAGCTTTTCCAGGGCTGCCTTGGGAAGGGAGGATGACCTGGGAGCACTGCGGGAGAGGCCCCTCCTGGCGTGGCCAGGTTCAAGGGAAATAGCATCTGTGAAAGCACTTTGTAAAGCAGTGTGGTCCAAGTGGAGAGTGCTGTTGTTTTTCCTCTGTGGAACTGGGTGGTGGGGGGTGGAGTGACTGACTCCCTCTGTGCTCAGATGAGGGACTTGCCCATCCTCTGATGAAATGTGGCTGCTGCTCCCATCCCAGCCGGGTACCTTCCAAAACACACACATGCCTGTGCACTCTCTTCCTGCCTCACCAATAACAACCCACCACTATCTCCAGCTCTGCAGATCCCACTCTGCACAGGCTGTTAAGCCCCTGTGCACAAGGCCCCTTCTTGGCTGTGGGTTTACTACTCCTGATATGGGGCAGCGTCTGTGGATGATGGGGGGGGGGGGGGGGGAGGGGAGAGGGAGAAAGATACAGACCTTCCAGCGATTGCCGCACTCATTGCATAAGACAAAGGTAGTCATGGGTTCATCAGCACTGCGTGTCTGCACCTGAGACAGAGAGAGGCCCACTCATGAAGTCACTCCCCTGCTCTAGGACCTGCCTCAGTTCCCACTGTCTGCAGAAGTGGATCCAAGTCCCAGAGCTTAGCACTGTTGTTCCCACCCCACTTTGGCAAGCCCTTATCACTGAGAACTCTCTAATGTATATTTTCCTCTCCTGTAGGCCCATCAGCTCACCTTCAGTATCTCACTGGCTCAACCTGATGTTGGCACTTCCACTCTTGTTGATCCTTCTGAACTGATCTCTCTTCTCTTGCCTCAAGACTCATCTCCTACAGGAAGTATTCCCTGACTCACCTCTGAACATGCTCGATTAGGTGAGCTGGAAGCACCCCTAGGGATCACTTAGTTCATTCCTTACTTTATAGGTGGTAGAACTGAGGCCAGAGAGGAAAAAAGATTTGAAGATCATGGGGACTATTTAATGTAATGGTTTTTTTTTTTAGTTTCTCACCTCCTTACCCAAACCAGTCAGGTGCAGATTTCCCACAGCAAATCTCTGGCATTTCCAGATTTAAAGATTGCTGTTCTGATTTTCTTTTTGAATATATTTTATTGGTTTTTTACAGAGAGGAAGGGAGAGGGATAGAGTTAGAAACATCAATGAGACAGAACATTGATCAGCTGCCTCCTGCACACCCCCTACTGGGGATGTGCCCGCAACCCAGGTACATGCCCTTGACCAGAATCGAACCTGGGACCTTTCAGTCTGCAGGCCGACGCTCTATCCACTGAGCCAAACCAGTTAGGGCTGTTGTTCTGATTTTCTATAAATGGCCATGACATATAGCACGTGGTTACTTTGCTGACACTCAGCTATGAATGATGTCAGCTGGGAGTCCCCGGGGTGGGAGGTAGTCCCTGGGCTAATGAGGGAGCCCGGCAGCCGACCAGGAGGATGCAGCTTAGCACCGCCTCGTCCCTGGAGAGCAATGGCACCTGGAGGAAGGAGAGCACTGGGGCTCCTCTGTGCAGAGAAACGTTGCTGATGGGCAGTGTACTTCTGGGGGGAAGCCAGGCGCAGGACGCACACCCTCCACACGAGAAGTGCTCAGAGGAGAGCAGGAGCTTGCACAAACATATCGGAATTCCTGAATCGGGGTTCTCCGAGGGGCGATTCCGGAATGGCAAGGCTGACTGTATTTCTGCTGTAGCCACAGATCCCCACAGGCAAGGTGCTCCTGATACACCTGCTTGCTGAGCAGATGGAGGAGTGAATAGAGTTCCAGAATGACTGGGTATCAATTAGAATCCAAGAACACTGGTGCCCCAAGGGCATAATATGTGCCACCCAGAAACAGCAGGCGGTTCTCTGGTTTAAAGTCTCCCAGAGAAGGGGCCTCCATGCCTTACGTGGCTCCCCATACAGGGGCAATGGTCTTCATCCTCAGCACTCGGGGCTAAAACCCTTTGGCTTTGCACACAAAGTTGGCTGTGATGCAGGCAGAAAGGTCTAGATCTAGACTTATTGCTGTCTCTGTCACTGACCATCTTTGCCATCTTGGACAAAGCTGCACAGCTTGCCCCCTGTCTGGGCCTCAGTTTCCCTGTGTGCAAAATGAGAGAGCTGAGTTTTATATTGCTACGTTCCCTCCCAGCCATCTGTGACTCTACAGTTCTGTGCCCTGTGAGTCTGGTTCCTCTTAGTCTTGCTGCAGGTACAGCCAGAACATGCTGGCCGAGCCTCACAGACACAAATCTGGGTGGTTGTATATGCAGAATGCCATTTTCTAGAAGCCATAGGACCCTAGCTGATGTTGCTCAGTGGTTAGAGTGTTGTCCTGCGCACCGAAGAGTCGTGGGTTCGATTCCTGGACAAGGGCACGTACCTGGGTTGCAGGCTCAATCCCTCATGTGGGAGGCAACCATTCAATGTGTTTCTCTCACATCGATGTTTCTCTCTCTCTTGTCTCTCTCCCTCCCTCCCTCCCCCTCCTTTCCCCTATCTCTGAAAAAGCAATGGAAAAAATATTCTTGGGTGAGGATTAACAAAAACAAAACAAACAGGAGCCATGGGTTCATATTGGTGTACCAAGACTTGTCCTTTTCTCTGCAGCCTGGAGTTTTAACTCTTCCCCCCTCTGGCTCTTTCCTGAGCTCTCTCTGGTTCTCCATCTCTGTGCCCCTGTGGCTTCCTCCCCCTCCTCACCTTACCTGGTTATAGGTACAATTCTTCTTCTTGCATTTCTTGCACTGGAAGAGGCCAGTGGTGGTGCCGCCCGTTTTGGCCATCTGGTGCTCACGGATAGCCTCCTGGGTCATGGCGTTCCTCAATTCCCGCAGCTCGTCACTGGCCATTTCCTGGAGAGAAACAAGTTTGTCCTTCAGGGCCGGGAGTCCCGGGTGCCCTGCCCCATACCTGGTGTCTAGGGAGCCTGAACAGAGGAGGGGAACCTGCTGGATTAAGTACAAGGAGCTGGAGGGAAGCCTGGACTCCTGGCCCTGCCTTCGCAGGGAAAAGGCCATTCCCATTGGGTGGAGAGGCAAACCTGGGGGGGTCTGGTGGGCAAGTGCAGAAGGGCGTGTGCGGGAGAGCAGAAGGTAAACTGTTTCTGCCCCCGATTCAACACTCTGGGGCACATTTCCTCAGACCTGGTGCTTACCCTGCCTGCCTGGACCTTGGGCACCTGCCTGAGCCTTCCTGCTTGAGCTGACTTGACCAGTGACCACCTGATCTATGATGTGCTCCTTATCCATCTAGTCTGGACATGACCCAGGCCTGCCCGAGCTGTGATCACTGCCCAGCCCATTCTGCCTGTGGGGACCTGGTCTCACCATGACTTGCTGTTGCTGTCCCCACCCACGCGGGACCTGAAGCACCTGGGCTCACACCACTAACTGCTCACCTGTGAGTGCATCAGAACATCGTTAAGATCCTACAGACCAGACTCTCCTGTCTTGTGTCATCTCAGTGTCCGCATTGTCTAGGGCAGTGGTCGGCAAACTGCGGCCCCTTGAGTGTGGCTCTTCCACAAAATACCACGTGCGGGCGCGCACGTACAGTGCGACTGAAACTTCGTGGCCACACTCAAGGGGCCAAAGAGCGCATGTGGCTCGCGAGCCGCAGTTTGCCGACCACTGGTCTAGGTCCTTCCTTTCTTTATCCTTCTCCCTGGCCATTTGACTGCCCTTAAACCTCTGCCAGATGAGAACAGAGAGGGGGTCACTCAAACCAGAGTCCTAGGGAAGGTTGGTATGGGGGAAGGAGGAAGGCAGAGGCTGATGCTAAAATGAGTGAGGATCTGGGAGTGGCTCAACATTTCCACTGTTGCTTTCTAACCTGACTCCTTCAGCCACGGAGAGCAGAGCTGGCACACAGGTCCTATAGTTTAGTGACCACTAAATCTAATGCTGACCACTGCGCTATAACCACTTGGGCTTCTTGTCAAAATGCAGATTCCTAGGAACCGAAAACTCGAAGGGCAGGCCCAGGAATATGCATTTCTACTAGTGTCCCCAAGTTACTCTGGTGCACACAAATGTTTAAATTCTATGTTAAATTCAAGGAATAGGTTCTAACCAACAACGGGGTAAAGCACATCAGCCAAGGCCATATACTGGTAAGCAAAAAGCAGCTGATTTTAATTTGGGGGCAATTTCCCAGAGCATAATGCATTTGTTCATTCAAAATCTATGGGACGCTAATTTATTGAATGTCTAACTGCATTGGTGTGCTGGTGAACCGGGTTTGACCATAGGGGTGGCTGATTTGTAGCATTTATCTATTTCCATAGTGTAAATATTTCCATCAGGGCCAATTTCAAGCGACTAATGTGGATGTTGCTGAATGCAGAGCTGGGAGTAGCTACACATAATCCTGTCTCCTGAGCTGGTTGGAGCTGGTTTCAGAACACCACTGCCTCTAAGCCAGGGGTGGGCAAACTTTTTGACTCGAGGGCCACAATGGGTTCTTAAACTGGACCGGAGGGCCAGAACAAAAGCATGGATGGAGTGTTTGTGTGAACTAATATAAATTCAAAGTAAACATCATTACATAAAAGGGTACGGTCTTTTTTTTTTTTTTTTTAGTTTTATTCATTTCAAACAGGCCAGATCCGGCCCTCAGGCTGTAGTTTGCCCAGGGCTGCTCTAAGCCCTCAAGATAAGATTTGGTTCCTGTCCCCAGGTAATGCTAGTCTGGTCTAGTAGCCTAGCATTCACACAGGATAGCAAGATAGCTTATGAAGTGTTAAAAGCATATAAAATGCAGGGAAAGCCCCCACCCCCAGTGTGGGGTTAACTGCTTGGGGGCAGGAAAGACTCATTAAAGAAACTGACACCTTAACCAATCTTGAAAGATAAACAAACTTCCAGGGCACATTCTAGACTTAGCGAATAGTCCTTAGCTCATAGCAAAAGTTCAGAGGACAGCCTGGCCAGTGTGGCTCAGTGGCTGAACATTCGACCTATGAACCAGGAGGTCCAGGTTTGATTCCTGGTCAGGACACATGCCTGGGTTGTGGGCTCAGTCCCCAGTGTGTGGGGTGTAGGAGCCAGCCAATGATGCTCTCTCATCGTTGATGTTTCTCTCTCCCTCTCTCTCTCTGTCTCCCTTCCTCTCTTAAATCAATAAAAAAAAATTTTTTTTAAGGAAATGAAACTTAAAAGATCAATAACATGTTTGGGGAAGGGTATATAGAGTGGGGCTCAGGGCGAGGAGTGTGGGAGACATGGCTGAGGGTCAGATTGTAGAAAGACAGTCTTATGTGCCACCTAAAGAATAAAAACAGAAAAATATTCTATCCACTCACCCACAAATCCATTTACCTAGCTCTGCCCTGACTCAGTGAGCAGACAAAATCCCTCTCCTGTGGGACCGACAGTATGTCCACGCAACAGTTCTAATGGGTATCTCAGACTCTACTCCATTCTTTGACGTGTCTGGGTGGAGAGGAGGCATGAGGGAATCAGGTGGACAAGGAAAGAGACACAGAAAGGGAGTTAGGGAGACAGGGACGTGGAGAGGGGCTTGGATCCCCATGGGCCTCCCCTGTCCCAGGCCTTCCCTGACAGCACCTGCCTGTCCTCTGAGCCCAGCACTGCACGCAGCCCACACAATGCTGTTATTTTTCTTATTGGAGCAAAAATGGTCCTATATTTCTTATAGAAACCTCCTGCCTGGAGCAAAAGGTGACCTGAGGAAGATCTCCTTGGCATCCATGTTGGCTGAGTTGCTGGCAGGGGTTCCTTGGCGGCGGGCCCTGGCAGTCCCTTCTCAAGGGCCTGCTAGATTCCTGGCCTGCTCCCCTTGGTCTGGTCAGCCTCTTTTTTGGGCCTGGGTTAATCACCCGATTCTCTTGCCCTGTTCTAGTGAACAGCCCTTGGGTGGGGCCCGATCTCATCCACGTGTCTGGCTTGGCCAGTTGCTTTGCTGGGACTTCTGGGGCTTGTCTCTGGCCTAATCCGGACGCTCAGCTCTGTTCTAACCTCCAGCTTCTGGGAACTTGCTGGGTTTGGCTCAAACTTGTGCCAAACCTTGCTCCTGGTTCCCCTGGGCTCTGTTTCCCAACATGCTCTGGAATGGCCTGTAACACAGACTCTGGATAGCATCCCACAGCACACACACAGAGAAGCAGCGTGACCCCAGGGCCACGGGTGCGGGACAGAGGAATAAACGCAAGGCTGGGTTTCCAGAAAGGTCACAGCTACACCTTGCAGGGAAGGAGCATGTGCCTAAAGCCAAGTTGCAGTGGTAACCATGGGCATAGATTGCTAGTTGCCTAAAAAGATCAGATATTTAAAATTAAGCAGAAAGACAATCCTGGTCCACTGGCCTAGTTCCCCATTTTATCTGAAAGCTGGGGATATTATCTTCCTTATTTTGGGTATTTGAGGAAGTCAGTTAGCTTCCCTCTATTAGCTTCTCAGAAAAACATACATGCACACTACATAACAGGCACACACCACTTACATATGCCACACGTACCCTAACCACACACACCATACACACATAGGCTAAATACACACATCACACATCATATACACACACACAAAGGCCCACTCTTGCCAAGAGTTTCAGCAGATTCCCAGATACCCTGAGGCACACCCAAACTCCAGATGTCATGCATTTTCCCTCCCCTTCTCGGGGCCACTTCCCTGACTAGTGCTTCGTGTGCCATCTCCAGGTGCTGTGGGGAATCCCTCTGTTAGCCGTGGCAGTAAAGAGCCGCTTGTACCTGGGGATGTGTAAAGATCTTTACACCCTCATCTGTCACTTATAAGTTGTGTGTGACCTCAGTTTTCTCATCCATAAAATGAGGATACTAGCCCGGCCAGCGTGGCTCAGTGGTTGAGCATTGAACTATGAGCCAGGAGGTCACAGGTTTGATTCCCAGTCAGGGCACATGCACAGACTGGGGGCTCGATCCCCAGTAGGGAGCGTGCAGGAGGCAGCCAATCAATGATTCTCTCTCATCATTGATGTTTCTCTCTCTCTTCCTCTCCCTTCCTCTCTGAAATCAATAAAAATATCTATTTTAAAAGATCAGAATACTATTTCCTCTTTCATAGCATTGTGCTGAGGGTTACATGAAATGGTTGGTGAATGGGCCTTTTGTACACTAATTCTGAGGAGGGCTTTTCATATATTAATCTTCTAAATTCATTTAATGCTTATGAGATAGCCATTATTATTATTATCATCCCATTTTACAGATGAGAAAACTGAGGCACAGCGAGGTTAAGTGGCTTGCCTAAGATTACACAGCTAAGTGGTATAGGCAGAATTCAAACTCAAACAGGCTTGTTCCCTTTTCCTTCCCTTACTGACCCTTTTAAGCTGGAGCAATCCTTCCTTCCTCTAAGTCCCCACGATGCCTCTATCATGGCACTTACACCGGTTTTACACATACTTGTAAGTATATCAGTCTCCCCACCTTGGACTGTGCTCCATGTAGACAGAGACTCCTGTTCTGGCTTGGGCCCAGAGCAGTAATGGGCTACAGGCAGAGGAGGGAGGCAGATAACCAAGCAGTGAAGAGTGAAACTCTGAGACCCAACAGCTCGCCTCCTGGCTTGAACATTTTCTAGATGTGCTTATAGGCAAATCTGTTAACTCCTCTGAGCCTCAGCCTCCACATCTGTAAAATGGGGATAATAAACACTCCCACCCCAGTGGGTGTGAAGATAGAATTGGCCAGGGTGCCTAAAGTGCCCAGCACAGTGCCTAATGCGTATTAGCCGTGTCCACCATCCTGATGGTCCAGAAGCCTTGAGAGGCTGGGAGTCCGAGATGGTCTGACCGTAAGAGCTCCCTGGCTCATCTTTTATGGAGTCACAAGCCACTGCCTCTCAAACTTGGACAAAGCTGGAGGGGCCTGGCCTCCCACCCCACTGTGCAGAGGTCCCAGCCTGGCCCTCACCTCTGCTGTCATCTTGGCAATGAGGCCGGTGGAGATGGCCCCACTGAGCACGTTCCGCCGCAGGCCAGGGTTCCTGGGGTCCTTGAGGTTGCTGATTCGGCTGCGCACGCGGTTCCGGTACTTCATATCCGTGCTCTTGAGCTCCTGGTAGATATGTGACATGGTCAAGGGCCAGCCCAGCTGCTCATAGAGGGGAGGATGGGGAACCTCTCCTGGAAGCCTGAGGAGATCCAGGGCCATCTCTTCCTCTCCTTGGACTTGTACAGGGTCGGGCACTTCTGTGGCATTTGAGGGAATTTCAGTAGGCATTTGGGGTCAGCCATGTGCAGGGGACAGGAGACAGCTTCTAAGGTTACAGCAAGCACTGTGGTGTCCGGGACTCCGGGAAGGGGCAGCCCAGGTTTGTCTGAGCCTCTTGTATGACCTCAGGTGATTCACGTGACCTCTCTGTGCCTGACTTTCCTTATTTATAAAATACGGGGCTGTTATGAGGATTCAGCAATCAAAGCTGCATGATGCACTAGCGTGGTGTCTGGGACATAGCAAGAGTTCAACATTCAGGGGCTGTTATGAGGATAATGATGAAGGTTACCTCTAGTTACCTGAGGGTTGTGAGTCCGGCTGGCAGAGAAAAACAAGATAGGAGCCACGTGTTTAAGGCTCTAAGAATACTGCAATAAATCAGTTGCTGAACTTTGTTTGATCCAGTGCTCCCAGTTCTCTGTCATCATTCCCTGGAATCTACTTTGGGAATTGCTGGTCATTAATGGGTGAGGAAGCGGAGGCTTAGGAAGAATGAAGGCCCTTGCTTGAGGTCACAGGCAAATTCCCGGCAGAGACAGGGCTGGATGCCAGAGCCCCTCCTAATGGTAATGCTCGCTGCTCAGCCAGCAGGAAGTCGCCACTGGCCACGGATCACACTGACTGCTCTGTCCAGATGCCGTATCCCAGACAGGCCTCCTGCTCCCCCTCTGGAGGAGCTCAGGGAACACAGCCGAGTGTGCTTGGTCTCCTAAGCCAAGGAGACTCAGGAAGATGAGGCCTTTGCTGGGTAAAGCCAGAGACGAGAAAGAGACTGCGGGGAATGTAGAAAAATGGAAACAGCTGACTTGCTTGGGAAGGAAGGCGGTATTATTTCTGTTTTTGTTTTAATGTTGTTTGTACAATAAAAGTGTAAAAAGAAAGAATATGCCAAAATGCATTTGAAAGCCAAAACGTATGTTTAAAAATCTGTGTTTGGGATTCCTGGAGGTGTGGATCTGCTCATGTGGGGACAGGAGGGCTGGCAGTACTTCCACCAGCTCCTTCCCGACTGTTTCCTGGATCACAGGGGAGGACAAGGTAGAGCAGAGCGCGGACCTGGGTGGCACTGACCCCTCAACGGAGCACACGTGAGCCCCACAGCTGCTATTTCGTCCAGGGTCGCTCTGAAGAGGACACAGGGTCAATGTGGCTCTGATTTCCTCTCCTTCAGTGACCGACATTCAGGAGGAAGAAAACACAGAGGAAAGGCCAGCGGAACGAGACACTAGATCACCCACCTTTGTTTCAAACTGGGAAGGGACCTCCTTGGAGGGACAACTGTCCAGAGAAAACAAAGAGGAAGCCCATGCTCCGTGTTCTGAGTGAGTGAGAAATTATGAGTATGCATTTGGTGAGATGCTGGGTCGCTCAAGGGTGGCTAATAATCAAACGATGGTGGAGAGAAACTCCCAGAAGATGTGTTGGAGGATATTAGTGTGGGCCTCAGGCAGGAAGGAGATGGAAGCAGGCAAGTCTGTTGTCTGCAGATTGGCCCCTACCTCTCCCTGACTCCAGCTGGCTCCCCAGGGAAAGCCCAAGAGGGTCACTCGTACCTCAGTGTGACACTCAGAGGCCCTCTCTCCTGGGGATTCTGTCCGCTTCCCTCCACACCTCTTGGACATGCAAAGCTTTGTCTCCAGTAAAAGAAATCCCAGCATTCACTCAGTGGGGCACAGCGCCGAGGGGTTTTTTCCCTCAAAGAGGGAAATCTTTTGGTGCAATAGGCCCGTATCACACAGGTAGGTGGTCACCTCCTTATGGAACGACCTCAGGATGTGGAATCCAAAGACCAAGGTTTTCAGTCCAGCTCTGACATCAGTAGTTCCTGAGCCTCAGTTTCCTCATCTGAGAAATGGGAACGACAGTCCCTGCTTCACAGAGATGGTTGTGAAAATTAACAGAGGTAGGAAGTGTCAGTTGCCCATCACAGGGCTTGGAACATATTGGGGAGTGAAAAATGGGAGCTGTTATCTTCAGCAGTTGGAAGAGGGGGGAGGGCTGAGTGTGAGAAATGCGGTCCTTCTCTGTCTACTCACCTACTTGACGTCACACACTAGGCATGTTATGACATAGACTGTCTGGCACAGACACTGAGCCTTCAGGTTCAGGAATCACACTTTCTGGGTTCCAGTCTCAACGATGTCACTACTATTTGCTGTGTGAGCTTTGGCAAGTGACTCAATCTCTCTGAGCCTCAGTTCCCTCACCTGAGAAACAGGATTGATGAGGAAACCTACCTCGTAGACTGTTCTCAACACTGAATGAAGTACTGCTCATACACAGCTCAGCATGAGGCCGGCAGGTGCAAGACTTAATAAATATTTGCTAGAATCAAGAACTCTGGTTCGGGGGACGAGCAGGGGGCTGTCCGGAGCCCTTTCCCTCCCTGCTCACTGTCCTGGGTCCCCTGTACTTGGAACACCTGCTGCTGGACGGTCCAGGCACCCACAGCCTTGGCAAAGCTCAAGGATATGATCTTCAATTTCTGATGCCATCTTGTCGCAGTTGACTCCATAGTCCTTGTAATCATCTAAAAGAGATTGGGGAACACAGGCATCAGCCAGGCATGACCTTGGCAGTGAGGCCTGCTTGTACCAAGGACTACAGCATCCTGAACCCTCCCATGGCACTGAGAAAGGCCACATCTCATCTGCCCCTGGGAAGCCCTTCCCTCCCCATCCCCGGCCCAGGCCTTCTCACCATCCGCCTTCAAGGCCGCCGAGAGCATCTCCACACACTTGTCCCGGACAGAGTCCCCTGTGAGGTAGCAGGATGCCAGGAGGCAGATGGAGGGGGCAAAGGTGGGGCTTGAGGGGCTGCTGGGTGTTTTGGGGGAGGTCTCCGCTTTCGATTTGCTGCTGTTTGATCTGAGGATGACAATCAGTAATCGACTTTCTGATAATAAGCAAATAAAGCATTTATTGAGCAATGATCCCTTTAATCTCATAACAAGCCTATGAGGTAGGAACTATTTTAGGTACTTGATATGGATCATCTCATTTAATTCTCATAACCCCATGAGGTTGATACTATTCTTTTTTTTTTTTTAATACTCAACTGAACTCAAACCATGACTAGCTACAGTACTAATATGAAGTTAACATGCAAACTGTTTTCTGGGGGTTTTAAAATATGTTTTTATTGATTTCAGAGAGAGGAAGGGAGCCGGAGAGATAGAAACATCAATGAGAATCATTGATTAGCCGCCTCCTGTACGCCCCCTACTGGGGGTCAAGCTTGAAACCCTGGGATCAAACCAGTGACCTCTTGGTTCATGGGTCAATGTTCAACCACTGAGCCACCCTGGCTGGGCTAAAGATGCATTTTAAATAATGATACTCCGGTCACACATCCGGAAACCAGTAGGACCAGAATGAAAACCCAGGCAGTTGAACTCTAGTACCCAGGATCTTCACCTCCCACTGTGCTCTACTGGTTACAGAACGGTGTAACAATGCCAAAAACTATATCCATTAGGGACTGCAAGAGCTCCTCTCTCTCTCTCTCTCTCTCTCTCTCCCTCTCTCTCAGCTCTCATTGAACCATTTATTCACTCATTCAATAAATAGTTCAATAAATATTAATTAGGCACCTATTCTCAGGTACTGTGCTGAGAACAAGGGATAAAGCAGGCAAGGCAGAAAAGCTCCCTCCCTCAAGAAACTTATAGTCTACTGACTAGTGAATGCACCACCACTTAAGAGTGCCGGCTCTTACCATGTGCCAGGAACGGTGCTAGGCACTGTAGGAGCACTTTCTAATTTACTCCTCACAGTAGTCCTAGGAGGTAAATACTGTTGGCATCCCCATTTGCAGCTGAGGAAACAAACCTAGAGTTATATCACTTGAGATGTGAACTCAGGCCTGTCTGATTCCAACCCTAACACTCCTTTTTTTTTTTTTTTTAAAGCATGTTTTTATTGATTTTGGAGAGAAAGAGAGGAAGGGCAAGGGAGAGAGAGGGAGCTGCCTCCTGCATGCCCCCTACTGGGGATCGAGCCTGAACGTGCCCTGATTGAGAACTGCACAAGCGACCTCTGGGTGCATGGGGTCGATGCCCAACCAATGTAGCCACACCAGCCAGGGCCTAACCCTAACACTCTTAACTCCTATGATACACTGCCTAAGAACGATCCCATTTTGGTTTTGGCTTAAAAAAAAAAACAACCCCCACAAATAAATAAATAATAAAATACAATACTGAACTGTGTGGCTTAAACAACAGAAATTTACTTCTCACGGTTCCAGGGACTGGGAAGTCCAGGACCAAGGTGCTGGTCAGTTTGGTTGCATGTGAGGGCTCTGCTTCCTGGCTTGTAGACGGCCACCTTCTCGCTGTATCCTTACGTGGCAGGGAGAGAGCGCGAGTGAGCTCTCAGATCTCCTCCTCTAAGGACACAGCTCCTATGGGATCTGCTTCACCCATCTGACCTCTTTTAACCTTAATTACCTCCATAAAGGCCCTGCTTCCAAATTCAGTCACAGTGAGCTTCAACATATGAATTTCGGGAAGGAGGAGTAGATAACATTCAGACCGGAACACCATGTTAGTAACAATGATCTCTCTGAGATGGGATTATAGGAGATTTTAATTTTCTTCTTTTGCTTATACATGTCTTCTAAATCTACGAGAAATATATCTACTTTAATAATGAGAAACACTTTTTTAAAAAACATTTGACAATTATGAGTGGTAACTGTGCTGATGGCTCGGACAGGCTTCCCGTCTTCCTGTTATTAAGGAGCTGCCAGCAGCCCTCGCCGGTTGGGCTCAGTGGATAGAGCGTCTGCCTGTGGACTGAAGGGTCCCAGGTTTGATTCCAGTTAAGGGCACATGCCCAGGTTGTGGTCTCGATCCCTAGTTGGGGGCATGCAGGAGGCAGCCAATCAATGATTCTCTCTCATCATTGATGTTTCTATCTCCTTCTCCCTTTCTCTCTGAAATCAATAAAAGTGTATTTAAAAATATATATATAGCCCTGGCTGGTTTGGCTCAGTGGATAGAGCGTCGGCTTGTGGACTGAAGGGTCCCAGGTTCGATTTCGGTCGAGGGCACATGCCCGGGTTGTGGGCTCGATCCCCAGTGGGGGGCGTGCAGGAGGCAGCCGATCAATGATTCTCTCTCATCATTGATGTTTCTGGCTCTCTCTCCCTCTTCCTTCCTCTCTGAAATCAATAAAAATATATTTAAAAAAATATATATATAGCCGAAGCCGGTTTGGCTCAGTGGATGGAGCGTCGTCCTGCGGACTGAGGGGTCCCAGGTTTGGTTCCGGTCAAGGGCATGTACCTGGGTTGCGGGCACATCCCCAGTGGGAGATGTGTAGGAGGCAGCTGATCGATGTTTCTCTTTCATCGATGTTTCTGACTATCTCTCTCCCTTCCTCTCTGTAAAAAATCAATAATATATATACACACACACATTAACCTCAATGAATAACAGTAGCCAGAAAACTTGAAATACACAATGACAACCTGTTTTATATATTTGGTAAATCTTAATTCATTTAAAATTATGAAATATCTCTTCTTTCTCATGCTAAAAAATTTTGTTACATATATTTTACCACAATATTTAAAAAAATATTTCATATGTGTCTATTGATTTTTTTAGAAAGAAAGGAAGGGAGAAGTATAGAGAGATAGAAACATCAATGAAAGAGAAACATCGATCAGCTGCCTCCCACACACCCCCTACTGGGGATTGAGCCCACAACCCAGGCATGTGCCCTGACTGGGAATCGAACTGGCGACCTCCTGGTTCATGGGACAATGCTCGACCAACTGAGCTGCACCTGCCAGGCTCATGGCTTTCAATTATTTTCAGCATAAAGTCACACTCCTCATTGTGGCTTCCCTGTCCCCCCACATCGGCCCCTGCCTGCCCTCTGACATGATCTCATGCTGAGCTCCTCTCACTGTTCACTGAAGCCTCTACTGCCCTCTTGCTTTCTGTTCCCTAAACACTCCTGTCCTCTCACCACAGTGCCTTTGCACAGATGGCCCCTCCTCCCAGGAGGCTCCTCCTCCAGCTTTTCCTATGACGGTTCTTTCCCACCAGTCAGGCCTCTGCTCAAATATCACATTCTCAGGGAGGCTTCCTTCCCTGCCCGCCCCAGCCAAGCAGACTGTCTCTGCCCTATAACTCTCCAGCACATGACCTAATTTCTTGCATTCATAGCACATATCCAAATCTATAATTAACTTGTTTATGTGTTTATAAACATTGTCTGCTTTCACCTCCAGAATACAGGTTCCATCGTAGAGGAACCCCATTGGCTGGCTCAACACTGTCTTCCAGCACCTTTAACAGCACTCTAGGTGGGTACTTGGTGAACCTTTGTTGATGAATGAATGCAGAATGAGATGAGGGAGCTGCCACAGAGAGATGAAAGGTGCATTCAACAGGTTTAGGCAGAGATGAGCTGAGTGGGGGGCAGGTCCTCTTTGGAAGGCCAGTGACCTACGAGAAGGATCTCTCTCTGAGCCAGTGTCTGTCAACAACTACGACCTGGACCATCTCCTACAACTGTGATGGCGTTCCAGAGTCTTCCTGGTGTTGCCCCTCATCGACCCCTGTGCCCCATCAGGACATCCTCAATGTCTAGGACTCAGCAGTGGGGAACCACCAAGGGGAGCCTGAGGATGCTGCTCAGAGGAAGGCATGCTAGCAAGCAACAAGAATAACACTGCCATTAGGGAATGTAAACACACCGAGGCGGTGTATTTATTAAGGACCCAGGCTCCAAAGCCAAACTCCAGGTTCAAGGCCTGACAACACCACTTTGTAGCTATGTGACCCTGGGTGAGTACCTTCTCCTCTCGGTGCCTCAGTCTCCTCACATGTAAAATGGGGATAACAATAGTACCCACCTTATAGAGTTGTTAAGAGGATTAAAGCACCTAAGAGAATTCTAGCAACAAAGTATTAGGCAATTTACATCGGTAACCACATTAAGGATGAGTGTTAGTACTGAGCATTATGTAGTTATTGAGCACTTACACGGAGTAGGAACAGTGCTAAGCATTTCATTACCCCCATTCATAACCTGAAAAGGGTCATAGTTATCCCCATTTGACAGGACAATAGACTGAGGCTCACAGATGAACTGACTTGTCCAAGGTCCTCCAACTAGCAAATGGCAGAGTCACACTACAAATCTAGGTCTGCCTGCCTTCAAAATGCTTTTCAATACATTTCACCGTGTCTCTAAAAGGCAGTTTTCCAGAATCCCTTTACCTGGGCAAGGCCAGGCTGCTTGTTGACGTTTTTTCCTTACCTTCCTGGCAGGGCCTCCCAGTCCCCATGCCTCCTCTTGGCAAGGAGCTGGCTGGTTGGCTGGCATTTGTTTCTAGGTGGCATTTCAGGCAGCCACTCTCATTTTGCTTTCAATGCACAGAACTGGGAACTGAGTCAAATTGCAGAGAGGGTGGAGGTAGGGGGTTGGATTAATCAGAGCGTCCTTCTGCTTCCCGGGTGTGTCAGTGTCGGCACCAGCCTGTGGTCTGATACCAACCATGCAGTGCTTAGAAAATCCATCCACCCCAGGTCAGAGCAGAGGCACCGGGAGATCTGTCTCGCTGCTCTTGCACGCCACCCCGAGGGCATTCCAGGTACTGCACCGCCAAATACCTGTGGTTCTCAACCTTCCTAATGCTGTGACCCTTTCATACAGTTCCTCATGTTGTGGTGACCCCCAACCATAAAATTATTTTCGTTGCTACTTCATAACTGTAATTTTGCTACTGATATGAATCGTCATGTAAATATCTGATATGCGGGATGTATTTTCATTGTTCGCGACCCACAGGTTGAGAAACGCTAGGACCTGAAAACCAGCTGGGCCCGGCCCTAGCAGCGTTCTTCCCTGACACAGTGATGCCCTTCGTGGTCTGCTCCCTGGTACTCCAGCTACCGTTCCCAGAGCATCATGCTCACTCATACTGCCACACCTTTGCATGCGCCATTCCCTCTCTCTGGGATGGCCTCTCTTAGCTTGTCTACCAGGCAAAATCCTATTCATTAATATACCAATTTTCAGCCCAAATACTCTCTCTTCCATGAAGTCTTCTTTTAAAAAACATCTTATATTTTAATGTGTTTTTAAAAATTGATTTTAGAGATAGAGGAAGTGAGAGGGAGGGGGGAGAGAGAGAGGAGAGAGAAACTAAACCTGAAACCTGGGTATGTGCCCTACTAGGAATTGAACCAGTGACCCTTCGGTGCACAGGTTGACTCTCAACCAACTGAGCCACACCGGCCAGGGCTCCTTTGACTTCTTATAGAGTCATAAGGAAACACTTCCCGTGTTCCCACTGTGTGTTACATCTTCAAAAAACAAGTACTTTGGTGTCTGCCTCTACACTAGTAACTAAGCTGCAGGACGGCAGGGATCATGAGTTTAAATCTTTGTCTGGCCTGGAGGTGACAAACTGGAAGGCTACAAATACATTTAGTCTGCCCTACTGTGTCTTAGAAAAAGGTGAATATGCTGCCAATGTTTAAAATCGGGAGTCTCATATGAAAATCTAGACGTCCAGTTTCCCTTAAAAAGCTGCAAGACATGGCACAGTGGGTCTGCATGTCCATAGAGCAACAACCAGCTGGAGTAGTGGGTGCCCCCTACAGACGGGGAGGCGCTCTCCATTTTGCCAGAGTCCCCAGGGTGTGTACATGCCCTTGACCCCTGAAGGATGTTGCTTGTGGAGGAGGTGCTCAACAAATGTGTACACCGGATGTATGCTTGTATGTATGCATGTATGGGAGAGGGAGAGGGAGAGGGAGAGGGAGAGGGAGAGGGAGAGGGAGAGGGAGAGGGGAGAGGGGAGAGGGAGAGGGAGAGGGAGAGGGGAGAGGGAGAGGGGAGAGGGAGAGGGAGGAGGGAGAGGGGAGAGGGGAGAGGGAGAGGGAGAGGGAGAGGGAGAGGGGAGAGGGGAGAGGGGAGAGGGAGAGGGAGGAGGGAGAGGGAGAGGGAGAGGGAGAGGGAGAGGGAGAGGGGAGAGGGGAGAGGGAGAGGGGAGAGGGAGAGGGAGGAGGGAGAGGGAGAGGGAGAGGGAGAGGGAGAGGGAGAGGGAGAGAGTGCAGGAAACAGTCTGGGTAGAGGATAAAGTGAATTTACAAGACTTGCTCCTGGCGCTTGGGGTTACCTGCCCCTAATACTGAACCAGCAGGAAATGACACAATGGCTGGAAGGATAAACACCTTCTGTTTGACCTTCAGGAAAACAGTTCATGATGGGAGGGAGCCAGGAGACTTCAGGGCCACCGGCAAGGTCAGGAGAGGAGTCTGATGTATAAATCCGTCCACTAATGTTGACTGTTATTTTATAGCCTCAAACCCAGAACTGGATGAGTGGTCAGTGTTTCCTTTTGGGACAGGACAACCCTTCACTATGCAGGATGCCCTTCACGTTCCAGGATGTTTAGCATCTCTGACCCCTGCCTACTAAATGCTGGGGTGTTCCCTCCCCATTCCCATTACAGACAGAATATGCATGCCCCCCCACCCCCCCATCCATATGTTGAAGTCCTTACCACCAATGTGGTTGTATTTGGAGGCAAGGCCTTTGAGAGATAAGCAGGTTTAGAGGAGGGTGGGGCCCATGATGGGATTATAGGCCTTCTAAGACAGGGGTTCTCAACCTTCCTAATGCCGCGACCCTTTAATACAGTTCCTCATGTTGTGGTGACCCCCAATTTCATTGTTACAAATTGAACATAATTAAAGCATAGTGATTCATCACAAAAACAATATGTCATTATATGTGGTTTCCGATGGTCTTAGGAGACCCCTGTGAAAGGGTCATTCGACCCCCAAAGGGGTCGCGACCCACAGGTTGAGAATCGTTGTTCTAAGAGGAGGAAGAGAGACAAGAGCGCACCCCTCTCCCCCAAGCCTATGCAGACAGAGCAAGAAGCAAGAAGGTGGGTATCTGCAAGCCAGGAAGAAGGCCTGCCCCAGGGACTGAATCGGCTGCCACCTGGAACTTCCCTGCCTCCAGCGTGTGAGAAATAAACGTCTGTTGTGTAAGCCATGCAGTCCATGGTATTTGCGATAGCCGCCCGAGCTAAGATCCCTCCCTCCCGAGTCACAGTGACAACCGAAAATGCTCCCATGAATTTCTAAATGAACCTCCGCTGAGGACCACTAGTTTAAGGTCAGGATGGCCCTGGGGCCTCCCAGGCCTCCCTAAGGCAGACATTGCCAAGGGGCCACAGCACTCTCTTCTCCTAGGCAGGATGCAGCCTCAGCCTCCCTCTCCCGGCAGCACTGAGAGCCTTCACGCATCAGCTGGAGCTGGCAGCTGGAATCGGGCAAGACAGCAGCCCCGTCAGCCTCTCAGGCCTGTTTCATCCTCATCGAGCCTTCAGCAACCCCGTGTGGTGGTGCTTCTTGCCTTTCCAGTGGCAGTCTTACTGCACTTTAGGCCTGAAATAGCTGTGTGTCTCTCACTCACAGTCACCTAGAACAGTGATGGCGAACCTTTTGAGCTTGGCGTGTCAGCATGTCGAAAAACCCTAACTTAACTGGTGCTGTGTCACATATAGAAATTTTTTGATATTTGCAACCATAGTAAAACAAAGACTTATATTTTTGATATTTATTTTATATATTTAAATGCCATTTAACAAAGAAAAATCAACCCAAAAAAGGAGTTCGCGTGTCACCTCTGACATGCGTGTCATAGGTTTGCCATCACTGACCTAGAAGCCAACCTCACCGTCCCACCTGGTTGTCCCAGCATCCACTCTGGCCCCTGGACCCTCATCATTTGCATAAATCCACCTCCAAGTCACTTCCCTTGGCCATGCTTCTCCTGCTCTGACCTCTGACCTCCCTCCTGGACTACAAGTCACTCCTTTACCCACAATCTCTCAGTAGTGATCTCATCCAGCTTCAAATGCTAGCCACACACTGACTCTGAAATTTACATTTCTGGCCCAGACTTTCTTCCTGAATTCCAGCCTGGAATAACCTAACTGTTCATGCAACTTCTCCACCTGGATGACTGGTATAACCCTTGAACCCAGCATATCCAAACCTGAACTCTGGATCTCTTGCCGCAGCCTGATTTACTCAGTCCTCCCCTAACAACTAGTGACAACTCCATCCTTGCAGATAGGTGCTCAGGTGAAAAGTCTTGGAGTCATCCTGACTTTTTCTCTTGTGCCCCACATCCAACCTGTCAGGAAATCCAACCAGCTCTGCCTTCAAAATGTATCTGGAGTGGAGTCCACTCCTTCTCCTTCTCCCTGACTGCTGCCACCCTCAGCCACCATGATATCCTGCCTGAATAATCGAAATCGTTTCCTGGTTGCCAGAAGCCGGTCCATCCTTGCTGCTTGACACAGACGCTGCAGGGAAGAAACATCTGCACAGCATATGTTTCAAGGGACCTGGCGTGTATGGCATACTGTTCTTAATATGTTTGCTCCTCTTCTTGGCGCTATGTGTTTTAACCAAGGTCACCTCCCCGAGAAAGGTTGTTTCCCCAGGTAGGGATTTTTCCCTGAAGTTAGGGAGGGAATAAAACCCCTTAATGAAATGCCAGGTGGGTAGTTAATCACCTTAACTACGAACAATCACCCTTAAGCTACATAATCTTTACTCCCTGGAATGGAGATAAGAAACACCCTAACCTTTGGAATAGAAATTGACAGGATTAAAATCAAGTGGTATAAATACAGATGTAACAAGACAATAAAACACAGAACCTGGCTGGAGATCCTGGCTAGACCCTGACAAGAGGAACCTCGCTATGCTGATCAACTGAATGCTGTCTCCGTGTCATTCCTTCTTCGCCGACTCCGTCTACACCTTTGGGAACTCCTGGACCTGTTGAGGTTGGACCCCAACATCTGGCGCCCAAACAGGAACCCCTAGATATAATTGGTGATTATAACGTCCGTATATAAATCAGTATTTGTCAACTCTTTGGTATTTGAAGAAAAAATGCCTGGTGTCATACCTAATGAAAGTAATGGGCTTTCAAGAGGTAGCCCATCAAAGAAAAACAGACTTCCCTTTAAGTTTTTTCAGAAAAAGGAAACCAAGAGAGCCTTGGATTTCACAGATTCTCAAGAAAATGAAGAAAAGGTTTCTTCTGATTATAGAGGATCTGAAATTGATCAAGTTGTTCCTGCGGCACAGTCCTCACCTATGAATTGTGAGAAGAGAGAAAACTTGGTACCATTTGTGGGGCTAAATAATCTTGGCAATACTTGTTATCTTAATAGTATACTTCAGGTATTATATTTTTGTCCTGGTTTTAAATCTGGAGTGAAGCACTTATTTAATATTATTTCAAGGAAGAAAGAAGCTCTTAAAGATGAAGCCAATCAAAAAGAGAAGGGAAATTGCAAAGAAGATTCTTTGGCAAGTTATGAACTAATATGCAGTTTACAGTCCTTAATCATTTCAGTTGAACAGCTTCAGGCTAGTTTTCTTTTAAATCCAGAAAAATACACCGATGAACTTGCTACTCAGCCAAGACGACTACTTAACACACTCAGGGAACTCAACCCTATGTATGAAGGGTATCTACAGCAAGATGCACAGGAAGTATTACAGTGTATTTTGGGAAACATTCAAGAAACATGCCAACTCCTAAAAGAAGAAGAAGTAAAGAATGTGGCAGAATTCTCTAACAAGGGAGAAGAAAAACCTAATCAGAGAGAGGCAATTAATGGGGTTCATAGCACAGAGATGGACAATATGGGCCTTACTGAAGACTATAAAGAAAAACTCCCAAAAGGAAATGGGAAGAGAAAAAGTGACACCGAATTTGGTAACACGAAGAAAAAAGTTAAGGTATCCAAGGAACGCCAGTCATTGGAAGAGAACCAGAGACAAAATAGATCAAAAAGAAAAGCTACAGGTGATATATTAGAGATTCCTCCTAAAATAGTCACCAAGCACATTCCTGAAAATGAGAGTGTAAGACCCTCACAGAAGAAATCAAAAGTTAAAACAAGTCGGTTAAAGTCTGCAACTAAGCAACCCAGCATCCTTTCTAAATTCTGTGGTCTGGGGAAAGTAAACCAAGGATCCAAAGGACAATCTAAAGAAAATGAATATGATCTTGAAGAGGACTCTGGGAAGTGTGAAAATGATAACGCAATTACTGGCTGTGGACCTGAATCTCCAGGAAATAATGTTAAGTCCATTCATGGTAACGAAGTTAAGCCCATCAACAAAGGCACAGAGCAAATTGGTTTTGAGCTTGTAGAGAAGTTATTTCAAGGTCAGCTGGTATTAAGAACTCGTTGTTTAGAATGTGAAAATTTAACAGAAAGAAGAGAAGATTTCCGAGACATCAGTGTGCCAGTACAAGAAGATAAGCTCTCTAAAGTAGAGGAGAGTTCTGAAATTTCTCCAGAGCCAAAAACAGAAATGAAGACCCTGAGGTGGGCAATTTCACAATTTGCTTCAGTGGAGAGGATTGTGGGAGAAGATAAATATTTCTGTGAAAATTGCCATCATTATACTGAAGCTGAGCGAAGTCTTTTGTTTGACAAAATGCCTGAAGTGATAACCATTCATTTGAAGTGTTTTGCTGCTAGTGGCTTGGAGTTTGATGGTTACGATGGTGGACTTTCCAAGATCAACACTCCTTTACTGACACCTCTCAAACTGTCACTAGAAGAATGGAGTACAAAGCCAACCAATGACAGCTATGGATTATTTGCAGTTGTGATGCACAGTGGCACTACAATTAGCAGTGGACACTACACTGCTTCTGTTAAAGTCACAGACCTTAACAGTTTAGAACTAGATAAGGGAAATTTTGTGCTTGACCAGTTGTGTGAAATGAGTAAGCCAGAACCACTGAATGAGGAGGAGGCAAGGGGTATGGCTGAAAAGCACGATGATGAAGTGCCAATTAGAGTCGATGGAAACACACAGCCAAGTAAAGTTTTGAACAAAAATAATGTAGAAGCTATTGGACTTCTTGGAGGACAAAAGAGCAAAGCAGATTATGAGCTATACAACAAAGTAGCTAATCCTGACAAAGGTACCAGTACAGCATTTGCTGAAAATAGAAATCCTGAGACTAACATTACTTATGGGACGCATGAATCTGATAGGAACAAGGAATCCAGTGACCAAACAGGCATTAACATTGGTGGATTCGAGGACAAAATTTCATATGTAGTACAAAGCTTAAAGGAGTATGAGGGGAAGTGGTTGCTTTTTAATGATTCCAATGTAAAAGTTACTGAAGAGAAGGACTTTTTGAATTCTCTTTCCCCTTCTACATCTCCTACAGCTACTCCTTATTTGCTATTTTATAAGAAACTATAGAGTGTACATTTTCCTTATATATATATACAGACCCAGACAAACATTGATAACGTTGATTACATCAAAAAGAATAGCTTATCTTTTGAAGGTATTGGATACTATTCGTCTCTAGATTTTTGTATAGTGAAATTTGAATTACTGAAAACCATGTTAATTTTTAGAATTCATTTTCCTTAGTAGAGACTAGTGATGTATTAGCTCCGGGAAAAAACTTGTATAGGTTCTTAATAATTGAATTATCCAAAATAAAAGCATTTAAACACTAAACACTTGAATTTACACCTTTTTTGTGTTTGCTTTTTAAAATAAAGTGCTTGTATTTGTATCTCCATATTTTGGAGTAATTACATGTTTATGGGTCCTGTGGTTTTTCAGCTAAGAAGCAGAATATCATTTCAGTACATTTCGTTTTATAAGTCATGAAGCCAAATCTTTGATGGGCTGTATTAGAGGCACAAAGTCTGGAATATGTATGTATTCACAATGGTGTGTACATTTTGTGCCTTGGGTTGCTTTGAAAGTGTCTCAGAAAACCTGGGTAGTCCTATCTTCACAAGAATTTTATATGTATTTATGAAGATGATTCTTTTTTAAAAAAATATATTTCTTTATTGATTTCAGAGAGAAAGGGAGAAGGAGAGAGAGATGGAAACATCAATGATGAGAGAGAATCATTGATGGGTTGCCTCCTGCACACCCCCCACTGGGGATCAAGCCCGCAACCCAGGCATGTGCCCTTGGCCAGAACTGAACCCGGGACCCCTCAGTCCGCAGGCTGACGCTTTATCACCGAGCCAAGCCGACTAGGGCATGAAGATGATTCTTTAGTAAATCTTTTTGGGCATGGACTAATTTGTATCTCTTCATAGTCATATTCTGCACGATCTGTATATAGTATATCAAACTTATAGGTGTGACCTTAAGTTTAACTTTTTAAAAAAATAAGGTCAATAAAATTTTAAATGCTTAAAAAAAAAAAAATTTGCCGGAAGCCGGTCCATCCTTGCTGCTTGACACAGTCGCTGCAGGGAAGAAACATCTGCACAGCATATGTTTCAAGGGACCTGGCGTATATGGCATACTGTTCTTAATATGTTTGCTCTCCTTCTTGGCGCTATGTGTTTTAACCAAGGTCACCTCCCCGAGAAAGGTTGTTTCCCCAGGTAGGGATTTTTCCCTGAAGTTAGGGAGGGAAAAAAACCCCTTAATGAAATGCCAGGTGGGTAGTTAATCACCTTAACTACGAACAATCACCCTTAAGCTACATAATCTTTACTCCCTGGAATGGAGATAAGAAACACCCTAACCTTTGGAATAGAAATTGACAGGATTAAAATCAAGTGGTATAAGTCAGATGTAACAAGACAATAAAACACAGAACCTGGCTGGAGATCCTGGCTAGACCCTGACAAGAGGAACCTCGCTATGCTGATCAACTGAATGCTGTCTCCGTGTCATTCCTTCTTTGCCGACTCCTTCTACACTTTTGGGAACCCCTAGACCTGTTAGGGTTGGACCCCAACACCTGGTCTCTCTACTTCTGCCCTGACAATCCATTCTCAGCACAGCAGCCTGAGGGGTCTTGATAAGGTTGAACATGTAATTTACAAGCTTAATACCCTCCAGTGGCTCCTGTTTCACTCTCCTCCAACTCTCCTCTCACTTTTTGGCTTCAGCCCCAGTGGTCACCTCACAGCTCCTTGCGTTTGCAATGACCCCAACATCTGCGTGGCTAATTCCCTCATCTGCTTAAGATTTTTGCGCAAAGGTCATGTCTTCAATGAGGGCTCTTCTGACCACCCATGACCGTTTTTCCCCAACCCCCCTCACCCTGCTGTTTTCCATAGCACATGCCATCTTCTAAACTGTTGTATAACTTACTTATTAATGCATCTCTGTCTCCCCTCTTAGAAAACAGGCCTCGAGGCTGTAGTAATCTTTGTTTCTTTTGTTCACTGCTGTATCCTTGGCACCTAGAATAGTTCCTGGCACATAGTAGGCCCTCATAAATATTTGATAAATGAATGACTTGATGATATATGCTACTCTGGGGGAGATATCCTAACCACTTCAGCCCCAAACCAGAGTTTCCACCCCAGGTATAGGCTCTCAAGGCCTCTGTCCTCACTGGGTTCAGCTTCACCTCGAGAACGTTCCCCAGTGATGGGGCAACAGTGACTGGTCAGCCACCATGAAGGAGCCACACCTCTCATTCAGGGGTCCCTTAATCTTTAAAACAATATTTATTTATTAAAAAATTTTCAATTATAGCTTACATTTAAAACAACAACAACACTGTTCTCTTTATTACAAGCAGTCTTATAATCATCATTAGTACATGCTTTTTTTTTTTAAATCCTCACCCAAGGATATTTTTCCACTGATTTTTATGGAGAATGGAAGAGAGAGGGAAAGACAAAGAGAAACATCGATGTGAGAGAGACACATTGACTGGTTGCCTCCTGCAGGAGCCCTGAACAGGGCCCGGACCAGGGAGGAGCCTGCAACCAAGGTATGTGCCCTTGACAGGAATCAAATCTGGGACCCTTTGGTCTGCAGGCCGACGCAAACTGGCTAGGGCCAACTATAGCTTACCTTCAACGCTATTTTGTATTAGTTTCAGGTGAACAGCATATGGTTCCAGTGGTTCTCAACCTTCTGGCCCTTTAAATACAGTTCCTCATGTTGTGACCCAACCATAAAATTATTTTCATGGCTACTTCATAACTGTAATGTTGCTACTGTTATGAATCGTAATGTAAATATCTGATATGGAGGATGGTCTTAGGCGACCCCTCTGAAAGGGTCGTTTGACCGCTAAAGGGGTCGCGACCCACAGGTTGATAACCACTGGTTAGACAATCATATACTTTACAAAGTGTTCCCCCTGTTATTTCCAGTAGCTCAACTGGCACCACACACCGTTATTACAATATTACTGACTATATGTCCTATGCTGTACTTTACATTCCCAGGACTACTTAGTAACTACCAGTCTGTACTTCTCAAACCCTTCATCTTTTCATCCAGTTCCCCAACCTCCCTCTCCCCCTCCCTTAGTCTTACTGTGTGGATCCTGGATTCCAGAGGCATCATAACATACAAGGTTTCCTCCTTCCCCAGCCTCAGGCTTCCGACATTAAAGCAGAGAGAGGGACACAAGCATAGGATCTCTGGGTGGAGAAGTCCCTGGCTTCCCTTACCTTTCCATCGACGGCCTTTTTGGAGAGGAGGTGGCCGAAGAAGACTTGGAATCCACAGAGTCTCTCCTGAAAGAACAGACATCAGAGATGAGACTCTCTCCCAGGCCAGCATCAGTGCTGATCTAGAGAGATCAGAGCTGGGCAGGACGCATCCCGGAGCCATGCCTGCCGGGCTGAGGATGGCAGAGCCCGGCTAGACCACCGCTACCCAGGAGAGGAAGCTCCAGGTGACGGGGCTGCTCACCCTCACCTACCCTCCATCAGTGAGGCCAGATATGTTACATGTGTTATGTCATCTGTTACTAATTATGAATAACTAATTCTCAGCAGGCCCTGCTCTTCCTTGCTGTCAGGCAGGCCTTGGCCAGCTGGAATCCATGGAGACTGGAATTCCTGGGATTGCTTATTCTCAGGAAGAGAGAGAGGTCATCTCCAGCCTCCCCTGCAGGCACCTTAGAGGGAGGAGAGGAGAGGAAGCACGAGGGCCTTGGAGATTGAAGAGCTGCGTTAGAATGACAAGGGAGAGAGCAGGACACGAAGTTAAATGAATGCTGTGCCTAAAGTCTTGCCAGAAAATGCCTCGGGGGTTGGGGGGGGGGGAGACTGAAAGTCAATACATCCAAATGCTAACTATGGTTATATTACGATGATGGGATTAGAGGTGAAATTTCCCCCAACTTTCCAAAAATGCATGTAGCTACATTCTTTTTGATATAGAATGCATTTTCCCCTTATATTGGTTTTGTAAAATTAACCTGTTTGCAAATTGCAACACCCACTCCCTCTCTCACTTACCTCACTCTCTTTTTAATTCCAGCAAAAGTGTCACCTCCTAACAGACTCTAATTTTCTTACTTATTATATGGAGTGTGTCGTCCCCCCCCCCCCCCCATCTAACTTCCACAAGAGCAGAGTTTGGTGGGTTTTGTTCACTGTGGTGGACACTGTCCTTGCTGAGCCCATATCCCCTCGGGCACTCATCCTCCCAGTGTCCTGGGACACAAGGGCTTTCTCCTGCAAGCTCCCCTGGGTGCAGCCTACCCAGGGGAGTTCTCCGCTCCAGTGAGAACCAGTAGGCTGCGAGTGCTGGGTGGATACACACCCCACCTGCCTCAACCCGAGGCATGTTCTCCACTGTCACACAGAGCGGCCAAACAGGATTTAAGTCCTGGTCACCCGAGGCAGTCACCGGCTTACTAACACATTCCGTGCTGGCTTCCTTCCATTCCCTGTCTCACCTCCTCACTCTATCTGCATTTCCTGAAATAATTTCCCAAGTAAACCCTCTGCACCGAATCCAAGTCTTAGGGTCTGCTTCTGGGGAACGCAGTCCAACCTGTTCACTGACTCACCCAAGCACATACACTAGTGCCTGGCACAGAGTAGGCGCTCTACAAATATTTGTGGCCGAAAGTTGTGAAGTCAAATAGTACAGAAATAAATATAAAAACTAAAAAAAGTGGAAAAACAAACCTCCCCAGAGGTAACAGCTATAAAGTTTAATGTCTTTCCTTCCAGGTCTTTTTCTACATGCATACAAACATACATAACATGTGTCATTCTAAAAGGGAGTCGAGCCCTAACCGGTTTGGCTCAGTGGATAGAGCTTCGGCCTGCGGACTTAAGGGTCCCAGGTTCGATTCCAGTCAAGGGCATGTACCTTGGTTTTGGGCACATCCCCAGTAGGGTGTGCAGGAGGCAGCTGATTGATGTTTCTCTCTCATCGATGTTTCTAACTCTCTATCCCTCTCCCTTCCTCTCTGTAAAAAATCAATAAAATATATTTTTTAAATAAATAAATAAAAGGGAGTCGAGCCTGGCCAGCATGGCTCAGGGTTTGAGCATCGACCTATGAACCAGGAGGTCACGGTTCAATTCCTGGTTAGGGCATATGCCTGGGTTGCGAGCTTGATCCCCAGTAGGGGCATGCAGGAGGCAGCTGGTCAATGATTCTTATAATTGATTAGAGGGCTGGTGCACGGATTTGTGCACCAGTGGGGTCCCGCAGCCTGGCCTGCGCCTCTCACAATCCGGGACCCCTCAGGGGATGTCCGATAGCAGGTTTCGGCCTGATCCCCACAGGCCCAATCCAGACAGGAGGGAACCTGATCCTCCTGTGTGTTGAGCATCTGTACCCTGGTGGTCAGTGTGCATTATAGCAACCGGTCAACCAGTCGTTTGGTCGCTTAGGCTTTTATATATATTATAGATGTTTCTTATCTCTCTCTCCCTTCCTCTCTGAAATCAATAAAAATATATTTAAATAAAAAAAAATAAAAAGGGCCGAAACCGGTTTGGCTCAGTGGATAGAGCGTCAGCCTGCGGACTGAAAGGTCCCGGGTTCGATTCCGGTCAAGGGCAGGTACCTGGGTTGCGGGCACATCCCCAGTGGGAGATGTGCTGGAGGCAGCTGATCGGTGTTTCTCTCTCATCGATGTTTCTAGCTCTCTATCTCTCTCCCTTCCTCTCTGTAAAAAAAATCAATAAAATATATTTTAAAAAAATTTAAAAAATAAATAAATAAAAATAAAAAGGGAGTTGATGACATGAGTTGCATTCCCAGCTCTAACCCCCAGGGCAGGTTGTTTTCTCCGAGCATCATGTTCCCTCATCTGTCAAATGGGAAGAAAAGAACCTATGTCTTGGGGCTGTCTGGGAGGAAGACATTAGATCATTCATGTCCCTACAGCAGTTCTCAGCACAAGTAAGTCCTTATGCTCCATAATCGCAGACATCTGATTTCTCGTTTTCCAAATTATACAATACTAGAGGCCCGGTGCATGAAAATTTGTGCACTCAGGGGGGTCCCTCAGCCCGGCCTGTGCCCTCTCACAGTCCGGGACCCCTCAGGGGATGTCCACTTGCTCCCCGGGGGATCAGGCCTAAGCTGGCAGTCAGACATCTCTCTGGCAGCCTGGGAGCCCTTAGAGGATGTCCATGGGCTTAAGATGGCAGTCAGACATCTCTCTGGCAGCCTGGGAGCCCTTAGAGCAGTGGTTCTCAACCTTCTGGCCCTTTAAATACAGTTCTTCATGTTGTGACCCAACCATAAAATTATTTTCGTTGCTACTTCATAACTGTAATGTTGCTACTATTATGAATTGTAATGTAAATATCTGATATGCAGGATGGTCTTAGGCGACCCCTGTGAAAGGGTCGTTCGACCACCAAAGGGGTCACGACCCACAGGTTAAGAACTGCTGCCTTAGGGGATGTCCACGGGCATAAGCTGGCAGTCAGACATCTCTCTGGCAGCCTGGGAGCCCTCGGGGGATGTCCGACTGAAGCTTAGTCCCACTCCCCAAGGAGGCAGGAGAGGCTCCTACCACCGCCGCTGCGTTAGCAGCCTTCAGCTCGGCCGGTGGCTGAGTGGAGCTCCCCCTGTGGGAGTGCACTGACCACCAGGGGGCAGCTCCTGCATTAAGCGTCTGCCCCCTGGTAGTCAGTGCTCATCACAGTGACCGGTTGTCTGCTGTTAGGGTCAATTTGCATATTACCCTTTTATTATATAGGATTCCCGCATGGATTTCCAGCTCCCATCTCATCCTGCAGGTGGTCTGTGATACAGTGGGCGAGGCAGCTTTGGGGGCAAGCCTTGATTATCCTGTGGGCCAGACCCATTGCTCTGGACCTTCACTCCAGCTTGAACACCGGAGCGGGGGGAGGGAGAAGCAAAGCAGCAAGGGAGAGAAGTGATACCTCTGTCACATGCCCCTCTACTCCCACACCTGGCTCTGGAGCTCCTGGGGGGAGGGGAGGAGGTCCTCCCTGAGAACCCTATCAGGATGGACAAGTGTAGACCAGAGCAGGAGCCAGAAATCTTGCAGGCGGAGAAAGCAGAGAAGACATGAGCCTCGATCCTGGAGCCTCACCATTTGTTTGGCCTGTCCTCATTGCTTTTTTTTTTTTTTAAACAAGTCAGAAATATTCTGCAGTTATTGTAAATGATCATTAGGATAACTATTCGGGAACATGAAGAAAATGCCTAGAATACAATAGGAAGATAAATTAATAAGAGCATAATAGTTTGTACACTCCACCTACAGGAATGAAAAAGTGACAGGATTGGGAGAAAAGAGAAAAAAATAAAAACGGCTTTATTTGTCAGAGGTGGCACACTGTGGAGATATATATATATATATATATATATATATATATATATATATATATATATATTTATTTTTACTTCCCCCTCCCACCCTCCCCTGCCTTCCCTCTGAGGTTTGTTGGTCTGTTTTTGGACAAATATTTTTAATTCTTATTTTAAATTTCACTGATGTGGTTATAGTGTTTATATAATAAATAATGAATTATCGTTAAGGAGACTAAAAAGAAAGGACGCTTGATTCACCCAGCAAGGTAAGGAGACAACCACCCCCATCCCTGCTCAGCCACAGCTTCTTATGACAGCGCCACGCCTGTGAAAAGCGAACGTTAACAATTCCACCTCCCACGAAATGTGCAAGACGTTAAACGTAAGATGCTGGTTACAAAACAGTATGTAGAGTGTGCTTCCAATTTTATTAAGAAAATATAAATGTACATGCCTATGTTCTTAAAAGATGAGATATACAGTGGTTATTTCTATTATTCTGCTCTTGTGTTTGCTTTTCTAAAGTTTTTACACTAAACATGATTTACTATTTAAATAAATGTGGAAAGGTTATAAAATAGTATATAGAGTATAATTCCATTTTATTAATTTAAGGATGGTGATGATACATAGGTAAAAGTCTAGAAGGATATATATGTGAGATATATATATATATATATATATATATATGTTTACATACATGATTATATATACATACTAGAGGCCCAGTGCATAAAATTAGTGCACTCGGGTGGGTGGGGGGTCCCTCAGCCAGGATTGCAAGAGGTCACAGGCCAGGCCAAGGGACCTCACTAGTGCACAATCAGGGCTGGGGAGGGACATGGGAGGTTGGCCAGCCTGGGAAGGACCGCGGGAGGGCTCCAGGGCGTGTCCAGCCCGTCTTGCTCAGTTCAGATCAGCCAGACCCCAGCAGCAAGCTAACCTACTGGTCAGAGCATCTGCCCCCTGGTGGTCAGTGAACGACGTAGTGACTGGTCGACTGGTATACTGTCTGCCCCCTGGTGGTCAGTGCACATCACAGTGAGCAGTTGAGCAGCCTTAGCATACATATCATTAGCATATTACACTTTGATTGGTTGAATGGCCAACCAGACTACCAGGCACTTAGCATATTAGGCTTTTATGATACAGGACATGTGTACTTGTCTCTAAAAAATGAATGATTTTTAATTTTCCTATTTATATATTTTAAACTTTCTACAATGAGCAAGTGATTGCCTGCATAAAATAAATGTGCCCTGGCTGGCCCATGTGGCTCAGTTGATTAGACATCATTCTGTGTGCCAAAAGGTTGCCAGTTTGATTCCTAGTCAGGGCACACGCTTGGTTTGCAAACTTGACCACCAGTGAGGGGCGTGCAGGAGGCAGCCAACTGATGTTTTGTTCTCACATCAATGTTTCTCTCTCTCTCTCTCTCTCTCTCTCTCTCTCTCTCTCTCGCTCTCTCTCTCTGTCTCTTCTCCCCTTCTCCCTCCCTACCACTCAGTCTGAAAATTAGTGGAAAAAATATCTATCCTCAGGTGTATATGTATATATACAAGGCCATTGTGGGGGAAAAAAGCCAACAATACAAATTGACAATTTTTCTTGTATAATATAGAATATGAAGCTCTTAATTATAATCATGTATATATATTTTTAAAAGTCTCATTATTTTTTCTTATTTCAAAATTAATACATTATTTATTGGAAAAAATTAGACAGAAATCTGCAAAAATAAGAAAACAAAACCCTCTCAATCCTTATCTATTAGAAATAATCACCGTTACCACCCTGGCACATACCCTTCTCATCTCTTCTCCTGTGAATGTGCATAAAGTTCACTTACTTAATTTTTTTTATTAAATATATTTTATTGATTTTTTTTACAGAGAGGAAGGGAGAGGGATAGAGAGTTAGAAACATCGATGAGAGAGAAACATCCATCAGCTGCCTCCTGCACACTCCCTACTGGGGATGTGCCCGCAACCAAGGTACATGCCCTTGACCGGAATTGAACCTGGGACCCTTCAGTCCGCAGGCCGACGCTCTATCCACTGAGGCAAACCGGTTCGGCTGATTAATTTCTTAATATGATTCCCTTATAGTGGATATATTGGGAGGAAAGGTATGTACGTTAAAGATGTTGAGAAATCATGGATAGCATTATCCGGATTATGTAGTATTATCTAGGTCAGTGGTCAGCAAACTCATTAGTCAACACAGCCAAATATTAACAGTACAACGATTAAAATTTCTTTTGAAGCCAAATGTTTTAAACTTAAACTATATAGGTAAGTTCATTGTTATTAACCTACCTATATAGTTTAAGTACTGTTGATATTGGGCGCCTCCCCCTTCACTGCGTATCCCGCGGCCCACCTGCGCCACAGCTCCCGTAGCCCGACCGACCGACACCCCCCACTTCTTCTAATGCCACTTCTTCAAAATAGACACGCCCAGGCCGAAAACCAACTTCTGCGCATGGGCCACGAAGTTTCAATCGCACTGTACCCGCACGTGGTATTTTGTGGAAGAGCCACACTCAAGGGGCCAAAGAGCCGCATGTGGCTCGTGAGCCACGGTTTGCTGACCACTGATCTAGTGCCATCAGATACTACTCAGTATTAGCTAGTACCACCCCTTATCTATTATGAACAACAGAGGACCACCCCTCAAAGGAATTAATCTGTGTTGTCACATATGAAAAAGGTAGGTCTTATTTATACATTCACGAAGGCTTTTATCTACTGTGTGGGATAAGGCTTTTGGGCCCAACCTGAAAATCATGCAATTTTGGGGACTGTTCTATTCCTCTGGGGTTCTGACAGACGAGGATTGGAACACTTTGTCACATAATGGTTGTGTGATCTTCAGAAAGTCCTGCTTTCCAACCTTCAGCCTCCTCATCACTAAATAGGAATTTTTAATAGAGAGAAAACAAAATGCTTCTTTTCTATGAGCAAGTAAGTTCCTAGTCTATTTACCTGCAACCCTGACGAAGGTGGAACATCAGCTGCATTACTAGGCGACATTCCTTCCAGTACAAATGAGCCCTGATTAGTAAGTGACGTCTACACAGGAAGGGCTAGGAATGAACTATAAGTAAGTAGTGGAAAAGCACAGCTTTTTGCTGGTCCCAAGTGGGTGAATCTTGTAACTGGTCAGTGCCCTTGCTGGAATTCTATGCTTTTGTCTATAGGACTGATACCGATTTAGGGCATAGGACATTGAAGTCAGGGAGTTCCCACCCGCTGTGGTCTCATGTCCCTGCACTTGGGCGTTACCTGGGTGGGTAGCTGGATGCGGTGTTGTCCCCTATGAGAACTCTTGCTGATGAGAAAAGGCCTGCGTGTGTCAACAACACTGCGTTCCCTGCCCCTGCATCCTTCTAGGTGAGGCCAGTGCCAGGGACAGCCTATCTGGGTCTTGTGAGGGGAGCCTGGGGGAGATAATAATAACAGCCATCTCTCGGGTGGTGAGGATTAAGTGAAGTTATATATAAACAGGACTGCTGGCAGAGGACGCGACAAGTGTCAGCCCCCTTCTCTCTGTCCCAGAAGAAAATACCTGTCTTTGGGCTCTTCTCCTTGCTTTGTCCTTGGTGGAGAAAGGCCTGCCTCTGACTTCCAATTGGAACAGTCGAGTTCTTTTTCTTTCTTCTTGGCTTTTTCTCTTTCCTCTCCTTTTCCCCCTTTGGGGGACTCAGGGGAGTCTGAAAACAACAACAGCAACATAGCTTTGGGGAGGAAGGCGCAAAGGGCAGGGACAGGAACAACTGCACATTCCCCCAACGCGCGCCCCCCCCCCCCCATAGCTTGCTGCCCTGCCCCCTCCTGCAGCTCTCCACCGCCCACTTGTAGCCCGCTGCCCCACCCTCCTGCTGATCCGAGATCCAGTCATTATTCGGTCCTTCATTATGTAACGACCATTATATAGGATGTACCTACAATATGCACATATGTGTGCAAATCCACGCTCTCACCATGGGGACAGAAAGACATCTGCACACACACCTATGCACATGTTTATACAAATATCTCTCTATAGACATGTTCAAACACACAGGCAAATGAAATACACATGTGTACATGAAAATTTACAGATCTATAAATCTTGCACTTGAGTAGACAAACACGGGCCCTCCCCACTAGAGACCATCTGTCATTTATTAAGTCATTCAACAAACACACACTGAGTGCCTGCTATGAGCCAAGCATAGTCCTGTCACAGGGGCTGGGAGAAAACTGTCCCCTCTCACCCAGCAGCCGCTTCCATTTTTTGATGAGGACTTTGGCCAAGGACACCACCTCTTTGTCTGAGCAGTACTTCCGGACCCCATTAACGGCGACTCCAATCCTGGTTGTCTGAAAAGCAACAGGGTTAGGGACTGGTCTGGGAATGGACACACAGGATTGGCTGCCCTACCTGAAAAGACCTGCCCCAGTTCAACCACCCCTTCCCTCAGCCTGACCTGTGCCTGAGATAACCCTGACCCTATAACTGAGGCCCTGACCTGCCATCCTTGGTGAGGGCCAGTGCCCCCGGCTCAGCCCCTGCACTGATGGATAGCTTTGGTGAAAAGCTGAGGTGGTGGTGGTGGTGGTGGTGGGTCTGGCTGATGAGGACCCCTCCCCATTCCCGGTCCCCAGGTGTGGTGGAGGCATATCTTTGAGCTCAAGTTTCACCTTAAGATATAGCCCTGGCTACTACAGCTTGGGTCTGTGCTGATTCTTTTTCAGGGCCAAGAGCATCGGATAAATGTTTGGGGGCTATATGGGCCACAGGGAGGATCAAAAAATGGGGGGTCTCTTCACTGGATCATTGGCCTCTTGTATGCCACAAGCCCAGGGCCTTGGGAATTGGGGTATTCAAGGAAAACACCTCAGTCTTTCTCCCAGACGCAGAGGGCCCCTGTGCTTGGAAGGTCTCCTGTGCCCATCTAAACGCCCAGTCCCCACCCTCAGAGCACCTCACGATCCCCCAGCCCCCTCCTCAGAAATTGCCCCCAGACCCCACCCTTAGAGGTCTTCCCCCCAGATGGATATCCCCCCCCCCCCGCCCGCCCAGCACTGTTCCCAAAGCTTTCCACCCCCACCCCACCTGGAGTAGCTGGATGGACATCTGACAGCTGTTCAGCTTCTTCAGAAGGTCGAGGGCCCCTTCCTGTGGGAGGCCACAAGGTGAGGGCTGAGGCTGTGGGTTCTGCCCCAGGCCCCTCTCTGACCCTCTGGTCTCGGTAGGAAAGAGGAGGGGAGGTGGTGGGGAGGCGACTGTTCCAGCTACAGGACACGGGCAGACAGGCAGTCGGCGGACAGGCAAGGGACAGAAAGAAGGAGAGAGAAGGAAAAGATTCTGCCCCAGTTCAGCTCTCCACGTCACCCTTACCACCCAGGCTGGGTTCAAGCCCCTCTGAGCCAGGCTTCAGCCCTAACCACTTTCCCTGACCCTAAGCCATTGGTTCTCCTGTTCTTTCTACTGGGTATGCTCTCCCTTCCCCATCTCTTCCTCTAAAATTAATTACTTTGCAGCTTATTATTATTATTGCTTTAGTATCCTCCTTTCCTCACTTTCCTACTGTGAGCTTCTGCAGAGAGAGGTGTGTGTGTGTCTATCCATTATACCTCGATACAGCTTTATCAAGGTATAATGGATATACAATAAACTGGACATATCACAGGCTACAACTTGATGAGTTTTGACACATGTATACACCCATGAAACAATCACCACAATCAAGATAAGAACACAGCCACCATTCCCCAAAGTTTCCTAGTTCCCCTTTGTAATCCATCCCTCCTTGCACTCGCAACCCCATATCCAGGCCACCACTATTCTGCTTTCTGTCATGATAGATGGGCTTGTATTTTTTAAAAAGGAATAGATTTTAGCTCAGCTGGCCTGGCTCAGTGGTTGAGCATTGACCTATGAACCCGGAGGTCACGGTTTGATTCCCGGTCAGGGCACCTGCCTGGGTTGTATGCTTGATCCCCTACTGTGGGTCGTGCAGGAGGCAGCCAATCAATGATCCTCTCTTATCATTGGTGTTTCTATCTCTCTCTCCCTCTCCCTTCCTCCCTGAAATCAATTTTTTAAAAAAGGGATAGTTTATTGATTTTTAGAGAGAGAGCGAGCAAAACATCGATTGGCTGCCTCCCACACGCCCCCTACTGGGGATGGAGGCCACAACCAGGGGATGAGCCCTGGACCAGGAATCCAACCAGCAACTTCCTGGTGCACCAGATGACATCCAACAACCTGTGCCGCATGAGCAAGGGCTGGGCTTGCATTTGTAAGTGCTGTATATCAGGAGTACTGTAATAGACTCCTTTTCGCCTGGCTTCTTTCACTCAGCGTAATTATCTTGAGATGTATCCATGTTGCTGTGCATATCAACCACTCCTTTTCACTGCTGGGTTGCTTCCATTGTGTGCATACACCACAATTTGCTTATGCATTCACCTGTTGATGACTTTTGGTAGTTTCCAGTTTGGGGCTACTACAAACAAGTCTGCTAGGAACATCCAGGTACAAGTCTTTGTATGGGCATACACTTTTATTCCTCTGGGGTAAAGAGGATGTTTTAGACCTCAGGGTTCCGCACACAGCCATGACTCCCTGCGTGAATGAATCTAGCAGAAAGCAGAAGGTGGGAGGGGAGACTGGGAGGAGAAGAAAGGAGACTCAGATTTGGAAATCTGCTGGCGGCCAGGCCCTGAACCACCCACCCCTGGCCCACTTCAGCTTTCTCCTTCCTCCCAGCCACTTCCTAGAAGCCAGCCTCGGCCTCCTGCCCTGAGCTTGGTTCCCTGGGGAGCACCAGCTGACTGGGTCCTGTCTGCCTCTGCCAGGCTTCCTGGACCACGTGCCAAGGGTGGCCAGTCCTCAGCCTCCCTGAGAGCTTGGGTTCACAGTCTGTATTTGCCGGGGTCCCAGCGGGTCCAGGGGTTCCCCAAACGTGTGGACGGAGTCGGCGAAGAAGGAATGACACGGAGGCAGCCTTCGGGTGATCATCATAGCCAGGTTCCTCTAGCCAGGTTCAGTAGCCAGGTTCTAGTCAGGCTCTCTTGCCAACCTCTGCAGTCAGGTTCAGTCCAGGATCCCTTGCCATGTTCTCCCGCTAGGCTCTGTCTCTAGGCTCCGAGTAGGTTCTGTCTTCTTGATTCTGTTCTAAGTTCTGAGTGTTTCTGTCTTGTTACAACTGTATTTATACCAGTTGATTCAATCCTATCAATCTCTATTACAAAGGTTAGGGCGTTTCTTATCTCCATTCCAGGGAGAAAAGATTATGTAGTTTAAGCATGATTGTTCATAGTTAAAGGGATTAATTACCCGCCTGGCACTTAGTTGAGGGGTTTTATTCCCTCCCTAACTTCAGGGGAAAATCCCTGCCTGGGGATTCAACCTTTCTCAGAGAGGTGGCTTTGGTTAAAACACAGCGCCAAGAAGGTGAGCAAACATATTAAGAACCGTATGCCATATATGCCAGGTCCCTTGAAACAGCAAGGATGGACCGGCTCCCGGCATGTATTCAGAGGTGGGGCCTGTGGGTTTGCCTGTGCATCTAAACGTGGGGGCATGTAACTCTGTGTGCGACATTAATTAAAGGCTTACTACGTGTGGACACCGTTCTGGGTGTTTTACGTGAATTATCTTGTTTAACTCTTACAATGACCCTGAGGTAGGTACTATTACTATCTTCGTTTTTATAGCTGATCCCACTTTTTTAAAAAAGGAATCCAAGAAACAGAGAGGTTAAATAATTTGTCCAAAGTTACAAGGAATAGAGCTGGGATTCAAACTCAGGCATTTGAGGCTCGAATCACTATACATCTGCGTAGGTATGGACATAGATCTGTCCAGACTTGTATCATCATGGAATATCAACATGGGCAAGTGCAGTGGTATGCTGGTCAATATTTAACAACCGGGTCTTAAGGGGGGAAAAAAACCTGATTAGTATTGTTTGCCTATTTCTGTGTAAACACTCCTCCCATGGCCAATCTCAAGTTACCAACACGCTGTCACTGAACTGAAGGAGCTATTGGTGAGTAACAGCATTATAGAGTATTTCCACCATAGTGATGTAATAGAAGTAAATAACCTCTAGACCAGTGATGGCGAACCTTTTGAGCTCAGCGTGTCAGCATTTTGAAAAACCCTAACTTAACTTTGGTGCTGTGTCACATATAGAAATTTTTTTGATATTTGCAACCATAGTAAAACAAAGACTTATATTTTTGATATTTTTTTATTTTTGATATTTATATTATACATTTAAATGCCATTTAACAAAGAAAAATCAAACAAAAAAAATGAGTTCGTGTGTCACCTCTGACACGCGTGTCATAGGTTCGCCATCACTGCTCTAGATCATAGATGATGGTAAAATGTAGTAAAATAATTAGGAAATGATGATTTTGGAGTATTTATTACCTTTGTTTTAAATATAATTTATTTAAAAATTATTTATTTATTTGTAAGCTTACAATTTAATTTTTTAAAAATATATATTTTTATTGATTTTAGAGAGGGAGGGAGAGGGAGAGAGAGAAACATCAATGATGAAAGAGAATCATTGATTGGCTGTCTCCTGCATGCCCCCTACTGGGGATCGAGCCCACAACCTGGGCATGTGCCCTTGACCGGAATTGAACCCGAAATCCTTCAGTCCGCACGCCAATGCTCTATCCACTGAGCCAAATTGGCTAGGGCACAATTAAATTTTTTTAAGTGATGGCTCTATTTAACAATAGGCTTGCAAAATTCCTGAAACTTCAACCACCAATGTTAAGCCAGTTCCATCTCACCACTGGACACTTGTCTCTGTATGTCGCATTGCATTGCCAGGTGTGTCTCTCTGCACCCGTGTGTGGGGCGTGTAATAGCTTCTGTCCAGGTGTGGCGCTGTGGGCATGCAGCTTGAAGTGCAACATGTCTGTCTGTATCTGTGAAATGATGCCTGGGTTCTAACGTCTGAATGTGTAAGCGCAGGTGTTGAGTTTGTAGTTTTGCATGTCTGAGTATTGCTTATTATCTGCATGCACACGTGTGCCCGTGTAACTGTCTCTGTGTATCTTTCTGTAAATATAACGGCCAGTGTAGCGATCACGTCAGGGTCAGTAACCATGTCTCATACGCAATTATGTTCATAGTCGCTTGTTCAGTTGTGGTTGTGTGGTCGTAGCTATATTGTTGTGTGTAATTGTGTAGCTGTGACTTGGCGCTTGTATGTTGAGGCTGTTTCAATGGGTGCACGCTGACGCCGTCTGACAAAAGCCCTAACTTGCTGGGCCTTCAGTAATTGGCAGTGCCCCCTGGGCCTGAGTGGCAACGTGGAGGATCCGTCTTATTTCAGGAAGCATGTCCTCCTCTCCCGAACCACCCCTGGCGGCCCATTTTCACTCCTAGAGCAGCCCCACCCTTCTTGATCACATGCCCAGAGCTCTGTGCCCACTCAGAGCTGGGAGAACCAGGCACAGACGTGGCTGCAGACTGGCTCTGAGCTCCGGGGAACCTGTGGCCAGACTTGCATCTTTCCTGGGCAGAGCTCTGAATACTTCCACAGGAGCACATTCCCAGGAACACCATTTCTCTTCCCATTGCACAGAAGAGGAAAGCCAGGCCCAGAGAGGGGAGGTGGTGGGCCTGTGGCCATAGCAGAGCGAGGGGAAGCCAGAGCCAGTCCCCTCCTTCTCAGCCGGAGCTCTACTCACAACCAAGCTGCTTCTCTCCGGGCTCCTACGCTACCCCCCGCCCCCCGCCCCCCGCCCTGTCCCCCACCCTCCACCCGTCTCCCGCAGAGGCCCAGAGTCTCCTGGCTCAAGCCAGGGTCAACAAGGAGCGGGGCTGGGGTAACCTACTTTCTGTGGAGTTTAGCTCAGAAGACGGGGTTTGGGCTCTGCTGCCCCAGTTGGAAAAGTGCGCCCCCCCCCCCCCCCACACACACACACTTGTGGCTCAGTTTGTGTCTCTGTCTTTGCAAGATCCGGAATGGGGGTGGGCGGAGGCCGGGATGTCAGCGTGAGAGCCGCCCGCACTCGGCACGGCACTCGGTAGGTTTCTGTTTCCTGGGGCGGTGCAGAAGTTGGTCTCATTTTCTAACTCCTGGCTGGCACCGTCCCAAGTCCTACTAAGGGTTTCAGACCTCTTCACCCGCGCGCCACAGCCAATCTCAGCTCTTCTCACAGACGAAGCCACGGAGGCATTAACATCAACTCCTGACCACTCATGTCTCCTCTAGGGCTTCCTGACCCTCCACGTTCCAGCGACGCCTCTCCTTTCTCTGCCTTAAACCCTCTTTGACGGTCCACCCCTTCCCCCGAGTTCCTAGGGTCACAGAGGCCTCGGAAACGCAAGTCCTGCTCCAGCACACGGCTACGATGGTGGGGAGAGGAAGGCCCTGGGATAGGGGAGATGGGGGGCCAGGGCGAGGGGCGAGGGGCGGGGAGCATGCCCGCAGGGCCACCCGCCCCCCTTTTCCTTCCCTGGGTGTGCCCAGATCCTCCCTGCACGAAGGCCAAGTTTGCTCTGGCCGGGCAACCCCGCGGCGCCAGCCTGAGGCAAAGATCACGCGAAGGATCAAACATTAACTGCACGTCGGCCGGCTGGCGCCCCGTGCGCCCCGGACCCGCAGGTAGGACCGCCCGCCCCGCCGGACTCCGCTCAAGCTCGGGGCGCGCACCGCCCAGCCTCCAGCGGCCCCCTCCCCCGCCCGGGCCGAGGGCTGCGGCTGCCCCGCACCTGTTCGCCCGCGGGCGCAGGCCCCTCCCCGCGGCCAAGGGAAGGGAAGACTGCAAACAGAACCGCTCCTGGCGCCCCAAACTGAGGTCGCGGGACCCGTGGCCCTTCACTCCTCCCTCCAGAACCGCTCCGGTGCGGGGCAGACGCGGCTCCGCACCCTCACGAGCTCAAGTTTCCTGGACGCTTCTGGGGGCCCCCAGGATGGGGTTCCACCCGCCCCGCCGTCGCCTCCACTGCCCTGGCCGTGCACACGTTGTCCGTCCCGGGCCTCGGAAGGTCCTTTTCCATGTCCCAGTCTCTTCCCTCGCCTTCCCGGACCTGCACAAGCTACCCCGGGGCCCTGGACCCCACGCGTCCAGGGGTCCATGCACAAGCCTCGTCTTCGGGGCCGAACTTTGCCCACCCCGGGCCATGCACACGCCCACTCGGAGGTGCCCCGCGGTCCCAACGGGGCGCTGAGCCCTGCCCCGCTGCGCCTCCCTCGGGCCCGTGTCCCCGACGCCCCGCCAGCTCGCGTCCCCCGGACCCCCCGGCTCCCCCGGGCCGCGCCTCCGGGGTGGGACGCCGTGGCCCAAACTCTGCAGCCTCACCGTGTGCTTCCTGGCTACCATCTTCTCCAGCTTTTTGGCGATTCTCAGCAGCTCCTCTTCCCGGCCCATGTCGGCCCACGACGCCCGGCGGACGAGGGGCGCAGGGGCAGCAGCCGGGCCTCGGGGGCGGGAGGCGCGGAGGAGGAGGAGGAGGAGGAGGAGGAGGAGGGCGTGCAGCCCGCGCGGGACGCAAACACACGCGGCACACACGTCTGGCGGGGGCGGGGTCCCCCTCTCCGCCCGCCGGCCTGCGAGGGGGGGAGGGGTGGCGTGCACTAAATATAGATTTCAAGGACTTGTCAGGGCAAAGATTGCCGGGGCGGCCAGTCGGGCCTCCCAAGCGGGACGAGGCTGCGAGAGAGGACTCCCCCACCCCCGACCCCTCCCTGCCTGGGGTGGGGGTGCTGATGGGAGGTTTGGGGAGGAGAGCTCTCTGGCGAGTCGGGAGGCCGTCGTCCGGAATCACAAAGGGCTGTCGCGGGGAGAAGGGCGCCCGTGTGCCCGGGAGCTCCGGCCGGAGTTCAGGGCCCCCGGGTATCTGCACCGTTACTGTTCAGAGCGCGCGAACCCAGCTCCGTGCCTGTGCCCAAGGGGAGGCGACCTGGTGCGCTCAGGCCACATTTCAGGGCATGACCGTTAAAGCCAGCTCCGCCCGGCCCTGCGGCGCTCGCTCACATCCTGAGCGCACGGGAATCCAGGCCCCGTTTCCGACTGTTTTGTAAGGGTGAGAGTTTGCATTTCTAACAAGGTCCTGGAGGGATGTGTCCGGTGCTGCCGGTCCCAGGACTGCGCTGAGGAGGGAGGACCTGGGAGATTCTTTAGTGATCCAGGAGCACGGGCGCCCTCGATTCAGGGTCAGGGCACTGCCTCTCCCAAGGGATGGAGTCTGGAAGGCTCATCTTGGTGCAGAGGAGGACACAAAACAGAATTGTGCCGCCACAGTGTGCACACATCCGTGTCTCTGAGGAAGGGGCTTTCCAAGGGTCCCTGGCAGACCCATGCCTCTTCCTAAACAAGTGAGTTTAATGGACAGAAAATTATCTTGGGGGGTCGTGTTTAGGGACCTGGAGGGGAGGCATGAAAAGTGGTCCACCGTGTGTACAGAGTGGGGAGTTGTGGTTTGGGATGTTCAGTGAAATCCCCACACTCTCCTGATAGAACCTTAGAAAACCCCACCCCAGCCCCAGCACAGAGACAGTGTGGTGTGGACTCCTATGGCTTCTAACTGGTGCTGTGTGTCCTGGGATAGAGGTAGGAAGGGGTGAGGTTTTTCATTCATTCAGCAAATGTATGGAGCATTCAAGCAATGACCAAGACAGACCCAGTCCCAGCAGGCTGGAGATCGGGTCTGTGGGCAAGAGACCTTCAATAAATAAGGACAGAGCCAGTTCTGTATTACCACAACTGGGGTGAGGGGCAGCAAGCAGGGGAGGATACCTCAAGGACACATTGGAGGGGGGGGGGTGTCATCTCCTCTGAAGAAACAAAATTTAAATTTTGGGCAGAAGTGCAGAGTGGGAGTTGGAGGCAGGACGAAGAGAGTGTTCACATAAGAGAAGAAAGATTCATTCAGTTTATCGAGCACCTACTATGTGCCAGGCGGTTCTAGCCCTGGGCATTCAGAGAGGAACGAAGCAATCCTCCTGGAGTTTCAAATGTGCAAAGCTTAGGGATGGGAGGGTACCTGGCATGTCAGGGTTGCAGGAACTGAAAAATTGGTGTGGCTACCACACAGAGGTGAGAGGAGTGTAGAGAGAAATGAGACAGAAAATCAGAGATGGTTGGGGCCTGACCACGTACAGCATTGTAGGCTACTTCTAGAAGGTTAGACTAATGGTTTGGGATTTGGGGAGGTCTCTTGGCCAACCCCCAAGCAAGCTCCTCTAGGTTGAAGGGACAGCTGTCTGTAGTTACTTAGGATTGCCTTTAAAAAGAGAAAGAACAGCCCTGACTGGTTTGGTTCAGTGGATAGAGCTTCGGCCTGCGGACTGAAGGGTCCCAGGTTCGATTCCCGGTCAAGGGCATGTACCTTGGTTGCAGGCACATCCCCAGTAGGGGGTGTGCAGGAGGCAGCCGATCGATGTTTCTCTCTCATCGATGTTTCTAACTCTCTATCCCTCTCCCTTCCTCTCTGTAAAAAATCAATAAAATATATTTTAAAAAAAGAGAGAGCTGTAACCGGTTTGGCTCAATGGATGGAGCGTCGGCCTACGGACTGAAGGGTCCCAGGTTCGATTCCGGTCAAGGGCACGTACCTTGGTTGCAGGCACATCCCCACTGGGGGGTGTGCAGGAGGCAGCTGATCGATGTTTCTCTCTCATCGATGTTTCTAACTCTCTATCCCTCTTCCTTCCTCTCTGTAAAAAATCAATAAAATATATTTAATAAAAAAAAAAGAGAGAAAGAACAAATGTGTTTTCGGGCCTCAGCTTGGAGAAGACTTAGGTGAAACTTGCCCTAATCAGAGTTCATCTGACACCAGTTGCCTCCACCACACACGGGTGCGGAAGTGATGCCACATCTTCCCTGGCCCCCAAGGTTGGCCTCCTGGGTCTGTCTCCAAACAAACAAGTTTCATTTTTCTCAGATTTCCACCAGTTCTCACTCTGAGTTGTATGGCAACAACAACAACAAAAAGTAAGCCCTGACTGGTTTGGCTCAGTGGATAGAGCGTCAGCCTGCAGACCGAGGAGTCCCAGGTTTGATTCTGGTCAAGGGCATGTACCTTGGTTGCGGGCACATCCCCAGTAGGGGGTGTGCAGGAGGCAGCTGATCGATGTTTCTCTCTCATAGATGTTTCTGACTCTCCCGCTCCCTTCCTCTCTGTAAAAAATCAATAAAGTATATATTTTTTTAAAAAGCCAAGACTCTTACATCATCAGGGCTCAGAAGACCCTTAGAAAATGAGTCCAACCCCTTCATTGTACTGATGGGAAGACTGAGTCCCAGGGAGGCCCAGGTTCAACTGTTTCAGACACTCTTGGTACCCAACATATTCTCTCTGCCTACCTGTCCTCCCTGGAGGTTGCCTGCAGGCAATTCCTGGACAAACTCTTGACATCTTCCCACTTCTCTCTGACTGAGGGCTTGGGGCAGACTGGAAGAGCTTGGGAATGAACACCTCCAGTAAGGACCTGCCCAACCAAAAAGAGACCAGAGTTTGTGGTAAAAACACTGATTTCTTCACTCAGTGGGACAACTTGAAGGCACGTTCTAATCTATATGGTCTCAAAGGTTCCCCAATAAGGTAACCTAGATACAGTGATAGCCCTTCCGTAACACACCCTTTTTGCTTCTTGACCTTTCTGTTTCACTTCCTGGGATCACCTCACAAGTAAATTACTTGCCCACAAATACCTGTCTCAGGGGAAACCAAATGGAGACAAGAACGGGGCAGAGCTAAACTGCAGGTGTCCTCACTCCTGGTCCAGTGGTCTTTCCTCCACACCAGGGTTTCTCAATCATGGCACTGTTAACACTTTGGACTGGGTAAGTCATTGCTGTGAGGGGATGACCTGTGTATTGTAGCATGTTTAGCAGCATCCCTGACCCCTAGCCACTAGGTGCCAGTAGCACCATCCCACGGGGAGCAATACAAAAATCTCTGCATCCCCAAATGTCTCTTGGGGCAAAATTGCCCCTGGTTGCAAACCACTGCTCTGCACCAGGCTGTCTCCCTTACGGGGCCCAGAGAAGGAATTTCAAGTCCTAAGATTCCTTCTCCTTCCCTATTGATCTTCAGATCACATAAACAAAACCACCAGGGGTTTACTAAAAAAAAATTTTTTTTTTATTACAGATAAGTGAAAGAACAACTCAGAGATGAAGTCAGAGATGAACAAAACCAGACACGGGGGCTCGGCAGATGGCTTTGTTCCTGTGGGTCACAGAGCAGCCAGGTCCCCAGGGCACACAGCCCAGCCTCCAGGCCAGGCTGCTGTGTTGGCCACTGGCACCCTCTGGCCTCCCGTTTGGCCTGGCTCATCAGCGACTCTAAAGCTGAGGTGTTAGAGACTGGTGATGGCTTCGGTGTTTGCTCACATGGGGCTGAAAGTCAGGATGGAATTTCTGGCACTGGGGAGCAGAACTGCCAAGTCTCTGCCCTCCCGTTTCATTTCTCTCTCTCTCCTTTCTCCTTTTGTGACCCTTTCCTTCCCTGAGACGGGAAGGCTCCTGAGTTGACCAAGAGAAAGAGGAGAGAAGTGAGGACTCACCATCTGGGGCCATCCCTTCCTTCCCTGCTAAGTCAAGGAGAGGGGGCAGTCTGCTTCTTGACTGGGGATGTAGTAGAGGTCCCCCAGAAGGCTGTGCTATCCCTCGAAGGGAGTGATAATCAGGCTACTTAACTGAAAGTACAGCATGGACATTGACCAACCAGAATGGATGGGCTGTAGGCAACTGCCAAGTCACACATGGTCAGTGGTCAGTCTGCCCCTCGAGCCAGAACATCTGCCCTGGCCCATTCCCAAGCTCAACCCTTGGGACCAGCTTCCCAGCAAGGACCACATCTGCAGGACCCTTGTCTTAGTCACGTGGCATCTGCAGTACCTAGTACAGGTCTGGACATAGAGCCAGAACTCAGTGAAGAAACACGAATGAATGGATGAGGAGATGGTCCCTAGTCTGGCAGAATCCCTGGTCTGGAGAATCATGAAGGCAGTCTGGTCCTACTCTTGTGGAGCCTCAGGCTGGCGGAAGAAACAGTCCTGGTATGATGAGGGAGTGAGGGTTCTGCAGCTGAAGCAGCTGGGAGCACTCAGACCTAGCCACAGGGCTCCCTCAACCTGGGGAGCAATGAGATAGAGGGGAAAGAACCACCACCAGCCCTAACATGGAAGGGCCAGCATCCTTGGCAGGGGCATGGGCCCATGGAGGGGTGAAGGCCAGCCACGGGGTCACAGGGACAGAGGCAGCACGACCCAAGGACGTGAACACCTCAGCTCCTTAGTCTTGTGGCCTCAAGTCCTAGCTCTGAACGTTGGGGTCCAGCATGAGGGTGGTTCAGGCATGCAAGGGCCAGCAAGGAGCTAGTCTTGCAAAAGCAGCACAGAACTTGCTGGGAGAACCCCAGTTCTTGAGCCTTCTCCTTCAGTGAAGCCAACCTGGGGAGAGAAGGATGAAAATTGACATTTTTAAAGCACTTATTATATGCCAGCTGTTTATCTCACTCAGTTTCACACACGTCTTATGGGGATGACATTATATCATAATATGGGGGTAGATGAAAGTATCCCCATTTTACAGGCGATGAAACTGAGGCTTGAAGAAGTGAAGCCACTTGCCCAAGTCTCCTCACTCTAAAGCTGGGGCTCTGATTATCATCTGTGCTTCAACAACAGGTGTCAGCGCCAGGCTGAGGGATGGGTACCTGGTTGTGGACACAGATTGGTATCTGGCGCCTGACTTTGGTGGACTGAGGATGACAATTCCCCAGAGAGACCCAGCTCCTGCCCCTGCCTTCCTCCACCCCCCACAGAAACCACACCATCCCCGAGGACTTCCCAGGGGAACAAGGAAGAGAGGAGGCTTCCTTCCCAACGCTACTGGCCCTGTCCTAGGCCACTCCCAGGTTCCGCAACTAAATATATGCACATCCCCTAGGCCTGGGAGCCGCCAGTCTTGGCAGATTCCAGGAGACTCCTGCACAAGGGGAGAGTCAGGCAACCCGAGGACTGGTGCACAGGCACCCTAATCCTGCAGCTGCAGGGGAGCAACCAGCCTGGCTGACACAGCTGTGCTCATCCTCTCCCGGGAGCAGCCGGAGCTTGGGCCTCATCACCTCTGCCATCCCTCAAGGCCTGGGTACCCCCAGCCTCACCCATCCTGGGCTGGAGTGGGGCAGGCGGAGCACCAGGACAGGGAATGGCCAAACTGTGTACCCCGATCCTGGGGAGAGGTGTCCCACCCCAATACACCCACTCTTGACCAACTCTGCCCCCCAGGTACTCTGCCGTCTCCCCTCCAACCACAGTCCTGAGCGCCTACCTACCAGCATGTTCCTTCTGGGTGGAGGCTGCCTGGCTGAGGGACAGTCTTCCAGGTTCTGGCGCCCCCCGCCGGTAGGAACGAGTGCTCTCGGAGCTGGAAAGCAGGGAGAGGCCAATGTGACCCCCATGCCCAGAGAGCCCCCCAGAGCAGAGAGAAAGGGCTCAGGTGTGGAGTGAGGCTGGGGCTTAGAGTCCACGAGGCCCCTGGCCTCCAGAGAGCTCTGGCGATTTCCCGGTCTACTCCCCACACTCCGAACTGGAAGAGTTTGTAAGGAAGAGAGGACTGGATCCTGGGTTGAAGGCAGGGACAGAGCGAATGCCCCACCGACAGCCTCTAGAGCAGTGGTTCTCAACCTTCTGGCCCTTTAAATACAGTTCCTCATGTTGTGACCCAACCATAAAATTATTTTCGTTGTTACTTCAAAACTGTAATGTTGCTACTGGTATGAATTGTAATGTAAATATCTGATATGCAGGATGGTCTTAGGCGACCCCTGTGAAAAGGTCGTTCGACTGCCAAAGGGGTTGCAACCCACAGGTTGAGAACCGCTGCTCTAGAACAAGCCACACAGGTTCCCACCTTCTCCACTCCAGCTTCAGCAGTCTGCATCCCAGATTCTTTTTTTTTAAAATATATTTTTATTGATTTCAGAGAAGAAGGAAGAGGGAGAGATAGAAACATCAATGATGAGAGAGAATCATTGATTGGCTGCCTCCTGCACGCCGCCCACTGGGGATCAAGCCCACAACCCGGGGCATGTGCCCTTGACTGGAATCAAACCTGGGACCCTTCAGTCCACAGGCCTATGCTCTATCCACTGAGCCAAACCGGCTAGGGCTGCGCCCCAGATTTTTAATCAACATCCCAGGAGCAGGTGTGTAAAGGGGCGAGCGGTCCAATCACCCTCCATTTAAGCTCTAGCATTTCTGTGTGTCATGGGCCTCAGAGCTGGAAGGTATCCCAGTCTTCAGGCAGACACAGTGCAGAGGTGGGGAAATAAGTGGATGCTCAGAGAGGTCAGGACACTTGCCTGGGTTGCACAGCTGGGCTCTCACCAACCTGAATCTGACGGGGGCTGTGGTTCCAGATGTCAGGCTGGGTCGGGAGGTGCCTGGGGGCTCACAGAGACCCTCTTCAGAGCTGGGTGGGGTTTGGTTGGTACCCCCAAGTTCCACGGGACTTGTAAGGCTAGAGGAGGAGGACGTTGGACTGTTCTGGCTCTCGGGGGCCCCAGGAGGCTCTGAGCTCAGGCTGGGGACTTCGGGATGATCTGGAATCAGAAGTGATAAAGCCTGTATTTATCTCTTATTCTGCTCAATTTCAAAGTAGTCTTTGGCCTCTAGGATCTCCCATTCCTCACCCCCCATCTATCTCGATAGCACTGTCCCTCAACTCTCCCCATCATACGGCAGTCTTCTTCACCCACAGCATTCATTCACAACAGCCAGGGCTGGCTTTGCTTCTGCTTATACCTTCTCCTCGGTCTGGTATCTCCTGCTCTTCCCTCAGGCTCAGCTCAGAGGCCATCCCCACCAGGAAGCCTTCCTAAGCCACCCTCCAGTCCCAACAGGACGTGCCCTCTCCCTCCCTGAACTCCCAGAACAAGCCTGTCCATTCATTCAACAAATAGTTCTTGAGAACAGCCAGGCACCGTGCCAGGTGCTGGAGAAATAGTCAGCAAAACACTCAAAGTCCCTGTCCTTTGGGGTTTACAGTCCATAGCACATTGTGCCTTATATTATAAGGGACTGCATTCGTTTTTATCTCCCCCACTGGACTGTGTCTCAGTAGCCCCAAAGGCCTCAAGACATAGTAGATGCTCAATAAATGTGTCTTTCTGTTTTTATTTAAGTGAAACATTGACAGATTTGGAATAAAACAGACCTGGGTTTGACTACCACACAAGGGACTTAGCTGTGGGGTCTTGGGTAGGTTACTGAACATCTCTGTTCCTGTACTTATAAGGGGGAGATGATAACCCCAACCTGTCAGATGACAGTGAGGATGATATGGACTAACATATGTACTGTAAGCTCAGTGCCCCTGCACACAGTAGGCCCTCAATGAATGGCACAATGAGCATTTTTCTGGGCAGCCAACCATACCTCCACTGGTATGTCCTGCACGGCCTTGGACCATGGTCCGAGAAGGGTTTTTGACCGGTAAGGGTGGGGGGCAATCCTCACTCTGGCTCTGAGGGGCAGCTGATCCCAGGTTGGTGATGGTCTCATAGGTCTTGTTGCTGATGTCCATCCTCCCACTGGCCCAGTGGACCTGGGCCGGGGGCTTCAGAGGACAGTGCTGCTGGGACAGAAGTGTTGGAGGGAGGACAGCCTGGTTTCTCCAGTTCACCCTGCCCCTCCCCACACGAGGTCCAATCTGGTTCTAACGGTCTGAGAGGCAGGGGCTAGGACTCACCTTCTCTTCCTCATCCTCCTCACTGTCAGAGCCGGGCTCTGTGGAGACGCCCCAGGAGTAGTGCACGTGCAGAGGGAAGGCCAGGGTCCCAGCCTTGGCCTGTTCCAGCTGCCAAAACAAAGCCTTGGCAGTTCAGAGGGTCTGGGCTCAGAGGAGAGAGAAAGGGTCAGGGTACCCCTCCTTCCCTAGACCTTACCAGCTCCTCACACTCCTTGTGTTGCTTCTTCCTGGCTATGTCCAGAGCTGTTTCTCCTTCCTCATTCACTGTGAGGGGTTAAGTCAGGAGTTTTAGTCAGGGTCAAAGTCGCCTGATAGCTTAGAACAGTGGTTCTCAACCTCGGCTGCACATTAGAATCACCTGGGAATCTTTTTAAAATCCTGATTTCTGGGCCTCAGCCTCCGGAAGTTCTGTTTCTTTGTTACTGATGTTGTGGCCCCACCCCATAACAAAGAAACCGAATTTCCAGAGGATGAGGCCCAGAAATCGGGATTTAAAAAAGATTCCCAGGTGATTCTAATGTGCAGCCAAGGTTGAGAACCACTGGTTTAGAGGTTAAGATGGGCCACTGGAATCAAATTGTCTGAGTTTGAATCCTGGCTCTGCTACCTCCTGGCTGAGTGACCTTGGGCCTTAATTTTCTCATCTATAAAATGAGTACGATACTTGCAACTACCTGACCAGGTGTTGTGAAAATTAAATGAGTTAATATGTGTAGAGCACTTGGCACATTGCCAGGCACATGTCAAGCAGTAAATGGTGGCCATTAGAATCACTATAATTCAGGTGCAACTCATTATTTTTTTGGTTAGGTACTTTCAGAAACAATACAGTGGGGCCTTGACTTACGAGTGTCCCGACTAACGAGTTTTTTGAGATACCAGCTGTCTCTCCGCTGATTTTTTGCATTGATTTGACAGCGTAATTTGAGTTAACGAGCTCCTTAACGAGCTCCTTAACGAGCTCCTTAATGAGCTCGGTCTCTGAACGAATTAAACTCGTAAGTCAAGGCCCCACTGTATTTTATTTTACCTTCTTAGCAGGCCTACTAGGTCAGTGGTATTATTCCCATTTTACAGATGAGGAAACTGAGGCTCAAGAACTGAATGGACAAACCCCACAGTCACACAGGTGGTCAGAGGCAAGCCAGGATTAGGACCCAAGTTGGACCGTGAAGTCCATGCTCATAGCCAGTGCCCTCTGTCTGGGAAAAAGGCAGGGGGTCCCACATGAGGGGGAGTCACGGGTGGGAGTCTGATGGAGGAGGTGTTTGAGCCCCACCTGGGCCAACCGAAGCTCTCCCTTTCAGCAGCAGCTTGAGGCAGTCAGGTTGGTTGTAGAGAGCAGCGTAGTGCAGGGCACTGTTCCCATCAGCAGCCTTGGCATCCAGGTGACCGCTGGGGAGGTATGGTCAGGGAGAAGGAAGGGGAATAGATAGGTGAGGGGTCGGGAATAGACAGGTGAGGGGTCAATGTCAGGGGGAAAAAGAGGAAGAGGAAGAGGAGAGGAGGGAGGGGAGGGAGGAGAGCAAGGCCAGGGGCAGTGTGAGGTCATGGACAGACAGGCAAGGAGGTTCTCACCCATTCTGAATGATGAAATCCACCAGGGGCAGGGAGGCCTGGTTGGCGACTCTGACAGCCAAGTGCAGGGCGAGCTCTCCAGGTGCCTAAATACACATCCATCCCTCTGAGTTTCCCCGGTTCACCTGCCCCCACCCCAATATCACCCCCTTGAATTCCTGCTGTCCCCTGACACCTCCAGATATGAGGCTGCCAGAACCCTTGAGAGATGAGACTGAATGGACAACATGTTTGAGAGGAGGGTGACATCTCTTCCTTCAGTGGCTCTGGCTCCTCTTGCCACCAATAGAAGACGTTTCCCTAACTTGGTTCTTGGCCCTGGGCTCCTCTCTTTGTTCCTCTCACTGCCACCAGGACCTCAGAGAACCTCATGTTTCCGCTGTCACTCAGGGGCCGTTCCAGGTGCTTACCTCCCCGTCATATGGCACTTTCCTGCCCGCTGGACAGCCTACAGAGGTATCAGGCCGCTCAAAGATATGCCACCCCATTTTTGATGTTCAGCAACTCCTGTTGATTTAATCTTTCAAATGTCTCTGCTATTCTCCCCCCGACTCCCCAGTTCATATGATGTTTGTTACTGAAAATGCCATACAGTGGCCTTCCCTGCTCTAATATGACCCACCTTTATCCATTTCCAAAGGTACTCAAGAAAAATAGAGATACTAACAATTTACTGCACACATGCTAGTATTATGCAGTAGGCCCTTTACTCACACGACAATTCTCATTTCAACGTGGGTGCTATCATTTTCTCATCTCTTTCTCAGAGAAGTTAAGCAACCCGCTCTGGACCACACAGCTAGGGAAAGGCAGGGCCCGGATTCTGGCTCGGGTCTGCTTGACTGAACATGCGCTCTTTCCTTTTTACCCCTCTGATGGGTGAGGTTTGAGCAGATGTCAGAGGTGGGCAGAGGGGCGTGATAGCTGGTCCTGGAGGCCTGGGGCATATGTATGTGCGGGTGGGTTATAAGTGGTCCCTGGAGGGGGTTCTCACCTGCCCCTCAGGCCCTGGCAGCAGCTGCCCGAAGTCCTGCCCATTAGCGAAGGCCTCCAGCACAGACAGGAGGTCCTGGTTGCAAATGGCCATCCAGAGCCTCTGAGGCTCGGGTGTGGACCGCCGGGCAAACCTGTGTTCCACATACTTGGCCACGATATAGTCCCTGCGGGCACTCCTGCCAAGGACAACCACATGCAGGACCTCAGTTAGCCCTTCCCACCCAGCTGACCCCTGGCGCCCTCCCACAGGAGACACAGATCTCCGAGAACCTGTCCTGGACTCTCCCAGACCTGAGGCTCCCCTCTCCCCAGACTTCCCGTCCAAGATCTTTCTGAGACCTTGGGAGCTGGGGAAGCGGAATCCCCAGCCAGGACGCCCTCCATCTGAGGGTCCCCTTACATGTCGCTGTCAGCTGAGGGTTTAGGGCCGCCATGTGAGGGCAGCTGGGCCTCCATGACTTCGTTGAAGCGCGTGTTCCCGATGTTCAAGGCCAGCTGGAGTCACAGGAAAGTAAGACGGGGTGGTGAGGATAGCGCCCCCTGGAGGACTGAGCCCTCAGAGGCCCAGCCCTGACCCTCACCTTCCCCTCCTCCCCCTCCAGGCACCCCGCCCCCCTCCCCAAGCTCTGGCTGAGCCACTGTGCCCAGGCCCGCCTCTTGATCGAACCACGCCTGGAATCCACTCTCACCAACAACTCCGAGGGGCACAGCAGGTCCAAGGTGAGGGACTGGATGCGCGAGAAGCGCACGCCCAGCTCGCGGTGGACCCCCGAACACTGGATGCAGGTGAGCACGCCCAGGTTGGTGCTGAGCCACGTGGGGTCTGCGAAGGAGAGCAGCTCGTTCCTGGAGGTGCGGCCCCTCCCCTCCCCTCCCACCTCCCTCCTGGGGGCGGCCCCACCGCCGGACCTGCAGCCCCGCAGTCGCAGCACTGGCCGTTGCCGGGCCCGCTCTTCACCTCGGCGATGAGGAGCTTGGTGAGGTCCTGGAGCTCCCCGTCCAGCCCGGCGGCCCCCCAGGGCCCCGGGATGCCACTGGGCTCCCCCTGGAAGGCACTGCTCAAAGCTTCGTCCTTGCTGTTCTGCAGCACTGACACCCACCTGCGGAGAGTGCATGGGGGCGTGGGGATGACACCCCTGGCCTGGGGTCCTGCCCACCGGGCTCCCCTGCTCCCACCCCCAGGCTGGTCGTGGGGGAGCACTCACGCCTCACACTCATGTTCGTCCTCCGCCTGGAAGTGGTACGTCCTGTTGTCTGTTGGGAGAGGAGGTGTCTGGCCTTCCCTGGGCCCAGGGAGCCCTCACCCGAACCACTGGATCCAGACTGAGCTGTTGTCCCTGAGGCCAGGCTCTGCCAAGCTAGGAGTGGGCGGGTAATGGCAGTGGCCAGCAGAGGGGGCAGTTTCTCAGAAATCACCTCCAAAGTAGGATCCCAGCAAGGCTCTCAGTGGGCAGCTGGGGTTCCAGGTCAGGGGAGGTATTGGAGGGCACAGGCCCCACGCAGCTCAGAGGCAGTCTCCTCTGAACCCACTGCCACCACCCCACCTGCCCCTCGGCCCCCTGTCTGGTCTCCCTGCTCTCCGTCTCTTCTGCTCCCCACAGCCGGTACCAACTGCCAGATGGTTGTTGCCTAAGGCTCTGCTCTAACCACACCACTCCCCTGACCCAAGGCCCCCCTTGGCTCCCGACTGCCAGGAAACAAGATCCAAACCTTTAAGAGGCATTCCTAGGCCTCATCTCCTACGACGCCTATGTGAACCCCACGCTCTGGCTAAACTGGCCCGACCCACGCTCCTGTTTTTATGCTTTTCCTCATGCCAATCCTGTCCCCTGAAATGCCCTCCCCAGACTCTACCTCCTGTGTCCTTCAAGGCTAATGTCAAGGGCTGCCTCCTCCAAGCAGCCTTCCTGATTGCCCAGAGCAGGGCAGGCCTTCCTCTCTTTAATCTTTGACAATGCTATATCTGCTCCTCTCTTCTGGACACCCCCCCTCTTTTTACAGTCCTGGGTCCCCAATCACACCCCTGCCAGAGAGGGCTCCCTAAGGATGAGACTAGGCTTTTCTCAGCCTACGCCTGCCCTGAGAAAGCCTGACACCAAAGACTCCAAAGTAATAATAATTGCAAAATCTACCCCTCCAAGTCCATTCAAATATGCTTTACAGAGTGTCCAGGGCCTAGGGAGTCTTCTGCCTGCAGTAGTGGCTGTTTGACAAACATGTGGAACTGGACACGGGCCCTGGCTCAGCCTCCTGGTGGCTGACAGGTCTCTTGGAGAAGCCTTGGGCAGTGTGGGGAAGGGGGCGGAACTACTCACGAGTCACCAGGTCAAAGCACTTTTTCTCCTCGGGGTTTGGCCTCACTTGGCACGTCAGCAGGGTCAGCTTCACTGGGGGCCGGTTTATCTGTGGGAAGTTGGGGGAGGAGGATGTACGTTACCCTCTGCGTCTCCCAAACTCGTAGGCCCCTGTTTCTCAATCTGTTAAATGGGCATAATCCTGTTCGTTTATGTGTCCCCTCTCCCAGCACCCCCAGGTCGTGGAGTGTGGGCCACCACCAGGCTGGGAGCTTTGGGTCCCATCCTTCCCTCAACACACAGGGCATCTCCAGGAACCTGGATCCAGGTCTCAGAGGGGAGGGTTTGACACTTGTCTGCTCAGAACACCGAGGGGTTGAAAGGACCCATGGTGTTCTGAGACCCCACCCCTCCCGGCCTCACCATGCTGTGTGAGATGGTCAGGCAGCCATACTTGACTCCACACTTCCTTTTCTGCCAGACTCTTCGAATTCTAGGATCCAGAGGATAGAGAGACAATGACCCAAGGCTCACACCTAAGTCCCCTGTAGCAGAAAAACAGAGTCCTGGCCCAGGTCTCCTGAAGGAGGAGACACAGTTCTGTCCATAAGAAGCTCCCGGTCTGATGGGGGAACCAGCTGCACTCTCTGGGAATCCTTATTCTGAAGGGGGCACGTGACCTTCTGAGCGCTTCTGCTCTGATGGAGAAGACACAGTCCCAACTTATCAGAGAGAAGGGACAGGCTCTTGACCGCAACAGGTGAATTAGGGTTAAACACAAAGCAACATGAATATTGAGACGCTAAAAATACAATTAGCAAATCCATGCTCCAGAGCTACTTAACTTCCGTAGATATTAATTGGTTTAACAGAGTTATTCTTCTCTGATAAAAACTGATTTGAAAGTAGTAACAGGGCCCTGGCCGGTTTGGCTCAGTGGATAGAGTATCAGCCTGTGGACCAAAGGGTCCCGGGTTTGATTCCGGTCAAGGGCATGTGCCTTGGTTGCAGACTCCTCCCTGGCCCGGGCCCTGGTCAGGGCTCCTGCAGGAGGCAACCAATCGATGTGCTTCTCTAACATCGATGTTTCTCTCTGTCTTTCCCTCTCTCTTCCATTCTCTCTAAAAATCAATGGAAAAATATCCTCGGGTGAGGATTAACAAAAACAAACAAAAAATAAATAAATAAAAGGTGGTTAAATGTTTAAAAAGAAAGAAAGTAGTAACATGAACACTTCCCATAAGGGCCTATGCATTTCCCAGACTGATTTTTTTACACCCAGGGAGGAAGGCACAGGCAACACTTCCATTTCCAGGCATATTCCGAATATTGCAGAGGTTAAGAGTGAGGGCATGGAGAATCTCTAGCAGTGGTTCTCAACCTTCTGGCCCTTTAAATACAGTTCCTCATGTTGTGACCCAACCATAAAATTATTTTCGTTGCTACTTCATAACTGTAATGTTGCTACTGTTATGAATTGTAATGTAAATATCTGATGGTCTCAGGCGACCCCTGTGAAAGGGTCGTTTGACTGCCAAAGGGGTCGCGGCCCACAGGTTGAGAACCACTTCTCTAGGGCATAAATGCTCAAACAGTGTTCACTGCTGCTATGTTTCTTCGAGTTAAGACCAACCATGGCTTTTAGAAGCTCACATGCCCAGGACTGTGATGGTTTTGCATTGCCACAGAGGAGGGTCCAAGAACCCTCAAGTGATAAGAATAGCCCCCTTGGTCAGTAACTCCAACCATGACATTTACTGCCTGTGTGGCTTTGGTCAAGCTACTTAAAGTTCTCCAAGTCACTTACCCATCACTTTTCTTGTATAGAAAGCCCACCTTCTCCGTCCCAAATTGCTTGTTGCCTTGGTGCTGGTGGATGCTGTAGCCACCTCCTGAGTTCTTCCGGCTCATGTTCTCCTGCTCCCCAGACATGAAAGGAGACCTCAGGGTGGGAAGAGCCCCATTCTGCAGGGGTCTCCTGCGAGGAGACCTCAGGGGACTCTGAGAAGTCTTCCTCCCCCCCTCACCTCCCACAGGGTGTGCCTTTCGGGGGAAAGCACTCCTGGGATGCATCAGGGGCTGACCTCTCTGTTCTCAAGCTGCAGCGTCCCTCGGAGGGAGTCCCGGAGCTGGGTCAGCTTCTGCAGCTCCTCCTCCTGGGCTTGGCGCAGCTATGGGAGAGGGCAAGACCCCATCATCAGCCAGCAGATGTGCCCGGTGCAGAGTCCAGACCAGCGCAGCAGGGCAGGAGCCTCACTCTCTGGGCAGGGGGCAGCTCTTCCACACCCAGCTTCTCCCAGAAGGACAGGGGGCTTGACCACATGCCAAAGCGTAAGGCCCGACTTACTGCATGTACCGAGGCTGCCAGCTTCTCGATGAACGGGGACAGGCTCTGAGCAGCCTTCCAGCCATCTTGGAAAAAGCTAAGGGGTGCGAGGCCAAACAAGGGACCAGAGAGGAATGAAAATGAGAGATGAAACACCAAGTATGGGAGAAGGTGCTCCAAGGATCACCGGGCAGTATAGTCTGATGGTCAAGAGCAGGCCCTCTGGAGTTAGAATGTCTGGGTCCAGATCCCAGTTTACTAGCTGTGTGAGCTTAGTAAATCTGAGCCTCCGTTTTCACATCTGTAAAATGGGGATAACAATAATACCTGCTCACAGGGGCGTGAGGGGATTGAGTGAGATCAAGGGAGTCAATACTTAGGGCCTGACTCATGGAGAGTGCTCAATAAAGAGCTGTGAAAACATTACCAAGACGGTACAGGCATACAGAGTCCTGGGGGTCTGCCAGACCCTGGGCCTGGGCCTGGTTCTCTGCTGCCTGACAGGTTAAGGGGCGAGGAACATGGGGCTAGGGTTGGGGACATGGGGAGAAACCTACTTGTGCTGGGCATGGAAGAACTTGATGAGGCTCTGCAGGAAGTCGGGGCCTTGCTTCATCTGGCTCTCCCCGGCTTTCAGCAGATACTGGGGGGCGGGGAGGGGAAGATGTGCCATGTGAGCAGAAGCTGAATCCTTGGGACAAGGGCCTGCAGTCCCCCTCTTGGCCATGACTGAAGCTTGGTGACATCCCAACGGCCATCTGAACAGGGCCCGAGCTGAGCCTGTGCCTGGGCCCTGGGAGGTGCAGGAGAGGCAGGCGGGAGGACACGTCCCACCCTCCCCCCTCTGGAGCAGCCGTTACCTCGCACATGTGCAGCTGGAAGATGCGCCGCTCCCTCTGTGTGTCCTGGGCCACCTCCCCGTGGCTTCCCCCTGCCACTCGGGCCCGGTCCCTCTCCTTCTCCAGCCTGGTCCTAGGCCCCAAGGAAAGAGAGGCCTGAACATCTCCTGGCCCCTTGCATGCTCCGCCATCCCTACATCCTCCTCTCTGCCACGGGCACAGGAGAGTGAGGGGCCCTCCTGTGTGCCATCAGTGTGGGAGGGCTGGGGGACGCGGTGAACAAGGCAGGTTCGGGGAACCCACTGGATCTTGGGGGAGAAAGACATGAATCAAATCACAGCCGGGAGGAGAGCGGTGGGAGAGTAAAGTGGGGGACTCGACCTTTTCCGGCTGCCCAGGAATTGATGTTTGAGCTGGGATCTGAAGTCTGAGAAGTTGCTTTGGAGGTATCTAGGGCTGGGTAGGAGGACCAGAGCATGTGACGGCCGGAGGCAGGAGGGATCAGGAGCCCAGATGGAGAGGGAGGTGGTTCCAGGTGAGCTAAAGAGGGGCCAGACCATGCAGAGCCTGATTCAGAACCAGTCAAGGTTCTTGGTCTTTTTCCCAAGAGCAATGGGAAGGACTTAAGGGTTTTTATTCAGGGAGGTGATGAGCTCAGATGAGGGCCAGGTGGGAATTGGGGTGACCACCGCTGACTTTGCTGGAAGGAATGTAGCACCCAGTGGGTTGGAGCTTCTGAGCCATGGAGCTTCCTATTTAAAACTTAGAAAACCTTTGTTCTTTTCTTTCTAAGTGAAGACAGAAAGGGCTTCCCATCCCTGTAACTGAAAGTAACTGGGCCTTCTCCCTGTAGATCTTAAGGGTTGTCTGTCCCCCGCGTCCCCCCCCCCCCCGCCCTTTGGGGATGGGGGGAACTGTGCGAAATGCCACACCCATCAGACCACCCGCCCCCAGCCAGGAGAGTATTTCCATATCGGAGGCTGGGCACACGTGACCATGAAACCTGTATAAAGGAGACATCTCAAGTGGGTGCCAGCCCTGAGCAGAGAAGACAGCCATGGGCTGCATTATGAGCTGCATCATTTCCTTCGAGACTCAGTCTTCCCACCTGGAAAATGGGGACCCTTATCTGTACCCAGATGAGATCAGTATGCCAAAGACTTAGTACATGGAAGACTATAGGCCCCTCCAGGCCTCAGTTTCCCATCTGTAAACCGAGGGAGCGATGGCCTGGACTGGTTCCTTCGGGCACTAAAGCTTCAGGCCTTACTGAGGTGAGACCTCTGGGACAGTGTTGAAATGCAGAATCTGTATGTGGAGCTATTTCTCAGCCTTGGAACTGAAGACATTTTGACCATATAATTCTTTGTTGCGGGGTTGGGGAGGTTGGGGGATGGGGTCCTGTGGATGTAGGATGCTTAGCAGCATCCATGACCTCTCCCACTAGATGCTAATCTACCCAGTTGTAACACCCAGAAATGTCCCCTGGGGGTGAGGGAGGGGGTGCAAAATCACCCCTGGGTGAGAACCACTGCTCTAGAGTGGGGTTATGCAGGCTTTTGAATTTTTATTTACATTTTCTCACAAGTGGTTATTTTTCATTCCAAGTGGGAGCTCGTGGCAGGGTGGTGGAGTTGGGGACATAAGAGCTGGATCAGGGCACATGCTTCTTTTTGGATCTGAAGATGAGCAGTAGAGAGAGAGACACGGCTGGCCTTGCAGTGTGTTGGCAGAGCCTGGAGCTTGCTAAGCAGGGCGGGAGACTGAGCGGGCAGAGCAGCTGGGAGGGGCAGGGACTCTCTCAAGTGTACACTATTATTATATTTTTCAATAGTGAAAAATGAAAAGTAAGCTAAATGTCTATCAACAGGAAGTGGTTAAATCAATTATGCTCTGTCCCCATATAAGAATACTACGCAGCTCTTACAAAGGATGCGGAGGCTCTATATAGGGGGCCATGAAAGATGTCTGCTGCAGAGTGAATGGGCAGAAAGGAAGTCACCATATAGTTCAGTGGCTAGAAATGTGGATTCTGGATCGGAACGGCAGCTCCCTCACTTACTCAACCTTCATAAATCTTTCTAAGCTTCAGTTTCTCCATCTCAAAAATGCGACTAGCCTGGCCGATGTGGTTCAGTGGTTGAGCACTGACCCATGAACCAAGAGGTTCCTGGTTTGATTCCTGGTCAGGGCACATGCCCGGGTTTCGGGCTTGATCCCCAGTGGGGGGCATGCAGGAGGTACCTGATCGATGTCTCTCTCTCATCGATGTTTCCATCTCTCTGTCCCTCTCCCTTCCTCTCTCTCTAAAATCAATAAAAACATACTTTTTAAAAATGAGACTAATACTGCCTAGTGCTCAGAAGATGTGAGTACATGGGAAACATTTAGTATAGTCCCTGGCATACAGTAAATCTTCAATAAATGGCAGGATTATGATGATGATAATGATACTAATGACTAAATAAGAACTATTGGTGATAATCTTTAGATCATCTTTTTAGTATAGGGTACTTTTTTTAGTTATTTATTCAATATTCTAAATACAGGGTCTAGTGGAGATTAAAGGACAGAGTTAGTTAGCTTAGGATGAAGATAAGCTGTAAAGTATTATACACGACTTCGTGAATTACCATAGCTCTGCCCCTCAGCGTCAGCTCTGGTAATTTACAGAGGTTTACCCTACAAAGTCTGACATAGTCGCCTAATATTACCTGAGACACCTCATACTAATAGCTGGGGAGTGCTTTTTATTCCACCACCCCCACCCATCCATAAAATAACAACTCCCAGGCCTTCCCTGTCCTCAAAGGATCACCAATGTTTTACAAACATTTCAAATGTTAGGATGGTTCTTCTTTCCTTTGAATGGAGTGGCAGCAGAGGAGTAAAAAGAACTAGTGAGTGAAAAGTGCTGAATGGTGCCCTCGCCGGTTTGGCTCAGTGAACAGAGCATCAGTCCTGTGGACTGAAGGGTCCTGGGCTCGACTCCGGTCAAGGGCAAGTACCTTGGTTGCAGGCTAGATCCCCAGCCCTGGTTGGGGCTCTCTCACATCAATGTTTCTCTCTCTCTGTCTCTCCCCCTCCCTCCCACTCTCTAGACCAGTGGTTCTCAACCTTCCTAATGCCGCGACCCTTTAATACAGTTCCTCATGTTGTGGTGACCCCCAATTTCATTGTTACAAATTGAACATAATTAAAGCATAGTGATTCATCACAAAAACAATATGTAATTACATATGTGTTTTCCAATGGTCTTAGGCGACCCCTGTGAAAGGGTTGTTCGAACCCCAAAGGGGTCACGACCCACAGGTTGAGAACCGCTGCTCTAGAAGAAAGAAAAGTGCTGAATTGCTAGTTACTAGGAAGACTAAGGTAACTGGAGAAGGAGATGACAGCAATACCATTCAGGAAATGGGGAACAGGTTACGGGGTGGGGAGGTCACAGAGGAGGAAGATGGGGATCAAAACGGATCAAGCACCCACCAGCCTGCCCTTGAACCCCGTCTCCTGTGATGCCTGTTCCAACCACCCTCCCCTCCGCCTGAACAAAACCACCTCCTTTCCTGCCACCTCTGTGCTGATGATGGCTCTGTCACTCTGTGCTTCACTATTTACTGAGCCACCTCTCTCCTTGCTTATAAAACGTAGTGGGATCCACCAAGTTTTAATAACAGCACCTCTCCCTGCCAAGGGCAATGCATCTGATAACAGATGTAAAGGGTTCATCACGTGTCTGGTGCAAAGGCAGCTCTTACGTAAGTATAACTACTAGCTGCTATTATCACTAATTATTATTTTTAAGCACTAAAGCAATCCCCCATTTTACAGATGAGGGGCCCGAGATGATAAGTCACAGCTAAGTGGTAGAGCAGGATTTGAACCCAGGTCTGTCTGGTGCTAGAGCCCTGGGGACAGCGCTGGTACCCAGCACTGTGCTCAGATTTGTTCCATCCCTCCTTCCTGCCTTCCCCCAGCTGGTGATGGTCACAGTGTCTTTTTTTTATTTTTAATATGTTTTATTGATTTTTTACAGAGAGGAAGGGAGAGGGATAGAGAGTTAGAAACATCGATGAGAGAGAAACATCCATCAGCTGCCTCCTGCACACCCTACTGGGGATGTGCCCAAAACCAAGGTACATGCCCTTGATTGGAATCGAACCTGGGACCCTTCAGTCCGCAGGCCGACGCTCTATCCACTGAGCCAAACCCGTTAGGGCCACCGTGTCTTTTTTGATAGATCATGGTCAGGGACTATTTTACAGATGATGAAGCTGAGACCCAGGCAAGGGAAGTGATTGCCCACGATCCCACGCTGGCCAAGGGAATGCTGGGAGCAGAGCCCTGGGCTCCTGCCTCTCGGCGCCTTGCTGTGTTATTCTGGTCCTGGTTCTGGCTCAGAAAGATGGCCAAGAAATACCTGTTGAAATGCAGGGCCAGGTGCTTCATAGGCACTGCACTAATCTCATCCCCACGTCAACCCTGTAAGGTATCCCTAGCCCCATTTTGCAGATGAGGAAACAGTCCTGCACGTGGAACAGCCTAGGCAAGTGGTTCTCAACCTTCCTAATGCCGAGACCCTTTAGTGCAGTTCCTCATGTTGTGGTGACCCCCAACCATAGAATTATTTTCGTGGCGACTTCATAACTGTCATTTTGCTACTGTTATGAATCATAATGTAAATATCTGATATGCAGGATGTATTTCCACTGTTACAAATTGAACATAATTAAAGCATAGTGATTCATCACAAAAACAATATGTAATTACATATGTGTTTTCCGATGGTCTTAGGCGACCCCTGTGAAAGGGTCGTTCGACCCCCAAAGGGGTCACGACCCACAGGTTGAGAACCGCTGGCCTAGACACCCGTGGCCCCTGCACAGGACCTGTGATGCCTTTCTCAGCGGCCCCAGCTGGAGAGGGGAACCCTCCTCCTACATGAACAACCCAGGGGTGAGACTGCGGGTGGTACCACACAGATGCTATCAGGACCCTGGGCCCTTCCAGCTGCTGCCGAGACTGGTTTGTAAGAAGGAGGTGGGCCCTAGCTATTTTGGCTCAATGGATAGAGCGTCAGCCTGAGGACTGAAGGGTCCCAGGTTTGATTCGGGTCAAGGGCGCATGCCTGGGTTGCGGGCTCGATCCCCAGTAGGGAGCATGTAGGAGGCAGCCAATCAATGATCCTCTCACATCATTCTCTATCTCTCTTCCCTCTCCCTTCCTCTCTGAAATCTATAAAAATATATTATATATATATAAAAAAGAATGAGGTGGAATTACTCATCAATAGCTAGCTGTACCTGAAACACTCATAAAAAGAAATGTACCAGGGCAGCTCAGTGGTTGCATGTCAACCCAGAAACCAAGAGGTCACTGGTTCGATTCCTGGTCAGGGTACATACCCAGATTGCAGGCTCCATCTCCAGTGGGGGATGTGCAGGAGGCAGCCAATCGCTGATGTTTCTCTGTTATCAATGTTTCCACCTCTCTATCCCTGTCCCTTCCTCTCTCTAAAAATCAATAAAAACACACACATATATAAAGAAATATACACAGATACCTGTACCAGGATATGTAGCTCAACCTATGTAACACTGTTGTCCAAAGCCAGGAGACCACATAGCATGGCAGGAAGAACATTGGACTAAGAAGCTTTGGGTTCTAGACCAGGCCCTATTGACAACTCACTAAATAGTCATAGCCAAGCCCTTTCCCCCATCAATTATACAGAATCTTTTCTTTAAGTGTAACCTCATAGGCAAGTTCAATATATAAACTGGTAAAAGCAGAGCTTCTTGGGGAAAGCCAACAGGGTAAGGTTTATTCTTCCCATTTGGTAGATAATGCCCTAAAAGGTTAAGGCCTAGTCAAGGCAGCTCAGGAAAAGCCATGTGACCCCATCAAATTATAAAGAAAAACATAGCCTGTGTCCACACCTCTAATGAGAGCAGATGGCCACGCCCAAAATAGCTCCCACACATGTGACCACAGAATCTACACCCAAGCTGGAGTGTAAATGGAGATGCTGGTGCAGGGAGCAGTCATGACCTTCATTCAGACTCAGGGAGGTCCCTCTCCAGGGCTCTGGGAGCTGGAACAATAAAGCTCCGGAACCTACTTCTTGGAATCGAACCTACAGAAATAATTATGGGTGGGAACAAAGATTTAGCTTCAAGGATGCCTCCCCAATGATAGGGGCGGATGAAATACATTGTTGATTATGCAGATGTTGGCACACCTTGCACCATGTAAGTGACGTTGTATAAGAATATGTAATGACGTAGAGAGATGCACTTTTAAGCGCGAAAAAGATTACAAAACAATATGACTATTATCTCAGTTTTATAAAAATATTTCTTTATATATAGAAAATAGAAAGATGTTAATACTTCAGCCTTGGGAATTAAAGATTTTCCTCCTAGTTTTTGCTAGTTCTTCCTTCCCCCACTCTTTAAAAAGATATATCTATATATCTATATATCTATATATATCTATCTATATCTATCTATCTATCTATCTATCTATCTATCTATCTATCTATCTATATTGATTTCAGAGTGGAAGGGAGAGGGACAGAGAGATAGAAACATCAATGATGAGAGAGAATCATTGATCGGCTGCCTCCTACTGGGGATCCAGTCTGCAACCCAGTCATGTGCCCTGACCAGGAATCGAACCATGACCTCCTGGTTCCTAGGTAGATGCTCAACTATGTAGGAACCAGATGATAAAATTACTGTGCTGCCGGCACGTTCCCTGACCTGGAATCAAACCATGACCTTCTGTCACCTTGGAGCTCCACTCTGCCTCGAGGCTCCTTTTGTCCCCATGATGCCATTGGTGGTGTACACAAGAGGCCAGGGTATGACATCAACTTCCTTCTCCTCTCTTCCAATTAAATGTTTATAGATACCACTTGGTATTGCAGAAAGAGGATCAAGGAACACGAACCCAAGATCTGCCTAGCTGTGTGGTCTTGGGAAAGTGACTTAACCTCTCTGAGTCTCCAACTCCTTTTCTGCTCATTGGGATACTAATATCTCCCTCACAGGGCTGGGTGATTGTGAGGGTTAAATGATCCGCGTAGGAGGTGTTCGGGAAATGGTAGCTCCTCTCTGTCTCTGCACACCTGGCACCACCGAGCAGCGGGGTCTCTAAGAGCAGCATTCTGAGGTCCCTTCACAATAGCTCCCCTTTGGCGGTCTGTGGTTCAACCCCCAGACTCCAGTGAGGCCTGCTCATAAACCACCCCCACCACAACCACCCCACTTCCCGTAACCGCCTCTAGAGAGCAAGATGTCTTGTGCTTTTGGGTGACATGTCCCGGCAGCGTTAGGTTCTTCCCCAATCCAGCCTCCTGTTGCAACATAAGGTCACTTTCCTGGACAAACCACTGGCCGCAGCCACTTACATTTTGGCTTCATAGTCCTTCCACGCCTTCTCCAGATGTTTTTTGGAATCCTGTGGTTTAAAAAGAACAATTTGCCCAATGGGGCACCTGGGGTGTGGAATCAACAGTACACTTTGCTTCCTTCAGAGGAACCCTGCACTTTTGTGCTCCTCTATGCTGTTCAAGCCATACTCCAACCAGCCCCTGCCCCCATAGCCCTGACTGTAAACTTGCCCCCAACCCCCAACAGAAACTGACCCTATTTCTCAGGGCTGAGCCCCTTCTCCCACCTGACCTCTTCCCACAGTTTCCAAGAATCAGTTGGGTTTGGTGGGCCCAGGCTGTGGGGAGATTTGGGGGGGGGGGTCTGCCCCCAAATGATAGAGATCACCATGAGGATAAAGATGGGGAGGATGGAGGTCAGACCCCCCCCCCCCCAACTTTACCCCACCATTCTCTCCTGCCTGGTGTAGATCATCCTGATATTCGGTAGAGGACAGAAGCACTGAGAAGCTAAAAAGCGTCCCCTGTGGTCTCCTACCCAAGGTCACACAGCAAACCAGTGCTGCCTGGCTGGTCCCTGGCCTAGTTTGCCGGGGCCCAGCTGCTCACACCCTCAGAGCAGCCCTGGCTTCCGGTGCCCCAGCCAGCCAGGTGAAAAGCTGCCTGTCTGGTTTGGGTGGTTCCCAATCTGGAGTCTAGCCTGGGGCAAGGAGGGAAGCCTTTGGGGGGGGGAGGACAGCTCCTGCCCTGGACCTCCCAGGGCAGCCTTTCCAGGGAGATTATTGTCGCCGTCTCGAGCTCCACTCGGCCTCAAGCCAGGAGCTGTCGGGAGTCTGGGTCCCACACTGGCCCCTCCACTGACTGGCTGTGTGAACTGTAAGCAGGGTGCCTGGGCCTGTTTTCCTCAACGGCAAAATGGGGATGAGAGTACCTACAGGACCCACCTCCTAAGGCTGTAAGGATTCCATGAGCTATTGCACATAGGGCCCTGGCAGACAGTAGGCCGGCCATCCCGGGCTAACCCCAGAGCCAGGTGCTCCTGTCCCCCAAGGTTCCGCAATATGGAGTCAGTACTTCTACTGTGACCGCCTTGCTTGGCCTCCCCCGTGGCCCCCTGCCCGCCCCTGTCCTGCAGTATCTCACCACCTCTGGGTACCCTCCCCTCCACATGGAAACTCACCTGTCGCCCATCCCTTAGCTGCCCCTTCAACAGACTGTCCAGCGGGAAAGAGACAATGTTGTTCAGGTTCTGAACCTGGAAAGAGCAGAGACCTTGGGTGACCATCTGCCCAGCCCCAAGGGGCTTGAGTACAGGGAAGCATCATGAGGCAAAGGACATCGCTGGGGGTCAAGGAAGCAGGGGAGAGAAAGATGCAAAGATGGGAAGGTAGAAGGGGGTGGTGCAGTCGGCTTCCCATAAAAGCTGCAGCCCTTAAAGGCGGCCTCAGCACCTCACTGCCCCAGGGACATCCACGATCAGTCCCATCTCTGTCCTCTTGCCAGGAGCACCCTCCCTCCCCTCTCTGACTCTCTGAAGTCCTCCTGTCGTGCCCAGGGGCTCAGGCGGGTTGAGTGACTCACCCAGGGTCACACGCCTAGTGAGCAGCAGAGCAGGGATTGGAGGCCTCAGTCTAAGCCCCAGTCTCCCCTGTGGTCACATGGGGAGAAGAGAGGAGTCAGAGCTGACCAGAGAGTACCCCATCTTTGGGCCACAGTGGTTGGATCAGGAACAGGCACGTGACCCAAGCCAGCCAATCAGATCCCTTCTGGGACTTTTCTGCCATGGGAGAAAGCCTAAAGAAAGATGCAATCTTTCTCCCAATAAGATATGACACCGAACAGAGACAGGAGAAACTATCAAAGAGAAAGGAGGAGCCTAAAGCCAGTAGCACTCCTGGACTTTCCGTTACAGGGGCCAATGAATTCCCCTTTTAAAAATTAACCTCGTTTGGGTTGAGTTTCTGTTATTTGGCAACCGCAATGGCCTGTCTAATATTTCAGCCCACCTTTCAAGGTACAGCCCAGGCCCCCCTCCTCCAGGAAGTCTTCCTGACCACTCCTGCCTGTGGCCTATGCTGACCTCTCCTTTTCGGAACCATGGCAGCACTACTCAGACCAACCTGCTGGATCCTTGGGTCTGTGCCACGCTGGTAATACTTGGTATCAGCCCACATCAGTTCCTGTCTCTCCCACTAGACCGTGGCTCTCTGAGGCAGAGCCCGACTCTCTCCTTTGTTACCAACCCCTGGTACAAGGCCTACCACGGGGTAGACCCTCAGCACACATCAGCTTGAGTGACAGAAGGCGAAGAGAGGTAGAGACAAAGGAGGTCACTAATTCAGCTCAGCTCCAACACAGAAAGGCCTCTGTGTGTAGGCCAGTGTGCGAGGCCATGCTGCACAAAGAGATATAATGACAGATGGCAATATTAGGTAACACTTACTGAGCCCTTACTCGTGTGATCCCCATTACAACTCTGTGGGGTGGGTGCCATCACTATCCCGGTTGTACGGAGCAGAGACCTGGGGCTCAGGCCGACTGAGTGACTCACCCAGGGTCACACCCCTAGTGAGCAGCAGAGCAGGGATTCGAGGCCCAGCCTAAGTCCGAGATCCAGGTACTTAACCGCTAAGTCAGTGATGGCGAACCTTGTGAGCTCGGCGTGTCAGCATTTTGAAAAACCCTAACTTAACTCTGGTGCCGTGTCACATATAGAAATGTTTTGATATTTGCAACCATCATAAAACAAAGACTTATATTTTTGATATTTATTTTCTATATTTAAATGCCATTTAACAAAGAAAAATCAACCAAAAAAATGAGTTTGTGTGTCACCTCTGACACGCGTGTCATAGGTTCGCCATCACTGCACTGAGTGCTTCTTGGAGGTGTGACCCTGCAAGCCCTGGAGGGCACTGGTGGGACTCCAGCCACTAGAGCCGGTCCAAGGAAGCCCGGAGGGCGAGGGGCTTTCCTGGGAGGGGGCAGAGCCAGGCTTGTGGTCAGACGCTGGAGCCAGACAACCCGGGTTCAAATCCAGCTACTTGACCTCAGGCAATTGCTTAACTCATGTCTTAGTTTCCTGGCCTGTGAACTGGGGACAAGAGTACAACCAACCCCACCGAGCTGTGCTCCAGGATTAAGAAGTTAACACTGAGAATCAGGCCTCCACAGGGAAGAGCTTGTACCTCGGGTGGCCTCGAGGCAGGGACTCAAGGACAGAGGAGGAGGCAGTCTCAGGAAGGAACCTGAGGCCATGAGGCCCCCTGCAGAGCTGAGAGGCTTGCTGAGACAAGGCAGGGTCTAGGCTTTGAGGTTGGGAAAGCGGAGGACAAAGAGGGTTGAGGATTGGTGGTGGCATAAACAGGAACCTTCCCCACTGTGAGATCCCTTCTGCTCAGGGGCAGTCACCACAGAAGACATAGAGGAGGGTGGAGAGAAAGGAAGGGGGAGAGACAAAGAGAAAAGATATGGGTGAGACGTCAGAGAAGAAGAATGCAAAGGCAGGTCAGAACTAGAAAGGGATCTCAGGTCATGGGTCAGAGATCAAGGGAGACTAGAGGTCAGTGACAACCTGGGAGAAGGGTGGAAACCAACCCTTTCCTGGCCAGGTTCTTCAGTCCACGAGGTTTACCCTGAGCCTGGGCTGGGGGCTGCCTGAGGAGGGATTAGGGGCCTCACCAGGTTCTTGAAGAGTGCGGCCACCTCGCGGGTGAACACGGCCAAGTTCAGGAAGCCGGTGGACAACTCGTGACTGTTTTGGGACAGGTGGCTGTTGCCTAAGGATTCCACGGCCTCTCGGTAATGCTCCTCGTTCTCCACATGGCCTGTGGAGATAGGGAAGGGAGCTCAGAGTTAGCTCCAGGCTGGGGCTGGGGAAGGGGCTGCCTGGCCAGGCTGGGCATCGAGCGGGCTCACTTACCAAGGCCAGAGCTGTGGATGGCTCGCACAGCCTTCTTTATTCTCTGCAGGATGGCCTGGTCTCCCTCCAGCATCTGGAAGCAAATGTGGACAGAGGTTCAGGCATGCCCAGCTGGGAGGGGTGCCTGACTCCATGATCCCACCCTCCAAACAAACATATAGAGTTTCCAGCCCGGCTGGTGTGCTCAGTGGTTTGACCTATGAACCAAGAGATCACAGTTAAATTCCTGGTCAGAGCACATGCCTGGGTTGTGGGCTCGATCCTCAGTAGCGGACGTGCAGGAGGCAGCCAATCACTGATCCTCTCTGATCACTGATGTTTCTATCTCTCTCTCCCTCTCCCTTCCTCTCTGAAATCAATAAAAATATATTAAAAGGAAAAAAATAGTTTTCTCCGTTACAACCTCCCTCAACATAAACAGATCACCCTCTTCTACCCAGAAAACCATGGACCAGTCCCCCACTCCAGGAGGAATGCAGCTTCTCCCCGATTCCAATGCAGGCTGAGTGAACGCCGAGATCTCGAGATATATAGTGTAGTGGGATATGCCAGGCCTGGCTTGACGCTCAACTCTGGCACTAACTAGTGTGTCAACCTAGACAAATCTCTTTTTTTTTTTTTTTTAAATATATTTTATTGATTTTTTACAGAGAGGAAGGGAGAGAGACAGAGAGTCAGAAACATCGATGAGAGAGAAACATCAATCAGCTGCCTCCTGCACATCCCCCACTGGGGAAGTGCCCGCAACCCAGGTACATGCCCTTGACCGGAATCGAACCTGGGACCCTTCAGTCCGCAGGCCGACGCTCCATCCACTGAGCCAAACCGGTTTCGGCCCTAGACAAATCTCTTATCTTCTCTGAGCCTTGGACGCCTGGTCTGCAAAGTACGGATGATACTGTGGACTCGAGGAGTTGCTGAGGGAATTAATGATTTTATGGATATGTATAAAATGCTTAGCAAAAGACCAGAGAGAAAACGTGGACATCTCTACATTCTCGAAAGACATGATGGGGGCCCTGGCTGGTTTGACTCAGTGGATAGAGCGTTGGCCTGTGGACTGAAGGGTCCCGTGTTCGATTCCTGTCAAGGGCACGTGCCAGGGTTTGGGGCTTGATCCCCAGTAGGGGGCGTGCAGGAGGCAGCAGGTCAATAATTCTCTCTCATCATTAATGTTTCTATCTCTCTCTCCCTTCCTCTTAAATCAATAAAAATATATTTTAAAAAAGACATGATGGGGGAATGCTTGCTCCCAAAATCCTTGACTCCGTAAGCAGCCATGTGAGGACGAGGAGGCAGAGGCGGGATACCATGGGTGGGCAGTGAGATCAGATGGGACACACTCAACATCCCACTGGAGAGAACTGGTGGGACGACATCAGGCCATGTCCAAGTTCAGAGGTTACAGGACAACTAGCAGACTGGGGAAGGCCAGAAGATATGGTAAGAAGCCGGCCTCCCATGCTCTAGGTGAGCTCACCCCACATGGAAGCTGCCAATCTCCGGAAACCCTCATGAAATATATAGTTAAGTTGGAATGTTAGGGTTGCAAAGGGCCCACAGAGCCACAGATTAGGAATCTGAGGCCAAGAGAGGGGAGGGCCATGCCCAGAGTCAAATAGTGGGCAGGCAGCAAGGCTGGGCTTCCAGGGGTGCCCCATGACAGTGCTCCATCCACGGCCCCGCCCTGACCTCAGCCCCACCTGTTTTGTCCAGCGACTAAATGGGATCAGAGTTTCATCTCCAAAGAGTTACTGCAATGTGAGAAGAGTTAGCAAACACGTTGGAATGGTGTCTGCGAGGACTGTAAACAATGCTCACAGAGGGCATGGACGGGGCAGAGCTGAGAGGCCCTGCGGCATGTTCTCGGGAGCTTCTGGCATGTGGGAAGCCTCTGGAGGGAGGAGGTCTGGTTTTGAAGCCCAGCTCCACCGCCCAGGTGCTGTGTGACCTTGGGCAAGTTGCCTATTGTCTCTGAGCTCCCTGACCAGCTATCTGTAAAAGAGAGGAAACAGTGCCCACCTCTCAGGGTTGGTATGAGGATTATTTTGTAGGCGATCATGCACATAAAGGGTTTCCATGGTGTTAAGCAGAGTGTGTCCTCAATGAATAGGACCTATGATCATGATCAGCAGCTGCTGCTGGTGCTAAAAAGGTCCATCAAATCCTGGATATTTTTCCTATATGGATTAGAAACCTAATATTCTCCTCTCTGAGTATGAACTTGAGAGACTTTCATGTTCAGGGCCAGTGGAAGCCCATCACAGGACTGAAGAAAGAAAGTCAAGGACTTAGGGAGATTGGGACATAATTGAATAGCTAAGGAACTAAGACTCTTTTTACTGGGGAGACCCAGGAGAAAGGACACTGCATCTCTATAGTTCCCAAAGACCCGGATGGGGAGACACGTGTCCACCGAAGCCCTCGATCCCCACCTTGAAACTTGAAAAGGGAAAGCTAAGAGGTGATCAACTTAAGGAGCGATGCCTTCACTCCAAAAGACAGTACAAGGTAAAGATGTGAACAAATTCCAAAGAGATTTAGAAAACCCTCTAGAACAGGCATGTCAAACTCGAAGGCTAACACGGGCCAAATAAACGAGGCATGCGGCCTGCGGGCCGCGAGTTTGACATGCTTGCTCTAGAAGGTAGATCTGTGTGCCTAGCACACAGAAGATGCTCAACACTGTTTACCTAAATGAATGACAGTTTGCAAAGTCCTAGGCACGGACCTGAGAGGTCTACTAAGTCCATGCTCTAGATGCCTTTTGGGGAATCTTTCCATCCCACGATATCCACTCTCTGAAAACTGCCGTCCTCTTCTCTAGAGGTGAACCCTTGCTGCCTTGTTTGTTCCAGCGTTGACTGGACCAGGGTGGACACTTGAGCCAAAGTAGGCCAATTCGATTCTCTCTCCAAGGAGTTTGGAATTGGGCCCTGGGAAGCTAGCTAAATGACTGAATGTGCTTAAGCTGCGAAACCTTGCCCACCATGTGCAAAAAAAAAAGAACAAAGCAGATATGTAGAAAGAGGCATGAGACCCATGCTGCCACCGAAAGGCAGGAGCAAAGGGCTGCCCTGGTTTCTGGTAACTTTCCAGCTCCTGTTACGTTGAATATTCTATCACTGTACAGGCGGGGATGTCACCTTAATCACCCACAAACTGTCCCTTGATAGCTTTGTCAGACATATATCGGGAAATGGCTTCTCAGAAAGAACTAGTTATTGAGTGTCTGCTATGCATTCATAACCTGTGTAAAAGGCACAATCTCACAATGGACACAAGACACTGGGGGGGTGGTGGGGGTGCGGTGAGGGCATGTGCCGGGGCGTAGGGGAGGCCAGGGGAAGGTCAATGGGGAAGAAAAGGAGACATATGTACTACTATTTGTAATACTTTAAACAATAAAAAAAAATGGCGCAATCTCAGCTCTCAGGACATCACTATCTAAGGGTTGAGAAAGAGCCAAGTAAATAGGTACTGGTAAAACTCAGCCGTGGGCAAACTACGGCCCGCGGGCCGGATCCGGCCTGTTTGAAATGAATAAAACTAAAAAAGAAAAAAAGACCGTACCCTTTTATGTAATGATGTTTACTTTGAATTTATATTAGTTCACACAAACACTCCATCCATGCTTTTGTTCTGGCCCTCCGGTCCAGTTTAAGAACCCATTGTGGCCCTCGAGTCAAAAAAAGTTTGCCCACCCCTGGATTAGATGAACAAGGTACCAGGGAGCCCACGGGAAGCAGAGCCCTGTCTGCTCAGGAAGAGCAGGGAAGGCTTCCCTTAAGCCAGTGATTCTCAACCTGTGGGTCGCAACCCCTTTGGGGGTCGAACGACCCTTTCACAGGGGTCGCCTAAGACCATTGGAAAACGCATATATAATGACATATTGTTTTTGTGATTAATCACTATGCTTTAATTATGTTCAATTTGTAACAATGAAATTGGGGGTCACCACAACATGAGGAACTGTATTAAAGGGTCACGGCATTAGGAAGGTTGAGAACCACTGCTTAAGGCTTAAGCTATGATGCTTGACTCTAGGACTGGACAGGAAGAAAAGGAACTAAGACTGACTGTGCTGTGAGGCAGCATAGGGCGCTGGGTAAAACGGTAGGACTGCTAGAGGAGAGAGGCTTGCTCTGGGAAGAAGGGGCGAGGAGCCCCAGCCAATGTGGTTCAGTTGGTTGGGAAGATTCCCGTGCGTGCGCGGAAAGATTTTGGGCTCGAGCCCCAGTAGGGGGTGTGCAGAAGGCAGCTAAATGATGTTTTGCACTCACACTGATGTTTCTTTCTTCCTCTCTCTCTAAAAATCAGCAATAAAACAACACAGAACAAAAACAAAAACAAACATTAAAAAAACAACAACTGGGAAACAAACACATACACACACACACACACACAAAAGGAAAAAAAAGAAATTGTTTTTTAAGTGGGCAAGGAGATTAACATAGTTCGCTCTTTCATTCATTCATTCATTCCAACAGGCATCTACTGATGCCTCTTTCAGCCAGGCATGGCCTTCCTTCAAGCGCCTCACAGACATATAAACACACAAGTGCCTGAAGGGGGCACAAGAAGGGAGAATTCTAATCACCCTCTTCTCAAGAAAATACCCGAAAATCGTTTACACTGGGGTATAAATCATTTACTCTGATACAATCGGCAAAGACTTAAGCTAAAGAAAAATGCTTTTTATAAGAGTTTATTTATAAAGAAAAATATTTTTAAGGAGAAGATTCTGATCATAGCCTGGGGATGGGAAGGTATTGGGGAAAGGCGCAGTGATGTGTCGCAAGCTGAGGTGCTAGCCCCAGTCTCCCCAAAATAATCTCCCTGCAAGATAATAGCCCAGTCAGTTCTCCAAACCTCCTCCTCTTTAAAATGGGAGAAAAATAGTAAAACATGGCGGGAAAAATCCATTTTCCACTTAACTCACAGAGTTACTATGAGACCCACATGAGATCGCAGACATGTGCCAAAGCTTGAGGCATTTGGAAAGAATGAGTATGATTCTTACTGTGGCTTGTTTTCTGCCTCTGTGTGAGATCAGCCCTTATTCCCCATGCCTGAGCCTGGATAGGTTGGGGAAGGGGACGGGGGGAGGAATAAGGTCTGGGTCCATTTAACCCCCAGTAGTTGTTCTCAAAGTGGGGGTCCCTGAACCAGCAGCATCAACATCGCCTGGGTATATGTTAGAAATGCACATTCTCTAGCTGAATCAGAAAATCTGGGGTGGGCCCAGAAATACTGTGTTTTAACAAGTCTTCCAGGTGAGTCTGATGCATACTAAAGTTTGGGAATCACTGGTCTAATTCAGAGATGCAGTAAACCATCATTGACAAGAGTATGGGGCTGGCCCCAAACTACCTGGTTTTTAATATTAGCTCCTTAGGTACTTGCTATGTGTTCTCTCTGTGCCTCAATTTCCCTCTTCATGAAATGAGGATAATAATAGTTCCTACTACATAGGGTTGTTGGGGAGATTCAATGAATTCACATAGGTAAAGTGCTTATAACACTACTAGAGGCCTGGTGCACCACATCCTTGCACTGGGGGGAGGAGAGGGAGCGTCCCTCAGCCCAGCCTGTGTCTGGCAGGCAGAAATCCCTCTCGCAGTCTGGGACCCCTCAACCCTTCAACCCCTCCCTCCTTACCACCCTCCTGCAGTGAAGGCGGGAGAGGCTCTCGCCACCGCCACTGCTCTCGTCAGCCATGAGCCTGGCTTGTGGCTGAGCAGCACTCCCCCTGTGGGAGTGCACTGATCACCAGGGGGCAGCTCCTGCATTGAGCCTCTACCCCCTGGTGGTCAGTGCGCATCATAGCGACCAGTAGTTCCGCCATTCGGTTGATTTGCATATTACTCTTTTATTATATAGGATAATTTGGTAGCTCGTAATGTTATCTATTTCAAAATTAAACTCAATTTGGTTTAGGAATCTCTTAACTTTCCTTGAGCTAATTAAAGGTGCCTCTCCCCACCCTCTCCATCCCCAATAATCCTGCTCAGCAAGATGTGGGAACCGCAGGTACAGAGCGGTGGCCTTGAAACCGCTGCCACTGGGCAGCCACAGAGTGCAAAATATTATACATCCGGAGTGCTGGCTCTGTGCCAGGAATGTCATTTGTCACTCCCCCAGTCACCCTTTGAGATAGGCATCATCATTCAAATTTTAGAGATAGAGCTACCAAGGGAAGGAACATGTCCAGGTATGTCCAGGTCACAGAATGCTGAACAATGGCAGAGTCCTAATTTAAACCGAGGCCTGGCCAATCAACAGCCAATGTTCCCTCCATACCAACAGGCTGCCCCACAAAGGTTAGAGGACACGGCTTTTCTGATCCTGGGACTAGACCTGCTTTGAACCAGAACCCGAACTCCACCACCTCTACCATATCCTCTCACCATCTGTTCAAACTTAGGGGAGGGAGGAAGGGGAGAGAGAGAGAGAGAGAGAGAGAGAGAGAGAGAGAGAGACCGACCTATCCAAAGAAAGTGAAGTTTTTAACAGTGGTGGGGCCCAGCTGCAAAGCTACAGATCTGTTTTCCCTTTGGTAGCATAGCCCTTGGAGTATTTGCAGCTGGGGCCCCACCACTGTTACAGGTTGGCCCTGGGGAGGATTCCCAGGGCTGTGAGGTGGAAGTTGGGGAGATAAAAACAGATTTCAGCTCAACCAGAGGAAGAAGTTCCTAAGAAAAAATAAATGACCCCTGGGAATGAGCACGCTTCCCATCACTTGAGTATCTGAGGACTTCAGGTTCCGGAGAACGATCCAGGCACTGGATTTGGGATTAGTATTGACTACCACTTAGATTTCTCTCAAAGCTAAGAGCCCATGGCTCCACGCAAGAGCCTGGGCAGGCATTGGACAAAGACAGGCAAAACACAGCCTCAGGGACATGTCTGAACTTGGGAAACCAATGGGAGGCCTGCTGATAGCCTTGCCTGGCTGGTCCTAGACAAAGCCTGAATTCCAGCTGGTGGCACTGGCCCACTCCACCCAAACCATGCACACACGCACACACACACACACGTGCACACACATATACACATACATGCACGCACACACGTGCGCACATACATGCACACACACACACATGCACGCACGCATGCGCGTACGCACACACACACTGCTCTGACTCTCTGGTTTGTCTTCTCTGCAGGCAAAAGTCCACAGATGGCAGCACGATGGCCATGCCCAGCTGTCCTGCTAGGAAAGGCCACATGCATGCCCCCCCCCCCCAATCAGGATTCATCAATAGGACCCATTCTTCATTCCTGTGATCTCTCAGAGCCAGCTGTGGTTACTATGGCGACCCAGCCAAGGAGGGCAGAGCTGCTAAAGCTAAGGCCTTGGGAGTTGAATATTAAATTCTACCATTAGACATTCACTCCTTTGGACTATTATAAGACATAGGCACCACGTTTGTGGCATCCCATGACCATTACAGCTATCATTAATCAATCACAGTCTCTTTCCCACTGACCCTGGGGTTTGCTCCTCTTTCTGCTAAGACTGCTCTACCTATTACACTAGAATTGACACAGATGAAACCTTTATCTTTGCTTTGGACCATGATGTTGTTCCTTGAGAGATGAAGTCACAGAATATTAGAGATAATCTAACACTACTCCTCATTTTACAGGCTGCAAAACGAAGGCTCAGGTGAGTTTCTTGCCCCAGGTCTCATTGGCTATGCAAATACACTAAAAAGGAATACATACCGAATCTTGTACAGGGCTTTACAGTTTGTAAAGCAGTCTGACACCCACTCTTTAAGACTCACAGCATCCCAATGAGGTTGTCATTGCTTTTGTCCCCATCTGGCTGATGAGTTAATGAGGCCCAGAGAGGGAAATAAAGTAGCCTGAGCTCACACAGACAGAAGGTGGGGAGATTCAATGAATTCACACAGGTAAAGTGCTTATAACACTTGGACCTGGGACCAAAATGATTAGACTATAACTAACTCCCTGTGGGCCCTAGGACAACTGTTGAGGGAAAGTCACTGAAACTTTGACATTAAAAAGGAGTCCTGCGCTGGCCAGTGTGGCTCAGTTGGTTGAGCATCCTCCCAGGAACTGAGAGGTTGCAGGTCCATTTCCGGTTAGGGCACATGCCCAGGTTACAAGTTCAATCTCCGGGGTTGGGGTGCGTTCGGGAGACAACCAATCAATGTTTCTCTCTCTCTCTTCTTCTCTCTCTAAAATCAATTTTTAAAAAGAGGGGTCCTCCCATGAGGTGGCAGAATACTGGCTCTTTTGATCTTTGACTCTGATGTCCACAAGGAGATTAAGTTATATGGACATGTTCAGTGTGAAAATTAAAATGATATTTTAATAAGCAAACTAAAAGACTTAGAACATTTAATGAAATGATACGTAGAATGCAAGAAACCAACACATGGTTTCTCATTTCCACATCCAACTACCAACTTATGGGAAGGCAGGAGATGGAGACGCGTTACACTGCACAGGGATGCAACAGCAAGCACAGGCTGCATGGAACCACAAGACAAGTCCCCGAGTTTCTTTAACATGTGGACCGCAAAAGACAAGTGCACAAATGATGGAGCGGGACTCTAAGAGGCTTAAAAATACATCAACAAGTGGACACACATGGGCCTGACTAGAAAATAAACTTGAAGTTACAACAATGATGAGGTGGCTGGAAATCTGAAAACTGGGTAATTGATGATTTAGGGATTATTGTCAACATTTGGGGGTGCAATAATGGTATTGTAGTTATGTAAACAACAAAAAAGAAGGCCTTACTGCCTACAGATTCACGCTGAAATATTTAAGGATGAAATGATATGATATGATGTTTGGAATTTGCTTCAAAATAAGATGAGAGTGAGGGAAGCAGGTGGGGAGGTGGAGAAGGCAGGATTGGGTTACGGGTAAGTGGCGGGGGGGAGGTTCATTATTCTGTTCTGAATATTCTAAATTCTCCATCATCAGAAAAAAGTTAGAGATAGTAGATGAAAATATAAGATTGGCAAATTATTAGTCATTGAAACTGGGTGAGTCTACCTTTGTGTATGTTTGAAATTTTCCACAAAACTAACTTAAAAAAAGAAGGCAAGAGGTGAAGTTGGGAACCACTGCACTGAGTTACCTGAAACTGGTTCTTGACACCTTAGTGATCTGGCCCCTGTCAATGGGCAGCTGTCTGGGCCTGGCTTTCAGCAGAGGATGGGATGGGAGAGAGCGGGTTTTGGAGAAGTCAACCTGAGGGCTGGGCACCGGTGACCAATGGAGGGCAAGGGACAGGAAGGGGAGACGGGAAGGGGTTAGGGCTGATCTGCTGGCTAAAGGTGGCCATAAGCTCCGCGGCCTAAATACAAAGAGGACACTTAGAAAGAGCACAGGACACAGGATGTAGAGTGAGGAGACCTGGGTTCTATTCCAGACCCAGTTCCTTCCTAGCTCTGAGACCCTGAGTGAGTCCCAGCCTTTCTAGGCAAATTTGCACCTGCAAAATGGGAATGACAGTCGCTGCTGCTCCAGCCCGCTCCCACTGAGAATCAAGTCACATAACGAATGTTTGAAGCTCATGCAAACATGAAGTGCCCTTTCATGTCATGCTCTAAGTTTGCTTTTTCTCACCTACCGGCCCAATCACCAGATCCAGAGAAATGCAGGGAGCCCCACAGGGCCCTTCCTGGGTGGCCAGCAAGGAGGGGAAAGGGTGGGGCTGAGAAGTATTTGCTAAGCATCCCACCTCTGGGCAATCCCAGCTCAGCTCCACTCCCTTAATAGTGTCCAGCATCTCAACTCAGCAAACCGGCTCCTCTCCACCCAGCAGGGCAGAGAGTAAAGTCTCTAACGGAGTCACTGGCACATAGTAGGAGCGCGTTCACACACACCATGGGCAGGGGCTGGGGAGAGAGGGATGTCAGGGCACTGCCCTGAAGGTGCTCACAAGGAGGCAAGGAGACACTTGCTAAGGGCTGAGGAGGCCTTGAGAACCTGGAGCAGGAGAGGACCTGTGCGGGGGCACAGGCGAGGGGCGCCCACCCCACCCCGGGATGAAGTGATGCCGCAGAGCTTGAAGAATGAGGAGGCACTGATAAAGCCAAGTAGGACGGGGAAGATGACCCTGAGAGGAGGGGCGCCCCTGCCAAGTCCCTGGGTGGGAGCGCTCAGCACATTCGGGGAACAGCCAGGGCCAGTGGGGAAATGGCGAGCAGTGAGGCTCAGCGGGGAATGAATGCGGCTGGCAGACCATGCTCACAGAGAGAGCTGCACAGATGCTTCTATGTCATCACCGCCACGTGCCAGGCTTTTTCTAAGTACCTGACACGCTTTATAGTATTGCATGTAACCCTGTCAACAACCCCAGGAGGCTTTACGGAGGAGGAAACTGAGGCCCAGGGAAGTGAAGGCATGTGCCCAGGCTCGCACAACCAGCAAGTAGTGGAACCTAAACTCAACACCAAGATGTTCATCTTTGGAGTCCAAGGTTTTAACCAAAACCTCTACATCAGGGGTCCTCAAACTACGGCTCGCGGGCCACAGGCAAATACAAATATTGTATTTGTTCCCGTTTTGTTTTTTTACTTCAAAATAAGATATGTGCAGTGTGCACAGGAATTTGTTCATAGTTTTTTTTTTTTTAAACTATAGTGCGGCCCTCCAACGGTCTGAGGGACAGTGAACTGGCCCCCTGTTTAAAAAGTTTGAGGACCCTTGCTCTACCCCCTCACTCCGACCCCACAGTGTTCCGGAGCTCCTGGAGGTTCTACATGAGAGGGGTGACCTGATAAATTCTTGTGGTACAAAGATCAACTCTGGGGCTCAGCTGCAGACTCTTGTCGAAGTGGGAGAAAGGGGGTGCCCTTGTCTCCCAGACATGACAGGGCGATGGGAGCCGAGCCCAGCCCAGCCCAGCCCAGCGCACATCACCCAACAGGAAGGACTCGATTCCAAGCTCTCAGGGTGAGTCCACTGACAAACAGGAATCCAAGCTCCGCCCACGTACCCAGTGCTGGCGTTGGGGCAGGCACCTCGCTTATTCCTCCCCATAACCCTGCGAGGTAGTCATTATCCTCCCCCTTTTACAGAGGAGCAAACCGAGGCTGGGGCCGCTTACGCAACTGGCTCAAGGTCATGAGGTAGCTCTCGGAAGCGTAGCGCTCTCTGCCTCCAGAGCCCTCTCTCACTGCCACGCTAGAGCAAACCCTGAGGCCCATCCCACCTCCCTGAGCCCCAGTTACCTCTGTAAGGATAGCTGTGAGGATGCAATCAGGCCATATTTTGTCTAATGGTGGATGTTGGGCATCTTGAGAGGCAATGCAGAAACATTGTGAGAGAAGACGGGTGCTAATTTTTAGGCCTGCCTCTGCCATTAGCCCCTCTGAGCAAGTTTCTTTCTCCCGTGCCTCAGTTTCTCCATCTGTACAACTTAGAGCTGACGAACATGAACTCTAAACACCCTTCGGGGTCAAGGCTCTGGGACTCAGAGTCAAGGTTAGTCATACCTGCAAGGCTGCTCCAACCTTAGCCACCTCAGGAGTAAAAGTCTCCAAGCGGTTTTCATGTGGACAAGCCCCCACCCCCAGCACCTGCGTCCAGGCTGGGCCGGTCAGGAGGAGCCAGAGGAGAGCAGGGGTCTCTCCAGCTGCCCTTGGCATCAGCCGTGTGGAAGGACCGCCAGGCCCAAGGCCTGGAAGCCAGGACCCAGGCCAGCCCCCGCCTCTGGTGTGACCTCGCTAAGTCTCCTTTCCTCCATTGCCCGACTCCTCCTCTGGAACTAAGGGGTTGGGCGGGAACGTGGAAGGCTCCTGCCAGCTCTCACATTTATTATTTCAGAATCCCTCCACCTCTCGCTGTTTTCCTTCCTGCACTGTGGAGCCCGAGACTGCCCATGTGCCCCTCGGTGGGGCCCGCACAGACCTCTCCCCAGCCAGGGAACCTGTACAGTCTGGCCAGCTCAGCCCCACCAGTTGCCCCTTGCAGGGTGGTGGGAAGATGGGATGGAGAGGGGGTGCAGGAAGGGAGCCTCACCCTCACCATATGCTGAGGCCTCTGCAAACCCAAGTTTCCTGGCTGGGACTTTCCTCAGGAGACGGCTCAGCAGTGATGAGCTAAGAGAGCAAGAACTCCGCAGACAGACCGCCGGAGAGTCTGGTCCGACCCAAGCCTGGCCCCAAGCCCTGAATTCCACCCAGCCCTGGGGAGAGCCCGCCTGCCCTCCTGGACAGAGTGGCAAAGGGTCCCATGACTTCCCATCCTCTGGGCCCCCTTGTAGGCCTGGATGAGCCCCTCCCTGCCCCCCACTTGGACTTGATATCCGTCACTAATCCCTTAAGCCCCAGGCCTGTCCAACTTTTTGCAATTTCCTCAGTTTGCCAGACCTTTACTCATGTTGCTCCCATGGCCTGGGGAGCCCTATCCCATTCTGCCTAGTACACGCTCCATCCTTCCTGACTCAGCTTACAGGTCACCCCCATCCCTACCACACAGAACTGACCCCTCCAGAACTCACCCTGCTGCCTTAGTGCCACCCTGTGCCCATTTTTATCAGGGCACTCCTGGCCCTTATTCATTCCACATGCCTGACTTCTGAAAACGCCAAAATGGCAGGGATCGGCTCATTTGCTTTTGCATCCACTGCATCCATGGGGACCGGCACATGAGTAGCCATAAATGTTTGTGGAATGAATGCATGAGTAAACGAGTGAGTGGATATTAGCAAGGGCCCATGGAAACACAGAAAAGACAGCAGGAGGGAAGGACTCCAGCTTTTATATCACACAGTTCTGAGTCCAAACCCTGGTTCTCTTAGCCGTGTGACCTGAGACAAGGGACTTAGTTCATCTGAGCCCCCACTTCCCCATCTGTCAAATGGGATAATAACATTCAGTCCTATCTTAAAGGAATGGGAGCAGGCATTTAAGCACCTAGCCCCGTACTGGGCATACAGGAAGGTCTGCATGGTGGCTATCCTGCCCAGCAGATATCTCTGTATTCCCCAGGCCCTGACTCACAACATCCCGGGCTGCCCAGTGGAATCGCCTGGAGCACTTAAAAAGTAAGGATGCGGGAATCTCACTTAGACCTGTTAAATCAAAGTCCCTGCGGAGGGGGAGGACCAGCCAGGCATCACCAGAGCAGTGAGGAGAAGCACTCCCAAGTGCTTTGGGCTGCCCAAGTCCAAATCCTGCCAGTAGAGTTGTCAGATTTAGCAAAAATAGCCGAAACCGGTTTGGCTCAGTGGATAGAGCGTCGGCCTGCGGACTGAAAGGTCCCAGGTTCGATTCCACTCAAGGGCATGTACCTGGGTTGCGGGCACATCCCCAGTAGGAGATGTGCAGGAGGCAGCTGATCGATGTTTCTCTCTCATCGATGTTTCTAGCTCTCTATCTCTCTCCCTTCCTCTCTGTAAAAAATCAATAAAAATATATTTAAATAAATAAATAAATACAGGGCATGCAGTTATATTTGTATTTCAGATAATCAGTGAGTAAGTTTTTAGTATAAATATGCCCCAAATAGTGCATGGGCATCCTGTATGTTATTTGGCAACCCTGTTTACTAAGTTATTTTATCTCTCTGTGCCTTTGTTTCCTGATGGGGATGATATGAATCAATATATGGGAAATGCTTACACACTGCCTGGTGTTTGCCATTCCTATTCTTATTGCTTTTAAAGCAACCCAGATGACATGGAAGAACCCTGAAAACATCATGCCAACTGAAAGAAGTCAGATACAAAAGGCCACATATTGCTCGGCCAGCGTAGCTCATTGGTTGAGCGTCAACCTATGAACCAGAAGGTCACAAGTTCGATTTCTGGTCAGGGCACAAGCCCGCGTTGCCGGCTCGATCTCCAGTAGGGGGCAGCGATCAATGATTCTCTCTCATCATTGATGTTTCTATCTCTCCCTTTCCCTTCCTCTCAAATCAATAAAAAAATATATATATTTTTTTAAAAGGCCATATCTCGCAGTATTCCATTGACATGACATGTCCAGTATAAGGCAAATCCACAGACACAGAAAGTTACCAGGGCTGGGGGAGTGGGAGTGGGGAGTAACTGCTAATGAACACAGGTTTTCTTTTGGGAGTGATGGAAATGTTCTAGAATTAGTGGTAAGGCTTGCACAACATTGAATAAAGACCACTGAACTGAACACTTGAAAATAATTTAAATGGCCTGGGCAGTGTTGCTCAGTGGTTGAGCATCGACCTACAAACCAGGAGGTCACAGGTTCGATTCCCCGTCAGGGCACATGCCTGGATTGCAGGCTCAATCCCCAGTAGGGTGCGTGCAGGAGGCAGCCGATCAATGATTCTCTCTCATCTTTGATGCTTCTATCTCTCGCTCCCTCTCCCTTCCTCTCTGAAATCAACAACAACAAAATTTTTAAAAAAATAAAATAAATAGTTGAAATGGTGAATTTTTCTCAACGTTTGAAAGTCTACCTAAAAGCAACCCAGGGGATTATGATGTCCAGCCAGGTCTGAGAACTGGGTAGACTCTCAGCAAGTGTTTGATGAAGAAATGAATGGATGGGAGAGAGCTTGGGCAGAGAGCCTGCCTAGATTCAGCTACTCATTCCTGGACACTTCAAGGTAAACACGATTTCTCTTTTTCCTCTGGTGCCAGGGCTGCAGACAACTTTAACACTCATTGTATTTACCGCATCCCTGTTGCAATTATCTCCTCCTTTTCTTTGTGTGGCTCCTGATCTCTGTAACTATCCATGTGCAGGTGTATTTGTGTTTTTAGTAAAAGGGGATTTAAAAAAAAAAAAAAAATATATATATATATATATATATATATATATATATATATATATTATTGATTTTTTACAGAGAGGAAGGGAGAGGGATAGAGAGTTAGAAACATCGATCAGCTGCCTCCTGCACACTCCCTACTGGGTATGTGCCTGCAACCAAGGTACATGCCCTTGACCAGAATCGAACCTGGGACCCTTGAGTCTGCAGGCCAACGCTCTATCCACTGAGCCAAACCGGTTAGGGCTAAAAGGGGATTTTAAAAAGTTATTAAATATCTGTTTTGTGCCAGGTATGTGCTAGGTTCTTGATCTGTAACCCCCTCAAACAACCTCATAAGATTGTTATTATCATGCCTGATTTACAGATGGGGAAACTAAGATTCAGAAAAGTTGAGTCATTTGCCTGAGGCCATTCAACCAGTAAGAATTCAAACCCAGGTCTGTCTATTTCTTACTGTCTCCATAGACCTCAGCCACTAGCCTGTAAGCTGTGGGTTGTCGATCATCTTTTCATGGATGATTGACATCCTTCCCAGATGTCAATCATCCATGCCCTCAGAACCTACCATCCCACCTTTGTACACAGGGGGTTCAATAAATAGATTTCAATGGATTACTAACCTTGAGTGGGCAAGCAATAGCTCACAATAGTTTTCACTCTGCTCCTCAGCGTTGCCTGGGGAACTTTTGAACTGCTTATTTGTCCAGGCCTCACCCGGGGGAGATTTTGATTCAGTAGATCTGGGTGGAGCCTGAAGTTCTTAAAAGCAGTCAAGGTCAAAAACCAGCTGAGTTAGAGAACTGAAGGCAGCTGTTTCCAGCTCAGCCTCCCATACCCTCCACAGTGAGGCCCGATCACAATGCTCCCCGGACAAACACAGCCCAGAGTCCTGCCCTTGAGTCTCAGGGGACTCACTGTGCCTCCGTGGGCCTCACTGCCCCATGTGCTCTGGCCCTTCAAGGGAAACTTCCAGCAATAACTCTGTCTGAGGACTATACAAGCAGATGTTTTATCGTGCTTCACTTTACTGTGCTTCACAGATGTTGCTTTTTTTTTTCTTTTCTTTTTTTACAAATTGAAGGCAAGACCCAAGACCAGCAAAAATTTTATAGCTCACTTTAGTGCCAAACTCACTTTATTGCAGTGGTCTGAAATGAACCCTGAGTATCTCTGAGGTCTGCCTTTGGGGGAAAGCATTTTCCTTCTGCTCTGACTTCAAGTTCCCAAGCCTGCCTATGTTATCTCGTTGCCAGAAACACCTCAACACCAGACAAGGAATTAAGCATGGAAGACAGAAATTTGAGGACAGGGGTTGGGGGGGGAGGGGGGCGACGACGATGACTTTGGGACACTGAGCTCAAGGCTGACAACTCCAGGGAGACTCCCTGCCCTTGTGCAGAGCCAGCCTGGTACGGGAAGAAGCTGGGCTCAGCAGAGCTGGGTCCTAAGTCCATCCTGGAGAACCCCCTTGGCCCAGGTCCCTGATTGCCATCCATGTCTCTGTTCCCCTATGTGTGTGTGTGTGTGGGGGGGGGGGGAACGGGACTTCTCATCTGCCCCCTCCTGAAATCAGTCCAGGCCGGTGTGGAGGGAAATAGCACTAAATCTGTTCTTAAGGTCATTGATGACCTCCCTGTTATCAAAGCCAGGGGTCATGTCTGTCATTTCCTTATTTTATTTCTGGACACGCAGGCAGCATGTGAGGGAGCTCTCTCCTCCCAACATCCCTCTCCTGGCTTCTGAGGCACTGTACTCTCTTGATTTCCCTTCTTCCTCACTGGCAGCTCCTTCTCAGTCTCCTTTATCAACTCCTCTTCCCATCCTAACCTCTCAACACTGGAGCTCCCCGGAGCTTGGGCCTGGGCCCTCTTCATTCCTCTCCCTGGGTGATCTCATCCATTCCCACGGCTTTAAACACCAGCTAATTCAATGTATGCATATGTGGTTCGTGGACTGCCTGCCTGAGCATCTCCTGTGGTGCTGGTTAAAATGCAGATTCCCAGACACCCTCCTGCATGCTGGCAAACCCGCCAAGGACATTTGCCCCCCCCCCCCCTTTTTTCTTCTTCTTTTTTTTTTTGGGGGGGGGGGCACTATGGGAAATTACTTCCTGCACAAATCTTGGCTGAGTTTGCCTCCTAGGAGAGCTAATAAGATCAAATGCTTGCTTTTCCAGCCTCTCTTGCAGCTAGGGTACAGGTGTATGAGCTAGGCTTGGCCAATAAGAGGCACTTACTACAAACTTTGGATTAGGAGCCAGAGGGAGTAGACGATCCATTCTTATGCTGGTGGCAACAGCAGTGAAGGTGCCCAGTCTCCAGGGGATGGTGACAGTGCAAGCTGTGGCATTTAGTGTGTAGTAGCAGCATCCTGGCCAAACTGGCTCAGTGGAGTGATTTTGGCTGAGATCCTGCCTGATGCCTTACCCCAGTCTCCAGCTTCCCAGAAATTCTGCAAACTGCTGAATATTCCCTTTGAACGAACTCCTTTTCTGTTTAAATCAGCTCAGGTTGGTTTCTGTTACTCGCAATAAGGAGCCCAAGTAAGACACAGCTCCTGAATTGGACTCTCTGGGAGTGGTGCCAGGTGATTCATACGCAGAGTTTGAAACTCAGTATCTCAGTGCTGACAACTCTCAAATGTGTATCTCCGGTCCACTCCTTTGATCTCCAAACTCATATATCCAAGTGCCTGCTTGACATTTCTAGTTGGATGTCTCAAAGTCCTATAAGATGTACAAACAGAATTCTTAACTTTCCCTAAAACCTGTCCCTCTCCCAGGTTCCCCCTTCCTAAGAAGGGGGAATGGCACTCCCCCGTTAGGAATTTGGGAACCATTCTCGACCACTTCCCACATGTACTCCATTAACAAATCTTGATGTTACTACAGTCACGTATCACTTAACAACGGATATACATTCTGAGAAATGGGTCGTTAGATGATTCTGTCGTTGTGCAAACACCATAGAGGGCACTTACACAAACCTAGGTAGCATAGCCTACTACACACCTAGGCTATAAGGTCTACCCTACTGCTTCTCGGCTACAGGCCTATCCAGCATGTTACTGTACTGAACACTGTAGGCAATTGTGAATGCACTGTGTTACAACATCAGAACAGCTATGATGTCAGTAGGCAATAGGAATTTTTCAGCTTCATGATAATCTTATGGGACCACCATCACACCCAATAGGGGGCGAGGAGGAGGCAGCCGATCAATGATTCTCTCTCATCATTAATGTTTCTCTCTCTCTCTTCCTCTCCCTTCCTCTCTGAAATCAATAAAAATATGTTTAAAAAAATTAACATAAAGATGGGAGAGGACTGAAGCTATGGGTGTGGGTGAGATTGCCTGGGGAGAGAGGCTAGGATGCAAAGAGATGAGGACACAGGACCAAACCTAAAGGAAGGCCTTGACCGGGAGGATGAGCCTTCCTGCCACTGGTCACAACGTGCAATTACTGATTTGTCTGTTTGCTGCTTGTCTTTCCCAGAACACTGTGAGCCCAATGCAGCAAAGACGGCATCTCTTTAATGAGCTGTGTGTTACCCAGTGACTAACACAGGGCCTGGCCGGGAACAGTCCCCAGGCACTATGCTGGCTGCTGTGTCCCTCAGAGGACCGGTTTCATCCATTCCAACACGACTGGGTCCACTGGTCTCTACAAAAAGCCCAAATGCTTTATTGACACTCAAGGCCCTCCAAGTCGTGCTGTATCCCCTGAGATCTCCAATCTATCTCTTTAATTCCCTTACATTTGAGCTTTCCAAAGTGGGGTTCATCTACACCTGGACAACCAGGTGGGCACAAAACAGGATGAGCACAGTGCCTCTCCCTGATCCTAGGTTGTCCCAACCGAAGCAGAATTACCATGGACATGGCGGGGGCTTGGGGGGGGGGGGAGTGCTTTCTAGGCCCTGCCCCTCTTCTCTGAGAAGTGCACCCCTTCCCAGTGTAGAACTCTGTGCCATGTTTACCCTGCCCAAGTCTCCATGACCTCTGTTGATGAAAGCAGGGTGGAGACCCGGCTTCTGGAACCAATCCAGAACTAGGCCAGGTTGTTAACCTCTCTGCCAAGAACTTGGATGTGGCACACAAGACTGGCTTGATTACCTTTAGATGCTGGACCAGTGAGGTCACGTGAATGTGGGGGCTAAAGCTATCTGTCCTCCCCAGAAGATTGTTATGCTCTTTGGGGCCTGTGTGATGACAAGCGATCAAAAGCACTGCTCAGATATGCAGAAAGAAACAGAGGCAGCCCGGCAGTGTAGCTCAGTGGTTGAGCAGCAACCCAGGAACTAAGAGGCCACCGGTTTGATTCCCAGTCAGGGCACATGCCCAGATTGCTGGCTCAATCCCCTGAGGGGGGCGGGAAATGCAGGAGGCAGCCAATCAATGTTTCTGCCTATCTCTTTCCCTTCCTCTCTCTCTAAAAAAAATCAATAAAAAGATATTTTGAAGAAAAAGAAAGAAATAGAGGCAAGAGAGAGAGGATGATGAAGCAGCTGCCTTTGTTCCTGACGACTGAGGCCCTGGTGAAGTCTACTTTTATCGACTGCTCTTCAGTCCCACGAGGCACCTCCAAATCTTTAAAACAAATTTATCTTCAATGTAAACAAGCTTGAGAGGGTTTATGCTTCTTACAGATCATCCTGTATTGACATTACGTAATTTTTTAAAAATATACATTTTTTTATTGATTTCAGAGAGGAAGGGAGAGGAAGGGAGAGATAGAAACATCAATGATGAGAGGGAACCATTGATTGGCTGCCTCCTGCACGTTGTACCGAGCCCACAACCCAGGCATGTGCCCTTGACCAGAATCGAACCTGGGACCTTTCAGTCTGCAGGCTGACACTCTATCCTCTGAGCCAACCAGCGAGGGCAAGATTACACAATTTTTATTGTTTTTGTAAAATGAATATAGACAAAGCAGGTAAACTTCACAAGAATATTAAGAATTGAGAATGAAATCCTTTCTGAACAAGATTCAAAATAGCAAAAGTTGGCCCTGGCTATGTAGCTCAGTTGGTTAGAGTGCCATCCCAACACACCAAGATTTCCTACAAAAACCAGGGCACATACAGAAATCAACCAATGAATGCATAAATAAGGGGAACAACAAATCGATGTTTTTCTTTCTCTCTTCCTCTCTCTAAAATCAATCAGTAAACCAATAAAACAACAAAAAAGCAAAAGTCACAAAAGAAAAGATAAATTTGACTCTAATAAAATTTAAAACTGTGAATTATAAGACATGATACCAATTTAGGCAAATATTCCCCCTAACTACCATCCTCTCCCGGATAATATATTTTCTCTGAGGACACACATTGGAAAGCATGCACAGTTCCAATGCGATTACCTCTGGGGAGAGTATAGGGATTGTGAGACATGGTCAGAGATGACTTTACATTTTTCAGTTATGTTTTTAAAAATTGTTTTGTTGCCCTAGCCGGTTTGGCTCAGTGGATGGAGCGTCAGCCTGCGGACTGAAGGGTCCCAGGTTCGATTCTGGTCAGGGGCATGTGCCTTGGTTGCGGGCACATCCCCAGTGGGGGGTGTGCAGGAGGCGGCTGGTCGGTGTTTCTCTCTCATTGATGTTTCTAACTCTCTGTCCCTCTCCCTTCCTCTCTGTAGAAGTCAATGAAGTATATTTTAAAAAAAATTTTTTTTGTTAATCCTCAACAAAAGATATTTTTCCATTGATTTTTAGATAGAATGGAAGCGGGGGGGGGGTGGAGATACAGAGAAAGAGAACATCGATGTGAGAGAGACACATCGATTGGTTGCCTCCCGCATGTGCCCCAACAAGAGCCAGGGATCGAGCCTGCAACCGAGGTACATGACCTTGACTGGAATCGAACCCGGAACCCTTCAGTTCATGGGCCAAAACTCTATCCACTGTGCCAAACTGATTAGGACTGTTTTTAAATTTTTAAATTAAAAATTATGTCCTTTGTGCAATTAAAACTTCATTAAGTCTAATATATATATATCTCACAAACCTTTGAAGCTCTCCTATTTGTGGTGAACTGCTTTATTTGAGACCCACTAGGAGATATAAGTTCACTAGTAGTTTGAGATGCATGATATAGCAGGAATTCTCAGCACTGGTCAAAATGGCTTACTTGGTTCCTGAATATGCTCTCTTCCCACCAATCTCAAAATTCACTCTTATCTTCTTCACTTAATGGAGTTTTCCCATCCTTCAATACCCATCTGGAAGTGTCACCTCCTCCAGGAAGCTCTCCCTGATTGCACCAGCCCTCACTGCTCTCTCCCTGCCCTACTTTAACAGCCTCTATGGCACTGACTGTACCTTTCTCTGGGCACTCAGGACAAATTCCTAGGGTACCTACTTATCTCTCTAAGATAGGCTACTTCTCCCAACCAGCCAGCAAACAAGAGCAGTATCTTAATGTCCTTGGTGCCTAGCGTAGAGATGGCATGGAGAATTGGTCAGGCCTTAGAGTCAGACAGACTCACTATGTGACACAAGGCAACGGGCTAACCTCCTGGGCCCACTTTCACCTGTGTTATTGTGAATATCAATGAGATGATGGATGTAAAGGGGCCCCAGAACAGGAAAAGGTGGTTGATAGAATGGTGATCTGTCTTAACTCTCTCTCACTTTTGTACAGAGTTTCACAATAAAAAACAAAAACCTTTAACAACCCAGAGAAGGAGGGATGATTAGACCCATTTTAAGGGAAAATAACTGCGATTCAGGGAGTTTACAAAGGGAGGACAGGCAGTAGATCTTTAGAAGAGAATAGAACCAGGGATTAGAAATTTGCGTAGACATGCCAATTCTTCCCTGACTCAGCTATAGGAGCTTGGACAATTCTCTTGCTCTCCGGGGACATCAGTTTCCCCATCTCCAATAAGAGCCTCCCTAGGTGATCTCTATCTAAAGGGTCCCTCAGGGCTAATATTCTAGATTCCTGTGACCTGCCCAGGGTCCTTCTCAGCAGGACTGTACAAAAGGTCTGCAAGTCCAGGACAGAGTCCCTAGTTACTCCCCGGAAACCAACTGGGAGTGGAAGGCTTGACTTAAGAATCAGTTGTGCCCTGGCTGGTGTGGCTCAGTTGGTTGAAATATTGTCCCATACACTGAAAGGTCATGGGTTCAATTCCAAAGTCAGGGCACATACCCAGATTTTGGATTCAATCCCCTGTCAGGGCATGTAACTGATTGATGTCTCTCTTTCATATTGATGTTTCTCTCTCTCTCTCTCTCAAATCAATAAGGATTAAAAAAAAAAAAAGAATCAGTTGCATTATAATATGCAAATTGACCAAAAGGTGGAATGACTGGTCGCTATGACACGCACTGACCACCAGGGGGCAGATGCTCAATGCAGGAGCTGCCCCCTGGTGGTCAGTGTGCTCTCACAGGGGGAGCGCCCCTCAGCCAGAAGCTGGGTTCATGGCTGGCAAGTGCAGTGGCAGTGACTAGAGCCTCTCCCGCCTCCGCAGCAGCGCTAAGGGTGTTCGACTGACGGCTTAGCAGGGAGCAGGCCTAAGCCAGCAGTCAGACATCCCCCGAGGGCTCCCGGACTGCAAGAGGGCGCAGGCCGGGCTGAGGGACCCCCCCCACCACCACCAAGTGCACAAATTTCGTGCACCAGGCCTCTAGTGTAAATATAAACACAAATGGAAAACCAAACAGGAAACCTCTGGCAAGTCCAATCCAAAGGTCAGATTCTAACTTTTGGGGCAGTGACAGAGAAACGCATGGGTGCCACAGGCTTTCTCCTGTAAAAACAAACCTCACGTGCGCCAAATCAAAGTCTCAAAGGCAAAAGGGACCGAGTTTTGTTGGGTCTGAATTGGGGCAAAGCTGAACCCTAACCAGAGCCTGCTTCAGCCTCCAGACCCATTTAAGGGCTCCCTCTCCCCTCCAGACACACACAAGTGCTTACACACACCGAGCCAGGCAAGGCCAGATGCACCGGCATAAATGGGCATTTCTGTCCCTGGCGAAGGCTTCATAGTACAGTTCCTTCTCCTGCTCTGATTTAACATTTTAATGAACAACCCAAAAAGGAGGCTGAACTGTGACAGCTCTATGGGTGCCAAAGGCACTGAATTCTTCCAGGTCATGAAATATGAGACTATGAAGGCAAACTTGAGGAAGCTCTCTCCTCAGGATGAGGCTCTGTGGCTGTTTCCCTGTGAGCCTCCCAGTAAAATACAAGTCGTGGTCATAGTTGGTGGACTCTAAGCTACTGGTTCTGCCCAAGGACGGAGGCCAAAGATTGGCTGCTTATTTTAATTAAAACTTGTACCCCTGCTATGTGCAAAGCACTAGGCTGGGCTCTGTGAAAGCCATGGACAAGAGACCTAGTCACTCTGTAAAGAGGCCCGTCAGTTAACCTGGTCATGATTCCATTTATCAAGATGCATGCCTTACGTGCATTGCCTCACGTAATACCATAGCCCCGTAGGTAAATATCATTATCTCCATTTTACAGATGCCAGAGTGGGGCTCAAACAAATCAGGTCACAGGCCCAAGCATACACAGCTGGCACACTGCAGAGCCAGAATTTGAACACAGTCTGCCTCCCCCAAAATCGGTGCTCTTTCCGCAGTCCTCTATCACCCCACTTCAAAGTGACAGACACAGACTCTGAGAAGGGGGCGCAGCCTGCCCGAGGAGAGAAGGAAAAGAAATGTCCCAAGACACTGATCCAGAGCATTATAAACTACTGAGCTTTGTGTCAGCCACACAGTAGGTGCTCAATACGCTTATGGTGAAGGATGGGAGGTGACGGCAACAGCTGAGGTCCCAAACGTCACCCAAATTCAGGGCACCCTCTGAAAGGGAGCTGCAAAAACATATCCTGCACTGGCCCAGAGCGGCAGGGTGTCTGCCCTAGAACATTCCCTGCAGGGGAAGCCCCGTAAAGCGCAGCAGGTCCCAGAAGAGGAATGAACTCCACAGAGTAGGGGAATGGGGTGGGGCGGCCTGCAAGGGGGAAAGAAAAGGCCTGGGACGCCTTGCTGGGAAAGACAAAGAGGAGAGGGGAAGGGGGAGGAGACTAGAAACTTGCCAACAGCCTGGCCGAGGTGAACCCCGGCTCCCGGCGCCTTCTCATTTGCATTCATTCCGCAAACACCGGCCAAATCTCAGAGCCAGCAGCCAGGGGGAGGGGGCCTCCCTGCAGCCAGGGAAAGGTTCTTGTCTGAGGCGGGCAGGCCTGCTTCCCAGAAGAGGAGTGACTTTGGGGCCAAACCCGTGGGGCTCCGAAGATGAAAACGCAAACAGATGCAGTGAGGCGCTGAGCGAGCACATGCGATGGTGCAGGTAACCGAGAGCACGGGGGGGGGGGGGGGGGGGGGGTATGAGCCCCGACCTGTGACCTGTCGTCGAGGTGACCTCAAGGCCCCCCACAAACCATCCTTCCGGCCCTCCCCAAGGCCTCGACGGTGAGGACGCGGATATCTGAGATGCACCCAGTTCTCACAGACCTAGGGAGGGGGCAGGTTTTGGGGAGTGGTAAGGGCCAATGCAGCTCCCGTCACGACGTCACGCCGGTGAACATCAAGGCGCGAGATCCTGCCGGGACCCTGGACCCCGCCCGCCTCGGCCCCCTCACCTCCTCCCGCACCAGTGCCGCCCCCCGGCACCGGGGCATCTTGGCCGCGAAGGCTGCGGCCCCAGCCGGGGAATTGAGGTCCTCCACTGTGACGGCCAGGAACTCCGCGACGCTGAGCTGCTCGGGCATGATGGGTGCGGAGCGGGGGCTCAGAGGCTGCGGGAGCTCCGGGGCTGCGGGCGCAGGGCGCGGGGCGCGCTCACTTCACAGCTCTGGGCTGGCCGCACAGCCCTCCGAGGGCGCCGTCAGGGCCTCCGCACGCTCCACCCCTCGCGCCGCCCCGCCCCGCCCCCGGCTGCCTTCACCGCGCACTGTCCAGTCACCTCGGGTCCCGGAGTCCCCACCCCGTCCCCAACCCCATCCTCCTCTCGGCCCCGCCCCGTCCTCTTCTCAGCCCCGCCCCGTCCTCTTCTCGGCTCCGCCCCGTTCTCCTCTAGGCCCCGCCCCGTCCTCTTCTCGGCTCCGCCCCCTGGCCTCCCAGCGCCGGCTCACTGCCCCGCCCCTTGCCCCACAGCCCTGCCTCTTGCCTCTCGGCGCCGCCCCTTGTCTCGGCTCCACCCCGGCCTCCCTGAAGCTCCTAAGGCCCCCCGCCGACCTCCAGGTTCCGCTCCCTTCCTTCCCGCTCCCTGGTACTCCTTCCTCCCTCCGTTCCCAGTTAGAAACATCGATGAGAGAGAAACATCGATCAGCCGCCTCCTGCACACTCCCCACTGGGGATGTGCCCGCAACCCAGGTACATGCCCTTGACCGGAACCAAACCTGGGACCCCTCAGTCCGAAGGCCGACACTCCATCCACTGAGCCAAACCGGCTTCGGCTATATATATATTTTTAAATATATTTTTATTGATTTCAAAGAGGAAGGAAGAGGGAGAGAGAGCCAGAAACATCAATGATGAGAGAGAATCATTGATCGGCTGCCTCCTGCACACCTCTTACAGGAGATCCAGCCGGCAACGCGGGCATGTGCCCTGACCAGGAATTGAACTGTGACCTCCTGGTTCATAGGTCCATGCTCACTGAGCCAGCCAGCCGGCTGTGGAGTCTGATAGATCTAAGTTCCAATCCTGTGCTGCTACTGACCAGCTGTGTGCAGCTGAGGAAATTGCTTGCTTCTCTAAAACGGAATCTCTTCCTCTTAAAATGGCCTAATGGTATGTTGTCCTATAAGGAGATCGAGAGAATGTTATAGTTTGCATAGAAAAAGAAAACTTGGAAAGCTATCCACTAAAATATTACCACCGAGGACATTTTGAGTACATTTTTTTTTTCTTTTGGTTAATTTGTGTATCTTAACTTTTCTATAAGGGACATATACTACTTAGGTAATACAATTAAAAGTTGAAAAAAAAATATGTACAATCTGGTGGAGACAGGACAAATGTGCTGTGAAGTACAACTCTGCTTCACCCCTCAGGCACCTTTTAATCGCTCCAGTCTGTTTTCAACCCCAAGTACTAGCAGGAGGTCAACTAGGATCTCCTTCTCTCTCTCTCTCTCTCTCTCTCTCTCTCTCTCTCTCTCTCTCTTTTTTAATATTTTATTGATTTTCTACAGAGAGGAAGGGAGAGAGACAGAGAGCCAGAAACATTGATGAGAGACAAACATCAATCAGCTGCCCTTCGCACACCCCCAACTGGGGACGCGCCCGCAACCAAGGCACACGCCCCTGACCGGAATTGAACCCGGGACCCTTCAGATTGCAGGCCGACGCTCTATCCGTGGAGCCAAACCGGCCAGGGCTAGGCTCTCCTTCTCTTAAAACACAAGAAGCACTTAATTCTCTTGCTTGGTTTCTGGGAGCATCTGGTACTGTTAGCCACTTCTTCTTGAAACACACATTCCCTTGACCAAGGATATTTTCCCATGGATTTTTAGAGAGAAGTAGAGGAGAGACAGAGAGAAACATGTGTCTCTCTCTCCCATCAATTGGTGGCGAGGTACGTGCCCTTGACTGGAATTGAACCCGAGACCCTTTTTTAAAAAAAATCTATTTTATTGATTTTTTACAGAGAGGAAAGGAGAGGGACAGAGAGTTAGAAACAATCGATGAGAGAGAAACATCGATCAGATGCCTCCTGCACACCCCCTACTGTGCCCGAAACCCAGGTACATGCCCTTGACCGGAATCGAACCCAGGACCCTTCAGTCCGCAGGCCGACGCTCTATCCACTGAGCCAAACCGGTCAGGGCAGAACCCGAGAGCCTTTAGTTTGCAGGCCAACACCCTATCCACTGAGCCAAATGGACAAGGGCTGGGACAGTCATTTTCCTTGGTGGTCCTCCCTCCTCTCTGACGGCTCCTGCTCAGAGACCTTTTCTGAGTGTGCTTCCTCTGCGTGTATCTTAAATGCCGGAGCCATTGGGAGCCCTCTGCTGGACCCCTGGCTCTTCTCACTCCACCCAGGCTTCATCCAACACCACCAGATTCCTTGTCACCCTTAATGTTGATGTTTTCTGTGCTAGTTTCCTATTGCTGCTTTAACAAATTACTGCAAATTTGGTGGCTTAAAACAACACCCATTTATTCTCTTACGATTCTAGAGGCCAGAAGTCTGAAAACATTTTACAGGACTGAAATCAAGGTTATCAGCAGGCCACACTCCCTGCAGAGGTTCTAGGGGGGCATCCGTTTCCTTAACCTTTTCCAGCTTCTAGAACTGCATACCTTGCATTCTTTGGCCTGTGGCCGACTTCCTCTATCTGCAAGGGCATCTTGGGCTTGCAAAGGCACCACACTGCCTTCTTTTCTGTGGTCAAATCACCCTCAGCCTCGGTCTTCTAAGCACATTTGTTAGTACAGTTAGGGTCCACCTGGATAATCCAGGGTAATCCCCATCTCAAAGATCTTTAATCACACCCGCAAAATTCCACAACTTGAAATAATAAGAAGAACAATAACCGTTATCAGAGTTACTTTATGTAGGTACTCTTCTAAGCCCATTACATACAATAACTCATGAATTCTCTCTAAGGTCGGTACTATTATTACCCCATTTTACAGAATAGGAATCTAAGACAGGGAGCCATAAGGGACTTGCCCAAGGGTACTGGCAAGTGATTGATGGAATCAGGAGACAACACAGGCAATCTGGCTGTGAACCGGTGCCCAGTGTCTGGGCTTCTGTTTGTCTTGGTCCATGAAAGCAGACCCAAGCCAGGGAGGAACACTGAAAAGTTCAAGTTTGTCTTCACTGACTCCCTCAGAGGGGGCGGATCTCCAGGGTCCTCTAACCCTCTGCCCCGCCCCCCCCCCTCCAGCCAGGAAAGACCTCCAGCGCCTCTGGCTGAAGCCCACCCAGGCGCCCTCCAGTGGAGGGTGTGGTGAGTGGTCTCAAGCCTTTTCTCGAGCCTAGTGCAGACAAGCTCTGGAGACCGGTCTGGCTCTCAATGCTGGCTGTGCTCCTTATTAGCTTGGGAAAGCCTCAGTTTCCCCATGCGGAAAATGGAGATAATAACGCCTGTCTTATGGGGCTATTGTGAGGATTCAAGCGCCCAGAAAATGGTGACTTGGCATTATTATTTGTCTTTGATTGAAGAAAAAAACTTACAGTTTTCTGGAGGTCTGTCTTATAGCTCTGAGTTCAGAAGTCTGACGTGGGTCTTACTGGGCTAAATTCAAGGTGTTGGTGGGGTTGTGTTCCTTTAAGGCAACGAATCCATTTCCTTGCCTTTCACACTTCTAATAGCTGTGTGCCTTCCTGGCCCCTGGCCCCCTCCTCCATCTCCAAAGCTAGCAGTATAGCATCTTGAAGTCTCTCCCTGACTCTGGCACGGCCTCTTCTTCCTCTTTCACTCATAAGGAAGGACCCCTGTGATTCCCCTGGGCTCATCTGGAAATCTAGGATCTCCCCATCTCAGGATCAGCTGATTGGCAGCCTTAATTGCATCTGCAATCCTAATTTCCCTTGTCACATGACATAACATATTCACAGGCTCTGGGGATTAGAACACTATTCTGCCTACGACAGGGGGTAAGAAAACACTGTTGGGCAGTTCCCTCGGCGGTCCCGGACCTGTCTCTTGCTTCAACAGTGTTTGGACGGAACAGACACAGGGACCACCTCCGGGACCAGCCAACACACCGGTTTCTTTCTACCTTAACTCCTTATTGCCGAACAACCGTGAGCTCCCAAATCCGTCAGAATTACTCCACCGAGGTGGAGGCTGCGGCCGACCCCCTGGCCAGCCTGCCCCTGCGGGCCTCCCGCACCTACCTCTCTGGGCTTCTATTTCGCCCCTGAGGACGTGGGTCTCGAGGGCGTGGGCCACTTCGTAGGAGTTGGTGGAGAAGAAGCTCGAGGGCGCTGAGCATCTCAAAGTTGAAAACCAGCGAGGCGGCCACCTTCTCTCCCAGGACGCGCTGAGGCCCCCCAAGATGCGTGGGCAAAACCCAGGGCCCATGGCAGCCGCCCTGGCCTTGGAGAGGCACCTGACCAGGCCCTGGTGGAGCTGCCGGCCCTGGTTCCACCCGCACAGACCCTCAGCTCTGGGGCTCCCGGAGAACCACTTCCGGGTGAGGAGGTGAAACTCATCAAGAGGATGGGGGACACCTGACTCACCCCCGCAGGCTGCGGCCCCCAGGCTGGGCGGGGCCAGTGTCTCTTCGAAAGGCTCACCCTCCAGCACGACTAGGAGCCTTTGGAGCCCAGAGGCCTTTGGGGGGCCCCTCTGCTTCCCCTGGTGTCTGGCTTTTACCGGAGCCTCTCCTCAAACTACTGGCCATTCTTTTAACCGCCCTGCAGCCCTCTCCCACGCATTGGGCCAAATGAAACAATAAAGCTTTATGCAGGGGAAAAAAAAAAAAAAGAGCCCTAGCTGGTTTGGCTCAATGGATAGAGCGTTGGCCTGTGGACTGAAGGGTCCCATGTTCGATTCTGGTCGAGGGCACATGCTGGGGTTGTGGGCTCGATCCCCCGTAGGGGGCGTGCAGGAGGCAGCCGATCAATGATTCTCTCTCCTTGTTGATGTTTCTATCTCTCTCTCCCTTGCTCTCTGAAATCAATAAAAATATATTTTTATTTTTATTTTTATTTTTTTTAAATATATTTTTAAAAAGAAAGAAAGAGAGAGAGAAATAAATAAATAAAGAAAACACTGTTGGGCAATGACATACTTGGACTCTGAGCTATGAGCACACCCATGCTCAAAAACCTACCATGGCTCCCCATTGCCTCCAGGATAAGGCCAGACCTATCAGCCTGGCAGGTAAGGCCTTTTCTGAGCAGGCACTTTCTGGCCTCCTTGCCTCTGCTCTACCTAAAAGGCTTTTTCTTCCACTTACGATCTTTAAAGTCCTTCCATTCATCATGGCCAAGTTCAGATGTTATCTCTTCCATGAAACCTTTTCAGAGCCCTCAGAATGATTCTCCCTTCTCTGGCACTATTACAGAATGTCATGTGGACTTATTTGTGTATGTTCTGGTTTGAGTTGGTTCCCATCTGACTGTGGCAATTGAAGCACAGGGACTATGATAGGTCGACTAGAGGTCCGGTGCACGAAATTCCTGCACGGGTAGGGTCCCTAGGCCTGGCCAGCAATCAGGGCCGATCTGTAGGGTGACGGTTGCACCCACCTTGGCCTGATGCTGCCTGCTCGCCAGCCCCACCTCCCGCTGCTGCCGCTGATTGCCATCTGTGGACCAGCAGGGCGATCGGAGCCCCCCGCTTGTACCCATCTTTGCCTGGCACCGCCCGCTCACCTGCTCCACCATCCCGACATGGTCCTGCTCTTGTTGGGGCCCATCAGGGCCGGCAGTGCCTCCACTGATGCCCGCTGCCAGTGCCACATCACCTACACCCACCATGTTCCCCGCTGCCCCCTGGTGGTCAGCGCATATCTAACTCCCGGTCAGTCAACTTCCGCCTGTGGGGACAATTAGCTATTAGCCTTTTATTATATAGGATGGTTCTCATCCTTGAGAATTGCATAGAATCACCTGGAGGGCTTGTTAAAACCCAGGCTGCTGGATCTAACGTCCAGAATTTCGGATTCAGCTCTGCAATGGGACCTGGTAATCTGCATTTCTAACAAGTGCCCAGGTGATCCTGATGCTGCTGGTCAGGGAACACACTTTGAGGACCACAGGCACAGAAGTTGGGGTGTTGGCATGAGGCTAGCCTAGGGCTCTCCTGGCTCTGCCTCTCATTGCAGGCTTTGGATACATCCTTGCTTTCTCTGAGCTGCTTTCTCGTGCCTAAAAGGATTCCTCCCCCTCCCCCACATTAGGCTGATGTAAGGAGTGACAGGCTCAGGATAGCGCCGTGCACCTTGACGGTGCTGAATGAATGACACAGTGCTCCACCACTATGACTTCCTTCTCCCTCTGTTTGGACACTTTACTGGGTGCTCAGTAAAAACCTATGAATTGTGCCCGGCCTGCGTGGCTCAGTGGTTGGGTGTCAACCTATGAACCAGGAGGTCATGGTTCAATTCCTGGTCAAGGTCACATGCCCGGGTTGCAGGCTCGATCCCCAGTGCGGGGGGGCAGGGGGGTGCAGGAGGTAGCCCATTAATGATTCTCATCATTGATGTTTCTCTCTCTCTCTCCCTCTCCCTTCCTCTCTGAAATCAATAAAAATATATTTTTTAAAAACCCACAAAAACATGTGGAATTGGTTTTAGGGAAAACTACTGACTTGGACCGTGATGTAAAGTGCTGGCAAAATGAGAAGAGCTAAAATAGCCAAACCGTGTGTCTGGGTGAAAGGATTGCTGATTACCTTCACACTGGTGAGCATTTTCCTTCTATGCCTCGTGACCACACAGTACAATAACAGTCACGTGTATCATCACAATGGACAGAAGTCAGCTCTATCCTGAGTTCATGGTCACTTATCCAACAATGTTTCCCCAGCCCCTCCAAGGAGCTTGCCTGGTGCCCGCTGGCTTGCCTCAGGGGATGCACAGATGCCCTGTGGCTGGGCCACTGCCTCCAGACTTCCCTAAGATCTGTTCCCTTAGGACAGCACACGCACACACACACACACACACACAACGCTTCCTTTGCTGCTCCTGGAGCAAGGTGTCCTCGCACAACTCACAGTTTCATGACGTAAGTCATGCTTTTCATGGGTAAAGGGTTGTGTCTTTGTTTCCCCAGCATCTAGCATTGTACACACAAAGGCAATGTCCAAGGTCAGAATGGAATCCCCTTAATGCCGATTAGGAGGCTGGGCCACCTGGTGGCGAAGAACAGGAGTCTTGGAGTTTGGCTGGCCCAATTCCAGTCCTGTCCCATCACCAGGGCGGGGACGAGGATAAGACAGGTGAGGCGCCTCTCTGGCCTCACCCTACTGCCTCAACCTATTCATGGTCCTGTCCGCCACTTCCAGCTGTGTGACCTTAGGAAAGTAACTTCACCTCTCTGGGCCTCACTGAGAACAATAATATCTATTCAATAAGGTTTTGGGCAGATTAAAGAAAATAAAACCTGGTCCTTAATGATCCTTAACAGTCTCAATGAAGGGTAATTTTTCCTCCAATTTCGGCATTTGTCAAAGTGGCCACCAGAGGGCAGTGGTCTCCACGCTGGGGAAATAACCTGCCTAGTGATCAGTGATCTCTTGGAAGCAACACAGAACACACACACACACACACACACACACACACACACACACACACACACGCAATCTCAAGTAGAGGATATGATAAGTGGTCTAAAGTCTTTTCTCAAACTTAATGAAGATAAGCTTTGGAGACAGGTCCGGCTTTCAATATCCTGGTGTCATGGCTAAGAAACCATTGCCTAATCCAAGGCCATGAGCATTTATGCCTATGCTTTTTTCTAAGAGTTTTATAGTTTTAGTACTTATATTTAGGTCTTTGATCCATTTTGAGTCACATTTTGTGTTGTGTTAGGGGTCCAACTTCATTCTTTTGCATATGTATATCCAATTGTTCCAGATCATTTATTGAAAATATTTGTCTTTGAATTGTCTTGGCACCTTGTAAAAAAAACAATTGACTGTAAATGTAAGGGCTTATTTCTGGACACTCAGTTCTAATCCCTTGATCTATGTCTGTCCTTCTTTTTGTCTTGACTACTGTAGTTTTGTAATAAGCTTTGAAATCCGGATGTGTTGAGTCCTCCAACATTTTTTTCTTTTTTGAGATTATTTTGGCTATTCTGGGTTCTTAGATTTCCATATGAATTTTAAAACCAGCTTGTCAATTTTCTGCAAAGAAGCCAGTAAAATTTTAATGGAGACTGCATTAAATTTGTAAATCAATTTGGGGAGTATTGGCATCTTAACATTATTAAGTCTTTCAATCCATGAGCATGGGATGTCATTTTATGTATCTAGGTATTCTTTATTTATTTTAATGTTTTTATTGCTTTTTAGAGAGAGAAGAGAGATACATAGAAACATCGATAAGAGAGAAATATCATTGATCGGCTGCCTCCTGCACACCCCTACTGGAGATCAAGTGGGCAACCTGGGCATGTGCCCTGACTAGGAATCAAACTGGTGATCTCTTGGTTCCTGGGTGGATGCTCAACCACTGAGTCACACAGGCCAGGCTAGGTATTCTTTAATTTCTTTCAACAATGTATTGTAGTTTTCAGAATGCAAGTTTTTCACTTGTTAAATTTATTTCTAAGTATTTTATTATTTATCCTACTACAGGCCCAGTGCATACTGGGGAGGGGGGGCTCCCTCAGTCCTGCCTGTGCCCTTTCACAGTCCCAGAGCCCTCAGGGGATGTCCAACTGATGGCTTAGGCCCACTCCCCACAGGATCCTTAGCACTGCCACAGAGGTGGGCCGTTGTGCTCGCCAGCCTTCAGCCTAGCTTGTGGTTGAGCAGTGCTCCCCTTGTGGGAGCACACTGACCACCGGGGGCAGCTCCTGCATTGAGCGTCTTCCCCCTAGTGGTCAGTGCACATCATAGCGACTGGTTGTTCAATTTGCATATTACCCTTTTATTATATAGGATTATAAATTAAATCTTAACTTTATTTTTATTATTTATTGCTAGAGTATAAAAACACAACTGCCTTTTGTATGTTAAGCTTGTATTCTACAGCCTTACTGAGCTCATTTATTAGTTTTATATATTTTAATGGATTCCTTAGGATTTTCTATATATGAAATCATGTTATCTGCAAATAGAGCTAGTTTTCATTCCTTCTCACATGGTGCCTTTTATTTCATTTTCTTGCCTAATCGCCCTGGCTAGAACCTCCAGCACAATGTTGAACAGAATGGAGGAAGTAGACATCTTTGTCTGGTTTCTGGGAGGGGAGTATCTGGGATCTCACAATTAAGTATGATGCTAGCTGTGGGTTTTTCATAGATGCTCTTTATCATGTTGAGGGTTGTTGTTGTTTTGTTTTATCACAAAGGAGTGTTGAATTTTGTTAAGTATTTTTTCTGCATCTATTGAGATGACCATGTGGTTCATCCTTTATTCTATTGATATGGTTCTTTGCATTAACTAATTTTCAGATTTTAAACCAACTTTACATTCCTGGGATAAATGCCCTAGTGTCTAATTATTTTTATTTATGTGGCTGGATTTGATTTGCTAGTGTTTTTGTTTTGTTTTGTTTTTTGAAAAATTTTTGTATCTCTATGCAGAAGAAACCTCATGCCCATTTATAGTTAATCTCACTGCTACCTCTAATCTCAGGCAACCACTAATTTATTGTTTTTTGTCTATATATAGATTTGCCTATTCTGGACTTCATACAGATGGATGGATGTTATCTTTGGGGACTGGCTTCTTTCACTTAGCATATTGCTTTTGAGCATCCGTAGTGTATCCTTTCATGGCTGAACAGTGTTCCACCGCACGGATCCAGCATTTGTCTCTGTTCTCCAGTTGATGGATACTTAGCTGTTTCCAGTTCAGGGCTATTATGAATAATGATGCTATGAACACTCATGTGCAAGTCCTGTCTTTGCATGGACATGTTCTCATTTCTCTTGAGTAGACACCTAGGAATGGAATTACTGGGTCCTGTGAGAGTTTTATGTTTATCTTTTTGAGGAACTGCCAAACTGTTTTCCAAAATAGCTATACCATTTTACATTCCCACCAGCAAAGCGTGAGGGCTACCTGGGAGCATATTTAAAACAGTGTTTCCTCACCTGTAAAGTGGCAACGACACTGACTCCATTAAGTGAACATTAAATGAGATTATGCATAAAGGACTTAGCACAGTGCTGGGCCTCGCCACCCAAAAGGCTTAATAAATGGCATATTTTAATGTTCCCTTGTCTATGCTAATGTCCCCAATTAGACCTTGCTTTGCTTACCTGGAAGGGATCGTCTTCATGCCTTCCATGTAAACTGACTTCTTGGTGTCAAGTTCCAGACCCTTCTCATTAGTCAACCCCTATGGTCAAACAGGACCCCCAGACCTTGTCCCCCATCCCACTGCCCTTAGGATCTGTGTCAACCTCTTTGACTCAGGGGGCTTTTCTGGGCAAGAGCTCCACATGGCAGAGTTGGGGCAGCGAGCCGTGCTCTGTGATACTCACCTTCGTCTGCTGGACCACAGGACAGAAGTTACTGATTGCTCTGCTTGGGAGGATTCTGATCCCCCATATGCCCAACCCCAGGCTACTCGGTTTATCCATTAAGACATAGTTTGGACATCACCTCCTCCAGGAAGCCTTCCCTAGTGACCCCTCAACTCCTATAATGCTTATTACTGCAACTGCCACATTTGTAATTATATTTTTGTCTGTGTACTGTGAGCATCCTGAGGAGGAGGACTAACCTTATTCCCTTCTATCTCCCCAGTGCTTAGCATAATCCACCTTCCATATACAAGGTATTTAAGTTTACATGTGAGTGTCAAGGAAAACTACAAAAGATTCTCCAATTGGGCCTTGAAGAATAACCAAGAGCCTGTTCAGCTGAACTGGCGAGAAGCACACGCCAAGTGGAGTGCCAGCAGGTGCAAAGGCCCGGAAGAGAGGAGGCAGGCTGTTTCCAGGTGCTAATAAAGATGCTCGGTGTGGCCCGGTGGTGGGAAGGAGTGGCAGTGAGGCTGGAAAGGTAGGGTCAGCCAGTGGTAAGGTTGTACATGGGCCCTCGTGCCAAGCAAAGGGGAGGTTTCGTCCTCAGGGCAGAGAGGAGCCACCATTAAGTGGGGGGGGGGGGGGGGGGTGTTGTAACTAGAACTGTGTTTTAGAAAGATCTCTCTGGGGTACCAGAGGGCGTGGTCCTCTAACTTCGGCTGCATCAGAATCACCCGGAGGGCTTATTAAGATGAGGTTCTGGGTCTTACCCCGAGTTTCTTCTTCAGAGGGTCTCGAATGGGGCCTGAGAATATGCATTTCTCATAAGCTCCCAGGTAACGCTGGTCTGAGGACCACGCTTTAAAAACCACTGCTAGCCCTGGCCGGTCCGGCTCAGTGAATAGAACGACAGCCTGTGGACTGAAGGGTCCCCGGATTCCAGTCAAGGGCACATGCGTGGGTTGTGGGCTCGATCCCCGGGGGGGGGGCATGCAGGAGGCAGCCAATTGGTGATTCTCTATCATCGTTGATGTTTCTGTCTCTCCCTTCCTCTCTGAAATCAATGGAAATGTATTTTTTTTTTTAAGTTTAAAAATAATAATAATAAAAATAAAGTAAAAACCACTGCTAGCCCTAGCGGGTTTGGCTCAGTGGATTGAGCATCGGCCCGCGGACTGAAGGATCCTGGGTTTCATTCTGGTCAAGGGCACAGACCTCTGCTGTAGGCTCAATCCCTGACCCCAACTGGGTGTGTGCAGGAGGCACCCAATCAGTGTGTCTCTCTCACATCGCTGTTTCTCTCTCTCTCCCCTTCCCTTCCACTCTGTCTAAAAAGCAATGGAACAAATGTCCTCGGGTGAAGATTAACAAAAAACAAAACAAAAACACTGCTAGGGAGGATGCGATAGGAGGTGGGTAGCAGAGAGGATATTAAGGACGCTACTGAAATGGCCCAGGCGAGAGGTGGTGGAGGCGGAGCCAGGCAGGCACTCGCTTTTTAGATCTGGGGGCTGCCACCTTTTCAGGGTCTTAACGGTGAGGTTTCAGGCATGGGAATAAGCCAGTGTGGGAACAGAAGGCTTGGTCAGAACAGTCCCCGCGCCCGACTTGGGGGGACCCAACCCACACGGGTAACGACCTTCAGAAAGCACAACAGAGCCAAGGCGCCCGGAGTTGCTGTTTAATGCTCGATGATCACAATTCACAGAGGTTTACATGGTCCTCATCAAAGTGGGGCCCAGGGCGAAACCAGGCTGGAGGGAAGTGGCCCGTAGGGTCCCAGCACCGAGAACAGGCCCCTCGGGTGTGCCCACCCTCGAGATGCATGTGGCGCATACAAGGCTTCTCCCCGCACCCGGGCTGGCCGGGCTTCTGGTGACTGAGGGCCCCCCTGGGAGAACAGGGTCCCACAATGAGGTGGGGACCTTGGGACATAATGACGAGAACCAGAAAGCTACTTGCAAACAACCCCAAAAGGCTTTCACTTCAAATGCACTAAGCCACACGCTGCTCGGACGCGGGGACATCCAAACTCTCACTAAAAACTCTAAACCCTGTGCAGAACTGATGCTGAGAACACGTGGGGAGGAAATAAAGCCCAAACCATCCCAGGACCAGCGTTAGAGCTTCACCAGCCCCCCTTCCTCCACGCAGCCGCGGGGGGCAGACAGCATTGCAGTGGAGAAGGGAAACCACTTTGGTCTAGCTGACACTTCCAACGAGAAGGGGCACGGGAGCATGTCCCTGTTTGAAGAAATCTCTTAGAGTCGCTGACTCTACTCAACAATCTAATACGACGGGGTTCCCTGGAGCCCTGAGCCCTTGATGCCCCGGGGACACAGGTGACTTAGGGGCTGGGGAACCTCCTGGCAGAAATAACGTACCTTAGAAATAACCTGGTTTTTGCCCTAACTGGTTTGGCTCAGTGGATAGAGCATCGGCCTGCAGACTCAAGGGTCCCAGGTTTGATTCCGGTCAAGGGCATGTACCTTGGTTGCAGGCACATCCCCAGTGGGGAGTGTGCAGGAGGCAGCTGATCGATGTTTCTAACTCTCTATCCCTCTCCCTTCCTCTCTGTAAAAAATCAATAAAATATATTTAAAAAAAAAAGAAAAGAAATAACCTGGTTTTTCTTCTGGCCTCGTTTTAAAGTTTACCTGGCATCTCAAGGAAATACTCCTCAAAATGTGTCCTGAAAGCACTTGAGTGAACGTGGGAGGTTTCCAAGTGTCTCTAGTAAGAAAGAGGCTCAAACTTGTATCCTACCCAGAGCCTGAGGCTTGGCCTTGGTGAGCCAGCCGCTGGGCCAGGCAGGGGACAACATAGGAGAGGGCAGGGCAGCTGCTCAGAATACAGGCCATCGCCGAAACCGGTTTGGCTCAGTGGATAGAGCGTCGGCCTGCGGACTGAAGGGTCCCGGGTTCGATTCCGGTCAAGGGCATGTACCTGGGTTGCGGGCACATCCCCAGTGGGAGATGTGCAGGAGGCGGCTGATCGATGTTTCTCTCCCATCGATGTTTCTAACTCTCTGTCTCTCTCCCTTCTTCTCTGTAGAAAATCAATAAAATATATTAAAAAAAAAAAAAAAAAGAATACAGGCCATGCACCCAAGGGGCAGCCCCTCTGTCCAACCCTATGGCTGGGCATCTGGAGAATGAGCCTGAGTTCTGGCCAGATTTCACCCTTAAACTCATTCCCGGTGGGTCCTCCAGGCCTCTCCTTCCTCTTCTCTGGTTTAATTCTAGGAGAAAGCTCTAGATAGAGCCCAAGGCAGGGAAGTCCAACATCCCTGCCTCAGAGACGGTGAGTGGCTGAACAGCAGCCCAGCAAAGAACGCAGAACAGCAACGCCACCGCCAGCCCCACATGCCCCAAACCAGATCCCGTGCAGCGCGCCCTTCTCCCGCAAGGGTCAAGGTGGCCCTGCCACGCTGGGCTTCAAAACAGGCTTCTGGCCGGAACCGGTTTGGCTCAGTGGATAGAGCGTCGGCCTGTGGACTGAGGGGTCCCAGGTTCGGTTCCGGTCGGGGGCATGTGCCTGGGTTGCGGGCACATCCCCGGCGGGAGGTGTGCAGGAGGCGGCTGATCGATGTTTCTCTCTCATCGATGTTTCTGACTCTCTATCTCTCTCCCTTCCTCTCTGTAAAAAATCAATAAAATATATTTAAAAAAACAACAACAACAAAAAAATACAACAAAAAAACAGGCTTCTGACGAGAGCCCTGCGGACCTATGGAGGCGGGAGGCCAAAAGCATTTCTGTAAATCCTACAAAATTCTAGAACCGGGCACCTTTGACCTGCAAATGACAAGGCACAACTGTCCCCAGCTGGGCATCAGCTCATCTGGGACCCCAGCCCCAGAGAAGCCCACCTCCCAAACTCCAGATGCCCGTCGGCCAGGCCAGGAGCCATCCCTGGAAGCCAAATTCATGTTTTAAACCAACTTAATGCTACAAACATAAAAAAAAAAGTGCTACCTATCTGAGACCCTAAGTAAACCTAGCTCCCTGAGGGTGGGGGGTATAGGCCTCAGACCACTGCCCCTGCTGCCTCCCTCCAGAAGGCACAGCCTCGGTTCAGCCCAGGTGGGGTGGGGGGACAGGGTGAGGGATAAAGACCTCAGAACCCCAGGTCTGAAGAGGTAACACAAGCCCATCTCCCCATTAGCTGCTAAGTCTGGTTGCAACGAAGACCCCCCCCCCCCACCCCTTCTGCATTCCTGTGACAAAAGGAGCCAACATGCCATCCAGCCCTGGTCACCTCTGTCCCTGGGGGTCTGTGTGAGAGCTGGGGGGAAGGGGGGTCCTTAAAAAATCACCCCTTCAACAAAGAAAAAAAACAACAAAAAACAAAATCCTTCCAGGGAAGGGAGAGGGACACCTGCAGCTAGAGGGGTGTGTGCTGGCGGTTCCTGTCTTCATCTCGCCCTTCTCCTCCACGTGCGGCCTCTGCCTCCCGGTCCTCCGTGTAACACAGTCCCCGCGAGAGGCCAAAACGGAGGAGGGGCCTGCAGCAGCCACCGCGCTGCCCCCACGTCCTGTCCCTCGTCCTCAGGAGCACCCTGCTGTCCCTCGAGGATCACTTTTACATTCTCAGGCAGGGAAACAGGGATTCCACAGGGAGGGAGGCTCCTGAGCTGGCTATTCCGGTTTCCTCGGGAGCTCCAGTGCCACCGTGCTGGGACGGCTCCCTGGAACCATCTAGAATTAGGAGCCGAAGTGCAGTGATGTCCAGAAGCCTGGACAGGCGCTCAGGGGCCCCGCCCCCACGCGGCGGGGCGGCCAGGGAGCTGGCCTGCGTCCCTGGGAGCCCAGGTGCCCGGGCACAGCAGGCGGTGCTGGCCTGTTGGAGGTCTTACTGGAACCAGAACGATGTCCCTGCTAAAACCCAGGGAAGACACACAAACAAAACTCAACCTGAAATAAATACAAAGGCAGTAAGTGCTCTGCGGTACACTGAGGGCCCGAATTACCCCTCAGAAGGCAGTGGCAGGGCCTTTCTCTGGACCTGGTCACCTCATCTGTGGCCCCTTCACATTAGAGGTCAGAGGTCAGAAGACTGAACGGGCCTTCCCAGGCCCAGCTTCCACTAGGAAGGACAGGGCCCCACCCCTGATACGATCCTCACCCGTACCCTCCACAAACCCCCCGGCAGCTTCGGCTGGCAGGACGCGGGGGCAGGAAGGAGAGGAGACCCCCGTGCCCTAAGGGTAGCATCTGTGTCCAAGGTCCCCGTGCAGGCAGAGGGCCTGTCAGTCTGCCTGTGAGGAGGTAGAGACAGTGGCAGAGCGGCTGGGGGCAGGCAGGGTCACTCAGTTAATCAGCAGGTCCCCAAAGTCATAGGAGTCGAAGAGGTCGCTGATGCCCTCACCCCCATCCAGGCCCCATAGGTAGTCATCTTGGTCCAAGGGCGGAGAGAAGCTGATGAGAGGGGAGCTGTCGGTCAGGAACTGGTCCTCGGTCTGCTGCAGAAGGGGCTGCGGCAGCTCCAGCATGCTGTCCGTGGCCTCCAGAGGGACAAGGGACGGTGGCGGCAGCAGGACCTGCTGGGAAGTCAGCGATGGCGCTGGAGACAAATAGACAAGGGTTATGACTGGCCCTCGGGCCCAAAGCCTCTGGTCAGACCTCAGAGCACAAGAACAGCCCTCCGGTTCTCCGGATGACCGTGTATGCTTCTCTTCTCTCCCACCCAGGGACACCCTCCCTTTCCCGGCAGCAGCTCCAGCACCTGCCCTCCTTCTCCCGCACTATCCCCTCTCCTCGCACACACGCTCCACAGGTGTACACTGCCCAGAAAGTTCCTCCTGCTCCCTCAGCAGGGAGAACACTGTGAGGCCACAGGGCTAATGTGGAGAGGGACAGCCATGGCACTGGCCCTGGCCCAGAGCTGGCCTCAGGCTGTTAATCTGTACAAGTGAGCTGAAAACCTTGCCCTTGCTTATGTCGGAGGGTCCCCACCTCTGCCCAAGGTCTCAGAGGACAACGGAAGTGAAAGTAGTTTTAACTTTGGACAGCTGTGCACTTGTTGACAGTGGAGTGAGAAGGCAGACGAGGCAGGAGGGAGCACAGGGTGGGGCACAGGTCTGGAGTTGGAGATAGGCACTGGGAGGTGCCCGGAGGGACAGATGGCTGGTGCAGGGAGAAGCCCTGGTCCCCGGGCCAGGCCAGGACTCAGGAGAGATCACTAGAGTAGAGCTGGGAGTCTGGGCTATGGCCCAAGTTCTACCACCAACGTGCTGTGTGACTTTAGGGAAGCCACTGGCCCTCTCTGGGCTTCAGTTTTACTTGTATGTAAAATGAAGGGTTGTGTTAGATCAGGGGTCAGCAAGCTTCTGTTAAGGGCTGGTAGTATGTTAGGCTTTGCAGGACACTTACGGTCTCTGTCACAGTCACTTTCTTTCCCCCCTATAACTCTCTAACAATAGGAAAACCATTCTTAGCTCACAAACCATGTAAAAACAAGCTACATTTGACCTGCAGGCAATAGTTTGTCAATCCTTGAGTTAAATAAAGAAATGGAATCCAATCTATGTTCTGTAGATCGTCCCAAACACACCTCTTCCATCAGACCGGTTCTAGCTCTGCATTTGTTTAAACACCAGGGTTCTACTGAAGGAAATCCTGCGGCTAAGAACACAGAAAGTGGAACATTGGCCTGCAAGGCCTCGAAGAATCCTGCCCGTCTGAGCCGATGCCTGAACCCAGTAAAGGGAAAAACCCTTCTCGTGGCGGGGCCTTCACAGGTTCCCATTTCCACTCCTTCCGGACTCCCACCCTCCCTGGGAAGCCCGCAGGGGCCTCTCCTACCTCTTTCCTCCCTGGCAGCTGCCTCCTACTACTTCCTGCCAAGTGTAGCCAGCTGTTCGCTGTTCCGTCCACATCCCAGCCAGGGCTGAGCCAGGATCCCCTGCCCTGATTTGTTCTGTGCCGTGTGGAGACAGCACTGGCCTAGGAATGTGGAGGCTAAGGTTCAAAGACACAGCTCTGTTGTCTCCCAGCTGGGAGGCCTGGGGCAAGTCACATCTCCTCTCTGCCTCAGCTTATTATCTCTAAACTGGGAATAATAAAACCTACCTCAAGAATTGCTGCGAGGATAATGTAAGAATGGGTGCATCTGGTACAGTCGTGGTTCAATAAACCTTAGTTATTCTCGCCCAAGAACGTGTTGAGCCTTCCTCATAAAACCTATAGTTTCCATTTTCTGTGGGCTCATTGAGTGCCGGGGCTTTGCTGTTAGTAGCTGTCACAGAAGCAGCAGTACTAGTGGCAGTGGCAGTAACAATGATAATAACAGCCATCTTTTATTGATAGGCACAGTTCTAAGTGCTTTAGATATATTAACTCGTTTAATTTTTACGACGACCTATGAAGTAGATACTATTAATTACTAAGCCCAACTTACAGATGAGGAGATTGAGGCAGAGAGGTCAAATAACTTGTTCAAGGTCACATAGCTGGTAAGTGGAGGAGCTGGGATTCAAATCCAAGCCCCTCTGCCCTGAAGCAGGCTCAGCCTGCCAATGAGACAGGGAAAGCACATGTGCTTTAGAGTGTAGAGTGCACGCACACACGTGCGGGAGGACTACACCCCGGCCGCTGGGTGGCAGGTCGATACCCAACAAACGCTGATGTGGAAGAGGAAACTGAGGCCAGCTGCCCTCCCCACCTTCTCTTCCTCTGGACAGAGGGCCCTACCTGGGGATGCCGTGGGTTCCAGGATCCCAGGGTTGGTGCTGCTGCAGGGCTGGGCAGAGTCAGGAGTGGGGCTGAGGGTGGGCGTGGAGGAGACAGGCTCTTTGGCAGGGCTGTCTGGTTCCTGCATCTCCTCCGGGCACAAGTAGACTTCGATGGGCCCTTGCGTGCTCTTCAGATATATCTGCAGGTTTTCCTGGAGGAGGAAGAGAAGCCAGGTCATGGCTCTGGGCAGCTGCACACCTACTCATGGGTCAGCATATATGGATGGACACATGTGAGCAAGCTCAGCTCCTGAGCTGGGCCCTGAGGCCTGTGGTCAACATCTGCTGCTGCTGCCTGCCTGGCGCCCAGGCCTCTTCTCTTGGGAGAAAGCCTGGATTTTTTCTGGGAAAGCACTCTCCCTGCACTCGCGTCATGTAGGGAGCGGGAGGCAGCACCCTGCCCCAGCTCCAATGGGCGAGCCTGGGATGCAGGATGAGAAAGTGACAGTGACTGTGCAGGATGGCACGTGACTCAGCTCAGTCCACCCAGCATCAGGCCCGGGACCTGGAAATGGAAGCTCCCTTCGCACTGGGGTCACTGAGCTGGTATCACGAACACGATCTCTGCCGCAAGGGGAGAGCCCACCTGGGAACTGAGTCAGCAGAGAGAATGGCACAGTCAGAGGAGGAGCATGAGATGAACTTGGAGTCATAATGTGAGCCCCTGGGTCAGCCTTGCCTGCAATCCACACTCCCCCTGGACCCGTCACTCACTTCCCCTCTTGCCGGGGTCCAACCCCAGCGGGTCCAGGGGTCCCCAAAGGTGTGGACGGAGTCGGCGAAGAAGGAATGACATGGAGACAGCGTTCAGTTGATCAGCAACCTAGCCAGGATCTCTAGCCCGGATCTCCAGAGAGGTTCTGCTTCGGATTTCCAGCAAGGTTCTGTAGCCATGTTCCCACGCTAGGTTCTCCAGCCAGATTCTGTCCAGGCTCTCCAGTCAGGTTCAGTGTCCAGGTTCCAGTCAGGTTCTCCTGCCAATCTCTGTAGTCAGGTTCAGTCCAGGATCCCTTGCCATGTTCTCCCGCTAGGCTCTGTCTCTAGGCTCCGAGGCCAGTCCCGGTCCAGGATCCTCTGGCATGCTCTCGCCAGCGAAGTTCTTCTGTCTCTAGGCTCCGTGTAGGTTCTGTCTTCTGAATTCTGTCTCCTGAGTTCTGAGTCTTTCTGTCTTGTTACAACTGTATTTATACCAGTTGATTCAATCCTATCAATCTCTATTACAAAGGTTAGGGCGTTTCTTATCTCCATTCCAGGGAGAAAAGATTATATAGTTTAAGCATGATTGTTCGTAGTTAAAGGGATTAATTACCCGCCTGGCACTTAGTTGAGGGGTTTTATTCCCTCCCTAACTTCAGGGGAAAATCCCTACCTGGGGATTCAACCTTTCTCGGAGAGGTGACTTTGGTTAAAACACAGCGCCAAGAAGGTGAGCAAACTTATTAAGAACCGTATGCCATATATGCCAGGTCCCTAGAAACAGCAAGCATGGACCGGCTCCCGGCACCCTCTCCCCTCGCACAGAAGCCAGTTGGACTTGTCTTTCTGTTCCCCGTAACCATGAGTCCTGATACTTGGCTTTCCCACCCCTGCCTCTTGTCCACCACACACCGGCAGCCTAAGCCACAGCTGACTACACACCCGCCATTCCTGCAGCACCCTCCTTCCCCTACTCCACCCGGCAAACATCCTGCTCGATAACACTGAGATAAGTTTGACAGGTGATTAATGAACCTAGTGTGGTGATCATATTGTAAGGTATACCACTGTCGAGTCATTATATTGTAGACCTGAAACTAACACAATATTGTGTACAACTCCATGTAAGTAAGTAAATAAGACAGTTTAAAAACAAAATCCTTTCAAAATATTTTTTCTTGAAATATTAATTAGTGTTTATTGCATGTAACATATTTAAAATAGTTTTTCTTGAAATATTAATGTTTAAAAAAAATCCTATTCATTCTTTAGGACCCAGTTTAACTGTCACCACCTATGGGTGCATCCTCCAACTCTCCTTTCTCCCGGCCCTCAAAGCACATCTTCCATCTATAAATCACAGCATCCCTGCTTGCTTGGGTCTTGTCCTCTCTAGGTTCTGAGCTCTGCTCAGGCGGGGCCTTATTTATCTTAAAGTTCTTCCATTAAACAAATTACTTCTTGAGCCTTTATCAGGCTCTGAGTTGGACGTTTCTCACTCCTTATATAGCTCAGAAATAACCCACATGAGCGGAACGTACTGTTGTGGAGTTTATACTCTAATGGACGAAGCAGAGCATAGTCATGTAAACACTAAGATATTGGTTATGAAGTCTGGGGGTGATCAGGGAAGGCTTCCTGGTGGAAGTGATGCTCCAGTTGAGAAGTGTAGGATCAATAGCAGTAAACCAGGCAGAGAGCGGGAAGAGCATCTCAGCTGGAGGGAACAGCATGTGTGAAGGTCCTGTACTGGGGACGAGCTTAGCGTGGTGGGGAAACTGCAGGCAGGTGGGAGGCTGAAGCAAAGACAGAGAAGAGGAGCAGCATGCGAGAGGAGGTTGGCAGAGTCAGAGCAGAGAGGGCCTCCTGGGGAGTGTCAAGAATTTTGGTCCCTGCCCCTGGCTCAGTTGGTTGAGCATCATCGGTGCACTGAGAGGTCACTGGTTCGATTTCGGTCAGGGCACATGGGGGCATGCAGGAGGCAGCAGATCATTGTTTCTCTCTCTCTCATTGATGTTTCTCTCTCCCTTCCTCTCTCTCTAAAATCAATTTAAAAAAATAATGATTTTGGTCTTTAATCCAGGGTCTTTTAATCCAGGACAGCATGGTTGGCATGAAAGGATTATTGTGAGTACTAACGCTGCTTGCTGTGTGTGGGCACATGTGCATGTGTGCAGAACCACAGGGGCTGGTGGGATGCAGAGAGAAACCAGAAACAGAGGTTTTTCTCAGGCCAGAATCTGTTGCCCTTTCCAGCTTTTGTCATTTCTGCCCCAGTTCAGAGACCACCGATCCTGCCGTGGGTACCAGCACAGACTGGGGTAGCTTGGGGCTGAGCAGTGCCTGGGACAGAGACTGCAGAGCTTCCCGGCACCCTCCTCACCCTGCTTGCCACCAAATACTTGCCCTCTCACCTCATTCCTGTCGGGCACTTCCAGTCTTGTCTGCGGAGGGGCCTTGACAGCGATCACTGTCTGTTCCTTAAAGGTGCCGATAGCACGGATGTCCTGGTAAGTCACATAGGCCAGTGTAGGGGGCAGGAGAGTCAAGGAAGTCAAAATTCACACCCCAGCCCACCAGGCAGGGATCCGATCCACTTCTCCTAAGCCTCTGAACATTTTTTTCTCACTCCTTATATAACCCCAGAAGTAACCCCAAACTGTAACCTGTTCTTTTAATATCATGTTACCTTGGATCCCTTTAGAAAACAGATGAGGATATAAATCATTTTTTTTAATTGCTGCCTTTTATCAGGCTTTACATAACAGGCTTCATCTCTCAAACTAGAGAACGCAGGAAGATATGTCTTTTTTTCCCCTTTATAATCCTGTCTTTATTGCACTTGCTGATTTTCAGTAAGGAAGATGTTCTTATTTATTTAAAATTTTCACAATGCCTAGCATCTGTCCAAAAATACAAAGCCATATCCAAAAACCAATTAGATGGTGAAACTATTTGGGGAGAATGTATGAAAGGCCTTAGCAAAGTCCATACTCTGTGACCTCATCATTTCAAACCTAGGAATCTGACCTAGGGAAATAAGTTTTAAAAAAATAGGACAATGTTCTATATACAAAGGCATTCATCATTTTGTTGCTTCATAGGAGCAGAAATCTAGAATAGATCTAAATGTCAATCTTAGGCCTTATCAACAAACCAGAGTGTAATCTGAGTAGGATATTCTCAAACAAACTATTTTAAATATGAGGTTAAACCACATGAGATTGCTGTTTTTGTAGATAAAAAATGGTTCAATATCAACAATTTCATGTGGATCTACAACATAGGAAGGATTTGTAACTCATAAAAACTGTCTATGTTAGTATACTAAGGGGAGAAAAGCAGGATATGAAGTGTTATGCACAGCAGTCACACACTATCCTCCTTCCTATCTAATAAAAGAAAAAGATGGTAATTAGCGTACGACCGCTACCCTTCCCATTGGCTAATCAGGGAGATATGCAAATTAACTGTCAGCCAAGATGGCAGCCGGCAGCCAGGCAGCTGATGCGAACAGGGAGGCTTGCTTGCTTCAGCGATGGAGGACTCCAACGTTCCCCGCCTGACTTGCCGGCCTCTCAGCTGCAACTATAAGCAACTATGTTGCAAATATAGAAGCTAAAAAAACCCCAGAAACCTGCTTTACTCAGCCAGGCTTCAGCCAGCGGACCGCAACATTGTATCAAATACAGACAGTAAACAAAGGCCAGAAACCTGTTTTCAGCAGCCGAGGCCTCAGAGCTAAAGCTGGCCCAGAATAAAAAAGAAAAAAAAAAGAAAAAAAGGAGCGGTTGGGAGCTTCAGTCACCCGTCAGCCTGAAAACGGCCCTCAGCCCCTCAGCCAGACTGGCCAGGCACCCCAGTGGGGACTCCTACCCTGATCCAGGACACCCTTCAGGGCAAACCAGCCAGCCCCCACCCGTGCACCAGGCCTCTATTCTATATAGTAAAAGGGTAATATGCCTCCCGGCACCGGGATCAGCGTGACAGGGGGCAGCGCCCAAACCCCCTGATCACCCTGTGGCTCTGTGTGTGACAGGGTGCAGCGCCTCAACCCCCTGATCGGCCCTGCTCTGTGTGTGACAGGGTGCAGCGCCTCAACCCCCTGATCGGCCCTGCTCTGTGGGTGACAGGGTGCAGCGCCTCAACCCCCTGATCGGCCCTGCTCTGTGGGTGATAGAGGGTGGCGCCCCAACCCCCTGATCCGCCCTGCTCTGTGTGTGATGGGGGGCGGTGCCCCAACCCCCCTGATGGCCCTGCTCTGTGAGTGACAGTGGGGAGCTCCTCAACCCCCTGATCAGCCCTGCTCTGTGTGTGACAGGGTACGGAGCCCAACCCCCCTGATGGGCCCTGCTCTGTGCATGACAGGGGGCAGCGCCCCAACCCCCTGATCCGCCCTGCTCTGTGTGTGACAGGGGGCGGTGCCCCAACTCCCCTATTGGCCCTACTCTGTGCGTGACAGTGGGGAGCTCCTCAACCCCCTGATCGGCCCTGCTCTGTGTGTGACAGGGTACGGAGCCCCAACCCCCCTGATGGGCCCTGCTCTGTGCGTGACAGGGGGCAGCGCCCCAACCCCCTGATCCGCCCTGCTCTGTGCGTGACAGGGAGTGGTGCCACAACTTCCCTATCGGCCCTGCTCTGAGCCTAACCAGGGGCTGCACCTAGGGATTGGGCCTGCCCTCTGCCACCCAGGAGCAGGCCTAAGCCAGCAGGGCGTTATCTCCCAAGGGGTCCCAGACTGCGAGAGGGCACAGGCCGGGCTGAGGGACCCCTTCTCCCCCCCGAGTGCACAAATTTTTGTGCACCGGGCCTCTAGTCCTATATAATAAAAGGCTAATATGCAAATCGACTGAACGTCGGAACATCCAGTTGCTATGACGTGCACTGACCATCAGGGGCAGATGCTCAATGCAGGAGCTGCTCCCTGGTGACCAGTGCTCCCACAGGGGGAGTGCCGCTCAGCCAGAAGCCGGGCTCATGGCTGGCGAGCGCTACGGCAGTGGTGGGAGCCTCTCCCGCCTCCATGGTAGCGCTAAGGATGTCTGACTGATGGCTTAGGCCCGCTCTCCATCCCCCAAGGGCTCCCAGACTGAGAAAGGATGCAGGCCAGGCTGAGGGACACTCCCCACCCCACCCCCCCGTGCATGAATTTCATGCACTGGGCCTCTAGTATTTAAATAATACACAATCTGTGTATGCTTAAAGAACAAATGTTATGGTGGCTGTTATTTCTTTCCTCCATTTTGCAGATTTAAAGAAATGTACTTGTCTTACTTGTACTATGAGAAAATAACTTCAACAGAGTCAAGAAGAAAAGTCACCCAGAAAGGAAAAAGCAGATATGCCAGACCCCAAGGGAGGTATTGTATCAACTCTGGATAGATATGAGAGCTTGCAACAGGCCCAGTCCCCTGACAACCTTCTCCCAACCAAAGAGGATATTTCTTGTTGGCCTTGTCCTCGGTCAGGTGCTTGAAGTTCAGAGAGCAGCTCTGGATGAGCTGGTCCAAGGCCTGCTCCATACTCATCAGCTCCTTCAGCTCCTGTCCCAGCTGCTGCTGCTTCCCAGGCCGGGTGGGGTCTTCGAGTGCTCCCCTGCCTCTGGGAACAGAGCAGCCCCCCAGCGTCAGTCTTGGTGCACAACCAGGGACCCCAACCTGAGTACTGCTGCGCAGAGCTGCAGATGTGCAGATGGTGTAGATCCCCGGGATGAGGCCATTCTCATGGTCTGCAAGGGTGCTCCTGGGTTGTGCAAACCAGCAGTGCTGTCTAGCTCCCAGGGAGCTGCTAGGAATTGAACTGTGACGTTTGAGGGTTGGGCTAGGGAAAAGTAACAAGTCAGCGCATTACCTCACTTGTGGAGGGCTTTCAACTCTGTCCACCCTTGCCCCAGCCTCCCCCATACGGCAGGGAGCTAGAATGACCTCAGTCCTGACCCCCCTGCCTGGGTTCTCTTAGGGTTCATGCCAGGGGCTGCAGGTCTGCTCTTCAAGACCTTGTAGCAGTGAGGAGAGGAGCCTGGAGTACTCATATCTCTGAGCTGGAAGGAGTCTGGGTTATTAACTCTCAGGTCCCTGGGGACTTTCCTAAACTAGAAGAGGGAAACCTTGGGATCCCTGACTCAAGAGAATGCAGTCCTCCGAGGCCTTTACACATCCTAGAAAGCATTCTCCACCCTATGCCTGCCAGCACTCCTAATATTGTTCCAGCATATACACCTGTTCTTCCACTCTGCTCTTAGATACACTGGCTCCGCCCCCAACGTATAAGCCTATTGGATACTGCTCTTGGTCCACCCCTGCCGCTTGTGCCCATTGGATGCTGCTCTCAGCCCCACCCCTGACATTCACACCCACTGGATACTGCTCCTGGCTCGGCCCCCAGCACGTGCAGTCATGGGTGCCACCAGCCCCAGCCCAGGCACTCACACCCACTGGATGTTGTTCTTGGCCTTCTTGCGAATCAGCTGGATGCCCTCCAGCACGTTGGTGATGTCATAGATGCGCCGCTTCTGCACATCCAGCACCTCAGCAGCCCAGTTCAAGTCCAGGACCCCATCCTTGGACTCACTCAGGAGGTAAATGAACTTCTTGGTGAGCAGCCCCAGGGATGTGTCGTACCGAGTCTTCTCCCCGGGGGACTTGGGTGCTAAGGAGGAAAGGGGCCCCGTCATTGCTCAGGGAGGGCCTGCCTGGGGCGCCTCCTCCAGTGACCTGGACCCATTCAGTACCACCCTTCACATGAGCACCCACTTTCCACTGTGAGGCAGGGGGTCATTCACTACCATTGTCCAAACTGGAGCCTGATACCTCCAGAGGGAAAGGGATTTGCTCAAGGTCTCACAGTTAAGGGCAGTGTCAAGGCTAGAAACCAAGTGTCCTAACACCTGGTTCAGAGGACCTTTCCACCACAGCTTAGGCAGCTATATCACCACCACCACCGCCACCACCGCCACCACCACCACCACCACCACCACCACCAAATGCTTACTGTGTGTAAGGAATTTAATCCTTACAACACCCTATAAATTTGGTGTATAACCATCCCCATTTTATAGATGAGAATACTGAGGCACAGGCAGGTTAAGTCACTTCCTCAGCTCACTCCGCTAGAAAGTGGCAAAGCTGGGATATAAATCCAGGCAGCCTGGCTCCAAGTCTTCCTTCTTAACCATTACTCTATCCTGCCAGTTATGTCATGAATTTGGAATTAGGGTAGGGAGGGAATGACCAGCTCGGACTTGAGAACATTCTTAGAGGCGTGCCTTTTCTTTCTATGTGCAGCCCAGTGGTTATCTGAGAGGAATCAGTCCTACAATATCGAATGGGGCAGGTTCATGAAAAGGTCCCTTTCTTAATGAAGCTGATGTCACAAGACACCACATCTCAGCTGCAACATCTTAAACCACAAGAGAACTTTTGCAATGAAGTGACTTGCAAGTCATACAGCAAGTGGATGTCCAAACTAGTTCAGGAAACGGAGTTTTAGAGAGTCTCAGATTCCTCTAGAACAGTGGTTCTCAACTTTCCTAATGCCGCAGCCCTTTAATACAGTTCCTCATGTTGTGGTGACCCCCAACCATAAAATTATTTTCGTGGCTACTTCATAACTGTAATGTTGCTACTGTTATGAATCGCCATGTAAATATCTGATATGCAGGATGTATTTTCATTGTTACAAGTTGAACATAATTAAAGCATAGTGATTAATCACAAAAACAATATGTAATCATATATGTGTTTTCCGATGGTCTTAGGCGACCCCGGTGAAAGGGTCGTTCGACCCCCAAAAGGGTCGCGACCCACAGGTTGAGAACCGCTGCTCTAGCAGGAGACTTTAGAATCCCTTAACACATAGATGACAAGTGTTTAGCACACAGGCTGCTTTTTCAACCGGTGCACGTAGGATCCTTTGAGAAAGAGCTCTGGGCACGTCTACCAATCAATTGGGAAGGAAACCTTCTTACTATTCCTGCTCTAGCTGTACCTCCTTTCACAGGTGAGCCAACCGTAAAGGTTCACAGAAGAGGAGTGGCCGGTCAGGTCAGGGCACAGCCCTGCCAGGGCCCCCAAATTCCTGACCCTCATGCTTCCCACCCAGTCACATGCCTTCTTCATTGGGTTTCTGTCCCCCAAATTAGTGTTCTCTCTACCGCAGGTGCGGAAACTCCCACTCTCACCAGAGCACTGACTGCAAATATCGAGGCGGGAAACCTCTCCTCTGGCTCTCAGCCTGAGGTGGCCCGGGTTGGGTGAATCCGAGCTTCACTCCCCTTTGCCCCCCTTAGCTCTCTGTCTGCAGGTGGGACGAAGACCCTGCTCCTCCCTGAGCTGGAGTCTCCCTTTTAGAAAAGGTCAGATTGAATTAAATACAAACAGAAATGGTAAGTTCCCAAACAAATCGCTGGTCGTCATGTTTGGAACCCAAGAGCAGTGTATAGTGTGAGAAGCAGGACAAGACGAGGTGGTCATCCGGACTCCACTTACCAGCAGTGTGACCTTGGGCAAGACACTCTAGCTCTGGGTCTCAAGTTGTTTGATCAGTAAAAGAGGGGTGATCCTACCTACCTGGCAGGACCCAGTGAGAGAACACACAGGGAACCGTTGTATACACCAGGAAGTGTGCTACAAATATTACTCCTGATGATTTGGGCAGGGCTGCTGCCCTCTGCCCCTGCCCACCCCACCCCTGCCTCCTGAGTCTGCCCCCAGATGCCCCATCAGCAAACTTACTTTTAGGGCTGGGGAGGCCATCCACTCTAATGAGCTTCCCCTTGGGAGTCTGGAATTCCAGGACCGCAGGCCTCCCGATGCCCTCCAGGTCCAGCTTCCTTTTGGCCTTGGAGAGAGATGGGAGGGAGAGGCAGAGTTTGAGAATCATTCCTCCTCAGTCTTTTCCCAACCTGGGGCCAAAGCACTGAGGCCACCAGCAGCCACTTCCTGCCTCAGTTTACCACCAATCCTGCTGAAACATCACTGTACTTGGTAAGGAAATATCGATGACCTTAAAAGTGACCTTTCAAGGGAAGGACGTCCTATTTTCTGAGAGGCACCGAACACTCCCATCCTCCGAGGCCAAAGCACTTGAGACCCTACCAAAGCCAAGAGCTCAGAGCTCCTCAATAACAGGCCACAAGGTCACTTCCACATCTGCCCCTTCCCCCACGCACAGAGGATGATGCAGGAAGGAGTGGGTGGGGCCTAAACCACATCAGACTGGGGAGAGCACTCCCTCCCCCCAGCTCTGCAGAAGCAGCTGGTGCAGCCACAGTGGGTGCCCATCACAGCCCCACAGCTGGCCCTTATCAGGGTGGGGCTGGGCATCCACCCAGGCCCAGGGGACTTCCTGGATCAGTGCCACACCTCAGGGAGGTGCCCGCATTGGGAAGCAGTGCAAACATCCCCCACCCCATGTTTGGGTTCCAGCTCAAGGGCCCAGGGCCTCCTGAATAGACTCCATTTGCCGTTCTTTCTTTGTGGAGAGGGGCAGACAATGAATCCTTCCCCTGTGTCTTAAGGACAAGCAGCTGAGGTCCCCTGCTCCCCCTCCCTGTTCCTGCCAAGCTTGGGAAACACCTGCTGGGGAAATCAAACCACAGACCCATCTGCTCCTCTACACCCCATGGCCACCCGGCCCCATTAGGCCCAGAAGCTGAACTGGCCCGGAAGGGGCCTCTCTCCCGGTTAGGGTTGGGCAGGGGCAGGGCTAGGGCACTGGGGCACTGGGACACGGGGGTCAGAGACCTGGGCTTGCATCTCCCAGCTCCTTCACAGGGGAGCCGTGTGACGTGGAGAAATGCTCCACACCCAGGACCTGTTTCCTCCTTCGTGAAATGGGGCAGAAAGCGCGCTCAGCCTGTGGCTCAGCACACAGTGGATGTTCGGGAAATGCAGTGCCTTCTCCAAAACCCAATCTCAGCCTCTCCACACACACTTCTGGAGGCCGCTGCGCCCGTTGTCTCCCTCTCCCCGCCCCCAGTCACCCTTACCCTGGTTGGAGCAGAGAGGCCTATTTTAACCTTTGGTGGTGGGGTCATGCTCAGCAGGGTGGAGACTTCTAACCGCTGCTGAGCACAGCTGGGCTGACAGGTGTGGGAGGCGATGACAGTTCTGGCTCTAAGCTCCCCTCAGGGGTGCCCCCCCTCCCCCGCCCCCACCTGCTCCAGGAAGTCTTCTTGGATTGGTTTGAGGAGCATTGCTCCTCGGTTTCTCTCCTCCACACCTACCTAGACCTGGACATAATCCAAATGCCTCCCTGCTCATTCCTCTTTAAGTCTCTCTGGAATATTCCTTTTCTAACCTCCCAGCTAGTGACATCCTAGATTCTAGGGAAGGTGACCTTCTCTGGCCCCATCTTGCCTCTAGTGCCCCCGTATTCCTCACTTCACTCAATCTTCCCAACGCCACTAATTCTCATCTTATGGCTGAAGTAACTGAGACTTGGTGAGCTCCAAGGGCTTTTGTCAATCCAGATAAAAGTTATTGATCTCAGAATCCTTCATCCATTCCTCCAAAGGAATGCCAAGGGCAGGGAGAAGGGAAGCCAGGCTGAGTTCTCCCTGAGGCAGAGGTAGGGCAAGCCAGAATCTCCCCCCCCCCCCCCCCGCCACCCCCTACCAGACAGGGGCCAGCCCTGCTGAGTCCCAGAACATACCAGGAAGAACCCCACTACCTGCAGATGGGAAGGAGGGAGGACCTTGAACAGAGTACCTTGCCGGCCTATCACATGCTTATCAGTCCTGCAACATCAGTATTGGCAATCTCTCTTGGAAGAGAAGTGGAGACTCAGAGAGGTTCGCCGTGTGCCCACGGTCACACAGCCAAAGGGCAGAGCCAGAGCTTGAACCCAGGTCTGTCTGATTCCAAAGCCATGTACCAGGCTGCCTCCGCTCCATCCCACACGCATTCCCTCAGAATGTGCTGGAATTTGGGCCAAGGCCTGCCTATACCCTCCTGCCCCCATCACTTTTACACACACACACACACACACACACACACACATACACACACACACAAGTCCTCTCCCTTCTCTCACCCTTATCCTGCACTCTCAGAGTCCCTAAGCAGCAAAGTGTCCCTCACCCGAGGACATGTCACCTTTATGCATTGCCCACGGCAAGGTCAGCTCATGGGTGGGCCTGAGCCTGCAGAACACACGTGGCAGAAGGATGAGGACCAAGGAGAGGCTGAGCACAAGCCTTGGAGTCAGATGCACCTGGGTCCCCATCTAGCCCTCCCACCCCACTTCTTAGCTGGCCAAGTCAGTTGACTTCTTGAGTCCCACCTGTAAAATGGAGCTAAGCTGCTCAACCTCTGCTCAGGATTCCGTGAGACAGCGCAGCAAAGCGCTTTGCTCACGCAGGGGAGGTGCTCACTACAGCGCCAGGAGCAGCAGAAGGGGGAAAGTTCAGAGGTAAGCTGAAAAGACAGGGACGTGCCAAGAGCAAAAGTCTGGAACCACGCCCAGCGGCCAGCTTGGCTCTAGCCTGGACCCTCGTGGGCAGCCCTTTGGGCTGTTTCTTAAAGGCCTGGTTAAGGTTAGAGGCCACCCAGCCAATCCCAGGGCAGAGGACCAGGCTCCTTTCTCAGGCCAGAGCCCTCTAGACACAACCAGCAAGGCGAGGAGGAGCGGAGAAGCGACCTGCCCAAGGTCACACAGGGAGTAGAGCCAGGCCTCTCCTCGGCCCCAAGCCCGAAGTTAGACGCTGGGGGTAGGAGCAAGTGTGAGGCCGTGCTTGAGAGCCTCACTTCCAGATCCCAGCTTGGGACTCGCTGCCTCGCCTCTCTGAGCCGACATTTATTTCCTCCTCCGACCCGTCTTGTAGGGTTGTTGGTTAAAATGTTCCTTTTCTTTCATGGTTCTCAGAGGAAATTTGGAAAATATGGAGAGATTAAAGGGAAAGGAGAACAGTGCGACCCCACCCTCTTCACAGGTTCCCTCGGGGATGAAAGGCGATGATGCAGTGTGCTTGGCTGGAGTAGGGACTCCACCGACAAAAGCACTAGACAGTGAGCGCAGAGTCCTGGGCTCTGGCCTTCATTCTGCCAGTGAACGTGGTTGCCATCTCTGGGCAGTGCCTGAGGTTCCCTTTAAACAGCAGCTCACTGACAAATCCTGCTCACCCTGCACTTTGCAGCCTGGCCACAAAGCAAGCGGCCACACCCAGGGTTGGGTTTGGAGCTGCTCCAGGTCACACCCTGGTAAAATGAGTAAGCAGGGGGCCAAGGCCTGCCCACAGGGCTGTGGGCACTAGGCATCTGGGGACTGACAGGAGAGGGGGTGCTGGGCCTGGGAAGCCTTTAGGGTGGTCTGATGCAAGGAGACTCTCCCAGCTCTTGGCTTGTCACTTGGACAGGTGACTTCGCGTCTCCGCTCAGTTTCCTCATCCCAGGCATCTTGACCAAGATAACGAATGTGAAGAGTGACGAGCAGTGCCTGGCACACAACAGGCTGTCAGTGAAAGAGAGCCATTCTGGCTGTGATTACTGAGCCCCTCTGGGAGGGAGGTACAAACAGATGCACCCAGGCTCCTTTGGGAGGGAAGCAGTTCAAAACCGCAGCTGTTACTGAAACTCCGCCTGGGTGCCTGTACGCAGCTGGCCAGAGGAGACTGGGCCAGCCACTAAGCCCCTTCCTGGGGAAAGCAGTCTTCCGAGAAGGCGAAGGATCGCCTGCCCGTGGGTCACACACATCCCCGTATGGCCTTGGACAGGAGCCTCAATTTCCCCCTGTGACAGGGAGCTACTAATGCCATCTACTTCACAGGGTTCAAATCTGGGTTCGGCTGTAAAATGCTGAACACAAGATAGACACCCAGCCCTAGCTATCCTTGGCTGCTTGGCCTGTAAAATGAAAATAGCTCTCCTTCCTCCTCGTTGGACATGGCAGGCAGGAAGGGACTCTGGGAAGATAAAGGCAGGCCTTAAAAACGGACAAAGCATGATTCCAGTAGCAGAGAATTGGGGCCCTGCCTGCATCCAGCAACGGCGAGGGTTCTGTGCCTGTTGACGGGCACAGGTCTGACCAGATGCCCCTAGGGCAGTGGTTCTCAACCTTCTGGCCCTTTAACTACAGTTCCTCATGTTGTGACCCAACCATAAAATTATTTTCGTTGCTACTTCATAGCTGTAATGTTGCTGCTGTTATGAATCGTAATGTAAATATCTGATATGCAGGATGGTCTTAGGCAGGGGTCCTCAAACTTTTTAAACAGGGGGCCAGTTCACTGTCCCTCAGACCGTTGGAAGGCCGGACTATAGTTTAAAAAAAAAACTATGAACAAATTCCTATGCACATTGCACATATCTTATTTTGATATAAGATATCAAAAAACAAAACGGGAACAAATACAATATTTGTATTTGCATGTGGCCCGCGGGCCGTAGTTTGAGGACCCCTGGTCTTAGGCGACCCCTGTGAAAGGGTCGTTCGACCGCCAAAGGGGTCGCGACCCACAGGTTGAGAACTGCTGCTCTAGGGCATGACCTGACCCCTGTACCTGACCGTATTTACCACTCACAACTAAGCCAACCCACAACACCCCCTCCCTGGGGCCTGCTTCCAAAACCCAGGACTGGAGCTGGAAGTGGCCTGAGATGAGTTAGCACACACACATTTTCCAGAAAATGAAACTGAACCCAGGCTGGGGCTAGGACTTGTCCAAGGACACACAGTGAATTAGTGGCAGTTAAAACCAGAAACCAGGCTCTCCAAGTCCCCCCACCCCCCTCGCATTCCCCTGGGGCTTTTCCCACTCCACCCTCACCGGATGGTTGTTTAGATTCTCATGGACTCCATCCAGGAATTCCACTCCCACAAAACACATCCTGTGCCTCATGCCACCTCACTTTGGGCCCTCCCTGGCAGCAGGCTTGGGGGCTTGAGGAGGCAACAGTCAATCCCAACAGGGAGCTGCCCCCAACTTGCACCTGCTACTGGCTGTCTGGGAGGGAAAACTGGGCCTGGGGGAGCACCCAGGGTAGATAATTGGGAAGGAGTTGGCTGGATGGGAAATTTTGGATTCTCTCCAAGCCATACTGGACCTGAGAGACCCCCCCCCCCCCCGCCCCCCATCAACTCCCCCCCCTACACACACACACACACACACACACACACACACACACACACACACACACTTTAAAGTCCCTACAGCATCCACAGGCCTAGCTCTGTGCCAGCACAGCAGGTGCCCAGTACTGGTTTCTGGGCCCAACAATGAATGAAGAAGAATGAATGAATGAGGCACAGCTGGCTCCCTGGACTTCCCCAAGGTCACAGGGTGCACTAGGGATAGTGGGTTGGGTCTCCACACTCCCAGTCGTGCTCATTCCACTCCATTCCGGTGGATGAGGTTATTTCATCCCCACGCCTGAAAATGAAGGGCTCTTCTCCCGTGGGGGTCCTGGATGGTTCTGGAATCTGAGAGCTCCCCTTCTCCCTCCCCAGACTCAACCAGCTCCACTCACACTGGGTCCCAGGCGCCCCTCCCTCCTCTCCCACACCCGGAAAGCACAGCGGGAAGAGGTGCACGGGGTCCCCAGAATTACCGGCAGCCGGCCAGCCGGCACGCATCGCACAGCTTGGCCCTCAGGTCCGTGCGGGGTGGCGTCCAGGCAGGTGCCGGGCACCGTAGCGGGGGGCACAGTCTGCGGGTACAGCGAGGTGTAGTAGGTGGTGGTGACCGGGCAGAGCTGGGGGCTGCCGAGGCCAGGCGGCCACAGTTCGGTGGGGCTCAAGGCGGGCAGCCCCTTCAGAGGCAGCGCAGCGGCCGGGGCCGGGGCGCGGGGCCCTCGCAGCATGGCCAGCGCGGAGCCCCCTCCCCAGGCGCGCCCGCGGGCACCGGCGCGCTCGGGAGCCTGCGGCGGCGGCTCACCCGGCCCGGGGCATGGAGCGGAGGCCCGGGGAGGCCGCCAATGGACGCCTGCGGGGCAAGGCCGGACCCTCCCCTCCTGGCCCGCGGCCCAGCGCTGGGAGATCCCGGCTCGGAGATCGCCCCGCGGTGGAGATAGCGGCGGCCGCAGCGCCAGGGGCTGCCCCGCCCCGAGGGCGGCCGCGACCCGGCACGGCCCCGCGCCCCGGAGGGCCTCGGCGCCCGGGGTCCGGCTGGCTCCGGGGAGGGGTCTCCGGCGCGCCCGCGGGCTCCACGGAGAGGCGATGCGCTCGGACGGGGAGGGGACCGATGGCACCGACTCGCTCTCGCCTCGCTGTGCAGCACCCGCGTCTTTCTCCGCCACTTTTTTTTTCTTCTTTTTTTTTTAGCGCCAAACTGCGTGCCGCGAAATTCGGATCTCCCGCGGAAAATGCCGCGCTTCCGTTGGTCGCTGCAACAAATATAGGCTCCACCCTCCGGAAAGGACCGTCCCCGGTCGGCGATTGCAGCAGGAGTTTTGCTGCTTAAAGGGACAGCCACACCCGCTGCGCAGACCAGGAGGGCGGTCCTGGGGGAAGGAAGGAGCGGCCGCGGGTGTGGAGCGCTCGGGGGTGCGCCCGGGTCCCTGGGGTGGGGCGGGAACAGTCTTGACCTGAGCCCAGACGGCAGCACAGGACCCAGGCTGGAGGACTGTTTGTTAGGTGGCATGGCTGCTCAGCTGGCATGGATGCATGCCTATCCTTTTCGGCACTAAAATGCCAGCCAGGAATCTGTTCTCTTTCTTGGCAGGAGAGGGACGGAGCCTAACAGTTATACCTCTTAATAGGGGGATAGTAACATCCATTGAGCGCCTGCTAGATAATTGCATGTATTTGTTGTTATTATTATTATGAATTTATTTTTTGGTTAATCCTCACCTAAGGGTATTTTTTCCATTGCTTTTCAGGGAGAGTGGAAGGGAGTGAGGGAGGGATGGGGAGAGAGACACGTGGACTGGTTGCCTAGTGGTTGCCTCCTGCACCCTGCAACCCTGGTACGTGCCCCTGACTGGAATCGAACCCACGGCCCTTGACGTGCAGGCTGGTGCTCTAACCACTGAACACACCGGCCAGGGCTGTATTGTTTTATTTTATTTAACCCAGCAATCCTGGGAAGAGGAATGGGGATCTTCCTGGTGAAGATGGAGACCTAGTCTGAGAGGCGGGGTAACTTGGAGAGATTTGCTGATTTGAGTCTAGCAGTCTAATCCGGGACAGGCCAGCTCCTGAGCCCTTGTTTGTTCCAGTATAAGGTTCCTCCCCAACTCTCCCAAGCTGTGCCCTGCCCCTTGTAGGCATGGGTGGGGGTGGGTGGGGGTCCAGCGTGCAGAGCTGTCTTGTTCACAGTTGTCTTCCCAGAGCCCAACACTCAGTAAATATTTGAATATCTCCAGGTTTTTTCCTAAACAAATCTTTTGTTACAAGAGCCTCCCTCCCTCATTCAAAACCTTCACCGTTGATAATACATTTATGTTCCTCTTCTCTCCAGTTTAGAGATGCGGAGGCTCAGAGAAGTGACCTTGGCTATCGAATGGCAGTGCTGCTAGAAGCTGCTGCTGAATTCCAGGGCTGCCGACCCCGCCTGGTGCTGTGTGGCTTTTGCATGTCTGAGCCTGGCATGTTACAGCCCTTCAGAGTCCGTCCCCAGCTGAATACCTAGTCCTCATCCTCAGATAGTGAGGCCGAGGTGGCAATAATGTGTGATGATTAAGAGCCCAAACTTTGCAGTAGACAGCCTTGGGTTTCAACCCAGGCCCTGTCACGTTACTAGCTGTGTGACCCTAGACAAGTTTGTAAACTCCCTGAGCCGAGTTTTTCTCATTCCCAGTATCAACCACTTTGTCGGATTCTGGGGAGATTTCATGAAGCGATGCATGGAAAGCTGTCGGCATAGAGCCTGGTTCATAAGGAACCTCGAAGGAGTGGCCGCTGTGTTTACATCTCTGCCACCTCCAGTACACAGACCCCTTTACTCCAGTCTACATATTCTGCTGGTCCTTCAAGGCCCAGCTTAAACCTCAACTCCTCCAGGAAGCCTTCCTTGACTGCCTCCCCTTTACCAGTCTCTTGCCCTTTCAACCTCAAAGGATAGGTGGGAACGCTCCCTGAATGCCCCTTAGTATCCAGGGCCTGATTTTGCATGCAGAAGGTGAGTAATAAATATTGACTTTATGATTCACGTCCCAGCAAAGAATGGCCAGGAGGCCCAGAGTCAAGTCCCGCTCTTTCTGGCTGAGTGACCCTGGACGAACTGCTTCTTCACTTCTCAACCATCAAATGTGGATAATGCTCTCACTCTCGGCCTATTTCACAGGACTTCGGAGACACTATGTAAATGGTGGCGGTAAAATCTTAAAGACAGAAAAAATACAAATTGGTGGCGGTTAATATTTATGAGAACCTACTGTGTGCCACACTTCAAGCTCTTGGGCATCTCCCCTGATCCTTACAACACCCCTCTGAGACAGGCACTCTTTTTATTCCCATTTTACAGATGTGGGAACCTGGACGAAATTGTGGCAGAGCAGGTTTGGGGAAGAGGCAGAGCCCCAGGGCCAGGAAAGGAAATGGGGGTGGCAGGGTGGGGCTGAGACCAAAGCAGGGAGCCAGCGAGGGGGCTGAGAGCCAGCTCTCTGCGGTTGAGTTTCGGCCCGCTGGGGCTGGCTTTAGAGTTTCACTGCCTGGGAACTGGTTCCTGCACAAGGTGTGGGGCACAGATCTGCAGTCTGTCTCCCTGAACTTGAATTCCTGCCCCACTCACCCCTCGCATTATATTCTTGGTCTGGCTGCTGGACCTCTCTGAACCTCAACTTCCTCATCTTTGCAATGGGAATGGCAAAAGTGACATTTTCATTTCCTGTGAGGATCCATATAAAATCCTCAGAGGGGTGCATGCATAGTGGGTACTTATATTTTAGCAAAAGTTTGTGTGAGGTGAACCAGATGAGGCCCCACGTGGAATCAAACTAAAATTCTTGCAGTTTGCCCTAGCTGGTTTGGCTCAGTGGATAGAGCGTCGGCCTACAGACTGAAGGGTCCCGGGTTCGATTCCGGTCAAGGGCACATGCCTGGGTTGCAGGCTCGATCCCCAGTTGGGGGGGGGGGGGCGTGTGTGCAGGAAGCAACCAATCAATGATTCTCATCATTGATGTTTCTAGCTCTCTGTCCCTCTCCCTTCCTCTCTGAAATCAATAAAAATATATTAAAAAATAAGTAAAAGAAATATTTAAAAAATAAAATACTTGCAGTTTTCCATTCATACCTGTGGATGAAAAAAGGGGGGTTCTATGGAGAGGAACCTCACAGGGCGATCTGATCATAAATTTCTAACTGGGCAGGTCATGGAGGGTAGTCATGCCCCAAACTTGTGACTTCTTTTTTTTTTTTTTTTTTTTTTTATTAAATATATTTTATTGATTCTTTACAGAGAGGAAGGGAGAGGGATAGAGAGTTAGAAACATCGATGAGAGAGAAACATCGATCAGCTGCCTCCTGCACATCCCCCACTGGGGATGTGCCCGCAACCCAGGCACACGCCCCCGACCAGAATCGAACCCGGGACCTCTCAGTCCGCAGGCCGATGCTCTATCCACTGAGCCAAACCGGTTTCGGCTTGTGACTTCTTTAGTGAAAGGTTTGAAGCAAGTCCTGTCCATTTTTGTTGGGCATCTAGGTAAACACACTTTTAATCTCAACCAGATGCAATACCCCTGGAAGGGGGTATTAACCCTCAAGAGAGCACAGCATCTTGCTAACCATCCTATAACCTAAGTCCAAGCCCCCTGTTGCTTTCTCTCATCTCCACGGACGCTCACATGCACAAAAGAAGCTGCAAAACTCTTATTCTCCAGAGCATTCGAAATCTGGCTCCCCAGCAGATGCTGTGAATTTGGCTCAAATAAACTCATAAAAATTCTCTACAGGTTTGGACGTTACTTAATGTTGACATGCTCCACACTTTCTTAGTTCCCAGGCTTTGCTGACATGGCTTCACATCCACAAGGCCTCTCCTCCCTTCCATCCCCATGTGCTCAAATCTGATCCATCCGTCAAGGCCCAATGCCAATGGTAGAGTGGCAGGAGCGAGGAGTCTGAATTCAGAAATCCAGTGAAACGTCAAACCCCTTGAGAGCAGGACTCAGGCTCTGTTTTCACCTTTGCGCCCTCCTCCTGGGGAGTGCCAGACATACAGGGCTTGAGGATGGTGGTAATCGCTAATAAGTCAGTGAGGGTGGTGGCAATCCTATATAATAAAAGCCTGATATGTTAAGTGTCCAGTCATTGGTCATCCATTCAACCAATCAAAGCATAATATGCTAATGATATGCTAAGGCCGCTCAACCACTCGCTATGATGTGCACTGACCACCAGGGGGCAGACGCTCCGACTGGTAGGTTGCTTGCTGCTGGAGTCCTGCTGATCTGGACTGAGCAAGGCCGCCCAACACACCCTGGAGCCCTCCCGTGATCCCTCCTCCTGCTGGCCAACCTCCTGTGTCCCTTCCCGGCCCTGATCGTGCACTGGTGGGGTACCCTCGGCCTGGCCTGTACCCTCTCACAATCCAGGACCCCTCGGGGGATGTCAGAGAGCCGGTTTCAACCCGATCCCGTAGGCCAGGTCGAAGGACCCCACTGGTGCACCAGTTCGTGCGCCGGGCCTCTAGTAGTTAATATTTCCCAAGCACTTTCTCAGTGTGAAGCACTCAGACAGGTACTTTGCATGCATTATTATGTTGAAACCTCCCAACTACCCTATAACATAGGGACAATTTGGACAGATGAGGAAATGAGGCTCAAAATGTACTAGTAAAAGGACTTGACTGAGGGCTGATTAAAGATGAAACCAGGATCAGAACTCAGATCTGTCTCCCAAGGCACTGAGGCATTTTAAATAAAATACCCATGTAAAGGAGGGTAAGTCCTGCCAATGAATCAGGGGTTCCAGTGCTGCAGACATTGTTGGGCATGGACAGTGTGCCCACAACTAGATAAGTTAGGGATGCATAGTCCCATTTTCCAGAAGAAAAAACAAGGCTTGGGGGATATTAAGTGACTTGCCTGAGGTTGCACAGATGGTGGAGGAAGAAGCCCTGTCCCAGTCAGGCCCAACGCCCTGGCAAAGCCCCCATCGCAACCTTCCCCATCTCTGGTGTATCTTCTCCTGAAAAACGCCTCACGTTCCCTCAAAGTCCTACAGATCAAATGCAAAATGCTGCCCCGGCGGTGTGCCAAGTGGTTAGAACATTGGCCCTCAAACCCAAGGTTTTGAGGGTTGATTCTTGTCAAGGACTTGTACCTGGGTTGCAGGTTCCCCACCCTGGTGGGGCACATGGGAGAGGTAACCAATTGATGTGGCTCTCTCACATCGATGTTTCTCTCTCTCCTCTCTACCCCCCTCCCTTCCACTCTCTCTAAAATCAATGGAAAAAATATACTCCAGTGAGGATTAACAAACAAACAAACAAAATACAGAAAGCTGAATATTAGCTTCCCGAAGGCACAGAACTCCTGTTCGGGACTCCCCAGTGTATCACCTGTTCACACGGATCCCAAATCAGACAGAAGCCATACTGGAGCTGTGGGAAGGAAGGGAGTGGTGTATTTGCTCCGTCTTCTTTGTGCTTCTCTGTATAGTTTTTCCGCCTATTCTACAATAAGCATGTATTCCTTTGATAATTGAAGAGGAAAGGTTATTTTTTTTAAAAAAAGAAACAAGTGGCTACTTCAGAGTAGCTCTGTTAGTGATAATAATACTTTTACCGGAAAATTGTTGCAATGTGAGGTTCATGGGTTCTCTGGACTGACACATAGTAAATACGACGTGAATGTTTGTTACATAAAAATTCTGGGCCTGACACTCCTTAAGCTGTGTGCTTTGGAGCATAGCATTGCACTACTCTGGGCCTCAATTCCTTCGCCTGAGAAATGGCTGCCTCATAGGGCTCTTGTGATGGCTGAAGTAAATCTGGGATGGTATGTGAATGTGTGTGTGTGTGTGTGTGTGTGTGTGTGTGTGTGTGTGTGTTTAGCATATTACCAAAATGTACTGAGAAGGTAAAGAATTTGAATGGACAATTCTCCAAAGAAGATACACAGAGACCAAATAAGCACATAAAAAGATGTCCAACATCATCAGTCATTAGGAAAATGAAAATAAAAACCACAACAAGACTCACGCCCACTGTGATAGCTATAACCAAAAAGACTGACAATAACAAGCGTTTGGCCAGGATGTGGAGGGATTGAAACCTTCCTACATTGCTAGTGGGAATGTAAATTGGTGCGGCCGCTTTGGAAAACAGTTTGACAACCCAGGAATCCTACTCCTAGATACCAGTATATACCCAAGAGAACTGACAACACATGTTCACACAAAAATGTGTACATGAATGATCAGCAACATTATCCAAAATAATCAAAAAGCAGAAACAACCCAAATGTCCATCAACTGATGAATGGAAAAACAAATGTTGTGTGCCCATACGATGGAATATTATTCCGCCATGAAAAAGGAATGAAGCGCTGAAACATGCTTCCACATGGACGAGCCTCGAAAACATGATGCCAAGTGAACGAAACCAGACACAAAAGGCCATAAAAATCATACTGTCTGATTCCACTTACGTGAAATGTCCAGGTTAGACAAATCTATAGAGACGGAAAGGAGATTAGTGTTGCCAGAGGTGGGTCAGTTTCATCTCAGGGTAAGGAAACTGAGGTCAGAGAAGCAGAGTTAGTTCTACCGTGTCTGCTTACCTATGAGACTTTGGAAAGTGGCTTCACCTCTTGGACGCTTAGTTTTCTCAACTGTAAAAATAGAGATAACGATGCACGCCCGAGAGGGTGGTCGCGTATCCTCGCTGTGTCAGTTCCTTCCCTCCAGTCTTTGGGTGGAAGCCCCTGGGGTTTCAGGGCTGAGGCTGCCATCTAGCGGTGAGCGCCAGCACCTGCCAAAAGCCTGTGAGGTTTTCTAGTCAAGTTAATTAACCCTCTATGGCAGCGGTTCTCAACCTGTGGGTCGCAACCCTTTGGGAGTCGAACGACCCTTTCACAGGGGTTACCTAAGACCATCGGAAAACACATATATAATTACATATTGTTTTTGTGATTCATCACTATGCTTTAATTATGTTCAATTTGTAACAATGAAAATACATCCTGCATATCAGATATTTACATGGCGATTCATAACAGTAGCAAAATGACAGTTATGAAGTAGCCACGAAAATAATTTTATGGTTGGGGGTCACCACAACACGAGGAACTGTCTGAAAGGGTCGCGGCATTAGGAAGGTTGAGAACCACTGCCTATGGGCTTGGGGAGAAGGAAGAGGATGAGAAAGATGCAGCCCTGCTAGAAGGCCAGGGCTACCAGATTGGCCAGGTTCTTTCCAGAGGTTTCCAGACTCTGGAGATGTTTCTCACAGACGTTGGTCCTGTGGTAGTGGCCCCACAGTGGAGGGGGCGGCAGTCGGATTCAGGTCCCAATAGTTGCCCATAGGAGCTTGGGAAAGCCACTATAATTCCGGTGATGACCAACGTATTCCTCCTTTTTCCTGCTGGAACTCTTAAAAATGAAGACCTGACCTTGTTACTCTCTAGCTTAAGGTCTGACAAGTTCCCCACTGAGACCTGGCCACCGCACCCCCAGCCCGTCTGATCTGCAGCCCCCTTTACGGGGGAAGGGGGGTGGGGGGTGGGGGAGTGTTGGGAGTGGGGGACCCTAGGCTCCAATCATACCCACTTTTTCAGACATTCCTGCTCTCCCTGTTTTTGGTCATGCTATTCTCCAGCAGGAAAAAAAGGCCTGCCCTCAGACACAAGTCATTGAGAATGCTGTGTACCCCATACGCACACACGATCTCACACAACATCAATAAAAATGGGTATGTTCTAACTCTTCAGAGCCAGTGGTCAGCAAACTGAGGCTCGTGAGCCACATGCGGCTCTTTGGCCCCTTGAGTGTGGCTCTTCCACAAAATACCACGTGCGGGCGTGCACGTACAGTGCGATTGAAACTTTGTGACCCATGTGCAGAAGTCGCTATTTTGTGGAAGAGCCACACTCAAGGGCCCAAAGAGCCACATGTGGCTCGGGAGCCACAGTTTGCCTGCCACTGCTTCAGACTAACAGAATTGAAACCTGGGACAACAAAATCAAGACTCCAGACCAGCGATCTCCCTCTCAGGAGCTTGCCTGCACTTCCCCTTCCTCCCTCTCTTCTCTGCCGGGAGCCGGTCCATCCTTGCTGTTTCAAGGGACCTGGCATATATGGCATATGGTTCTTAATATGTTTGCTCACCTTCTTGGCGCTGTGTTTTAACCAAAGTCACCTCTCTGAGAAAGGTTGAATCCCCAGGTAGGGATTTTCCCCTGAAGTTAAGGAGGGAATAAAACCCCTCAACTAAGTGCCAGGCGGGTAATTAATCCCTTTAACTACGAACAATCATGCTTAAACTACATAATCTTTTCTCCCTGGAATGGAGATAAGAAACGCCCTAACCTTTGTAATAGAGATTGATAGGATTGAATCAACTGGTATAAATACAGTTGTAACAAGACAGAAACACACAGAACTCAGAACACAGAACTCATGAGACAGAATTCAGAACTCAGAACTTAGAACAGAATCAAGAAGACAGAACCTACACGGAGCCTGGAGACAGAAGAACTTCGCTGGAGAGAGCATGCCGGAGGATCCTGGAGAGGGACTGGCCTCGGAGCCTAGAGACAGAGCCTAGCGGGAGAACATGGCAAGGGATCCTGGACTGAACCTGACTACAGAGATTGGCAGGAGAACCTGACTGGAACCTGGACACTGAACCTGACTGGAGAGCATGGACACAGAACTTGGCTGGAGATTGTGGCTAGAGATCCTGGCAAGGCTGCTGATCAACTGAACGCTGTCTCTGTGTCCTTCCTTCTTCGCTGACTCCGTCCACGCCTTTGGGGACCCCTGGACCCGCTGGGGTTGGACCCCGGCACTTCTCCGCCGGGTGCATTACCTTTGCCTTTTTCCCTAAGCTCCAAGGGCTCTTCTTTTGCTTCTGTAGCTTGTTTCCTGAGCCCACGCAGCCCAGCGGGCTCATTTCTACTAACTAACTCTGTAACTTTCTAAATAAAAACTTATTAAAAAATAAGGCTTCAGATCTTATTTTAAAAATCTTTCTCTTATTAAAAAAAAAAAAAAAAATACAGCCCGGCCAGCGTGGCTCAGTGTTTGAGCGTCGATCTGTGAACCAGGAGGTCATGATTTGATTCTTGGTCAAGGGCACATGCTCGGGTTGCAGTCTCCATCCCCAATGTGGGGGGTACAGGAGGGAGCCGATCAATGAGTCTCTCTCATCATTGATGTTTTTTTCTCTCTCTCCCTTTGCCTTGCTCTCTGAAATCAATAAAAAATATATATTTAAAAAAATAATACAGATTAATTACATTCAAAAATAAGACTCGGAATTCATTCGAAATAGTAAAGACATTCAATTGTTGGAATCTGGCTCAGAAGCTGACTCTGACTTTATTCCCCACTTCCTGTTAGGAATTTCAGTCTGTCATCATTTCACATTGTAATTGATACCGTTGTGATTTGCTAGCAGAGGCCCGGTGCACAAATTTGTGCACAGGCAGGGTCCCACCAGCTCGCCCTGATAGGCCCAGCTGGCCAGGGGGAGGGTCTGCGGCGGGGTATGGGGTGTGTGTGTGGGGGGGGTCCACAGGCAGTTGGCCCCTGGCCCCACCCCCTGGTCAAACTCCCTGTCAAGGGGACAATTTGCATATAGCCTTTTATTATATAGGAAATGAGCCAAAGGGAGGCCAGATATTATAGGCATTGCCATTTGGGCAGCTTCACCAGGAAGCTGCAGTTTTACACTCCCCAGGAACCACTGGCCTACTCCCTGCAGATTACTGGAGGAAGGGACTGGACAAAGGGGAAGATAGATGGTTGTGCAGTAAACTCAGAATGACAAAGGGAAGATGCCGGTCAGTCAAACCTGGGAACACAGATCATTGGCCAGAGGGGAAAATTTGGGAATACACAATCCCTAGACCAGTGGTCGGCAAACTCATTAGTCAACAGAGCCAAATATCAACTGTACAATGATTGAAATTTCTTTTGAGAGCCAGACTTTTTAAACTTAAACTATATAGGTAGGTACATTGTTATTAACTTAATTAGGGTGCTCCTAAGCTGGCCTTTGCTAAAAATGTCCTCAATCTGAGGGGTCAATCTCAGTGAACGTACCCCCACTTCTTCTAATGCCACTTCTTCAAAATAGACTCACCCAGGCCGAAAACCGACTTCTGCACATGGGCCACGAAGTTTCAGTCGCACTGTATGTGCGCGCCTGGACATGGTATTTTGTGGAAGAGCCACACTCAAGGGGCCAAAGAGCCGCATGTGGCTCGCGAGCCGCGGTTTGCCAACCCCTGCACTAGACAAAGGAATTTTCCCTCTCTCTTGGCTCTCTGGCTCCTCTGGTTTTGCTCCTGCTTCCTTGCATTCACCCAGGTTCTCCATAGCCCCATGGCCATAGGGAGTTCACACGCAGTGGACTGATGGACTGCAGCTGGGAACACAGATTTGGCTAGCCTGGTGCTGTATTGGACTGTGCGGGCAATGGCTTTAATTCTAGCCCTACTGAAGTCACAGCGACACGTCCTCTGTGCGGGGACAAAGGGAAACAGGACCCTGGAAAGTCAGGTGTAATTCCACAGACGTAAAGCTTTCTACAATACCTCATCCTCCCATGGGGACCCCTGGAAATCCTTATTCCAGCGGCACCCCAAGAAATGCACTCCGCTCAGCAGCAGGTGGACAAGGAGTGCTCCCCACCAATAACATGACAACCGTTGTTCTGTTCTATCTTCTCCACCAGGTTTAAGAAGATCCTTCTCTTCTTTATCTTCACACCCCAATATGCAGCCCAGTGCCCATTGCAGAGTAGAAGCTCAACAACTGATTATTGAAGTGAACTCAGTGAAAGGTTTTTGGAACAGTTGAAAGGCCACTCCCAATCTCTTCCCAGGAAAGTCTCTGGCCACACCATCAGAGTCTCTCTGTGATTCTGCCTGGGGGAAAATGGAGGGCCAAAGTTTCAGGTACCTCCTTCTGGCCTGTGGAGAGGCATAACTTCTCAATTTCTAACGTCATCTATCTCCCCTGCCTCCATAATCATTCCTCCCCCCGAAAGGCAGATCCAAAACAAACAATGCTAATAGTAGCAAAGCGAGGTCGGCGGCACCCCAAATCCACATCAGTGATCACCATAACCCTATGAGGAAAGTCATAATTAGCCCCATTTTACAGCTGAGGCGACTGAGGCCAGGTGTAGTTCAATGATATGCCCCAAAGCACACAACTTGAGTGTCAGGGCCCGGGATTTTGTTTATTTACTATGTGCCGGTCCCCAGATCTGAAGCCTTATAAATCTTAACTCATAGGATCCTCATAGCATCCCTATGAGGTATGTATTGTTGTCACTCCCACTTTAGAGATGAAGAAACTGAGACTCAGGGAGTTTAGGTAACTAGCCTAAGGTCACAGGGCTGGTGATGGTGGAGCAGGATTTGAGCCAGGGTAGTCTGGGTTCACCCTCTTCACCTCTCTGCTCTGTATCCTTCCTTTTGGATATCCTCTGAAAGCCTCGTCTTCAGCGTGTCTAAGCATGAGAACACCACCTCACAGGGCGTTGTGATGATTAGATCTAACACGTGTGGGCATCTGGAGCTCAGTAGCTACCCAGGAAGAAGAAATCATGTTTGTTCCTCTCCAGCGCCTCAGCTGACAATTGCAGCAACTGGCCACCAGGGGGAAGTCACGCACTGAGGACCTAAGCCCTTCCCAGGGACCTGGTTGACGGGTCAATGGTTAGGGATTCTGCTGAGCCCTTTTTTCCCCTGTGCCCAACCCTGGGACCAAGGACATATCTAACCAGTGCTGAACCTCTTAGAACTGACCTTCTTGCAATGGAAATTGGTCTTAAACGCATCCAAGGGCCCTTTGCCAACGACAGTTCTGGGACTGGGGGATGTGGGGGGAGGATGTATGATGAGGGGAGCCCAGCTGTGTCCTATTTGGTGGTGGTGTGTGGGGGGGAGGGGGGGGGAGGAGTGGCAATTATCAGCCATGCCCCTCCTGCCGGAGGCTGGGTTCCTGGAGCCACAGCTGCAGGGTGGAGGGTGACAGGGAGGGCTTTGGAATTGTCTCCCTATGGGTTTCCATGGTTACAGATTGATGCAGGCAGCCCACTAGGCTGGGTCCTTTATCTGTATTGTCTCCTGGAGAAACAATGGGCTCTGGGGATTGGCTGGGGGCGGGGGGGGGGGGGGGGGGGCGCTCCATACAGATCACGGCGGCGGCAGGGGCCTATGTGTCCTGCTCTGCGAATCCCTGACCCTGCTGCTGGGGCTGAGGGGTGGGGGCATGGGGGTCAGCCTTGGCAATCACTTCTGGCATTGGGGTGCAACATTACTGTCGCAGAGGCTCTGAGAGGCCCGTCTTTCTGAGGCTCCAAAACAGCAAAGCTGCAGGGGCCTCAGGGTAGTAAGTGAAAAGCACATTTTGGGGTCAGCCCTGATCAAATCATGATTCTGTCCCTTCGTGCTGTCTGACATGGGCAAGTTATTTCACCCACCCAAGTCTCAGTTTCCTCATCTTGAAAATGGGGACAGCGCCTACTTTACAAAATTACTGTGGGCGCCAAGCTCAAAGCCTGGTGTCAAGATGCTCAGAGAGTCCCTAGGCTCAGGCAGGCTCCTGGCAGGCTCGGGATCACAGGACTGGTCCTGTCACTCACTCTGTGGCCTTAACAAGGCCTTCAATTCTCTGGGCCTCAGCTGCCTATCTGTGACTTGAGGACTTTGAAAGGTTTATACAGGATTAAATAAGATGATATAAGAAAGTGCTTGGAAAAATAGAAATCAAACCACTGACACATCACCCTGCCTTCCAGGACTTGTATCTACTTGGAATATGCAACACATAATCATAGAGGGTGGGCATGTGGCATTTGGGTGAATTGAATCCTTGGCTATGGCAGATAAGGGAGATTTTCTGAAGGAGCAGGACTTGGAGGGCCTCTGAACTGGGGAATTACTCCAGAAAGATCTGCCACCTTGTGCCCCAAAGAAACAAATGGTTAAGGGACTCCGCTCTGCTGCCGCCCAGTTTAATCATCTTGCCCTGTTGCCACCATCTTCTCCGAGGGAAGGGTGTGTGCAGATGGGAGAGGAGTAAGGGAAAGTTATTGTCATTTATGCAACACATTCCCAGGAGGCAAGTTGATCATTAGCCCCATTGTAAAAATAAAGAAACGAAAGACTGCTCTTATTGTTATTCCTCTGGACTGGCCAGACAATGTAGAAGACCCAAGAATAAAATCAATTTGTCTCCAAAAATTAACAAAAACAAAAAATCATTTGCTTGCGGTATGGAAGACAGAACTTGCCCAAGAGAAAGTAAAACAACCGCTTCACCTTAAATAATCAGCAGAGGGAACCAAACATTTTTAAATGTCTATCACTCACCTTTCCATGAAATGCACTGAGGTCAGAGCTCCACTCACAGTTAAGTGTTCAAGAAATAAAAGTTCTTATCACTATCACCATATCGCCATTGCTATTAAACTTATGACTACACATTCAATCCTGAGGATACAAAGGTTAATAAAGCTCCTTCCTGTCTTTGAGGAATTCAGCCTAGTGAGAGAGAAGGGGGAGTGGGGGTGCAAAAACATACTCTCTGACACTTGTTCAACTTTACAGTTTACAAAGCCCTTTTACATGCACCATCTCATGAATTCCAAAACAACCTTGTGAGGAAAGCATTTTTCCCATTTTAGAAATAAGGAAACTGAGGCCGGGTGGGCTCCAATGACTTGCCCGGACATTGTAAAATATGAGTAAAACATGAAATGAGGTAACTTTAGGAGAAAAAGAACACCTTTATTGGAGTAACAGATGTGTTATAAAGCAATAGAGTATATTGATTATGTAAGGCACAGGGACCATAGCCCTGTTTTACTAAAGAATATAGCAAAGATAGCTTTTACAGAATTACAGAACCAGCCAGCCTTTTAAGAGTTCTCATGTATGGAGCAATGACTATGTGCCTGGCACTTATTTTTTATATCTTTTTATTGATTTAAGAGAGGAAAGGAGAAAGAGAGAGGAACATCAATGATGAGAATGATCGATCGGCTGATCGGCTGCCTCCTGCACAGCCACACTGGGGATTGAGCCTACAACCCGGGTATCTGCCCTGACCGGGAATCGAACTGTATCTCCCAGTTCATAGGTCGATGCTCAACCGCTGAGCCACGCCAGCCGGGCTGTGCCTTGCACTTTTATGTGTTTCTCTGATGCTCACAAAAATGCTGAAAGGTAGACATGGTCAGTTGCCTTTCACAGACGAGAAGCCACGGCTTAGAGAGGTGGAACTTTGTGCCCAGGGTTGCGCCGTCAGGAGGGGACAGAGTCAGGGCTGGGACCCGGGCTCTGACACTCAGGTGAGGAGCTGGAGCCAGGACTTCCTCCCACGTCAGTTTTGCCAAGGACTACGCTCCTGCTCAGAGGTGAGCGCCTTTCCTGCCTCCCTCCACAGAGCATGCTGAGTGGGCGGAAGAGTGCAGGCAGTTCTCCAAGCAAGAGAACTTGTTTCAGCCCATTTGGGAAGCAGCATAGCGTAGCACGGACTTCAAAGTGTGTGCCTCTGTGCGTATGTGCATGCACATGCACACGAGTGACTGTGTGAGAAGTTGGCTGGGTGCCGGGTCTCGCACAGCCATGTGATAAAAGCCTGTATATCTTCCTCAGCTGTCAATTTTTAAAAATATATATTTTATTGATTTCAGAGAGAAAGGAAGAGAGATCGGCTGTCTCCTGCAAGCCCCTCACTGGGGATCGAGCCCACAACCAGGGCATGTGCCCTTGACTGGAATCGAACCTGGGACCTTTCAGTTCACAGGTCGACGCTCTATCCACTGAGCCAAACCATGTAGGGCCTGAGATGTCAATTTTACTAAAGAGAGAGAGAGAGAGAGAGAGAGCGCGAAAACAAGAGAGAGACATTATGATTTTATATTAAAGCACAGATGGCTACAGAAGGTCTGAGAACACAAAATGCTAAGAGAATGAACGGCAACTGGCATTTGGGGGGTCCCTACTGTGTGCCAAGCACTAGTCTAAGAGCTTTATACGTTCATTAACTCAGTCCTCACAACAACTGTCCGTGGCAGAGACTTTTATTATCCCCATTTTATAGATGCAGACACTGAAGACAAAAGAAGTTATGTAACTTTGTCCGAGTTCACACAGCTACTAAGGAGAGGAGTTTGGGCACACACAGGCATTTCAATAGCCAATATTCGAGCATCTATGTTATCCACTGTTTATCCGATTGAAAGTTTACAAACAGCTTTGGGCTGAGAATGACGAGGAAGCAGCCGCTGGCTCCCGCCCGACTTCCTCTTGATACAATTATAAGGGCTACCGATTACTAGCAGCTCACCTGCACCAGGTTCTCTCCTCTGTTGTCTTATTTCCTACAACAACTCTATAAAACAGTTACTATTTGGAGTTTTACAGATGAAACACTGTTCAGACAGCTCTGAAGCGGCAGAGACAGGATCTGAGCACAGGGTCTGCCTGATCACAAATCTGCTGCCCATGATGCCACCATCTCTGGTCTCCAGGTCCTCTGGCTTCTGGGTCCCCCACTCCCACCCCCGATTCTCTTCTAGATGGGGGGTGCTTTCCTGAGGGAGCTGGTTCTGCATCAGGCTGAGCCTGGGCAGGCTCACAGGTCTGAAGCTCTCTCCTTCCACCAGCTGATAACACACTTGCCATGAAGTTCTTACAAATCCCAATAATGAGAAAGTAGCAGCTGGGCCCTGATGGGAGCACGAAGGCCTGGCTTTGAATCCCCAGGTCTGTGAGGGAATCTTTCCACATGACATTGCATGAGTCACTTACTCGCTCTGGTCCTCAGTTTCTCCATCTGTGAAATAGGAATAGCAACACTACTCACTAGCTGTGCCTTACTGAGGGCCGGCCACATGCTGGCAGCCTTCTGGGTGCCTGACATCAGTTCCTCACTAACTCCTCACTCTGTGGACAGGTTCCAGGCAGTATTATTGGGGGGAAGGGGAGACTGAAGCTCAGAGAGGTGAAGAGTTTGCTACGATAACAGAGCTTGGGAGTGCAGGCCATGCCCCTCACCCCCTTTAGTCCTGTGCTGTTTCTCAAGGCACCAGGCTGTCCTAGGTGTGGTTGAAAGGGCTCAGCTGGACAGGCCATGCTGAGGTGCTGTGACTGGGTTATGCCAACAACACGAAGGAAGGAATTATGTTAGGAATCAGACAATGATGCCCAGCCAGCTCCACAGTTGGGGTCACATAGCCAGCACCTCCCAAGTGCCAGGTGCTTTACCTACGTCCTCTAATTTAATCTCCACTGCAAATCATGTGAGGCTCTGACAGTAAATAACTTACCTGTGGTGGCATAGCTGATGCGGGACAAAGCTAGAAGTTCAACCAGCATCTCTCTGACTCACAGACTCACAGAAAGTACCAGGAGGGCTGCAGAGGCTAGGGCAGCCAACTCTGTAGGACCCACTGGTTTGTACCAAGTGTTAAATGAGCAGCCGACAGCAACAGCTCTGCATGTGCAGGCTGTGTTGGAGACCTGGGCTCTGACACTTCCTCCAGGGTGACCTTTGGTGGTCCCTTCGTATCTGTGACCTCAAAGGGGTGAAATGGAGCCAGCCCCCCCCCCCACTGCACCCCCGTTACCAAATAGACACTTTCTTGCCACTAGATTTGTATAGGGAGTCAAATCTGTAGTGGAAAATACAATTGATAGAATACAGGTACAACATTTAGGCCCCCGGAGGTCCGTCTGGATGAATCCTCAATGGAAGCTGGGATCAGCCCTACACACATTTGGACCCACAGCAAAACCTGCCAAGGGCCCCTGGTATGAGTCAGGGTATGTGGGGTGTGGGGGGGGTGGAGGGGGCTTGTGGTTGTCTGTCCTGATGGTCCCCAAGTCTTCATCTCCTCCTTGCATAACTTATAGGTCCATATCCCAGTGTGTCTTGAACACCCTCTTCCCCCCTCCCCCTTTTTTAAGACTAGAAATGGCATAGGCTGAAAACAAAACCAAGACTAGGAAGAACCTGGGTCAGCGAGTGAGCGGGTGATCAGGGGAGTCTGCTGCGCCTTGGGTACCCTCATTGCCACACAACACACACTCAGCCCCAAACGAACCGACCGCCAGCTGGCCAGCGACCACCTCGATTTAGGATAACGAGTTCCATATGTTTCCAGAAGAAACCAGCTAAGCTTTTCCCCAGCAGTTCTTAAAAAGTGTTTTCTCCCCTCCCAGGCTTCCAAACTCATGCTTGGCCACCCTTGTTTCATTTACTCCTAATGAGAAGGGGAGGGAGGGGGCTGGGTGGCAATGACAAGGAGACAATGCCTTAGGGAATCCCCATTCCCTGCCTCCACATTTCCACATCTTAGGGGGTGGGGGGCGAGGGGGTGCAGTCCACCAGCTCTTGCAGTCCCTCTGTGAGAGCTGTGGGTGAGGCCTCGCTCTACCACCTCTAAGGGGGACTAACCCCTGCTCAGGGGAGGCAGAGTATGGCCGAGTGTCTGGGAAGCCAGGAGGCGTGGGTTTTAGTCCTCCCTTGACTACTAACTTGCTGTGTGTCCCTGACTAGGTTCCTTCCCCTCTCTGATCACACTTATGACCTCTAAGGGCCCTCCCATCCCGGACAGACTTTAGATATATGAGCAAATGACAAGGGAAAAGGAAGAGCACTAGCTTAACTGTTAAATATGGGTGGCTCCAGGCTTGGGTCCAGGAAAGCCCAAGGTCTCCCTCCCATGGCCAGTGTTACTGCCAGTCTGAGCTCCCTTTGGCCACAATCTGGCCCAAAGCAGGAGCAGGGTAGTGTTGAGGGGGAGAGGGAGGGTCCCCGGATGGCAGGTCAGCTCCACCGGCCCTTGGGTGATGTAGGGGGAGACTATGGAGGGATGTGCTCCAGCGCCCTCTCCCCCTCATCTGAGTTGTCCAAGGAAACCCCCAAATCCTGGTCTCAGGGTGACTTACTACCCTGATCCAGACGGTCCACTGACCCTACCCAAGACTGACTCACTAACCTTGGCCACTGATGCTACTCAGACTAACCCTCACACCCCATTAACCCTGGCCACAGACTGACTGCTGCCAACTTCTACCCACACTTTCCCCGAACCTGGCCTCCGTCAGGCTGAACCCCAACTCTGGCCACACTCTGACCCCTCACTCTTTCAGACTGACCCCTGATTTTGGTCACAAACCGACACCCCCCCCCCCCCCCCCGCTCCGGGCCCAGCCACTGACTGACTCTTAACAGGAGAAATAATCAGATAGCAATTAAATCCTAAACTCTGAGTGAAACAGGACCTCAGAGAGAGGAGACCGAGGCGGTGGGGAGGGAGGGAGGCCGGGATGGGGAGCAGAGGCTTCCCGCAGGACCCCCGTGGGCCTCGGCCACACTCAGGAGGTCAGAGAGGCCGTGTGCGGGGCACGTCGCAGGCGCTCGAGGAATGCGAGCTGCCTGACCGAAGGAAGGAAGGGACGGGGTGCGAGCCAGGGCCGCCGCTCGGCCTGGGCAAAGCTGCAAACTGCCGAGGCAGGAAGCAGGGTGGGGGCGCGCCGAGGCTGCAGCGGCCCGGGCGCAGCTGGGGGCAGCGGGAGAGCAGTTGGGTCAGCGACTCCGCTGGGTGGGGGGCCCCCCAGGCTGGGAGGCTGGGAACCGGGAGGCCACGCTGCTGGCAGAGCGGCGGGGGCGCCGCGAGACTCCGGATGGGCTGGGAGCCCCGCCCGCAAGCTGCGGAGGGAGCCGGAGCCAGAGCGGAGCCAGAGCTCAGACATCCGGGCGCCAGCGAACACCTGCGAGCGGCCCCCAGGGCCCGCGGGGGGAGCGCGGTCCCCGGGCCGGGGGCGGGCCGGGGGGCGGGGCCACGGGGCTCGGCTCGGCCGGGCTCGCGGCCACGTGGTCGAGGCTCCGCCCCCGGCCGCCTGCGAGCAGCCCTCCGTGCAGAGTGGCTCTCTTCTTGCTGGGCGGGGGGCGGGCAGCGGCGACCCCGAGCAGCATCTCAGAGGGAAGGAGCGACAGGAGGTTTTAGGGTGCAGCCTGGGGCATGGAGAAGAGGGGTGGCCGTGAGAGGTGGTGAGGCCTGGGAGACAGATAATTGGAGGTTGTCCAGCGCACCCCCGGCTCGGAGGAGCTCTATGAATGGCCTCCTCCAATGGGCACCACCACGTCCCGTGTCACAAGACAGGGGTTCGAGGCCCTGTCTTGTGGCTTTAGAGCTGTGTGGACGCGGGCGAGTTACTGTGCCTGTTCCAAGTCTGTTCTTTTGTTTGTTTTGTGTGGGTGTTTTTTGGGGTTTTTGTTTGTTTTTTTACAAAGTAAAGATTTCTTCCAAATGTCCGCATATGAGAGCTGATGCGATAATGCACGTTGAGACACGCAATTAAGAGTGAACTTTGTATTTCAGAGAGCCTGGTGGATGCTTTAGGCGTGTTATCTTTGACATGAACCAAAACCTGCAAGGGCGGTATAATCATCCTTTTGCAAATGAAAAGGAGACCGAGGGTGGTCTTAGGTCTTTTGTTCAGCCAGTACCCGCTGGAGACCTAGTCTGTGCCAGGCCCAGGGGATGGTGAGGGGAAAGAGCCGGCCTGGAGCAGAGGCGAGAACATGGCTTTGAAGCTAGATGGAGATGGGTTTACAAATCCTTGCTTTGTGACCTGGATCAAGTTATTGAGCCTCTGTGGGTCCGTTTTCTCTGGAAAGTGGAAATGATGAGACTTTTATGGATTTTGATAAGGATTAGAAAAAAATTAAGATAAAATAGAGTCTGGCACTTGGTAGGCACTGGGTAGGTGATTATGACAGAAGACATTATGCTCTTTTCTGAGAGTTTTCTGACCTTAGGGCTAAATTGCTTTCACTCTCTAAGGACTAATGAATTGGTGTACTGGTTTCAGCTTTTGTCTCAGCCACCTGAACAGCTCAGTCTCAGCAGACCTAACAGGCAATTTCCTTGGAATTAGCTTAATAATACCTTGTAGGTGTGTGATGCATTTCAAAGAACTTTCCCATCATTATCTTCTGTCCAGGGAGGCAGCATTGCAAGAACTACCAGCTGCTGGGCAAGGGAGCAGAGAGGCTTGGAGAGGTGAAGTGGCTTGCTCTTCTAGCATTCCACAGCCCCAAACTTGTGAGTAAGCAGGAAGCAGCATACTGTGGCAAAAAAGGTACAGGATGCTGAGTTCAGTGCCTGGCTCTACTGCAATTAATGGTGTCATGTGGGGCCAGGTGCCTCAGAATCGTATCCTCAAGATCAGCAAGTTTATACAGATGTGAAAACTGAGGCTCAGGTATACAGCCAGTATGTGGCAGAGCAAATATTTGCACCCTGGTGTGGCTGTCTCCAGAGCCAGTACAGCACACCCAACTAATGATCCAAGGTAGACCCAACCTGGGTCTTGTACCTCTTGTCTTGAGGTAAGAGTTCCTCATATGAAAGACTGAGGGTTTCCCAGGGGATTGGAGATCGGCTATTGCTCTGCAAAGTTGTGTTTATGTTCTGAAGAGAGTGTTCATACCTTCCATCAGATCATCAGAGGAGACCAGAAAACAGGTTGAGAACCCCGGGTGGCTGGGAGGATAGCTGGCAAAGACAGGTTGGTTGCCTCCCCCCCACATGCCCCTGTTCACCCCTGAAAGCTCACCAGGGTTAAGGCGTTAAGGGTGGTGATGACGTGAGCTGTTTGTTATGAAATATTGAACTAATTCATGCCAGGAGCCAACACACAGATGAGATCATATCATAAACGGGAATCTAGTGAGGCCAGATGCCGGTGGAACCCACCTGGGGAGCTGCCAGGTAGGGAGCGAAGGGGCATGGGTTGGGGGCCTGGCCCCATGGAATATCCAGTCTCAGGCCCTGCTCCTGTCACAATGTTAGTCGCTGTAGTTAAGATTAAAATTCCATCTCTGCCTCTCAAGGGGCTGTGTGTGATAATCTGGCTCTGACCCATTATCCATTGAACCTCAGTTTCTCCATTTCTGAAACAGGAATGAAGATGCTTGCTCACAGAGAAGGCTCCCAATGCAGGTGTTTGGGAAGGAAATGCCAGAAGGGATGAGGCTGGAGGGCCTCTTTATCCAATTCCCACTTCAGGGTCAAAGTCTCCAACTACCTGATGGCAGAGGAGAGATTGGTGCCAGTATTTCCCAACCAGCACCAAAAATCCTGATCGGGATGTTGGGGGATTTGAGGGGAGACACCCCTCTCCCATGTTTCCCAATTTTGGAAGCCCAAGGGGAGGGAAGCCAAACCCAGAGCGGGTGCGGAGGGAAGTGAAACCAGACCCAGTGACCCGTTTGTTCATTTCTGAAGTGGGCCTATGAACCACCACCTGTTTGGGCACCAGGTGAGGCTCTCCTCTTCCACATCCCCGCTAGAAAGGCATGAATAAGTAATGGATTGAAGGCCACAGGCATCTGCTAGCTAGCACAGAAGCCCCAAGGGACTTAAGAACTGGGACCGCAGACCTGATTTCTATCCTGAGTGCCCAACTTGCTGGGTGAGCTAATGCTGGGTCAGAGCCCCTCTTCGGCCTTAGCCAGAGGCCCAGGATATCCTCTGTGCCAACCCTCAGTGGATGTAGGGGCTCCCGCCCTGAGCCTTCTCTACCTCCCCTCCCTCCACCCCACTGTTAGCTGGGCATTTCCCCATCTCCTTTAGTAGAGAATAAATGTTTGCTTTCCCCAGACTCCAAGAACATTTATTTCCCCTAAATTTAGCCTTGTGACAGTGTTCACACTGATGGAATCAAATAATACCCACAAGTGTTTAAAAACCGTTTATTATGCAAAATGTTAACTTTTATAAAAAGTTTAATAACATACATCGCATGGTTACAGAAAGTCACCTTCCTGCAAAAAAGGTACAAAAGCTATATACTCTATTATAGAGTTCATAATCGGGGCAACAGCCTTTTTCCGAGACCAGAAGGCCAGCTCTACTGCTGGCCTTGGCAGAGTTTGGAGCAGCCATTGTCCCCCCCCACCACACACCCCTCCACACTCTGACAGTCTTTAGAACTTGGGGGTGGGGTGGGGCTGGGTGACGTTGCCCAGTCGGTGCCCAGAGCTTGCTCTGGCTCTTCAGGCCACCTAAGTTCACAGTCCTTCGCTCCCGGGCACCAGGTCCAGCCTCGAGGCAGGGGTTTGGGAAGTGAAGTGGGCAGGGAGAGGCTGGGGTCCATCCATGCCCTTGGGCTTCCGGCCAGAGTCCTGGGGTCCCAGGCGGAACGGGCGCCAGCACCTGCGTTCTGGGTGGGGGAGGAAAAAAAGACCAGAGAGCCGTCAGTTTCCGCCGAGCGCGCCGAGGCGGGGGCCGTCCGCAGACTGGCCGGCGCCAGGGAGGAAACTTGGTCTCTACCTCCAGCTGATAACTCCGCGCCCCACGCTACCCCCACCCAGTTGGCGCCAAAGGACCACAGGCGGAGCTTGCACCACCCCTCCCTCTTGGAATTGACACCAGTTGGGAGGGCTCCGTTTACGACTCCAAACTACTAACTGAACGGCTATTTTATTTAGTCGGACCTGCGCGTCCTTTCTTGGATCTCTGGCCACTGGGGGAGGGCAATAGCAACGTGCGTTTAAGGTTGAAACGCGCACAGGGATGAAAATTGGTTCCGTCATTCATTTGATGTGACCACGATCAAGTTACTTGTCCCTCTCTGGCCTTGGTTTCTCTAAACCGAGGGGGTATATAATCCCTTAAAAGGCCTTCCAGTTCCAAGATTTACTGTTCAATCACCACCGCGTCCCCATCCCCACAACCCCCGAGAAGGTGGGGATACTCACCTGGAGGCGCCAGGACGGCCAGGTCAGTGGCAAAAGCTCCTCTTGTCGTTGGAGATCACAAGTTCCGGAGAGAGGTCCGCTGTCTGAGAGAAAAGAAAAAGAGGTAAGAAGAGTTAAGCATGGCACTTGGGAGTTCGAGGGGTGCAGCAGCATCCCAGCCCTGGCGCTCAGCCCTATCCCTGGCTCCCCGCGCACGCCCACGCGTACCTGGATGGAAAGATGCGGGCCGTCCGGGGGTCCAGGGGCGGGCTCGGCCAGGACCACCTGCAGGTCGAGGATGTAGTCGATGACACGCTGCAGGATTTCCACCTGGCTAAGCTGAGTGCCTCGCGGGACTCCGGGTACCAGTTCCCGCAGGCGCGAGTAGCAGTGGTTCATGTCGTCCAGCAGACTCAGCGGCTCCTCGGCTGCCGGGCCCTTGCCGCGGCCCCGCGCGATGGCTAGGCTGCGTTCCGACAGGCAGCACACCGCCTCGTAGCAGCCGCGCACCGGGCTTAACGCCTTCATGTTGAGGAATGAGGTTGGAAGCGCCCAAGGTCGAGAAAGCTAAAGAAATTCCTACAGCAGCTTGCTATGTGTGCACGCTCGCCGAGGCCGGTACTTATAGAGCCCGGCTAGAAGACACGCCCCTTTATGCAAAACAGCCCGCCGAGGCCCCGCCTGCGCCGACCCTGGGCGTTCACAGCGCGGTTAAATTGCAAACAGGCTTTCTTCGGCTGGTCTGACGCCGAATACCGCGGAGTCGTGGATTCAAAGAATGAGGAAGCGCTGATACTGGGGAGAGGCGGGCCTCTTTGCCAGCAAGGATTTCAAAAATCACTTAAAACCATTAACTTTAAGAATTTGCCTTTTCCTGGCAGCGCCCCAGATTCTTTGAGCTCCCCTGCCCCCTGCCAGTCCACCCACAGCCCCAACACTACTTCGAACCCACAGTTCCTCCGAGGTCATAAATCCCTGAACAGCAAAGAAGCTTTTCTTTCTTTTTTTTAAAGCAAAAGATTTTTCAAGGGAAACTTGTAAGGAATTAGTGCCGCCTTGTTCCCCAATTTGCTGTTGTCTGACCTCCAGACTCACTGGCGTCAGGAATTATCTTGTGACCAGAGGGGAAAAAAATTAATTGCGGTGAAGCTGAGGTTACAATGAAGAAAACAGATTTGGGCTAGGCGCTGAGATTACAGGAGGAGGAGGGAGAAGGGGTTTGAGCAAAAAACACTATTTGAGCAACAGGGGAGGGGGGAGACAGAATCCATGTTTTTTGCCTGGGGAAGGAAAAGAGCTCCCACCTTCTGGCCCCCTGCACTCCATAAGGAGCCAAATATATGCCCAGTTATGTGCTGGAAGTGAGTTTGATTAGAATTTTGGACAGGGTTTTAAATGGTGTGTGTGTGTGTGTGTGTGTGTGTGTGTGTGTGTGTGTGTGTGTCAGTCAGAAGGGATGATTTCTATATAACCTTTTAGGAGCCCCCCATGGAGTCAGCAAATCTCTTAACTCTTGCTTCCTCCTTTCTCCCCACTCTCTAAACACCTCTATGCAATGCAGAAAACAATAGTTTGGTGATACCATAAGCTCTATTGTCTATCCCTCTCTGCTATGGAAAGGCAAGCCACCTGGACTTGATTATTCTAGGCCTTGCTAAAATAGCTCCAGCTCTATCTGAGAGCCCAGGAAAGGAACCAGAAGACAGGCAAGTTAAGCTCTGTATTGCAGCAGGACATTCTATTCAGTATTCTTTGCTTGTCGTCTTATCACTTCCCAAAACTTTTGGGAATTTGCAGCCTTAAAATGCTGGTTTCCATCTTGACACTGACCAAGTGGGATTCCCCCAATGGTTGCTTCCTCAATCAATCAGTTGGAAGCAGTGGCTCCTGCTCTCAAGAATGTCACAATTTGGAGAGACAAGATTAACACAGGAAGCAATTAAGAGTTCTATAGTATGTGGCACTGATTAACAGGACAATGAAAGCTCAGAGCTAGGAGAGTCTCAAAAGAGTCATAGTAAAAAAGGACAGGGGACTGGAAATCAGGAGCCTTAGGTTCAATATCCCAGCCCTGCCAAAAATTTGTCATGTGATCTTGAACAAGTCCAGCTACTCTAGCCTCACTTGCCTTAGGAATAAAAGGAGGAGATGGTGCTGTTTACTTTAAATTCTTTCCAACTCTAGAAGTCTGAGGCTTTATGATTTGGGACGGGCAGGTGTGGAGTGATAAAGGGTACAGAGAAGGGCTATACAGCATGTCCAATGTCACACCACAAATAACGGCAGAGCCAGACCTGAAGTCTTGTTCTTTGCTGTCATACCACAGGGCTTGTACCCCAAGAAAGATCTTTGAAAGATATGAATATTTTCAAGGTTAGCCTTTTTAATATAAGAAAAAGGAAGAAAATAACCAGTGAATGGACAAATCAGTCTATATATACTTACAGACATGAAGTGAAGACCATGTCAGCTAATTGGTCATAGAAAGGGAAAGTGGTGGCTATGGAAATTCCTGAATGACCAAATAGAAAACCCCTTTCTTTTCTATCATGCAGGTTGCCGTGGTTTGGGCAAAATGGCAAAGCCCAGGAGGTCCTGGAAAAATCATGGTCTTCAGGGGCAGGCAGATTTATGTTCAAATCCCCATTCGCTTTTACTAATGATGTGAACTTTGGGTAGGTCACTTCTCTGTGTCTCAATTTCTAATTTACAAAATTGACCTAATTAGACCAACCTCATGCCTTTCAACAAATAATTGTTGAATGCCTCTTCTCGGAAAGGCGCTTGGCATGCTCTCTCCATCAGATCTGCTAGTCTTCTTGGTGCCTGGGGACTCAGTATGGGCCAGGTGTGTGGTAGGTGCGCGGTCCACAGGTCCTCACAGGTTCTCCTCAGGCTTGTAAAGCCATTTGCAAAACACCTTCACATTTATTATTTCCCAAGATGCTTTCAGACTGAAATGCCTTTGGGCTGTGTGACATAAGGCAAGAGAGGGACGCAGTGGGGTAAGCAAGCTGAATTCTGTCCTGGCCGTGCCAATTGCTTGCAGTGTGGCCCTAGATGAATTTCCTTCCTTCCTGGGCCTCACTTTTTGTAAAATTGGGGGTGGGGGGGCGCAAATGACCTCTCAGGGTCCTTTCAATCTAACATTGTAATTCTGAAGGAGCAGGTTAAGGTCGGAACACTGAATGCAGTTTGAACCCCAAAGACTTCTTGTTCCCAACAGCAGACTGGAGGGCCAGCTCAGGCCTTCTGCAACTTGTTTAGCGGTGGCGGGGCCTCAGCCTCTTATTCCAAATGTCTCTGAACTTTCTGTTCCCAGTTCTGCTTCTTTTACCAGCTTTTTCCCCCCTCTTGCATTTTTTATTTTTATGAAAGGATGTCATTAAGGCTTTTGTCTGCACTGTTTTTGTTTCAGAACTTTTCTCACAATCCTATTTTTTGTTGAGGAATCCGCTCCTTTGCCCAGCTGTGGGTCCCGGTCCCACAGCTGTGTTGATCTAAGACTCAGCCCCAGACAGCCTGGCGCCAGGGTGGGACGTCATGCGTTCACACAGGGATGCGTGTCCCAGGCAACCTTTCCTCGGGCAGTCACCGGCCGGCGACGGCCTCCCCCACCAATCAGCGTCCGACACCCGAGAAAGGGGCGGAGCCTGCGCCGCCGGTCGGGGAGCGGCTTGTGAATCGCAGATGCTGAGAACTTGATAACGTTCCTTGAATTGGTGTCTTTTAAAGTCCACCCCCCCCATTTCTTTTCTTTTCTTTGTTTATTCTCTTTCTTTCCACCGTCTTTCTTTACCTATATATGTATATAGTTTTTCATAGTCATCATCTTCTTCCTTTTTTAACTATCTCCTCCCAGTGTCAGGAATTATTTTGTAAGCATTTCCAGGAACCGAATCTTCCTTTGCCAAAATTTAAAAGGAGGAAAAAAAAAAAATCAGTGTTGTGCTCTCTGATTTTTTTTTTTTTTTGAAGCGTTGGCAGAACTATTAAGTTATACTGTTTTGTCTTTTAAATTTTTTAAAGTGGTGGGGGGTCTCTGAGCTGGTGATTTCAAAGCCAAAGTAATGATGATGAGAGTTGCAGATGTCTTTTTACCTAAACTGAGCTTCTATCTATCTACCTATCTTTTTCCCCCCCATTTATGTTGAAAGTGAGGATCAAGGAAACATCAGAAACTTGCCCAAGGTTATTTGGGATGTCAGCTGCCCACCTGTGGCCAAGCCCAGACCTCCTCATCTGGCTCCCTGTCCCCTCTGCCCTCTAACTCTCATTAGAGTGGTCTGCTGTGGTCTCAACATCCCCAGACTCTGCATTTCCCAACATGTACCTGTTTGCTCACAAAGTGCCTGTAAAGGTTTGCCGGAAACTTCCTGGCTGTATACATAGAACATATCCATACCTTCTCACCCCAGCAATGCTACCCCTCAAAGCACTGCTTGAGAGTAGTGCTACACAAGAAAGCATAGGGAATTCAGAAACCAGGCCAGGCTCAAATCCTTGCATGGATTGCCTTCCCTCACTGTTCCTCAGTTGTCCTCTCTGTAAAATGGGGGGAGAGGAATAATAGCCATCTTTCTCACAGCTGGGAGGGTCAAAAGGGACAAGGGAACTGTCATTTTGATGTTATGATGTAAAGTAGTCCTCTGGTGAGTGGGATAGGTGGGGCCAGGTGAGCTTAATGGTTCCTCCTGAGTTTTCAGGAATCTGGGCAATACTGAGGAGAGTGTGGGGAGCATCTGGAGCTCAGGCACGAGTCCTTATAGGGGTGGGGATTTCAGGGGCCTCCAAGATGGGCTACTCTACAGTTCAGAAGTACTTGGTGCCATCATCATCGTTATACTTTAGCGACTCTTAACTGTTTGCCAAGTTCTATTTGCCTTCTCTCACATTATCTTATTTCATTGACCCATTTTATGGACAAGGAGACTGAGTTTCCAAGAGGTTAATGTGCTTGACCATGGTCTCAGGGCTAGTAAGTGGCAGATCTAAGGTTTGCAACCAAGTCTGCCTGTCTCAAAGAGTGTCCTCTTTTGTGCCCATGTTTTTTTTTTTTTTAATCTTTTTTAAAATTGATTTTTAGAGCGAGAGAAACATCAAAACAGATGTTATTCCACTTACTTATGAATTTATTGGTTGATTCTTGTATGTGCCCTGATCAGGATCGAACGCAGAACCTTGGCATATTGGGATGACCCTCTAACCAGCTAAGCTACTTGCCCAGGGCCAGGGCCAGGGCAAACATTGTGTGTGTGTGTGTGTGTATGTGTGTGTGTGTGTGTGTGTTTTATGCAGAGACTCAGAGAAAGTTGAAGTTAACTAACCCCTTGCTTCAGCTGGTAGGCAGTGACCATGGAGTGTCCAGGACAGGGGTGGGCACACTTTTTGACTCGAGGGCCACGATGGGTTCTTAAACTGGACCGGAGGGCTGGAACAAAAGCATGGATGGAGTGTTTGTGTGAACTAATACATGTTAACACTGCTGCTGGTGAAGGAGCGGAGGGGAGAGCAAGAGAACCCTCCGCTCTTTCGGCTCCGCGGGCCGGATAGAACAGCCGAACGGGCCAGATCCGGCCCACGGGCCATAGTTTGCCCACGGCTGGTCCAGGAGCTAGCTTGGCATTGCGATGGGGTGGGGGTTGGCCACCCACAGGCAAGTAAGAAGGGAGTTTATTTTCTGAGTCCCTATCCTGTGCTGGTGTTTTATACATTCTATCTTGTATTATCTTCTCTAGAGTCTTTAGGGGTAGGTATTCTTATGAAGTTCATATATACTGAAGTTCAAAGAGATTTGTCCGCACAGCAAGTAGGGAAAAAAACTCCAACAATCAATATTTGAACCCAGGCCTGTGGCTTAAACACTGACACACATAAGGATGGAGACTGACATCCAAACTGCACAGTATCCAGACACACAAGGACTAGTTCCCTCACCCCAGCATTGCTAGGCTAAGGAGGATACACCAGACAGCCTCCTTTCTCTAAGGGAAAAGTTTGGAATTTCTAGACTGGAAAGCATCAGTAGGTTATGTGGGAGTTTAACTCTAACTTAATGAGAATATATTGCTATAGAAAGTGGCCATGCTATTTCCAAAGCACATACATTCATGGTTTCATTGAACACTCTCAAATACCTTAAGGAGCAGAGAGCTCACCTGCTTAGAAGTCGAGTCTTGTCTCCCTGGTCTCAGTGTCACGGTGCCTGGAAAATGCACTGCATTAAGTTCACCACAGTAATCACGTTGGGGAGACCACTTAGAGGAGGATTTAAAACTCAAATACAAGTTGTGCGGGATGACACTGGTTGTGACTCTCAGGCATAATGTTCTTTGCTGCAGACAAATGCTGACATTTGGATTTGGACTCCCACTAACAGGTTTCAGGAAACGCTTTAGAAAGATGATGGAGTCCAAGGCAAGAAAAGATGAAGGCAAAAAAAAAAAAGGCCTTGAAAAGCAATGTTTACCCTGCCTAGATATTATCTTGTGTTGGCCTAGGTCCCAGCAGCAATTCAAAGGCTTGGAGGATAGTAGGTAGGGAGGTAGGGGGGAGGGATCTGGCCTGGGGACCCAGCTGACCCTGCCAGAGAGGGAAGGGCTCCTCCACTCCTAGCCTGGCCCGAACCCTGCAGTGAGTTCTGCTGGCCTAAGCTGTCCTTAAATGTAATCATCACAGCGGCCAGGCACCAGCAAGCTTGTAACGGATAACTTTTGCTGAGTGCCAACAATGAGCCAGGCATCCTACGGTATTATCTCCCTCAGCCCTCCTATCCTGGAAACAGAGCGGTGAGGTGACTGGCCTAAGGTCACACAGTGCGGAGAGGCACGGCAGGGCTGCCTGAGCCCAGAGCTTGTGCTCTGCAGCCAGACTACCAACTGGAGGGAGAGGGGAAGCAAACGCTGGAGAATGGGCGGCTGTGCTAAGGAGAAATCGGAGATGGAAGAAGAAATAAGTTCATATGGGAACTCCATTTGGCTCTGATGGTGTCAAGCAGTGTATGTGCGTGTGCGTCTCCGAGTAAGGGGTTCTTCTGTGTGCGCGTTGCGCCCTCTCTGAGTGTGGAACCCTCCCTGGGGCCGGTGTGTGTCTCTCCCTGAGTGGTGCAGCCTCGTTAAACGCGTGGGGTGTCTCCCCAAGGGCCGTGGCCCCCTGCCTGAGTGTATGACCTCCTCTGAGTGCGCCGCCTGGGTACCCGCTCCCGTGAGCGCGCATCTTCCCCCAGGCTCCGGGCCAGGTGCAGAACAGGGCCAAGCGGACAATGGGCTTGTGCGCCCGGGTGGCCTTTCCCTCCACTCCCTCACCCCACACGACCCTCCCCGCCCGCATCCCGCGCCCTCGAGGCCCCCACTCCGGCCCGGCACGACCCTCCCGGCCTTCCCCGCCCGCGCCCCGCGCCCCGCCGGCCCCCACCCCCGGCGGCCCCAGGCGCGCAGCTGCGGGACACACAATCGCGGCGCCCCCTTCCCGCCCCCCGCGCAGCCCCTCGCCCAACAAAAGCCGCTTTCTTTCCCCACAACAGATTAAAGACCAGGAGGGGGTGAAAAATAGCTGCTCGGGCCCTGGCGGGGGAGGGGCGCGGGAACGCTGGCGCTTTGGGCTCTTTGATGGCGAGTGTGTGGGAAACCCGGAGGAATGCGGCTGCTGGGACCGGCGCGGCGGGGCGAGCCGCCGGGAGGAGGGTCCGCCGCCGGGACCCCGAGTCCCCCGCGGCCCCGGCGCCGCCCGGCCGCGCCCCCTGCTCGCCCAGCTTCTCCTCGCGCGCTGGTCCCCAGTTTCTCTCCCCTTCGCTCTCCCCAGTTTTCTCAAACTCTATCCTCTTCCTATTTCTCTATCCTCTTCCTATTTCGCTTCTCCTAATTTTCCTGTTCGCGAGCTCCCTCTTGCTCCCCTTTTTCTCATTCCTGTTCTCTGTCTCCGTCCCTTTATCTTGATCTAAACGTCCATCCTTGATCTTCCCTCTTTGTCTCGGACACACTCCCAGCCTCTTTGTGTGTCCCGGGCCTCGGGCTGCCGTTCTCCGCGGCCGGCGCGCGGGGCTGCGGCCGCATCTAGCATCTCTGTCCCTCCCTCTCCCGCTGGTGGGAGCTGGGAAGCGGGCACCTGGGATGTGGGCGGTTTGTTGAAACATCCCTGGCTCTGCACACGTGTGAGTGCAGATGGGAGCTGGCAGGGGAAGTCTGCGGGGAGCCCAGAAAGCCCCAGGGAGACTTGGGGAGGCCTGGCCCCCTAGGCCGGGGTTGAGTCGAAACAGGGGCTCTTGGAGGCCTCCCAGGGTTCAGCATTATTTTCGGCTCCGTTGAATTCAGCCTCTGAAAGGAATTCCTGGCCCAGGACCGGATGGTGGCCTTGGGACCCTGATGGGAAATGGGCTGGGTCTCCCGGGCCCCTCCTCTCTAGTCCTTGGGACCCGCAGGCTTGAGGGAGGAAGGGGGCTGGCTCAAGACAAAGGGCTTCCAGGGGGCTGGTGGCTGGGGCCATCCCTGCGGAGACAGCGAGGCGCACGTGGGAAGCTCGGCCTGGGGTCCTGGAAGCCAGCGTTTCCCGCTGGCCGACAGCCCTGGGCACGTCCTTCCTCCTCTTCGGGCATCAGTGTCCCCACGTGTAAAACGAGGTAGTTGTTTAGATCAGGAGTCGCCCGCCACCTTTTCTTCCTCCCACAGATCCCAAGATCCGATTTATTCCAAATGTGTTGCTTCTATTAAGGAATCTGCCTTCTCGTTTTGTGTTTATAAAAGACAAGCATTCAGCCAGAGCTTCTGATTAGCATGATTCATTACCATGCAGAGCTGTTCTAATTCCAGCCAGAGACACCTCCCAGCGAGACCCCCAAAGCCTTGTGCTTGACTAGTCCGTGCAGCAGAATCCCGTGGAAGACTTGGCGTTGGAATCCTGAGTCTGCTGGTGTCCAGCTGTGTGACCTTGAGGAGGTCACAGCTTCCTTCTGTTTCCTTATCTGTAAAAAGGAGATATTCATAGTATCTACCCTCCCGAATTGTGCTGAGCATTATGTCAGATAACAGACATAAAAATGTGAGGAACAGCCTATGAACCAGGAGGTCATGGTACGATTCCCAGTACCATTGCAGGAGGCAGCCAATCAATGATTCTCTCTCCCCATTGATGTTTCTATCCCTCTCTGCCTCTCCCTTCTTCTCTCTGAAATCAATAAAAACATTTTTTAAAATTGTAAGGAATGGGTACCTGATAAAGAGCAACTTTAGAATGTTGATGGTCTAATCAGTGATTGTCAGCAGGTATGCTACAATAATTTTTAAAACATGCGATACCTGACTAGTTAGGGGGGCTTACTGCTTTTTCCTTACATTGTCAAATAAAAACAGTAATAACAGCCAACACAACAATAGCCATCTGATGTGAATAAATCAAAATTACAACTAAGTCATCAAAATTTGGAGTGTATTTTTTATTTTTATTTGAAAAAAATACTTTAATTGCTTAAAGAGAGAGAGGAAGTGAGAGGGAGGGAGGAAGGGAGGGAGAGAGAGACATCGGTTGATTGCCTCCCATTTGCAACCCAATTTGGAATCAAACCCACAATCTGGGTATGTGCCCTGACTGGGAATCGAACTGGCAACCTCTGGTGTATGGGACAACACTCCAACCAACTGAGCCACACCAGCCAGGGCTGGCGTATATTTTATACATCAGCACATATGGCTAGTGGTTACTAATTGGACAGTGCGGATCTAGTTAGTTAGAAAGCCAAGATAGACCTTAGGAAAGGACATCGGAGCTTGGTCTTGAAGGCCAGGTGGGATTTTAACACATAAAGTCAGGAGGAAGGGAGAGGACAGAGAATGGTGTGAGCAAAGATGCTGATCGGCTCGGTTGGGCAGAAGCTAGAGGGTGGGGTGGATGCTAGCCAAGACTGGATAAGTAGCTGGAGGTAGGATTTGTGGAGAGCCTTGAATACCAGGCTAAGAGCACACAGAATGTGGGCATTAATTCTTCAGAGTGACTGTCTCTTTGAGATCTCTCTTTTCAGGAAAGGAGGCAGCAGTACTGTGGGTACTAGCCATCATTTATTGAAGATTTAGACCAGGCACTAAACTAAGTTATGTTATTAACTCATTTAAATGCCTCCACAAACCCTCATGCATTGCTGAAGGTAATGGAAAACAGTTTGGCAGTTTCCTAAATAATTAAGCATAAATCGATCATATGATTTAGTAATTATCCATCTAGGTATCTTCCCCAAATAAACAAAACAAATGTCTACCTAAAGCATGTACAGAGAGCCCTAGTCGGTTCGCTCAGTGGATAGAGCGTCAGCCCTCGGACTGAAGGGGCCCGGGTTTGATTCTGGTCAAGGACACGGACCTTGGTTGCAGGTTCCCCAGCCCTAGTTGGGGTGAGTGCAGGAGGCAACCATTGATGTCTCTCTCTCACATCGATGTTTCTCTATGTCTCTCCTCTCCCTTCCACTCTCTCTAAAAATCAGTGGGAAAATATCCTCCGGTGAGGATTAACAACAACAACAAAAAGAATGTACAGAGAAATTCATGGCTGCATTGTTCATTATCGCTAAAAGGTGGAAACAGTCTAAAGCACCCTTCACTAATGAATGGATAAACAGAATACGGTATATTGCATATACTAGTACTTACATATGCAACACATGGATGGACCTCAAAAATTATGCTAAGTGAAAAGAGAAAGAAACAAAGGACCACATATTGTAAGATTCCATTTGTGAGAAGTTTCCAGAAAAGGTAAGTCTAGAGACAGCAAGTACACTAGTGGTTTCCCAAAGCTGGAAAGAAGAAGTGGAGTGACTGCTAATGGGTAAAGGGTTTTTTGGAGGAAAGGGGTGGTGATAAAAATACTCTAAAATTAATGTGGTGATGGTTGCACAACTCTGTAAATATGCTAAAAAACCATTGAGTTGTATACTTAAAGCCGGTGCATTTATGATATGTAAATTATATCTCAATGAAGCTCTTTCAAAAAAGGAAGAGAATTCTCCCAACAACTTTCGTGCTCGATACTATTATTATCCCACTTTACAGTTGCAGAAACCTCAGAAAGGTGAAGGCCGAGGCTGGGACATGGAGGTGCCAGGTTTCAAACCTGCAAAGCTGGGCTCCTGGCTTCTGGGCTCTCCCACTCCCTGGAGGTTGCTTGGGCAGTGCCCTCTCTTTCTGGGGCATTTAGCTCACAGGATTGATGCCAGACATGTTTTCAAGCTGCAACGACTGCTTCTTAGATGCCGGGGGTCAGGGGGAGGTGGCAGAGGGCCTGGGACACTGGGAGAGCCTCCTTCGTGAGAAAGCTCAGGCAGCAGCTTGACCAGGGTCACCCCAGCAACCCCCGTGCTCTGACACCCCCCACCCCAACGCTGTCTCCGTCCCCAGGGAAAAGGAACTTGGCTCCGTAGCTGAGGGCAGAGTATGAGCCAGAGCCCTGACCTGACCCCCACCTTGGAATCTACTGGATCTGAGGCCACGAAGGAGGAGGGACTGTCCCCGAACCAAACTAACAAACCAAAAAACAACTCTCCCACTCAACCCTGTTGTTTTTACTCACCCCATAGAACAGACTTGAGTTGAAAGTCGTGGGACTTAGAGTCTTGAAAACCTGGTTCAGGCCCCTATCTTATCGCCAAACTCAGGGTGCTTGAACAATCACGGACCTTCTCCAAGCCTCAGTTTCCTTATCTAGGAAATGGAGACAATGATCCCCTCTCAAAGGGTGGTTGCAAGGAGTTAGGGCACCAGAGGTGAAATTCACTTCATTTTATGCCACCTACATTACATGTCTTAGGTTGTTACAGTTGTAATAATTCCCCCACTCAAAAGAAACGAAGTTAAACGGGAATTGTAAAAATAGTTGATAATAAGAGTCAGCATTTATGGACATTGACTTTGTGCCATTTCAAGCGCTTTACATGCATTAACTCGTGACTCTTTGTAACAGTCCATGAGGTGTGGATATCATTATTACCCCCATTTTACAGAGGTGAAAAGTGAGGCCTACAGAGGTTACATAAATTGCTCCATGTCACCCAGTGAGGAAGGGGCAGGCGGATTGACTCTAGAACCTTAACCTTTTGCCATGAAGAATGGAATAGAATAGAACTCAAGAAGACATCAATCTGATTTATTCAAGATCTGGTGTGTGAAGATAAGGAAAATAAAATCAGTTAAGATAACAGATCCAAGGCCCTGGCTGGGTCGCTCAGTTGGTTAGAGCATCATCCCAATATGCCAAGGTTGCGGGTTCGATCCTCTGTCAGCCACATAAAAGAATCAACCAACGAATACATAAAAAACAACAAATCGATGTTTCTCTCTCTCATCAATAAAAAAAAGTCTCTTTTAAAAAAAGATAACAGATCCATAGTAATTGGCCAAATTTATTAACATCTCACCATTTCTAAACCGCCCTGCAATGAGGTCTCATATAACCGCTTTATGGAAGTGCAGTAGAGTCACTATAACAACTACATTCATGATTTTACCTTGAATGTGAACTATTGTATTTTAAAATATTTCAAAAATGAATGTAAGGATTTCAGTTTAATGTTTTAAATAGGTAACTCCTTCGCACGATTCAAAAATTTAAAAAAACAACCATGAAAAGGCATAAGGTGAAAACCTCCTTCTCACCCCCACGCAGACCTCCCGCAGTCTGCCGGCCTCCCCATAGCCAGCCAATATTGCTCGTTTTTTCAGGTGAAGGGAAGAACCGATACTTGGTGAAATTAGAAAGGGTGTGCTTGGTTTGTTCTGAGGCCACCAGGCATAAAGCCTACCTCACGCGGGTTGCCTTCTTCAGGTTGGCCTCCGCCTGGTTTCCTGTCCCCTTGAATGCATCGCTGCTTCCTGCAGGTGATGCTGGGTCCCGCAGGGAAATGGTGGGTCCCTTCTCCCTCTCAACTTTCCCCCAGGAAGTCCCTCCAGTCCCCATTAGGCTCCTGACCACACGCCCTCCCACCTCCAGGCCCTTGCGTGTTCCTCATCCCCCCAGGGCCCACAGAGCCTGTAAATGCCCCAGAACATCTCATCATCTCACCAGGGCTGATGGGGTGGAGGTGGATCCAGAGGTCACACCTGGGTGGCCTCAGGCCAAATCTAGTCCATGTGAATTTTTTTTGCCAGAGGAGGGGGTTGGCAGCAAGGAAGGGGGGGGGGGGGGAGGGCGGGCTTTTCGCAGTGATTTCAAAATGGGAAAACTGCCCCTGAAAATGCGATTTCCCAGCTTCTTTTGCAATGTTGACAGATCCAGCCCACTGACCCTGGATTCATGCATGATGGAGCCAGCTGGATGGTCCAGGCCCCTATCACACCCGGTCAGTCCATGTGGTGGGCACAGTAAGGGCCCCTCCAAAGATGTGTACATCCTAATCCCTAGAACCTGTGAATGTTGGGTTACATGGCAAAAGGGGATTAAGGCTGCTAATTGGCTGATCTTAGAGTAGGGAGCTGATCCTGGACTATCTTGCTGTGTCCAATGTAATCACAAGGGCCCTCATAAGGGAAGAGGGAGCCAGAAGAGGGTCTGAGCGAGAGATGTGACTGTGGAGACCGGGCCATGGACGTGCCATGTTGCTGACGTTGAAAATGGAGAAGGGGGACAGGAACCAAGGAATGTCGGCAGCCTAGTGTAGAAGGTGGAGAAGACAAGGAAATGGATTCTTTTCTGGAGCCTCCAGAAAAAGCCACAGCCCTGCGGACACCCTGATTTTAGTTCAGTGAGATCTGGGGCTGGGGAGTGGAGTACAGCTGGTGAGAACTGTTGTATGTAAGACACTTAGCTTCAAATGCCCCCAAAATGGCACCTTCTGTTATAAGGAATAGGCGGGGAAGGTAGTCCCAGGCAGAGCGAAGACATGGGCGGCTCCTGCTTTGGCTTTTTCTCCCTCTGTTCTCATAACACCCGTCTCCCAGAGCCCAGTGCTCCCTGGGAGAGCGGGGCTGAGCAGTTAGGCCTGGGGGGCTGCGCCCCGGCAATCAACAATCAACAATCTAACAATCTCGCTCAGCGAGGTGGCAGGTGTCAGCAGCCAGTGGAGGAATCTGAGCCCTGATTGAAGACAGGATTAGAGGGTCAAAACAGAAAAGCAGGAACAAGCCCCAGGCTGGGAAAAGGGCTATCAGATCCGCAGGTGGAAGGATCAGGGGCAGGTCCTGAAGGGAGCGGCCAGGTGGGCAGGGCACGTGGTTGGTCCGGGCTGTTTTAGGTGGTGCTGGCTGGTGTGGGCATGACTGATGGGGACGGCACTCTAACCAACTGAGCTACCTGGCCAGCGCCTGAGAAATGATTGATGACGGAGAGTGGCTTACTGCGACACATTTGCCAAAGATAATCACGTTTAACAGTTCAGCTTTCACATAAAACGGTGCAGCGGCACTTAAGGTAGCACTGTCTGAGCAAGAAACCTCATGGCCAGGGGCTGTAGGATGTTTCATCGCAGCCAACGCCTCACCTGGTCTCAGGGCCCCGCACCCCTGAAGGTCTCCCATCTTCCAGCCCCTGCCCTTCAATGTCCTCAGGCTCTCAGGACCATTCTTCCACTTATTTTCCGTGCATTCTGAGCAAGATTTTTTGTTTATATTTATTTGTATAAAGTACTCATGTGATACTTAATATGTGCTAAGCACTGTTCTGAGTGCTTTACAAATATGAACTTATTTAATCCTCATGACAGCCATTGGCAGTGGTAGCTATCTCCATTTTATGGATGAGGAAACTGAGGTTCAAGAGGTTAAGTAATTTGCCCAGGACCTCATGGCTAGGCAGTGGGTAGACTTTCGGAGCCTGAGCTTTCTCGGGCTGTTACATGGGGATGTATATAAGAATGCCCTCCATCCGGCAGGATTTCTCAGCCCCGGCACTGTGGCATTTAGGGTCAGATAATTGTTTGTTATGGGCACGGTCTTGAGCATCATAGGATGGTTAGCAGCATCCTGGCCTCTACCCATGAAATGACAGTAGCAACCCTCCCTCCTAAGCGGTGACCAAGAAAAACGTCTCCAGACCCTGCCAAATGTTCCCTGGAGGGTCAAGTTAACCCTGGTTGAGAGCCACTGCTCTAACAGGATCTGGGGGAAATTAAATGAGGTAACGCATATAAGCTGCCTCCATTCATTCCTTTCCCCATCCTTCTGTGCCTGTATTTGGCGAATTCTGACACCTCAGAACCCTTTTTCTCTCTCTGTTCCTTTTCTGATCTTGACGGTGGGCCCAGCTAAATGTAGGCTGGGCGCCTCAGAGCTTCCCGCACCCCTGAAGCTGGCTCCAGGAGTCAGAGCTGAATCCGGGTCCCATCACCCCCACTCCCATGCTGTGTGGCCTTGGCGGAGCAAATTTCCTCCCCCAGCCTCAGTTTCCCCACGTGTACAATGAGGGGGGTCGACCGAAAAGCTTTCCAAAAAGTCTTCTCACTGCAGAAATCAGTGACTGGGTGACTCATACCAAATACACATTCCCCTCACAAAGTCCAAATTCTTTCAGAGACTTAGTCATTCCAGGGTTTGAACTTTCTCACAAAAGCCATTTGAAACATTCTTCCAGCTTATGAAAAAGGCTATTAAAAGAAAGTAAAAGTTTCAAGACCAAATCCTAAGCAAACACCCTGGAAACAATACACACGCGCGCGCGGGCACACACACACACAGCACCCAAGGTAACTCTGAGAACAGGATATGAAACCTTGCAGGCCGGCGCTGAGCAATGATTCACAGGCCTTCTGAGATGCTTCTATTTCAAGGCATGACCCACCCACTGGATCTGGTGGCTCCAAAAACAAATAAACCTTAAAGAAGCTGCCATTTCTTATCTCAACACAGAGCTGGCCTCGCCAGCATCCCCAGGTCTCCAGGGCTCCAGCCAGAAGACAAAGTTGAGTCCTGTGAATTCTCTTTCTGTTCCATTTCAAGTCTCAAGCTGCCGGCTTGTTTAAAGAAAGTCGTTTGCATCTACCTTTGGTTGGCTGACCCGGGTTTAAAGCAACAGAGCCTAATGGGTTTACAACACAGACCTCGAGTTCATAAGTTTTGTTTAGCAAGACTCTGTCTTACTAGATTCCGGCCTGGTGATTCCCATAGCTGTCTCCAACTAATCAATCCTACCTGGCTTGCGTACTGTGCATAGCAATATTATACTCGCCCCAGGCCAGGAAACACGGATTTTAGCACAGCATTCAAAGTGTCGTGCTCTTGTGTCAAACAGAAACATAAAAGTAATTTATTCATTCAATGCAGTGCGTATTGAGCACTTACTATATACCAAGCACTGGGCTAGGCACCAGAGATGTACTGTTGCTATGATACAGCCCCTGCCTTCAAGGAAATTGGAATAGGAATTGAATAGGAAAAGCAGACAAGTTAAATATCGTAAAAGCGTATGAAACAATTCCCTGTAGGAAATGTCCTGCATAAAAAGTGATATCAAATTTGGAGCAAAATTTAAAGAAATGCAAACACTTGTGATATGGTTAAGTATGTTCTCATCTGTGCTTACCCTTGATTTTTTGTTTTAGATTTAGGAAACTTTTTAAAAATTTTTATGTATTGATTTGAGAGAGGGCAGTGGGGTGAGAGAGAGAGAAAGAAACATTGATTTGTTGTTCCACTTATTTATGCATTCATTGGTTGCTCCTTGTGTGTGCCCTGCCTCATGATTGAACCCAAAACCTTGGTGTATGGGGCGACACTCTAACCAACTGAGCTACCCAGCCAGGGCGTAGATGTAGAAAAGTTCTAACTTTCACTGATGCTTCAGTTGGTTGCTCCCCAGAATCCTGCAGAAGCTCACCAGTTGGCCCAATCCTATGTTCACACCCGGAAGCCTACCTGGAATCTCCCCTTTCTCCTGCCCTGTCCTCCAGGGTCAGGTTCAAAGCTCGTGTCCCCCAGGAAGTATTGGCAGACCTATCTGGCCGCGTTCTCACTAATTCCTTAACGCACGGAACTCGTGCGCTTTTCTTGGCTTTTAGCCTGTCCTGGCTTGTGACCTCTCTTGTATTTCTGTCCTGAACTTTTACCTAACTTGCGAATTAGGGGAAAGAGAATAAGAACTGACATTTATTACTAGTAAGTGCTTTCCTGATGCCAGGCATTTTGCTAGCCACTTACAGTACATTCTGTACCTGGCACATAGAAAACGTTCAATGCATATTTGCTGACTGATGTTTGGATGGTTTCGCTTAAACCTGAGAACAATTCTTTGAGGCAAATGCTCTTTGTATTCCCATTTTAGAAGTGAGGAAACTGAGGCACAGACAGAGTAAAGCCTGAAGTTTAGGTCTTTCTGTCTCCAAAGCTAAAGTTCAGGCTCATTCTTCTACTCTGTTGCTTCTTTCCAAATATTTATATGTTTCCCTAAAGTACCTTGCACATAGTAGGTGCTTAATAAACAGCTATTGATTTATAGGATGTCCATCAGGCTCCCTACTTCATCTCATCCCAGATATTAGTTGCTGTCTTTTGTGGCTTCATATACTTTATTGAAACCACTCCACCATTACCTGCACTGTCCGCCTCTCCCACTAGAGTGTGGGCAGCATTAAGGTAACGTGCCCGCTATGTCCCTGGCTGGCACATTGTTCATGCTCAATGAAGATTTGCTGAATGGACTGGTGATGTAGTGGGTTGAATTATGCCCCCTACAAAGATATGCCCAAGTTCCCACTCTGGTACCTGTGCATGTGACCTTATTTAGAAATAGAGTATTTACAGATGTAATTAAGTTAAGGATCTCAAAATGAGAACATCCTGTGTTTAGGGTGAGCCCTACATCCAAGAACTAGTGTCCTTATAAGAGAAAGGAAAGAGATTTGAGAGATAGAGCGAAGAGGCCAAGTGGAGACAGAGGCAGAGATTGGAGTCTTGAAGCTCCGAGCCAAGGAACACCAAGGACTGCTGGCAGCCACCACAAGCCAGAAGAGGCATGGGACAGGCTCTCCCTCAGAGCCGCCAGAGGGAACCAGCCCTGCTGACACCTTGATTTTGGACTGTTGGCCTCCAGAACTGTGAGAAGAGAAATTTCAAGTTTGTTATGGCAGCTCTAGGAGACAGGGGTTGAGCAGGAGGGTGGATAATCCTGGCTAAGAAATTTAGGGCTTGCCTGGCTGGTGTGCCTCAGTGGTTGAGCATTGACCCATGAACCAGGAGGTCAGGGTTTGATTCCCAGTCAGAGCACATGCCTGGGTTGCAGGCTCAGTCCCTGGTGCGGGGAGGTAGGGGAGGAGAGGGAGGTGCAGGAGGTAGCTGATCGATGATTCTCTATCATCATTGATGTTTGCATCTCTCTCCCCCTCTCCCTTCCTCTCTGAAATAAATTTAAAAAAAAATTTTTTTTTTAAAGGAAAAGAAATTCAGGGCTCAAAGAGAAACAGCTTTGACTTTGGGTCACAGAGACCTGGCTTTGGCACCCACCTGTTCTGTGGTCTTGATTAAAAAACGTTGCTCCTCTGAGCCATAGTTTTCTTTGGAAGATGGGGAGAGCCATAGTCATGGCTAGCATCCGTAGAGTGCCAGGCAGAGTACTAAGCCATTTCCATTCGTCCTGTGACTTGGTCTGGATAACAGGCCAGGAATCACCATGAATTTTTTGAAACCTGGGTTTGAAATTTACAACCACCTTGCCATGTATGAAGAAAACGCCACCTGGCATTGTCTTGCTTTGAATCTGACAATGGGATAATTCTCGAAAAGAGCCTAGACAGAGTCCGTCAGAACCAGGGCCAGTCCTGGCTGTGGCGTTTGCCAGCTGGGTGAACTGTGCGATCGGCCTTGCTCCTCAGGTTCATTGCCTGTAAAATGGGGATGGTACTGTAACGTGGACGTGATGCTTGAATTAAATGATAAAGGGGAATGCATGCAATTACAGGCTGTTCCGCAAAGGACAGTGCAGTCTGACACTTAGTAGGTTGTTAACGAGAGGAAGTGGCTGCTGCTGCCAAAGATGACTCAGGAGGGGACAATCCAGAACAGCCAGCGAGTGAGAAGAGGACTGCAGCAGCTGGTGGCTGATTTTCCCAGAGAAGGACTGAGGGACAGAGAGGGCCTCTCAGGCAGCTGCTTCCTGGGGTTGTGATGTCACCAGCCCATCCAGGAGGCCAGGGTACCAGCGCCTGTCACTGCCTCCCAGCTGGCCGGCTCTACTTCCTGCGCCCTGAGCCTGCCCTTGCCTTCTTTCTCATGACCCTGGGGACACAGCTGGACAGCTGCTCAAGGAACAACTCTCATCTGCAAGTTGGGGGAGCAGGGGCCCCCCACCATTCCCCAGGGCTCCTGCACCTTGGGAGGGACCCTAAAGAGTGACTCTCATCTAGTGGTTTTCAAACTGGGTTCCTCCAAGCCCTGGGATTCTGTGGAAGGGCCTCAGGGACCTCTGAGGGTGTGGATGGGGGAGCACGGTGGAAGAAAGGGGTACACTAAGCAGGTGGGGTTCTTAAGCCACCCCTCCACTCCTCCAAACAGCCCCTTTTATCGGGTTTACAGATTGGATCTTCATATAAAATTAATTTTAGAAAAAAAAGATTCTGCAACTAAAAGAAAGTTTTAAAAACCTTGATCTTTTATGGAATGTGAATTGAATCTCAGTTAAAAAATCAAAACAGCCCTAGCTGGTTTGGCTCAGTGGATAGAGCGTTGGCCTGTGGACTGAAGGGTCCCAGGTTCTATTCCAGCTAAGGGCACATGCTCAGGTTGTGGGCTCAATCCCCAGTGGGGGGCATGCAGGAGGCAGCCAGTCAATGATTCTCTCTTATCATTGATGTTTCTGTCTCTTTCTCCCTCTCCCTTCCTCTCTGATATCAAAAATGTATATATTAAAAAAAAAAATCAAAACTAAGAACAGCCCTGGCCAGTGTGGCTCAGTTGGTTGAGCCTTACCCTGTGCACTGGAAGGTCACTGGTGTGAGTTCCGGTCAGGGCACATACCCAGATTGTGGGTTTAATCCCTGGTCAGGGTGCATGTAGGAGGCAGCCAATCGATGTTCTTTTTTCTCTCTAAAACCAATAAAAACGTAATTTTTTTCAAAAACAACAACAAAACCCTCCGATCCACACTACCTCTTTCATTTTCTAGATGAGGGACTGAAGCTAAAAGTCAGGAGAAGCAGCCCAGTGCATCCGTGATAGAATTAGGAGCCAGGCCTGCCGCTACAGCAAGATGCTTTCTGCACCATGTGCTACCAGGGTGCGGTGAGGGCAGAAGTTCTGACTGCCACATCTGACAGTCACCGCCTCAGCCCGTCCCGGCACTCTCTGGGGCGCAGCTCAGATACAAAGCAGAGCCCAATCAGTGACTAAAATAAACACGCTAGAGGCTCAACATCCAGTCACCGTGTCTCTCTGAGCTTCTGTCACCTCTCTCTCTCTCTCTCTGTAAAAGGAGGTGCTGGTGCCTAAAGAGGGCTGCTGGGACATCAAATGTGTAGTTGTTCTTTGAACAAGTTTTTTTTTGTTGTTTTTTTTTAAGCGCCTACTATGTGCCAGACATAGTACTTGGCTTTGAGAATTGAGGAGAGCCCAGCCGGTGTGGCCCAGTGGTTGAGCATCGACCTATGAACCAGGATGTCAAGGTTCGATTCCTGATCAGGGCACATGCTGGGTTGCCGGCTCAATCCCGTGTGGGGGTGCAGGAGTCAGCTGATCAACGACGCTCTCTCATCACTGATGTTTCTGTCTCTCTCCCTCTCCTTTCCTCACTGAAATCAATAAAAATATTTTTTTGAAAAAGAAAGAAAGAGAATTGAGGAGGGACCAGGATGTCAGGTTTCTGCTCTCATGGAAACTTACATTTTTTATGGGAGAAGCTAATCATAAACGGGTAACCAGTCAATAGGAAAATTTCTGAGAATGGTAAGTTCTTTGATGACAATAAAAAGGGAAGTGATAGAGAGACAGAGCACATGTCTGATTAGATTGGGCGGTTGGAGACGATCCTCTAAAAAGGCGATATCTGAACGGAGATGATATGTGAACAGAGACCTCAAAGCGGTGAGTACCTAGCGGACTGATGCTAATGAGGGTGCAGTGTTAATGCTGCAGAGCAACACGTGGAGGATTAAATCGATGACGACGAGTATGAGTCTCCATCTGTACTACAACTGAATTACTGTTATAAATCTACAAATGTGATGTGCGCATCGTGTGTTATTCCCTGGAGGTAGTAACATTTTTTGCTCACTCACAATGTGCTGTGTTCTTTCCTAAGCATTTAGATGCATTGCTTCATTTAACCGTCCCAGCAACCCTGTCAGGTAGACATTATTGTTTTCCTCATTACAAATAAGGGAACTGAGGCTCAGAGAGGTGAAGTGACTTTTCTGAAGCCACACAGCCAGAAAGTGGTAGAATTGGAATTTGAATCCAGCTGATCCAAGGTCTGTGGTTGTAAATATTGCCCAATTTTGCCTGACCCACCATCTGCACCATTTCGTAGGTGCTCAACGAAATGGATGTCTGCATGGCTTGGGGAGCGGGAGCTCTGACCAGCTGGTCAGCCACTCCAGACCCTTGGCACGACTAGCCCTTGAGTGGCGCATGGGGTCTTGTGCTTACCTTTCCCTGCCTTGCTTCTACCAACCTCCCAGAAGAAATCCCCCATGTCCCAGCTGGGGGTTGGGTACAGGGAGTGGGGATGGCTGTTCAAATGTGCTGGCAGGAGGCAGCACGGTGTCTGCAATCATCTGTGTAGATTGTGAAACCCAGACAAGCTCTGAGGCCATGACTCACAAATTTTACGTCAAGAAGGAAATTACAAACAAGTAACAAGTAGGAGCATCGTTGCACAGAGCGTCCTTCCCTGGCTGTGTCACCCTGGGCCCTGACCCTATATTTGAGTCACTGCAGGCATCTGGAATACAGATGGGAGCCTTGCACACCCCCCACCCCACACTTGAGCCCCCCATGCTCAAGGCATCCTCCTCTCAGGTCCTCTCCCTATGACAGTTCGATTCGCCTCCTCCCAAGCTGCCACCTGATCAACTTGCGGTTTTCTAAGATGGTGCTGGGAAGCCTGGGTTTGAATCTTGGCTCAGCCACGTGCCAGCTGAGAGCCCTTGGCAAGTTTCTGGACCTTAATATCCTTGTTCAAGAACTAACCAGGGCTGTCTGTGGTCTTTATTGCTGCATGCCCAGAGCTTAGAATAGTACCAGCATATAGACCCTTAATAAATATTTGCTGAATGATTGAACAAAAGCTCTAAAACAGTGCCTAGACCAGCCCTGGGCAAACTACGGCCTGCGGGCTGCATCCGGCCCGTTTGAAATGAATAAAACTAAAAAAAAAAAAAAAAGACCGTACCCTTTTATGTAATGATGTTTACTTTGAATTTATATTAGTTCACACAAACACTCCATCCATGCTTTTGTTCCGGCCCTCCGGTCCAGTTTAAGAACCCATTGTGGCCCTCGAGTCAAAAAGTTTGCCCACCCCTGGCCTAGACACATAAGAGGTGCTCAGCATCCGGTCACTGTTGTTATTACTACTAATTCCTGAAAGAGAGCCTCCTGAGGAGCTGACCTCAGGATTCCTGCTGGCCAGCCTGTATCTCTCCCAGGATCAATGAAGATGTGGGTTTTAGTTGGTCCTGGAGGAATTCACTGGTGTGAGTCAGGACACCCGGGCTGGTGGAAGGGGGTTGGGCGGACAAGACCCTGATCTTGCAAAGTTCAAGAGGAAGATGCGGGCATCAGGGCTGCTACCTGTGGGGCTCAGCTGGGCAGGCAGCCCTGCAGACACTCTCCCAGGCCTCTCGTCTCAACTGGGGTCTTTCTCCAAGACCTTCAGGGACCTTCTTTCTCCAGCTGGGTGGGGTGAGGGACAGAGAAGAGCACCTTGATAAAAATAGGGAAGCTGGTTCCTTGCTTCAGTCAAGGTTCCCGCAGGAACCAGATGGCTCATTGGAAGAGGCAACTGGAGAGAGAGTTTAATGAGGGGCCTTCATCTCTCAAGGGATTGGCAAGGTAAAGGGATGGAGGGGCACCATAGCAGGAAGCTCTGGCCACCCTTAGCCTGAAGGGCGAGGGGCAGGAGTGGTGAGAGCTGTAGCTCTAGGGGGAAGGTGTGGCCTTGGGTAGAACTAAACTCAGTCAACCCAGCCCAGAGGGCAGGAGGGAGCCAGGGCAATAAAAACCCATCCCCTCTCGCTTCCTTTACACACCAGCCTTTTGCCAGTGTTTCCACTGGACAAACCCGAGTGGAAGCCAGAGAGCAGAGAAGCCCAGGTGCTTCCCCGGGGGAGGGGGGGGGCCGATCTGGAGGGGCACGTGGATGATACACAGCAGGCTTTGTGTTTGTGCTGAGCACCTGGGTGTGCGAAGGGCTGTACACACACTATTAGATTATACGTATGACATATATTCTGGCAGTTGCTCTGGGAGGGGAGGAAGCCAAGACTCAGAGGTGAAGTCACTTGCCCCGTGTCATGCAGACAGATCTTCTCACCCCAAAATCCATGTTCTTTCCATGCAGCACGACCCTGACAAGGCTATGTTCTACTTCCCAGGGACATCTCTCTGGACCGGGTGATGATAAGACTCAAAGGGGGGGCAATTCGGGGGACAGGGTGGACTGATGACAGGGAAGATGTCTTACACCACAGAGCCTCTTTGGTGCTTACCAAGCCATTCCGGGACCACCTCTGAGGGTGTCTCATTCGCTCTGTGATCCAGTAGCTGTGAAACCCATAAGGCAAGGGGGCCAGGGGCTGGGCGGGAGAGGAGATCAGTGAGCAATTAGGTAATTACCACCCGGCATTCCACCTCCTGCAGGAACACACACACACACACACACACACACACACACACACACACACACACACATGTACAAAGAAGCATATATAGAGATGGTCATTGCCGCTTTTTCTGTGACAGAGAAAAATGGAAAACCTCTACATGTCCATCATTCAGTGTTTTAACGGTGTCTGGGACTTAATTTATAGAGGTGACCGAGTGACAACACAGTGAGGCTGATGACACTGAATGAAGTTTTATTGCTTATAGTTCCCAAGAGGAGGGGCCATATCCCACCACAGGAGGCCACTGGGCAAGCACCAGGGTTGGGTCAGGAGGCAGAAGGAGCCGGGAGTGGGGGTCGGGGGTGGGAAGCGTGGCCTGGATGTGGTTTCCTCGGCAAGAACAGGCCGGGTAGGGTAGGCAAGTTTAAACAAGTTTAGGGTTGGATAGTTTGAAAATGTCAGCAGGCTCTGGCTAGAGGGGTGGTCTCAAGCTCTCCAGTACCTGGCTGGGGTGACTTAGGGCTGGGGAAATACTGACTTGGTGTATGAGAGGTAGATAAAGGAGGTGGCTGGGGATATGGGCTCTGAATGGGAAAGGTGTGTCCTCGGGCAAGTTGTTTACCATTCCGAGGAATTAGCTAGCCCTGGGAGGGGCAGTCTCTCCAGGATTACCAAGGCCCTAGAATGTGAAACCATCAGAAAATAGAGAAAATTAAAAACAGGATTAAAACATTTGGGGAATGACTACAAAATAACAGTACATTCATACTTTGGAACACAGTACAGCAGTTCTGACATAGATGATCTCCAAGACAAGAAAAGAAGTTGTGAAATAATAATGACCTATATGATTCCATTTACGTGTGGAAAAAAATAAACACAAAATAAATCTTAAACTTCTGTAGATCTATATGTATGTGTGCAATGCACCAAAAAAAGGTATGAATGAATAGACACCAAATTAGAATCAATGAAAAGAAAGCCTTTTACTCTACCTTTATGTTTTTTCTTTTTTTAAAATATTTTTATTGATTTCAGAGAGGAAGGGAAAGGGAGAGATAGAAACATCAATGATGAGAGAGAATCATTGATTGGCTGCCTCCTGCATGACCCCTACTAGGAATCAAGCTCACAATCCCGAACATGTGACCCCAGTATGTGCCCTTGACCAGAATCGAACCTGGGACCCTTCAGTCTACAGGCCGACGCTCTATCCATTGAGCCGAACGATCTAGGGCTATACCTATATGTTTTAAAACTTTTATAAATTTTTAAATGTTCATGTATTACTTGTGTAATTAAATAGAAGGGAATTGATTTACAAAACCTCCCAAGGAAGTAGGGGAAACTGGGTGAAGGTGGTCCAAAGATACAAACTGGAAATGTAACGTACAGCATAGTGACTATCAACACTAATAAAAGAGAAAAATGGTAATTGGCGTACGAGCTACCCTTTTCATTGGCTAATCAGGGCTATATGCAAATTAACTGCCAACTAAGATTGGCAGTTAACTGCCAACTAAGATTGGCAGTTAACTGCCAACAAGATGGCGGTTAATTTGCATATGTAGACACAATGCAGGGAGGCAAAAGGGAAAGCAGGAAGAAGCCCCCTGCCACTGACAGTGGCCCCAGGGCCGCCTTTGCCCTGCCCCCCAGCCATGATCGGAGAATCAGGTGCCTTTTCCGCCCTGGCCAGTGATAGCAGGAAGTAGGGGTGGAGCCAGCGATGGGAGCTGGGCACGGTCGAAGCTGGCAGTCCCAGGAGCTAGGGGTCCCTTGCCTGGGCCTAAAGCAAAGCCCACAATCGCGGGGTCGCTGCAGCTGTGGGTCCACGCTGCCCGGGCCGGACGCCTCAGCCAGAGGCTTCCTGCAGGGGCAGGGGCGGAGCCCGTGTGATCGCGGCGCCCCCCACTGCCACTGCAGGTCCCCGCTGCCCGGGCCGGACGCCTAGGCCAGAGGCGTCAGGCCTGGGCAAGGGGCCGATCCTGTGATTGGAGGGTGATGGGGGTCAACGCCTGAGGGCTCCCAGTATGTGAGAGGGGGCAGGCTGGGCTGAGGGACACTCCCCCTCGCCACCCAGTGCACGAATTTCGTGCACTAGGCCCCTAGTAGTTAATAATACTATATTATATATTTGAAAATTGCTAAGAGAATAGTTCTTAAAAGTTCTTATTACAAAAAAAAATTTATAACTATGTAAGGTGATGGATGTATGTTTACTAAACTTATTGTGGTAATCACTTTGCAGTATATACATATGTCAAATCATTACGTTGTACAACCTAAATACAATGTTATATGTTAACTAGAGGCCTGGTGCACGAATTCATACATGGGTGGGGTCTGGCTGGCCCACTCCGATGGTGGTTGACTGGTCCCACCCCCGATCAGGGGGGTCACGATTGGGGGGCCAGGCTGACTGGGGGGAGGGGCCATGGCAGGTTGAGCGATCGGGTCAGTTGGCCATCGCAGTGCCCGTCATAGTGACTGGTTGTTCCAGTTGTTCCGTCATTCCAGTCGCTTGGCTTTTATATATATAGATGATATCTCAATAAAACAGAATATAAAACTGTAAGAACAACCCTTCTCCTCCCAGATAATGTCAAACCTCTGTGACGAACACTATGATGGGGAAGCACGGGGGCTGGCTGGTGTGGAAGTAGAGGAGGTGTCTCTCACCATGGTTAGGCAATCAGGGGGGGCTTCCCCAAGGAGGTGAGTCCTGAGTTATGTTTTGAAGGATGGATGAACATTTAGCCAGGTGAAGAGCGGAGAAAGGTATTCTAGACAAAGGGCGCAGTATGTATGGGGGAGTGGAGGAATAGCTGTATTTAGGGGCGTCAGATATGAGAGAGAGAAAGGAAAGGAATGAGGCTGGAGAGGTGGGTGGGAGCAGATCTTGAAGGGCTTCATAAGCCCAGCTGAGAGGTTTGGATTTCACCCAGAAGTTGAAATCACTTAGTGATTTGGTGAGGGGTTTTGGAAGGGCTTTCAGCTTTGCCTTCAGTGGGCCAGGGTGGTGAGGCCAGGAGGGGGCGAGGCCATGAGTGGGATGGGCTAGATGAGGCTAAGCTTCAGTGGTCAGCAACCCCCATCCCCACTCTCCAGCCATGAGGCTTTCTCCTGAGCTGTAACACGGTGCCTCAGAATTTAAGGTGCCCAGAATCACTAGGAGGACTGGCCCAAAACGCAGCTGCTGGGTCCCACCCCAGAGTGTGTGATAGGTCTGGGGTTGGTCCTGAAAATGTACATGTCTAACCAGTTCACAGATGATGCAGTTGGTTGGGGGACCCCCCTTGAGAACCCTGCTGTAACAGGCCTTTCCATTCCCATCTCAAGGCCTTGACACTTGCTGTTCCTTCTTCTTGGAATGCTCTTCCCCGAATCTTTGTCACCCGTTCAGAGAAGCCTTCCATGACCGCTCACGCTAAAGCAGCCCCTCAGTCACTATTGTCTTGCCCTGTTTTATTTTCTCTAGAGTGCTGGTCCCATTAGAAATGATCTTGCTACTGTATTTATCGACTTGTTTATTCATTGTCTGTCCGCCTTTATTAAAATGTAAGCTCCAAAGAGAAAAGAACATTTCATGGTTCTAGAAATCGACCCATGCCATTATGGTCAATTAATATTTGACAAAGAAGGCAAGACCATACAATGGAGCAAAGATAGTCTCTTCGACAGTGGCGTTGGGGAAGTTGGACAGGTACATAAAGAAAAGGAAAATGAAATTTGCCTGACTGGCATGGCTCAGTGGTTGAGCATCGACCTATGAACCAGGAGGTCACGGTTTGATTCCTGGTCAGGGACATGCCCGGGTTGCAGGCTTGATCCCCAGTGTGGGGCATGCAGGAGACAGCCTATCAATGATTCTCTCTCATCGTTGATGTTTCTGCCTCTCTCTCCCTTCCTCTCTGAAATCAATAAAAATATATTAAAAAAAGAAATGAAATTAGACCACCAACTTACACCATGCACAAGAATAAACTCAAAATGGATAAAAGAATTACATGTAAGTTGCAAAACCATAAAAATCCTAGAAGAAAACAGGCAGTAAAATCTCAGACATCTCACGTAGCACTATTTACACTGATATGGCAAGAAAAACGAAGGAAAAAATAAACAAATGGGTCTACATCAAACCAAAAGCTCTGCACAGCAAAAGAAACCATCAATAAAATGAAAAGGGAACCCAGTGTATAGAAGAACATATTTGCCAATGAGACATCTGATAAGGGGTTAATTTCCAAAATATACAAAGAACTCATTCAACAAACAATTCAATTTAAAAGTGGGCAAAGGAACTGAATAGACACTTCTCTAAAGAGGACATACAGATGGCCAATAGACAAATGAAAAAAACTCAACCTGCCCTGACCGGTTTGGCTCAGTGAATAGAGCATCGGCCTGCAGACTGAAGGGTCCCGGGTTCGATTCCAGTCAAGGGCATGTACCTTGGTTGCGGGCATATCCCCAGTGGGGGAGGGGGGGGTGCAGGAGACAACTGATGTTCCTCTCTCATCAATGTTTCTAACTCTCTAGTCTATCCATCTCCCTTCCTCGCTGTAAAAACATCAATAAAATATATGTATTTTAAAAAACTCAACATCACTAATCATCAGAGAGATGCAAATTAAAGCAACAATGAGGTATCACCTCACACCTGCCAAAAATGACTACCATCAACAAATCAACAAACAACAAGTGATGGTGAGGATATGGAAAAAGGGAACTGCTGGTAGGAATGCAGACTGGTACAAGCCACTGTGGAAAACAGTATGGAGTTCCCTCTGGCTGATGTGGCTCGGTTAGGTGTTGCGCCTGCACCAAAGGGTTGCTGGTTCGATTCCTGATCAGGGCACATGCCTGGATTTGGGGCTTGATCCCCGTTTGGGGAGAGGGGGGGAGGTGCAGAAGGCAGCAGATTGATGTTCCGCTCTCACATTGATGTTTCTCTCTCTGTCTCCCTCTCCCTTCTTCTCTCTCTAAAAAGCAATAAATTTTTTCTTTAAAAAAATTAAAAATGGAACTGCCTTTTGACCCAGCAATTCTACGTCTGGGAGTATATCCTAAGAATCTCAAAACACCTGTCAGAAGGAAGACATGTACCCCTCTGTTCATAGTAGCATTATTTACAATAGTTAAGATGTGGAAACAGCCCAAGTGCCCATCAGTAGATTAGTGTATAAAAAAGCTGTAGTACATTTATACAATGGAATACCATGCAGCTGTAAAAAAAGAAGGAACTCACCCTTTGTGACAGCATGGATGGACCTGGGGATTATTACACTAAAAGTGAAATAAGCCAGTTCGAGAAAGACAAATATCACATGATCTCACTTCTGTGGAATCTAAGGAAAAAAATAAACTGACAAACAAAATAGATTCAGAGGTATGGATGCATGGAACAGAATGACAGCTTTCAGAGGGGAGTGTGTGGGATGGGGGGTGGGGGGGTGGACAGGAAAGAGATTAACCAAAGAACGGGGAAAGAGATGAACCCATGGACAGAGACAATAGTGTGGGGAAGGCCTGGGGCGGGGCAGGGGCTGGGTGGAAGGGGATAAATGGGGGGGGGGGGATATCTGTAATGCTGTCAAGAACTTTTTAAACAATTAATCTTCCAGAAGGCAGGGTCTGTCCCTGGGGGCCTGGGACAGTGCTTGGCATGTAGCAGATGCTCAGGAATCATTCATGAATTTGGAAGTGGCCAGGGTGGGTGTCCGCACTCTAGGGGAGTCTGTTAGGGCTCGGGGTTCTGGTGGTGCAGGTGCTGGTGATGGATACCAGAAGGAAAAGCTGTTGGGATATTGAAATGAGCTGTTGACACAGGTTAGAAAAACTCATCCTCTTTAGGGGGGAAGGGACAGGGTGGGGTGAGAAAGAGTTTAAAATAGGCGACCTTTTCAAGCAGATGTGGGAGGAAGGAAGGGCCCTGACATCACAGCTGAGAAGCCCAGAGCTGTTGTGGCCCAGGGGCCAGGGCCACCAGGGCAGGCCCCCAGCCTGAGTCACTCCCACCTGTAAGTCAGGTGACCAGGCCCAACCTGGGGGTGGGGGATGGTTCTGGGAGGGGTGGGGAGGGCTGGGGAGGGCTGGGGGAGGGGTAGCTGCTGTTCAACCTGCCTCTTCTTTTTTTCCCTCAGCCCTGCTTCAGCCATGCGCCAGCCCACTGCAGTACGGAGGCCTGGGGGCCTGGGGACAGCACAGGTCCTCAGTTTCCTTGTCTGGGACGTGAGGGGAGGAGGAGGAAGGATCAAGTTCACTGCTTGTCACAGATGGCCTCCCCAGCTGTTCGCCTCCACTCATCGCACCCACATTTGCCTCCAGTTCTGGAACCAGTCCTGCCGCGGGCCCCCGCCCAACACCCACTCTAGGCCCTCCTTCCCTAAGCCAATGCTCCCCATGGGTGCTGGGTGCAGGCAAGCTCATGGGTGCTGGGTGCAGGCAAGGCAAGGGCTTCGCAGGCTGACAGACCAGCCCCAGATCCGGCTCTCTCCCTCATGCCCTGGTGAATCTTCGCCTCTGACCTCAGTTTTCCTTTCCACAGAGTGGGTACATCTACCTTCTAGATTGTGGTGAAGATAAAAATGACCCTATTATGAAAGTCGCTTTCCTTTACCTCCCCCCCGCCCCAATTTTTTTTTTTTTTGTGGTAAAAATACACACACATAAAATTAACCATCTTACCCATTTTTAAGTACAGTTCAGTGGCATTAAATACATTCGTAACGTGCAACCATCACCACCACCCATCTCCAGAACTCTTTTCAATCTGTAACACTGAAGCTCTATGCCGATTCAACACTAAGTCCTCATGTCTGCTCCCCAGCCCCTGGCAGCCAACATTCTACTTTTTGTCTCTATGAGTGTGACTACTCTAGGTGCCTCGTATAAGTGGAATCGTACGGTATTTGCTGTTTTGTGACTAGCTTATTTCACTTCGCATAATGTCCTCTAGGTTCACCCATGTTGTAGCATGTGTCAGAATTTCCTTCCTTGTTGAGGCTGATAACATTCCATTATGTGAAGTGCCACCTTTTGTTTATCCACTCAGTTGTCAGGGACCCTTTGGGCTGCTTCCATGCTTAGTTATTGTGAATAATGCTGCTATAAGCATCGCTGTACAGCCATCTCTTTGAGATCCTGCTTGCAGTTCTTATATATATATACCCGGAAGTGGGGTTGCTGGATCACATGGCAATTGCACTTTCTTTAATAAATATATTTTTTATTGATTTCAGAGAGGAAAGGAGAGGGAGAGAGAGATAGAAACATCAATGATGAGAGAGAATCATTGATTGGCTGTCTCCTGCATGTCCCCCACGGGGGATCGAGCCCGCAACCCCGGCATGTGCCCTGACCAGAATCGAACCGTGACCTCTTAGTTCATAGGTCGATGCTCAAACACTGAGCCACGCCGGCCGGGCAGCAATTGCACTTTAAGTTGTTGAAGAATCACTATACTCTTTGACCCAGTGATCTCACTTCTAGGAATCTTTCCCAAGAAAACAGAAACACCAATCAGAAAGGGTATATGCACCCCTATGTTCATAGCAGCACCATTTACAATAGCTAAGATGTGGAAACAGCCTACGTGCCCATCAGGAGATGAGTGGATTAGAAAACTGTGGTACATCTGCACAATGGAATACTATGTCGCTATAAAAAAAGAAGGAACTTTTACCATTTGCAGCAGCATGGATGGAACTGGAGAGCATTATGCTAAGAGAAATAAGCCAGTCGGAGAAAGATAAATATCACATGATCTCACTCATATGTGGGATATAATGATCAACATAAACTGATGAACAAGAATGATCCAGAGACATAGAAGCATCGAAGAGACTGTCCAACCTATGAGGGAAGGCGGGCGGGTCAGGGGGTGAGAGATCAACCAAAGGACTTATATACATGCACATGAGCATAACCAATGCACACAGACAGTAGAGGGGGTGAGGGCATGTGCTGGGGGGTGGGGGCGGCCAGGAAGAGGTCAATGGGGAGAAAAGAAGACTTATGTAATCCTATCTAATAAAAGAGAAAAATGGTAATTGGCGTACGACGATACCCTTTTCATTGGCTAATCAGGGCTATATGCAAATTAACTGCCAACTATGATTGGCAGTTAACTGCCAACTATGATTGGCAGTTAACTGCCAACTAAGATTGGCAGTTAACTGCCAACAAGATGGCGGTTAATTTGCATATGTAGGCACAATGCAGGGAGGCGAAAGGGAAAGCAGGAAGAAGCCCCCTGCCACTGACAGTGATCGGAAACCCAGGGGGGAGCTAAGAGCTGGGGGCAGGGCAAAGGCTGCCCTGGGGCCGCCTTTGCCCTGCCCCCCAGCCATGATCAGAGAATCAGGCGCCTTTGCCGCCCTGGCCAGTGATAGCAGGAAGTAGGGGTGGAGCCAGCGATGGGAGCTGGGCACGGTCGAAGCTTGCAGTCCCGGGAGCTAGGGGTCCCTTGCCTGGGCCTAAAGCGGAGCCCACGATCGCAGGGCCGCTGTAGCTGTGGGTCCCCGCTGCCCGAGCTGGACGCCTTAGCCAGAGGCCTCAGGCCTGGTCAAGGGGCCGATCCGGTGATTGGTGATCGGAGGGTGATGAGGGTCAACTCCTCTGGCCGAGGCATCAGGCCTGGGTGGGGGGTGGAGCCGGGGATTGGGGGGATATGATGGTCCCCTTGCCCAGGTCTGAAGCCTGGGTCAGAGGCATCAGGCTTGGGCGGGGGGTGGAGCAAGCGATCAGAGGGAGATGGGGGTCCCCTGCCCAGGCATGATTCCTGGGCCAGAGGCCTCAGGCCTGGGCGGGGTCAGAGCCAGTGATCGGGGGGAAATGGGGGTCCCCTGTCCAAGCCTGACACCTCTGGCGGAGGCGTCAGGCCTGGGCAAGGGGCCGATCAGGCGATCGGAGGGTGATGGGGGTCAACGCCTGAGGGCTCCCAGTATGTGAGAGGGGGCAGGCTGGGCTGAGGGACACTCCCCCACACACACCCAGTGCACGAATTTTGTGCACCGGGCCCCTAGTATAAATAATAAAGAATTTAAATTTTTAAAAAAGGATCACTATACTCTTTTCTAGAGTGGCTGTACTGTTTCACACTCTCATCAGCAGTTCCTTTGCCTTCTTTCCCCACTTCAGTTCCAACTACTACTTGCCTGAAGCCTTTCAGAATTTCTCAAAAAGGTGAATTCCATTGGCACTGACAGCCTTGGGGCTGGCCCACCAGAGAACCCTGGACCCCAGCTTCCCTCACCACCACCTCTGCCCCAGTCCCTGGCTCAGAGCTGCTGGTGGGCGGGAGGGTTTGCTGAACACCAGCCATGCAGCACGGACCCTCCTAGGTCCTTCCCATGCACCAGCCTCCTCACCTGGTACTATGGCCTCCAGGGGAGTGAGCGCGGGAGGTATCCTGACTTGGCCAAGCAAAGGTTGCTGAGCAATGAGGATGCAGAAGTGGGCAGAGCCCGGCTGACAAAGGGCCTTGAATGCACTTTATCTTGAGGGCGATGGGGAGCCACTGTCAGTTTTAGACAGGGAGGCACTGTGATAGACGTGGGCTGAAAGCTGAGCAAGGTTACGATAGGCAGGGAGGGACAGAGAAGGCGTATGGTTTGATTTCCGCTGCCCAGAAAGGTAAGAAGGTAGGCCTTACCTTGGCAAAGTGGGAAGGTGATGCAGGCAGGGCAGGTGGGAAAAGACCTGGCATGATGAGCCATTTGAGCTGGGTTTGGGTGGGGAGCTTGAGGTGGGTCTGCGTGGCCTAATACAGGGGCTCTGTGGTCTTATGCAAGTTACGGCTGTTTTCTCTGAGCCTCAAGTTCCTCATCTGTAAAACGGGCTTAATCACATTACAGCCTCCTGGGGAGCTGCGAGAGTTCAAGGAGACCATTAAGACATGCAAAGCACTGACTCAGGCCAGTGCCTGGCACCAGCAAGTGCTCAGTAACCACCGAGCCTTATGGGAAGGGAGGCATCCTCATTACTTTGACCGTCACCGTCACAGCTCCTCGGACAGCCTCCCAGATGGGAGCCTTCAATTCCTGGGAGTGTCCCCCCACACCCGGCTATTTCAGGTGGGCTCTGTTGGATGACGTTTCTCTACTTCCTGGCAGGGAGGGTGGGAACGGCAGCCACGCGTGCAGGTGCCACCTCCCTGCCCTCCCCGGCTCCTGCTCTCTGCCCCGTGTCTATTTCCAGCAACGAGGCTGCCTGAGGCAGGGCCAGGTGTGGGTGGTGAGTCAGAGGCAGGCCTGGCGCACATGGTGGCCCCGAGGGCCTGAAGCTGTCACAACCTCCCTCCCTCAGTGTTTCCCAGCAGCCTTATGTGCACTTTGATGGGGGAAAGAGGAGGCTGGACCAGTGGTCCCCAAGAAGACATGGAGCCTGAGCCCCAACACGCCACAAATCTGCCTGGCTGCTGGCTAGAGGTGGGGGCGGGGGCCTGTCCTGTTCACCTCCACTCCCATTAAACCCAGGACGGGGCTTGGCACATAGCAGGACGCAGTAATGCTCAGGGTCTGAAGGAGCCAACATCTGCACAAGGCTTTGGAGAACAGGATTTGCTGTGTGCAGGGTGTTTGGGAGGACAGAGCTTGGGTTCTGGAGACAGACAGACAGACAGACAGAGACAGAGTGTATGTGATCCTGGGCAGGTGGATTTGTCTCTCTGAGCCTCAGTTTGCTCATCAGTGACGTGGGGATCACAATGTACACCTTGTCAAGGACCATTGCGAGGTGTGAACGAGGCCACTCAGAGGCCTGTCAGCTGAGCCGCAGACTCTAGCTCAGTGATGGCGAACCTATGACACGCCTGTCAGAGGTGACACACGAACTCATTTTTTTGGTTGGTTTTTCTTTGTTAAATGGCATTTAAATATATAAAATAAATATCAAAAATATAAGCCTTTGTTTTACTATGGTTGCAAAGATCAAAAACTTTCTATATGTGACACGGCACCAGAGTTAAGTTAGGGTTTTTCAAAATGCTGACACGCCGAGCTCAAAAGGTTCGCCATCACTGCTCTAGCTTTTATAATGTAGCCAAGAACTTCTGTTACAAGTACTAGTATACACACACCTGCTCCTCCGGGCATGGGGACCAGCTCCTGGGTCGGGGCTGGGTCACGTTCATCTCTGCTCCCCCGTGCTGGGCACTGGGCCTGGAAGAGTCAGAGCTCCACACATGTCTGTCGTCTGTCACATGGCTGCCTGACTCCATCCAGGACCGGAACCTGTGAGATGAAACAGTGGTGCTGTGACAGCAGGCGCACACCATTCCCGCCCGAAGGAGAAGCCAGCCTTGGCTCACCGTTTCTCACGCGCCTGCACGCGAAGAGTTTGCAGCTGATTTCCTCAAATGCTCACAGCGCCACATCAGCAGGAACTGCCATTGTCCCCATCTTGCATGTCAGGTGACTGAGGTTCAGGGACATGGAGTCACTTGCTCACAGTCACAGGCTGACCCAGACCAGTCTGGCCTCATGACGCTCTGAATGGTCCCTGGTATCTCTGGTGTCGACACAGAGGGAGTCAGGAAGGCACTGCAGGCCTTCCTTGCTGATCTGTGCTGGCTTCAGGCGGCGGGGATCGCAGGCCTGCCTGCAGGTCTGTGTGCCGCCTCCCCCCACTCCCCACCCCCCACCCCCACCCCCGCCGGGACTGCGCACTTTTAGGGACAGGACTAGGTCTCTTCACTTGGATCACGCCAGGGCTCAGCACAGGGTCTGGCATCGAGAAGGTGACTAATATGAGCTTCCAGAGTGAATGATGGCCTTTGGCCTGCTCTGTTGACTGGGTCCCCTACTATTGAGATGGCACAAATTATTCCACTTGAAGGCACTGAATTTCTGGGCTCTAATCTGACCCCCTCTGGCAACAGTAGGCGCGTAAGCAGGGTTACCCCTCCCAGCTAAGCTGGTTTCTTAGTCACAGTCAACGCTTTCCTCCATTTCTGATTTTCCTTGTCCAGCCCCAGATCAACTCTCCCTCTCTCTGCTAAGACGAGTTCTTCTTCCCTCACCCCATGCCTAGCTCTCACACTTGGCCACGTGGGCACTTGCTTTCAAGGGCACCGAAGTAGCTTCATGTCAAGTGGGCTGGATCTTTTAGTCTCTGAGTCTACTATAGTCATTGTCATAGACCCAGTTCCCAGCACCATGCCTAGCACCGTGCCAGACACATAATAGGTGCTCAATAAATATTTGTTAAATGAATGAACAAATCTCAGGACTCAACATATCTGTGGCCCTATTGAGCTCTCTGCTGGTAAAACTCTGGATTGGCACATATGTGACGTTGGCACTTCTGGGCCTTGGTTTTCCCATCTTTGAAATGGATCATGTGATGGAAGCAGCCCTGCCTGCCCCAGCGTTCACTGTACCTGCTGCACAGGCAGTGGCCATTCCCAAGTACAGGTCTCCCCCTGCACACACACACACAGTGCACACCCAGATTCTGATGAACCTCAACAATGTTTGCGGGGGTGGGGGAGGGGGGAAGCAACGAAGCAAAGCTCTAAGATGATTTGCCATTGTCACAGTATTGTCACAAGGCTTGAGGCTTTACCGTCCTCAGCGCAAGAGCAAGATTCCCTTTTGTTCTCTTCAAGGAAGCAGATTGCAGAGCATCTGGCGTGAATGACATTATTACAGGGACTCGAGATGTTCGTCCATCTCTTCTCTCTTTAACAACTATTTCGGGAGCATCTTCTGAGCATTGGCTCTGGGGATAGAACAATGGACAAGAAACTTTTGGAGCTTGCATGCTGGTGGTTGAGACAGGATGTAAAAAACACACACAAAAAAACAAGGATACATGTTAAGTCAGAGGATTTCTCATGACAAAAAGTGCCCCTCAGGAAGCAGGCAGGGTGTCAGGCTAGCGAGGAATGAGGAGGTGCTGACTTAGCAAAAAGCAGAGGGAAGAGCATGCCGGGCCAAAGGAACAGGATGTGCAAAAGCTCCGAAGGAGGAAAGGGATCATTGTGGCGTCTTTTATTAAAAAGAAAAAAAAAAAAAGAAAAGAAAATCAATATAAAACCGTAATTTTTGGTGATTAGTAGTGCCAGAGTAAGTTCTTCCTTCAACAAGCAAGCCCCTCCTGTGTAGCTGGCCCTGAGCTCGCACCCAGGGGACGAACAGTGATGTATGAAGCTGACATTCTTGTCACACACATCCCGGACCTGGCACCCCACGGAGCTGGTGCGTGTGAAGGGCTCCCAGCTTGGATCCTGGGGGAATCCAAATAAACCCCGCAGGTTCTGGCATCCCAGGCCTCCCGCCAGCCGCTCCTGGCCTCCTGGGCGGGAGGCTTCTGTTTCCTGCCTCTCCCTCCCCCACCCACCTGGGCACAGAGGGTCTTTCATCCATTGTTACTGCTTCCTGCCCATCCATCTCCAGCTGCTGGTCTGAACCCAGCAGATTTACACTGACAAGCGGATGCTTTTACCGGGACCCTCCAGGGGGGATAAGGAGGGGAGTGGTCTGGGGTGGGGAGCAGAGGGGGGAGGGAGGCCTTCAGCTCTGGGACAAGGAGGAGTTTCCTGTCCCTGCCCCAAGAGGTGTCAGACCCTAAGGGCTGAGTGGACGGGAAGCCGGCCTCTGTCCTCAGACTCCTCCGCGCTGTGGGAGGGAGATGCATGACCCCGGACAGGCAGGCCCTCCATGCCCTCCATGCCCTTTGAGTTGGGTTTGGAACCACTGGGCCTGACGAGAGGTGGGGCTGGGGGTGAGGGAGGTAACTCTGTACATTAAAAGAGAAATTATCATATTTTTAACAAGTGATTATTATAGGTACTGATGAAGTCCACATGGAGTGGGGAGGTGTGGCCTGAGGGCTTCTAAGCAAGTAAGCATCGGAGTCGGGGAAGACTATGGAAAACGAACAGCGTCAGGAAGGGCAGCCCTGGCAGAGGGCAGCCCTGGCAGAGGGCATGGCACAAGCAAAGGCCTGGAGATGGGAAACAGCATCAGCTGCTCCAAGGAAGTGCAGGTGAAGATTCAGATGAGGCCCAGAGGGAGAGGAGGTGTTAGGTGTTGGGTCACAATCCTGCCGTGATGAGAGGGCTTCAAGGAGGAGGGACAGATGAGCTTTTGATTCTCCTCATCCGGAGGATGGGCTGGAAGGGTGGTATCTGAAGGCACGGAGGTCACAGGGGAGGCGGGTGCAGAAGTGCTGAGGGTAGTGAGGGGGAGGAGCTTTGAGGTTAAATGAGAATACTACTCATGAAGGGCCGAGCACAGTGCCTGGCACATAGTAGGTTCTCGGGTAAAGGTCACCATAAATATAGTTAATGCTGAGGGTCTGAGTTGGGGCAGTGGTAGCAGGGATAGAGTAGGAGACTGGGAAAGTCAAGTCTGCAGGAATCACTGATTGACGGGACCTGGGGGTGAGAGGAGGCAGAGAATTCCTTAAGTATTAAGCACCACTGCGTCCATGAGCCAGTTCATTCAGCAGGTCGTCCGGCTTCATTCATCTAGCTTCTTGTTGAGTACCCACTATGGGCAAGGCACCTTCCTAGGTGCGGAAGCTACTATGCAAAGCCGAGCTGGTCCCTGGTCCCCTGGAGCTCGCTGCTCACACTTGGTTAATGATGGAAGGACCAACTGTCTGCTTTTGTCACATGTCCCGAGATTGCTAGAGCCCCTGGAGCTGCCTCCTAGCAATTCTCTTGGAGATCTGCAGACTCCGCAAACCTGGCCTGCCCCACACTGAGTCCCCACACCTGCCCCTCCCGCCTGCAGGTCTCCCCACCTCAGGAAATGGCACTGCCACCCTCCAGGCACTCAGGCCAGAGACCTGGGTGTCGCCTGCAGGGACCTCCTCCTCCCTACCGTCCACCCCGCCCCCACCCAGTCCATCTGCAACTCCCATGAAGCTAATCTCCAAAACAGATTTGAACCCATCCGGTTCGCTCCTTTCCCCTTTCCCATCTTGGTGGAGGCCAAGGGCACTCCTACCTGGATAGATGTTCTGGCCTCACTGGCTCCCTGTGGCTTGGCCCCACCCCAACCCCCTTCATTATCCCACACGACAGGACAGGCGAGAGGGTGCTTCCTCAAAGGCAAACCAGCCACACCCCATGCTTCCACTGCTCCAGACGTGGCTTCTGTGGTTTCCCCTGGGCCCGGAGCCCCATCCCTCGGGCTAAGCGGTCCTCAGAGCCAGCACAGGTCCGGCCCTGCCCCTTCCAGCCTCCCCCTGCCCGTCTTCACCTCTTCCCTCTTTCCCCTGCACTGGCCTTTCCTGAGCCACCAAGCGCCTTCCTTCTCACCTTCTGGCTATTGTGCGTGCTGGTCTCTCTCCAGGAGAGGCCCTGCTCCCCATTCTTTGCTGGGTGGCTTTCTTCCTCTCCAGCTCTCAGTTTAACTGGTCCCTCCTTCCAGGGGCCTCCCTGCCCAGCCTGGTCCGCCCCCCAAGTCTGTGCCTTAGCCCGGGTTGTTTCCCTCAGAGCCCTTATCCCAATTTGCTATGACTTTGTTGCCTTTTGCTTTCTGTCTCCCCCCCTCTGAAGACTAAAACCTCTTGAAGGCAGCAGCCAGGTGTCTCTTAGTCCTTTCCTTGCCCTTGGCCACATCCTGAGCTCGCTGGGTCCTGCCAGCTCATCCATGTTCAGCAGCATCTCCCAGCAGCCTTTGGGCGCAGACAGAATCGCTCTCTCTCCCCTCCCCAGCCTCAGTGGAATAACTGGTGGGTTATTTTGTCATCTATCAATCTCTAATAAACCTGGTTATTTTTAGAACAGGTGAAAGCAACGATCTAACATCTCTGAGAGGATTTTCCACTCCCATCTGCCTTTCGACTACACTTTGGTTTCCTGTGGTGGTTGCGGAGGCTGCCGAGCCAGCAGGCTTTGTTATTCTGGGGTGCAGAGAAGGCCCTCATAAGAAAACTAAGCCCCCCTCCTTGCCCCTTCTCCCACCCTGCACGGAGAGAGAAGTGAGGTGCCTAGTGCATTCCCCTGGCAGATGGTGGGGAGCCTGGGAGGAAGCCCATTGCTCCACCCAGGTGCTCCTCCTGGCGGCCTTGGCCTTGTCACTTTCCCTCTCTGCGCCTCAGTTACTCATTTCTAAAAGGAGGGGGTTGGAGGGCTAATTACCAAAGGCCTCTGTCTGCTGAGATTTAAATGGAACCATGAGCCACTGGGTCTTTTCCACCCCTGGACATCAATTAGGTGGCAGTCTCAATTCTTTCTATGAATGAAATGTCGTCAGTGCCTCTTATAACACACATGCAAATATATGCAAATTAACACAAAATAAAGGACCCTAGAAGCACTTGTTTACTGGACCAGGGTCTGGCCAGACCCTCAGTGGAGGGAGAAACTTGGCTCAAGCTTTCATCCTGTTTGGATGTCTTTCCTCGGATCCCACTCTACAAAGAGGAAACTGAGGCCCAGAGAGGAAAGGCGACTTGCACAAGGTCACACAGCAAAGTATATACCCGGCCAGGTTTCCCATCTTGTAGTTTTCTGGCCTGTTCTCCCTGCCAGGCAGCTGCTGGCCTGGGGCCAGCACCTGGCCCTACGGGAAGGGAGGTACAGGAGGTAGACCGGAATACGGTCAGAAGGAAGTTTACTGGGAGGAGGGAGCAGGCCCTTTGGTTATATGATCAGGGTGAATTTGTCCTGTGAGTCAGATGCTGAAAAATGGAGGTGTGGAGAGAGCATTCCATGTGGAGGGAACAGCATGTGCCGGGGAACAGATGCAGGAAAGAGGGAAACACAGCCGGCCAAGCTCAGGTGTTCCTGCTGATAGAGACAAGTTCAAGACAAGCCCCTACTGTGTCCCCTTCCAACCAGAATGTACCACCCCAGTCTCTCTTAAATGGAAATTCCGGAAACTCCATTGCCCGTAGGATAGAGCACATGTAGGGAAATAGTGAAGAACAAGTCTGGGTAGCTACCTGGAGACCAGCTTGGACAAGGCCTGAAAAGGCAGGCTCAGGAATCTGGACTTTATTCCGAGAGCGATAGGGAACCATTGAAGGTTTTATGGCAGGAAGAGAAGTCCTCCTCATGTTTACAATGACCCAATTAGCTGCCAGTGGCGGGCAGATCAGTTTGGAGGTGAGGGCAATAGTCCCAGTGGTAAAGATAAAGGCCTGAAGCAGGTGGAGGAGGCAGGCGTAGAGCTGGGACATTTTTCTGGATGGAGCAGTCTGAGGCTGTTTGGATGGGGAAGCAAGGGAGAAGGCTGCGAGCAGTGGGTTCTGCTCGCTCCAGGGAGGAAGGGAGCCAGGGCCTCTCTCCTCTCACCTTCTCATGCGGGGCTAGGCCCCAAGCTGGTGCCCAGGCAGGAGGGGAGGAGGTGCCCAGGTCAGTGGAGCAGCTGCCTGCCAGCAATCCAGGACAGAGGGCAGCTTGACTTTCCTCTCTGGGGACTTTTATTCTGTTTCTCTAACTTGTGAAGGAAAGGCCTGAGGGCCTTAGGGGACCACAAGTCAAGGGTTTCTCAAACATTTATTTTGTACTCACTAGGGCAGAGTGTGAGCGTGGGGGACAGATATGCTGGGGCCATATTTTCTGAATCTCAAACGGTATAGGATTTTTTTTCAGATTCCAGATTTATCTATATGACAAACACTTTAATGACATGGTATGGGTTGAATTGTGTCCCCCAAAAAATATGTTGAAGTCCTAACCCCCAGTACTTAGAATGTGGCCTTCTTTGGAGGTGGTTGCAAATAGAATGAATTAAGAGGAGGTCATACTGGAGTAGGATGGGACCTTCAGCAGACATGACTGCAGTCCTTACAAGAAGAGAGAGAGACCCACCGCGAGATCACCGGGAGGCTAGCGTGATGCGGCTGGAAACCAAGGCTCGCCAAGGGTTGACAGACACTGGGAGGAGGCAAGAGCGGTTCCTACCGAGAGTCTCCGGCCACATGGCTCTGATGACACCTTGACTTCATTCCCCTACTCTCCGAAAGCCACAGAACACATTTCTGCTCTCTTAAGCCACCTGGTTGGAGCATGCAGTCGGCCTAGGAAAGTAAAACGCTGAAATAAATCACGTTTAACTTTTGTCCATTGAGGTCCCCGCTCGTCACCACTTTAAAGGAGGCCACCTTTCTAGGACAGACATGTCCCTGTCACTCCCTTGCTCAGAATTCGTCCAGAGCTGCCTGGTGCCCAGGGCAATTCTTTGAAGGGTTTCCTGCCTGGGCTCTGGCTGCTCCCCGGCCTCCCACTCAGCACCTTCCCCGCCCCTCTCAGCGCCAACGCACCCTGTCTTCGGGCCTTTCCTCTGTTGCTCACTCCACATCCTGCCCCCAACACCTGTTCCCTCTTCCCTTTCCTCGGTGGAGCGGTTAAGAGCAGCCGCCTGGTTTCCAGTCCTGCCTCTGCCGTTTCCTGGCATCCAGCAGTGAGACCTTGGGCGAGGCCTCACCTCAATGCCTCAGCCTCCTCACCTGGAAGGTGGGAGTACTAACAGTTGCTACGTGTCAGAGTGGAAAGGGGTGAATGAAAGCCTGCCTGGCCGGTGGGGCTCAGTGGTTAAGGGTCGACCTATGAACCAGGAGCTCGGGGTTCGATTCTTGGTCAGGGCACATGCCTGGCTTGCTGGCTGGGTGCACAGTGTGGGGCATTCAGGAGGCAGCCGATCAATGATTCTCTCTCATCATTGATGTTTCTCTCTCTCTCTCTCCTTCTCCCTTCCTCTCTAAAATCAATAAAAAATAGTTTTTTAGAAAAAGAGGAAGGCATGAAAGGGCAAAGCTGTGGTACGCACAGGGCAGAGCGGCTACTGTCACCTCCCTGGTGCTCAGCATGCTGTCCTGCGGGAAGCCTCCCGTCTCCTACCTGTGCCTCCCGGTCTCCCATCTGCCTCATCACATCTCTGTCTCCTCTCCGGGTAGGGAGGAGGCCATCCAGCATCCCTGCATCTGGGCACACAGCAGGTGCTCAATAAGTGCTCACTGAACGAACGATTGAGCAGAGCATTGGCAGGGCCAAGGCGGTCTGGGAGGCAGCGCCTGGGGACAGCTTTCGTAGGACGGGCTGCCCATCCTTCTGGAAGTGAAAGTCTTACCGCTAGTTCTGAGAGCAGAAGAAAGAAAGTGAGAACCAGAGAGAAAAGGCAAAGCCTGAACCCTGCTCCAGCACCCTTGACCTTGCCCCCCAACCCCAGCACATCCTGCCCCCCGTGGTCCCCCTCTACGGGCTGTCACCCACGCACCCCTCGCCCGTCCCAGCCAGCAGCTTCCTCTGACACACATTTTCCATCGCTGGGCGGGGCAGGGCAGGTTACAGGTGAAAACAATCTCCGAGGTTTCCTTCCCAGGGTCCTTCCCCCATCTCCCAGCCCCCTCCCCGATTTGGTTCCTGTCCCCGCTGAGTCTCTCGGTCCACAGCCCCTGACTTCAATGGACAGGGAGCGTCAGGGGCCAGAATTCTCCAGGCGACGTGAGGTGAGGTGTCACTTGGTGTCTCAGGTCAGGTACAGGGTGGGAAGTCAGGCTGCTGGCTCTGCTGCGTTAGAGCTGTGTGACTCTGAGCAAGTCCCTTCCCCTCTCTGAGCCTCTTTCCCCGCATCTGTCAGAAGAAGCAGTGATCCCGGGCCCCTGGGATTGTCGTGGGAATTAAAAGGGACGATGGAGAGAGCATGAATGGGTTCTACCGATCTGATTATTTCCGGGGACAGGGCAGAAGCCTAGTAGAGAAGGTCCCTCCTCCAGGCCCAGCACTGGGCCAGGCTTTGAGGGGTCGCAAGTGCTCAATGTTGTTGAGTGTGTGTGTGTGTCTGTGTGTGTGTGTGTCTGTGTGTATATGTGTGTGTGTGATGGGAGGGATTTGGGGGGTTGGGACCTAGACTCTAGTGGAAAGAAGACCAGAATGCATTGGGGTCAGGGATCTGGGCTGGGGACCCCCTAACTCTCTTGTGACTTTGGCATGCCCTCTCTCCTCTCTAGATTTCTGTTTCCCCAACTTACAATAAGGGAACTGACTCAGATGCTCTAGGTCTGCGAGCTCTGACATCCCAGACCCCATGCTGTGCTGAGAGAAGGCAAGACCGGTAAGGCTGGTGCACACTTCCGAGTTGTCGCCATTTTTAAGCCCCTGCTGAGAACCGGGGTGGAATCTTGGCTCGAGGCCAGTCCTTCATTTCCTCCCACCGGCTTCTGTTGCTGGTCCTCGTGTGGCGCTGCCCAGCCTGCATCACTGCCCATCTCATCAGCCAGGCTTCCTCCTTCTGGCTTCACAGGCCCCTGTTCCTCTTTCAAAACCAGCTCAGGTGTTCCTTCCTCAAGCAGCCTCCCTTCCCTGACACTCTAGGGCGCAGCTGGGCGCCTGCTCCTTGGAGCTCCCACGGCGCCTCCTGGAACCCTCCATCACCACTCTTACCGCCCGTGCTGAGGCTAAGTGTCCATCGACCCCCAGGTTTGGGGGAAGATCTGAATCTTACTCACTGTTGCACGTAGAGCATCCAGCCCAGGATTAGTGGATGGTCACAGATGGGTAGACGAAAGGACGTGGAGAAAATGAGTCCCTGGCTGAAGGAGAGAAGGAGAGATGGATACACGGATGGGTGTGCCATGGACGGTGGGATGGATGATTCTGTGAGTGGGCGGATACTTGATGAATAGTAAATAGGTCAGGAATACTCAGCTACTGATCATTATTTTCAGCCTCACACAACCTCCCTGGAGTCACCACACACACGCCTGGGCATCAGGCCAGGGAACTCACTCCCCTTGCTTCCATTACTCCACGGCTCTGGTTTCTCCTCCAAAGCATGGATGTGGGTCTGAGAATTCTCTCTCCTACGACTCTCTCCGCATGAGAGCCGGGGGTAAGCTCCCAGCAGAATGTCTTACCTTTGTCATCCCATGTTAATCCCCCAAGCATCAGTGTGACCTCTACAAACCCCACTAGGCGGGTGGGGAGGGGGAGGGTATTTGGGGATAATGCAGTGCTTGGGCTAGGAAGCAATTGCTGACTATGGCCTTGGCAAAGATGCCCAGCTGGCTTCTCAGGGTGCCTAGGCTAGTTGCCACCCTCCCCCTCCCCATCAGGACCGTGTCTTCCGCCATTAACAAGCTCCACCTTACCGGCCAGCCAGCCTCAGTTCTGTTCTACCACCACACCCCCACGCCAATCTTGCCCCATAGACTCAGCTGAGGCAGAAACATTACAGGACTGGGGGTCAGAAGGCCTCAGCTGAAGTTTTGACTCTTCAGCCCTGTTTAGCTGCTTCTCTCTGGGGAGGAAGGGTCGGCCCGAGACAGAGCGGGACAGCAGGAAGAGACAGGCCCTGGAGCTACAGAGATGCAGGTTCAAATCCTGCCCCACCAGAGAGCCATTGCAGCCTCGGGCAAGCGACTTAACTCCTCAGGGACTCTGCCTCCTCATCTGCAAATTGGGAGAAACTGCACCGGTTGCCTCCCAGGGCTGGTGTGAGGATCGAATGAGATGCTTGCTCAGCCCCTAACCGTAGGTGGCTCCTGAGCCCTGAAATGCAGCCGGGCTGAACTGAGATGGGCCTTAAGTATGAAACATACACCAGAATCGGAAGACTTAGAAAGATATATAGCAAATCTTAAGAACTTTTATGTCCATTTTCATTGATAGTATTATATGTGGATACTATTTTGGGATGCTGACCCACAGTCCTCCTCCTCTGCAGCCTTCCCAGCCTCTCCTGAGTGTGACGGTTGCTGTCGGCCCTGCCACAGGCTCTGCACGCGCCTCTGCTATGGCTTTGACGAGCGCTGTGGTGGTCCCTTTAGGCGTTTGTCTCCCCAGCTAGCCCATGAGCTCCTTGAAGTCAGGGACTCTCTCTTGGTCATCTCTGCTCCCCGCTCCCTGGCACACAGCAGACACTCAGCAAAAGGTATTCGAATGGGTAAATCCGTGCCTGTAGGAGCAGGGCGATTTCTATGATTCTACCTACCTGAGGGCCTGGATGAGGACAACACAATACAGTATGGTCGGGGCTCTGGCAGGAAACAGATGGTGCACTCGAGTTGAGTGATGTGAAGAGAGTTTCAGCAAGGGACTGTTAACAAAGACATGGGCAGGATTTAGAGAAACTGGGAGGGATGGTGCTGGGTCCCGGAGCCAGCGTGGGGAGCGGTTACCATGCAAAGCATGAAGGGTGGGGAGGAAGAGGTCACCTGGACCCAGGCCCAGACCTACATGCATAGCGCTGCCTACAGGAGCTGTAGCTGTGGGTGAAGGACACAGCCAACCTGTGCCAACCCTGCAGGAAGGGGCTTGGGAAATAAGTACCCAGGCCTCGTTCTCCACCTGCCCTCTGTGCTCCTGCTCCCCTGCCCCGCCCAGCCAGAAGCCAAAGGGCAAAGGAGACCATTGATCCCACTCATAAAGGTCACCTACCAGGGCACAGAACAGGATGCAGAAGGGCAGATGGGGAGTTCTGGAGGGGCAAACAGAGACATAAATCATCACTAGAGAAAACACCATCCCCCTAGGATCTTTGAGGGACTCTAGCCATCCTGATAAAGTGCAAGAAATGGTCACAGACAACTACAATCATTCATTAAGCAACTACTGCGTGTTGGGTGCCATGCTAATCGGTTTTCCAGCTTCATAGAGTATAAGCAACTTGCCCACGACCACACAACAGGAAATAGCATAGCCAGGACTGGAACATAGGTCAGCCCCAAAACTCAGGTTCCGGTCGCCTCTTTGAGGCTGCATGCCAGGTACTTTGCTAAGCACTTGATCTACATTATCTCTAATCCAACAAAACTCTGCAAATTGGTATCCTTTTCCTATCTCAGAGAGGTCAAGTAATTTCTCCAGAACCACACAGCTCATAGGAGGAGGGGCTGGGGGAAGGGGGGCAGAGTGGGAGAGTTTGCCATTAAATGGGGCAGGTATCTGGCAGAGTGCACAGTGGCCGCCTCAGGGATTTTTTTAGCCCCAATGGGTGGAGTCATCTCTCACCAGGTGCCTCCCGGAGTCACTACCCAGCTGCAACCACGAGTTAGATTTTCGGAGCTGGGCAGGGCCCTCAGCATCCTCTAGGCTGGCGCTCGCCTGTGACTCTAAAACTAATAATAATTACAGCAGTGACAGCCGTGGCTTCCTGAGCATCTGCTGTAGCCATTCACTGTCTGTCTCCTCATCGTCACTAACTCTGACCACAGCTCTCCCGCAGGGTTCTATGGCATCTATAGGCAGGCACGCTGGGCTGCTCACTTTGCCGACCAAGAGCCCAGGCTGAGCTCTGGCTGGTTTGGCTCAGTGGATCGACTGAAGGGTCCTGGGTTTGATTCCGGTCAAGGGCACATACCCCGGTTGCAGGTTCCTTGGCCCTGGTCGGGGTGCATGCAGGAGGCAACCAGTCGATGTGTCTCTCTCACATCAATGTTTCTCTCTGTCTTTCCCTCTCCCTTCCACTCTCTCTAAAAGATCAATGGAAAAATATCCTCAGGTGAGGATTAACAAAACAAATAACAAACAAATAAACAAAGAACTGAGGCTGAGAAGGGTCTCAGCAAATCAGCCCCCACACAGCCAGGCCTGCCCCGGGGCAGGGCATGCAGCTAAGAGCACTGCCTCTGGACCCAGACAGGCTGGGTTCGCCCTGGCTCTGCGCCAACCAGACATGTTCACCTTGGGCAAGTCACTTTTCTGTCTTAGCTTCCGCATGGTAAAGTCAGGATGGCAGTAGCATCTACTTCATTTGGTTGTGGTGAGGATAAAATGAGTTATTATACACAAAGCGCTAGGACATGCTAAGGGTTATTCTACCTCTGAGCCTTCCAACCACAGCCACGAAGGCTCTTACAACTGTACTCCCGCACGATCCCGACTTTCCTAGTCACTGGCTGAGAGCTGCCCCGGCCCTGCACTGTGTTTACCTGCTGCTCATGCTGACCTCATCCCCCATCACCATCCCCCCATTTCACAGACAAGGAGGCTGAGGTCCAGAGAGAAGTAAGGACCTGGCCAGGCCTTCACACCTGAGATGCAGAGCCAGGACGGCCACTGCCAAGTTGAAGCTGCTAATTCCCTCTCTCCCAGCCACAGGAAACAGCAGATTGTTAGGATTATTGGTATTGTTGTCCAAAACAATACTTGAGACAGTCACAATACAACAATCACGAAGGGGGCTTATCTCCATTGGCTCCACAATCTGCCCGCTGCCCACGGGGCGGGGGCTGGGCTTTCAGAAGAGGCTCCTCGAGACAGGATGAACAAACAAGCAGTGAAAACCTCGCAGCTGGGCCCCAGGTGCTGGGAGAGAGAGTGGGGCAGGAAGCGGGCAGGCCATTTCTTTCTTTCCTCTTCTTTCTTATTTGTTTGAGAAGCAACTTTACTTTCTAAATCGGTCATTGTCACCCGTTGGCCCCCGCCCCACCTGGGCCAGGGCGTCTGATGACAGGGGCTCAAGAGGAAGCGCTAGGGAGCAGAGGGATGAGGGTTCTAGGTGTGGCAGGTCCCAGGCCCAGCTGGACTTGGGGGGGTGGGGGGGCTCTTCTTTGGCAGGGACCTCATGAGCCACCTTCAGGTGACCAGGGCCTGGCAGACAGTGCCTGCCTGAGGTGGGGCCTGAGTCCTCCAGGTTCAGCTGCCAGAGGCTTTAAGTGGGAGGCAGTGGTTAGGGACAGGGCTCTGGAGTCAGACCTATGTGACTTCCAAGCTCTGTGACCTTACCTCTCTGAGCCTCTGTTTTCTCACCTTTAAAATGGGACCGGTGGTTGTGAAGATTAAACATAAATACATAACACGATGCATGTAAGGCATGTAGCACATTTACAACACTTTGCATCTATACTAGCTGGAGATTTACTTGAGGAGCCAACATTTATCAGGCACTTACTATATGCCAGGCACTTTTAAAGCATTCTACACAAATGCATGTATTTAATCAGTACAACACTCTCCCCTCTTCCACAGATGAGAAAACTGAGGCCAGTGCATTGCTCAGACAAGGGTGGGTCCAGGTCTTGCGCAACGTCAGTAGAGCTTATACAATATTGGGAGACCCCTTTAAGAAAAATAATATAAAATTATAAATACAAAATCAGCTACACGACCATGCAATGAGGGACCCAAGGCTTAACCTTCACTCTCTCTCTAAGCTCAAGGTCACCTTCCTAGCAAGTGGCAGAGCCCAGGTGGCCAGCTACGGAACCCACAGTGTTATAAAAGCAGAACTGACGGGCAATGAGGCAGTCACTGCAAAATGCCATACAAGGTGCCAGTAAGAGGCCACACTTCCATTGTGTTACCATGTGCCACACTCTTCTAACTTAAGGCCCCCCAACAACCCAATAACACTATCACCATTCACATTTCACAGATGAGGACATTGAGGCTCAGAGAGGAGCAGTGCCTTGCCTGAGGACACAGGGCTAAGAAGTGACAGAGCAGGATTCAAACCCTGGCAACCCTGGACCTCAGCAGCTAAATGTTTAACCACTACACTAACTGGGACCTGCCTCATCACCAGGGCTCAGTGCCTCTTCCATCACCCCTCACCTCCCTGGGCAGGTCCTCTCCTCTCTTATCTGACAGCAGCTTGGGGTGGGGACAAGACACCCTGGCTCTGGAGTCAGAGGTGCCTGGATGCTAATCCTCACCCTGTTCCTTCCTTGTTGTAGTCCCCGAGGCAGACTTTTCACATCTCTGAGCCTCAGTTTTCTCATCTGTACAATAGGATTGTATAATTTACAGGGTGACCCTCAAGTCTGGAGGCATTGCTTATTATTTTACATGTTTTGCAGTGAATGTGCCACCCATAAGCCATTGGTTATGTATGTAGATGTGTCTCTGTTGCCAGACCTTATGGCTGCCCTGGATAACATCTCCTAGGGTGATGTGGAGGACCAGAGAAAAAGGAAGGCAAAGTGCCTGGCCCATACTAGCTGTCTGGACCGGTAAGGCTGCTATCATGGAGGTGCAGTGAGAGGTCATTGGTGAGGAGTGATTTGGGAATGGAGAAAAAGACCAAGGCCCAGGTGTCTGACCACCACATTCCCGACGGAGGTCTACGGCCAGCTTGCAGTGTGACCTTGAACTAGTCACGCACCTTTTCTGGGCTCAGTTTCTCTATTTGCAAGTTGCACACATTGTCCCGACAATGGATGGATGTCATTGTCTCTAAGGTCCTTAGGATATTGGATTTTCGTACAGGAGCACAGGAGTGTCTTCTGGGACCCTCCCAGGGCTGCTCTGTGGAGGCTCCCCTTCTCTTGGGGTGCTCTTCGTGGCTACCGCCCTAGAGACAGCGAGGAGGGTTTGCAGGGAACTCTCACATCTCATCTGCTCCAGCAGAGCCAGAGGGCCTGGATCTAATCTCTGCTTCCTCGTCTGTAAAATGGGATGGAGATAACGGACTTCCTTCTCCCACAGAACAGATAAGACACTGAGATTCCAGGAGGCGCAGGACTTGCCGGAGGTCATAGCTCCCCTCTTGTCCTTATCCTGCTGTTCCTGTCACAGCCTCCCACAGGCTTCACACTCTGGAAACCCTGGCTCCTCCTCCCCATCCCAGAGGGCAGGGTCACCTTGTCCTTTTCTCTCTGCCTTGCATCCTGTTTCTCCTCTCTTCTCCACCTGGTCAACTCATCCAGTGGTGTCAGGTCCCTGGGCCAGCCCTGGTGCCCCCACTTACAAGTGTGGTGACTGAGGAGGCCCCCTCTCCTCTCTGGACCCCCATTCCTTCATCCATGTAATGGGGACGACATGGGGAAATGCGCAGCCCACCCAGCACCTGCACCACGGTGAGCGTGCACAAAATGTCAGTTTTCTGGGCCTGCGTCAGTTGTCTCACCTCAAATGTTGCCTTCACAGGGGGTTGCCCTGTTCCCTCCATAGAGACCAAGTTTCTGTGGGCTCCCACAGCCCAGTCCCATGGCATGTATTGCTTGTGTTGTAACTATCTGCCATCTTATCTGTATCCCACACATTGCAAACTCGTGTGTTCTATGGTCTTCACATCTGTTGTGTCTGGCATGGGGACTGGTATACAGCAGGTGCTCAAAGATTGTTCAATGAATGCATGCATGAATGTTGCTCGATAGTGCTGAATTTATTAGCTATACTGTCTGCCCTATCAGGCCTCAGGATTCTGGGTGCTATTACTGCTACCACTGCTACTATTTCTTCCACCAGCACTACAAGTAGCTCCCATTTATTGAGCATTTACTATGTGCCAGGCGTTGGAGTAAGCATTTCTTAGTTACATCTTCTTCACATCTCTCTGTCATCCTTTGGGGCGGTGGTTCTGTTAGTGTCCTCATTTCACAGAGAAGGAAACAGGCTCTTCCGGGGTAGATGACAGAATCTGTCCTGGCCCTACCAGGGCTCATAGCCTTTCCACCCCAGGTGAGGGTGGGTGGTTGGACCTCGAGCAGTAGAAGCCCGTCACTCATTCCAGAATTTGCCTTCGATAAGTCTTTCCTTGTAGAACTTCTCTCCTCCCTTGAAGACCTTGTTTCTCCCAGAACCTCCCTCACACTCCTCAGTCTCCTTCCCAAGTTCTGTCCAACCCTTAACTGTTGGTGTTCCCAGGGTTCTGCCCCCAAACCTCGCAATGAAGCAAGTGAGTGATGGATTTAATTGTGACGGTCTGACATATGCTTCTATCCTCTTCCATTGCTTGTCTATGGTGGGGTGTGCATCAGGAGGCCCCACCCACTGGGAAGGGCAAGTAGGCCAACCACAGTGCCCAATTCTCCTTGATACAATGACCTGGTTAGGCCTGGGCATGTGGAGGAAGGCTGGGTCATTCAGGGGCCCCCCAGGGACTGCGATGGAGCCAGTGGGGACCATTGGCTTCCTCCTTCTGAAGTGTTAGCTGATAGAACGTAAATATATGAGTATGTTTCCTGGGACTGGAGAGGGCCTGCCTGCCACGGGAGAGAAGGAGGTTCATTCTTAAAGCAAGGCAGAAGCAAACAGTACTGACTGGTGGGGGTAGTGGGGAGATAGCCCACAGACCATACTGGGGACCCTGGATCCAGCAATGCCTGAAGTTGACTCACCCTTGAAACCAAGATAAAGGAGCCACTCCATTCTTAATTTCTCTTTTCCCTTTTAATTTTTGTTTCCAACCTAGTAGGAATTGAGTTTCTGTCATTACAACCATAGATTCCCAACTCATACAATATTCTCCTCTCTCTCGCTTCTCCCTGGATGGTGTTGGGTCTTATCTACAGGATCTTCTGAATCTCGGCGGCTAACTCTAGTTCAGTTCTTGACGAATCCTCGATCCCTTAGATTCTCAACCTGGTGGGTCGCGACCCCTTTGCACTTGGACCCCGGGCAGGCCTGGCTGTGTGGGGGCTGATTTGCTGAGACCCTTCTCAGCCTCAGTTCTTCAGTTCTTCGTTTATTTGTTTGTTATTTGTTTTGTTAATCCTCACCTGAGGATATTTTTCCATTGATCTTTTAGATGTGTCTTTAGAAAGTGACCTTTCACTTTCGCCTAAGACCATCCTGCATACCAGATATTTACATTACGATTCACAACAGTAGCAACATTACAGTTATGAAGTAGCAACAAAAATAATTTTATGGTTGGGTCACAACATGAAGAACTGTATTTAAAGGGCCAGAAGGTTGAAAACCACTGCCTTAGGACAAAGAGGCACCTGAAAGAAATTGTAACCACAGTCCTTTGCACTTGGTCAGTCCTTTTCATGCAGACAGCACTTGAAGATTACAGGACGTTTCCGGGGTTTTTTCTCATGTGGTCTTTACAGTCTCAGTGGATTGTCAGAGGACTTGTTATCAACCCCGTTTTACAAAAGGAAAGCGGACAGGACCTTAGAGACAATTAATCTCTCTGAACAAACCCCCAGCCGTGGGCAAGCCCCCGACTCTCAGACCCTCAGACTGTTCTGATCCAAGCCTTCCCCAGCCTCCCCTATCCCAGATGGAGTGGAGAACCCAGGAAAAGCTGAGAACCTGAGAAGAGTGAGAAGGCGGGCTTCTGGGCGGCCCAAGAGCGACCGTAACGGTAACCACAGGGAAGCCACTGCCTGACTGTGGACGCGTTCCAGGAAGAGCTCATCATTCCCATCTTACAAACGCGCAAACCGAGACACAAAGCAGTGAGGAGCCCTGCCTCTCTCCGCAGGTTCTCCCTGACGCCTCCTCCCGCATCACCAGCCTGACACTCTCCCATTCCACAGAGGCGGCGACTGAGGCTTGGGAATCAGTGGCGGAGCCGGGAGATGGGCACTAGGTCATCTGATCAGGGGAAGCGAGCTGGGAGCCAGGGGGCGCAGCTTGGGTGGGGACGAGGGGCCTCGGCAGGGCCACGAGCGGGCGAGCGGGCGTCTGCGCCATCCGCCCCCCCCCCCCCCGCACCCCGCAGGCAGGCGCAGCCCAGCTCCCCGCAGCGAGCGCGCCAGGTGCGCGGGGCCGGTGGCCCTGGCGCTGCGAGTGCGCCCCGCGAGCGTGGGCGAGGGACCCAGACAGGCGGAGCCCCACGCCCATCCTCCCCCCCCGCACCCGCCCTTTCTCCCGTGGCTGGTGGCAGGTGAGTGGGTGTCGAGGAACCGCCATGCCGCAGAGAAAACAGGACGCCGCAGAAATCAGATTACTCACCTGCAGCTGCGGGTACGCAGGGCTAATAAAAGCTGAGCTTCCTGTTGTTACTTTATTACCACCCTCTGCTCCCCAGCCCCGGGCGCTCCCAGCTGCAGCCGGAGCCCTAACTGATAGCCAGAAACCAGTCGCTTCGGGGGCCAGGACCACTGCGCGTCCTGCGACTCCACCAAGAGCGCAGCGCAGCCCCGGTGAGAGCTGCCCCGGGCGGCCCTCCATCACCTGCATGGGACTCACCTGCGGTGCTGGCTGACACAATAGGTCCCGAGGCACTGCTCGGCACCCGCTGAGTCAGAATCTGCAGGTTGGGGCCTCACACCTGACCTCACACCAGCCTCTGGGGCTTGGTACGCAGGCTAAAGCTGAGGGCTATGAAGTTCGGGTGTTGGAGGGTCAAGCGATGTGAGTTTGTTTTTCCTGACTGCCGCCTGCAGCTAGAGATGGAACCTATCCCCCATATCGGCCAAGTAAGTCCCTGACCCCAGGGCCTCAGCTTGCTCACCTGTTTAGTGGGGATGAATATTTCTTGGGACTTACACGAGGCTCAGATGATATAACAAGTTTAGCACGATTCCTGCCGGTTGCTCCTGGAGTTTACAGGCCAACCAGGAATAGACATTGACAAATATAAGTAAGACCTAAGACAGCCGTGGGCAAACTACGGCCCGTTTGAAATGAATAAAACTAAAAAAAAAAAAAAAAAAAGGACCGTACCCTTTTATGTAATGATGTTTACTTTGAATTTATATTAGTTCACACAAACACTCCATCCATGCTTTTGTTCCGGCCCTCCGGTCCAGTTTAAGAACCCATTGTGGCCCTCGAGTCAAAAAGTTTGCCCGCCCCTGACTAAGAGGTAGGCAGGATGGAGGGGGCCGTGGGGGACAGCGGAGGGGCCTAAATTACTCTGTGGACATTGAGACAAGCCCTTCACCAGGCAGCTTCACCGAAGTTCAGTCCCCAACACACCAGGAAAATGCCCCTGCCCAGAGCACGGGCAACCCCTGAAGGCCAGGCCTGACGGCTCTTCCCAGCCTCTCGGTGACATGTGGCTCTGGGACAGGCCACACCCTCCTGCTCCAAGCTCCCCCCTCCCTCCGCTTCGGGAGACCTCATATTCCCCCCCCACACACACAAACAGCTCCTTTTCGGCCACCCCAGCCCCTCCTCCTCCTGCCCCTGGGATCACAGGCATTGTGGCCTGCTGCACACCGTCCACACCCCCCTGGGCAACCTCACCCACTCCCAGCTGAGCTTTGCCCTGAGCTCCCAATGTGCAAACGGAGCACCTTGCAGACATCTCCACTTATTAACCCCAAGCACCCCAACTCAGCTTGCCCAGCTCTGAACCCATCATCTTGATCTCTCCTCCAACCTGTGTCTCCTTCTGGGTTCCCTGTCTCTGGGCGTCACACCTGGATATTGTCCCAGGTGATTTCTGCTCCTTTGCCCCCACGTGCAGACTCCCACTCCAATCGATTTTATCTCTAGAATCTGTCCCCTTCTCTCCAGTCCTCCTGTCCCTCGGACTCTAGATCCCTAGTTCAGGACCGCATAATCTCTCACCTAGGTTATTATATTTTTAAAATATATTTTTATTGATTTCAGAAAGGAAGGGAGAGAGAGAGAGAGAAACATCAATGATGGGAGAGAATCATTGATCAGCTGCCTCCTACACACCCCCCACTGGGGATCGAGCCTGCAATCTGGGCATGTGTCCTTGACCGGAATTGAACCTGGTACCCTTCAGTCCCCAGGCCGACACTCTATCCACTGAGCCAAACAGGCTAGGGCTAACAGCTTCTTAAACAGCCTTCCTGGCTCTAGTCACTTCAGCCAGGGGATCTTTCTGAGACACCAATCCTATCCCTGTCTTGCTCTACACCAGTGGTTCTCAACCTGTGGGTTGTGACCCCTTTGGCGGTCAAACGACCCTTTCACAGGGGTCGCCTAAGACCATCCTGCGTATCAGATATTTTCATTACGATTCATAACAGTAGCAAAATGACAGTTATGAAGTAGCAACGAAAATAATTTTATGGTTGGGTCACAACATGAGGAACTGTATTTAAAGGGCCAGAAGGTTGAGAACCACTGCCTTGGAGCCTTGAGTTTACAATCCGAACTTCAGCATCCAACCCTTCTCTTCCCATGTAATACTCACCTGGGCAGAGCGGCACCTTCCTCTCCCCACTACCTCCTCAGCGTGGAGCACCAGCAGGGACATTCACTGAGCTCATACTAAGTGCTCAATATCATGGCAAGTCACTGTCTTTACAGCTTCATCTCAGCCTCATGAGAAAACTGAGGAAGCAGGGGGTTGGGTAACTCGCCCAAGGTCACACAGCTAGTAAGTAGCAGAGTCGGGATTCGTACCCAGGTCTCCCTAGCTCCAAAGCTGGTGCCCTTCACTGCTCTGACCTGGAGCCACCTCCTCCCAATTGGATCGTGTTCTCAATTCTTGTGTCTTCCCTGGTGTCTAACAGGGTGCCCATCAGACGGTGGGTGCTTGTTGAATGAACAGTCAACTCTACTCACACTCCCATTTGGTTCTTACAACAACCCTGGGAACTACAGAAGCTTAAATTTTGTATTGTGTAATATATTTTTAAAATATATGTTTATTGATTTCAGAGAGGAAGGGAGAGGAGAGAGAGATAGAAACAGCAATGATGAGAGAGAATCATTGATCTGCTGCCTCCTGCACTCCCCTACTGGGGATCAAGCCCGCAACCCTGGCATGTGCCCTTGACCGGGATCGAACCTGGGACCCTTCAGTCCGCAGGCCAATGCTCTATCCACTGAGCCAAACCGGCTAGTGCTTATTATGTAATATTTGATGAATACAAAAAATGTAGCATGAATGTCTTGTTTATGAAGATAAACATCCACGAATCCACTGCCCCAACTTAGGAACTTGAACTTCACCAGCCCTGTTGGAGCCACCTGTGAGCCTTCCACTTCTGTTCCTTGCCGCACTCCAAAGGCCCACACAATCCTGAATTTGTGGTCCCCACTTAACGCTTTGGAAAAAAATACTGTCACCACATGGGAATGAATCCTATACAGCATATTGTTTCGTTTGCTTTTTACCTTCATATAAATAGTATAATGCACATGCATTCCTCATTGGATTGATTTTTTAAGCATTGCTATGTGTTTTAATACATACACAATTTTGCATTTTAAACATATTTTGATTTTTTACAGAGAGGAAGGGAGAGGGATAGAGAGTTAGAAACATTGATGAGAGAGAAACATCAATCAGCTGCTTCTTGCACACCCCCTACTGGGGATGTGCCTGCAACCAAGGTACATGCCCTTGACCAGAATCAAACCTGGGACCCTTCAGTCTGCAGGCTGACGCTCTATCCACTGAGCCAAACCGGTTTGGGCCACAATTTTGCATTTTAGCTGTCACTCATTTTTTTCAGCTGTCTAGTACTCCATTGTCTAAATAGACGGCTACTTTATCCTTTCTCCCGTCAGTGGGTATGAGGTTCTTTCTAGTGTTTTGCCATGATCGTTCTTCTACCATGTCTCTTGGTGCACACACACTCACACACACATGTGGGACTTTCTCTAAGCTACATGCCTAAGATTGAAATTGTGGGTCATCAAGTCTGCTCACGGTTAGCTTTACGAGTGCAACCGATTGCTTTCCTACGTGCTTGTACCCCTGCACACCCTCCCTTCCTCTGCCACAGGGCATGAGAGTTCCGGCTGCTCAACACCCTCACCAGCATTCAGTGTGATCAGACTTCTTCCTCAGTCTTCATTTGCATTTCCCTAATGAGATGGAGCATCTTTTCATTTGTTTATTTTGCATTCTGGTTTCTTTTTCAGTGAATTTCCTGTTCAAGCCTTTTGCCCACTTTTTTTAAAAAAAGGTTTTTACTTATTTCTTATTGCTTTGAAGTATTTTCAGGGTAGTTCACAGGAGACAAAGTTGGGTCCCAAACCCACATCTATTTGATTCTAGGGTCCTTTTCACCAATCCCTTTGCCTCTCATTCATTCATTCATTCATTCATTCATTCCTCAAATGTATTGGAGAGGGAGTAGAGAGTTATGGTTATGAGTGTAGACAAGCCGAAACTGGTTTGGCTCAGTGGATAGAGCGTCAGCCTGCGGACTGAAGGGTCCTGGGTTCGATTCCGGTCAAGGGCATGTACGTGGGTTGCGGGCACACCCCCAGTGGGAGGTGTGCAGGAGGCAGCTGATCAATGTTTCTCTCTCATTGATGTTTCTAACTCTCTATCTCTCTCCCTTCCTCTCTGTAAAAAATCAATAAAATATATTAAAAAAAAGAGAGAGAGAGAGTGTGTAGACTCTGGCCTGGCCGGCATGGCTCAGTGGTTGAGCATCGACCTATGAACCAGGAGTTCACGGTTCAATCCCCGGTCAGGGCACATGCCCAGGCCCAGGTTGTGGGCTCCATCCCCAGTATGGGTTGTGCAGGAGGTAGCCAATTGATGATTCTCTCTCATCATTGATGTTTCTATTTCTCTCTCCTCCCCTCCTCTCTAAAATCAATAAAAATATATATTAAAAATAAAAAAGAGTGTAGACTCTGGCCCTTGCCAGTTTGGCTCAGTGGATAGAGTGTTGGCCTGTGGACCAAAGGGTCCCTGGTTTGATTCTGGTCAAGGGCACGTACCTTGGTTGCAGGCTCCTCCCTGTCCCAGGCCCTGGTCAGGGTGCGTGAAGGAGGTGACCAATCAATATGTTTCTCTCACATCGATGTTTCTCTTTTTTTATTATTATTTTTTAAATATATTTTATTGATTTTTTTACAGAGAGGAAGGGAGAGGAATAGAGAGAAACATCGATGAGAGAGAAACATCAATCAGCTGCCTCCTGCACACTCCCCACTGGGGATGTGCCCGCAACCAAGGTACATGCCCTTGACCCGAATCGAACCTGGGACCCTTGAGTCCGCAGGCCGACGCTCTATCCGCTGAGCCAAACCGGTTAGAGCTCGATGTTTCTCTTTGTCATTCCCTCTCTCTTCCAAAAATCAATGGAAAAATATCCTCGGGTGAGGATTAACAACAACAACAAAAGCGTGTAGACTCTGGAGCCCCCCTGCCTGGGTTTTAAGCTCTTCTCTGCCACTCACTAGCTATAACTGTGGGTAAATTTCTAGCAAATTGTACGTTAGTTTCCTTACCTCTCTTACAGGGTTAATGTGTAGGGACCGAATGAGTTAATTCATAGAAAAGCATGTAGGACTGTATCCAATAGTCAGCGCTGAACCACTAGTACATGCCGGGCACTATGCCAGCAGGGGACTTGTCCTGAGGACATGGGGGTGAAAAGAAGACAAGGACATTGTCCCCATGGAGCTTACTGTCCAGTGGAAGAAGTGGACACAAAACAATACATACATACATACATACATACATACATACATACATACATACAATAATGTGGCTCACGATAAGGGCAAGGAAGAAAACCCAACGGTGACACGACAGACTGACTGGGCACTGGCTCAGCTGGTGGTCATGCAGGGAAAGCCCTCTGAAGGAGGTGACATTTAGGCTGAGGTGTGGAGGTTGAGAAAGAGCCACTCAGGCAAAGAGCAGGGGAGAGTAGCCCATTAGAGTCAAGGACATGTGCAAAGGCCCTGGGGCCGGAAGAGCATGGCGAATCCAAGAGGCTGCAAGGAAAGCAGCCTGGCTGGAGCCAAGTGCGCAAGGAGGTGGAGGCAGGAGAGGATGGTGCGGAAGCCACGGGGGAAAGGTCTGAGGTTGACTCTGAGGGCAGTGAGTGAGAGGCTTTGGACCGTGGAGTGCTGTGATCTGGTTTATGTTTTTAAAAGGTCACTTCAACTGCCCTGTGAGGCTCAACTATCTATGAATTCATCTAAATACTTCTCATTACTACTAGTAATTTTAGTCAGTAACCCTTCTGTGCAAAGCAAAACTTCCCTTTATTGATCTTAAATTTACTGCTTTTGAGTTTCAAGGGGAGCCCCCTTCCGCCTCAGACCTGAGGGATATCAGCCCCATGTGAGGACTCTGGTCATTATTTTTTTAAAATATATTTTATTGATTTTTTACAGAGAGGAAGGGAGAGGGATAGAGAGTTAGAAACATCGATGAGAGAGAAACATCGATCAGCCACCTCCTGCACCCCCCCCACCGGGGATGTGCGCGCAACCCAGGTACATGCCCTTGACCGGAATCGAACCTGGGACCCTTCAGTCCGCAGGCCGATGCTCTATCCACTGAGCCAAACTGGTTAGGGCTCTGGTCAGTATTTTTACAGAGGGTGAGAGGAGGGTCTCCCAGGTTCTGTGATGTTTTGCCGCCTGTAAAATTAAAATGACCGGAGTAGCCACCTCAGAGAGGCCGTGAGGATGAAAGGAGATGAAGCCTGACATCAGGGAGTGACCCACACAGGCCAGCTGCCACTGTGATGATGGGGATGACAGTGATGATGATGGTGGGGATGACGGGGATTGTGCTGCGTGATCTTGGGCGAGTCACCGAACCTCTCCAGCCTGAGCTGAGAAATAAAATAAAGATGTCAAATAAACCTGAGAAATAAGATTGTTGGACCAGATGACCTGTGGGACCAGCCCAGCTCTGACGTCCTGGGATTCTCTGGTTTAGACTCTCTCTTCCTCCTTTTCACCTATCCAGGTCCCTCGCTTTCCTGAAATTTTGTTGTTCCCTGACGACGCATGATGAGAGACGGAGGAGCAAGGTAGAGTGAAAACCAGGAGGCCTGAGGTTCGGGCTAGGACGTTTACAGCGGGGTCCTCGTCCCAGGGCATTTAACTAACACACTCAAGCGCAGGAGAAGGAGAGAAGAGAGCGAGACGCGTGAGTCACTGCTGCCGAGTCACACTCCCACCTACCTGTGAGCTCTCACACCTTGATGGGGACACGATGTCAAGTGACCTACCACAGTCCCTTCCCCCCGAACCCACTGGTCCCCAGTTGCCCCACGCCCAGCAGAGGGTGGGCTCTTTCCATGCTGAGTGATTCAGGGATTCCAAGGTTTTATATACCTACCGTGGGCCTCTAAATACAAGCCAACCGTTCCATCTGGTGTCAGTGGAAGCCACAGCTGTCTGTAACAACACCAGAGACAGGACCTGCCGGAGTCACGGCCAGCTGATGGCTAACCCTGCTTCCTGTTTCACTGGGAAAACAGAGGCGACGGGAGGAAACTTCCCCACTCTCCCACTTCAGCCTCCACTCACCTGCCACATCTGTGCGGGTTCTCTGCCTCCCCCTCTACCCCCTCCCCGGTTTACTGCTAAGACCACGCCCTCCACTTGGCGCTGCACTGGGTCCCCTTGCTTACTCCAGGCCACCCTCCAGCAGCCCCTCTCCGCCCGGCAGCCTTGGGTTTCCTCCGCTTCTGGTTCATTCCCGTCGGCACACAGTCATGCGCAACCCATCCCGCCTTAAACACACGCATGCGGTCAAGGGCACTTCTCTTTGCTTCCCTTTACACCAAAACTTGTCCAAGAGCTTTCCTGATCAACCATCTTTTTAAAAAATATGTTTTTATTGATTTCAGAGAGGAAGGGAGAGGGAGAGAGAGATAGAAACATCAATGATGATAGAGAATCATTGATCGGTTGCCTCCTGCACACCCCACACTGGGGATCAAGCCCGCAACCTGGACATGAGCCCTGACCTGGAATCGAACCATGACCTCCTGGTTCATAAGTTAATGCTCAACCACTGAGCCATGCTGGCCAGGCCAGATGGACAATCTTAATTGTTCCTTTCCCTTTCTCTCTTCAGCTCACGCTAGTTGGGCTTTCACCCGCACCACTCCACTGAGACTGCTCTTGTCAAGGTCATCAATGACCTTGTGCTGCCCAATGTAACTGACCAGGTGATTGAGCCCTCCTACAGGTACGCGTCCTTCCTGTATCTTCCCGGACCCCACTCTCTCGGTTCCCCTCTCACCTCACAGGAGGGCTCCTTCTCCCCCATCTTCCTGGTGTCCACATGCTGGCATTCCCTGCAAGTTGGCCCATGGACCTCTCCACTTCCCTCGCTGCCTTTCCCAGTGAGCTCCCATTGGTCCCAAGGCTTTTCATATGTCTAGTACACTGATGACTCGAGATTTGCCTCTTCAGCCCAGACCTTCCCACTTAATGCAGCCAAACTGAACTCATATATATGATAGGTGGGGTCCCTTGGCCTGGCCTGCAGGGATCGGGCTGAAACTGGCTCTCCGACATCCCCCAGGGGGTCCTGGATTGTGAGAGGGTGGTTCTCGGGTGACACACTCTGGAATCGAGCTCCCTCCTCTCTGGTTCTGGGTGTGTCACCTGAGAACCACAGCTGCCAAATCACCGCAGCTCAGCAGCTCCTGCATTGAGCATCTGCTCCCTGGTGGTCAGTGTGTGTCATAACTACCGGTCAGATGGTCGAACGGTTGGCCTGTTGCTTAGGCTTTTATATATATAGATTTTAGAGAGGAAAGGAGAGGGAGAGATAGAAACATCAATGATGAGAGAGAATCATTGGCTACCTCCTGCACGCCCTCCACTGGGGATCGAGCCCACAACCCGGGCCTGTGCCCTGACTGGGAATTGAACCATGACCTGGTTCATAGGTCGATGCTCAACCACTGGGCCACACTGGCCTGGCTGAACTTTTAATTTTTACCTCTAAACCTGATCCTCTCTTGGTTTTCCCATCTGGGCAAATGGCAACTCCATCCTTCCTGTTGCTCACACCACTACTCAGATTGTCCTTGACTTCTCTTATGCCCATATCTGATCCAGCACAAACACCACCAGCCCTGCCTTCTGAAGATGCCCGTAATCTGACCCTCACCACCTCCATGGCTGTTAGCTGTGTCTGGGACCATCAGTTCTTGCCTGGATTTGTGTAACAGCCTCCCCACAGAGCACCCTGCTTCTGCCCTTGCCCTGCCCTCCATGTTCTGGTCTCCATCTCATAGCCAGCAATGCCTTTTAATAACATCAGTCAAATGACTTTATTTCTTTTTTCAAACCCCTCAATGTTTGAAAAAAGAAATAAAGAAAATTCTAACACCTTTCCTCAAAGAACGTCCTAACACCCTTCCATTTCCTGAAGGTCCTCCGTGAGCCGTGCACACCCTCCTTACTTCAGCTCCTCTTGCTGTCCCTCCCCTCAGCTCCGCCACACTGGCATCCCTGCTGCTCCTGGAGCAAACAAACACAATTGCACCTCAGGGCCTTTGCACTTGCTGCTGCTGCTGCCTAGAGAGGACGACTCTGGCCCATTCATCATCCACAGGGCCCACCTCTGCTTTCCTGGCCACCCCCCATAAAACAGCATCCCTTCCCCTCTGCCACTGTCTTCTAGCCCCTCTCCTGCTTCCCGTGTCCTCATAGCACCCATCATCATCATCGAATGGACATGCTAAGCATTTTCTCGCTGACTTGTCTATCGTATGTCTCCCCTCCGCATGTCAGCCGCACAGAGGCAGAGGCTCTGTGACACCCTCTGCTGTGTTATCCAGAACGGTGCCTGGCTGCTGGGTGATGCTGAAGAAATACGTGTTAAATGAACGAAAGCGTGTGAACAATTGGGAAGCTGTTTGTTGGTATCGACGGTGGCGCCTTCCTACAGGGTTTTCAAACATTTGCTCATTCAACACACAGTTTATGAGGTATTTTATTTATGTGCCAACTTTAAAACCGAATCCCCGGAAGATGAACTTTCACTTCACTCTCTGGGTCACACCCCTCTCGGGGCTCCGCCTGTGAGATGGAGCCACCACACATTCAACATACATTTACTGAGTGTCTCACGTGCCAGCTGTTGTGCTAGGTTCTGAAATCCCAAAAAGAGCGATCAAAATAAGATCATCTCTGGAGAGAAAGGCAGGGATGGAAATACATAATGTAATGTAAACACACCATTGCTCAGAGCCTAAAAGCTTTGGTGAGGATGTGGGACTGGAGCGTCTCCTGCATTTTCGTCACAACCATCACGGGAGGCGTGTCCTCCTGCCCCTGAATCTCCCTCCAGTCTAAGGAGTTTGTCACCCAAAGGCAACAGGACACAGGGACGTTCACTGAACTTTTATTTTCAGTACTAGAGGCCCAGCTCACGAAATCGTGCGCAGGTAGGGTCCCTAGGCCTAGCCTGCGATCAGGACCATCTTCCGCCCGCTCGCCAGTCCCCAGTCCCGCCCGCCGCCACCACCCACCCGGTTCCCCTCACCAGTCCCCAGTTCCACCCCACTGCCACCCACCCCAGTTCCCCGTACACCATCTGGAGATTGGAGCCTGCGGGCCCAGTGAGGGGTGGGGGGGGGAGGGAGAGACCGAGAGGTGGTCAATGCACCTCATAGCTACTGGTCGAGCAGTTGTCCTGGTCGTTACGCCATTATGGTTGCTGGCCTTTTATTATATAGGATAGTGAAAAGTTGGAAACATCAATGCCCAACCACAGGGCGTTGGTTATGAAAATTGTCATAGCTCCATACAGTGGAACCTAAGTGACCATTGAACATGACGCTGTGGAAAAACGTCTAGTGGAACGTGAGAAGATATTTGTGATGTATTATTAAAAATAAAAAAGTTTTTAAATTTCCGAACAACAAGTAAAGCGTGATGTCGTTCTTATATTTACATATCTGTATGTGTTTAGATCCAGGAAGATGTTTAGAAAGAGGATGCCAACATGTTTAAAATGTGGTGGTTTCAATTGTTGACTCGAGGTGGTGGGTGTATGAGTGTTTATTGTGCTAGTCTTTAACCTTCCCATGTGTTTGGGAAAAATACCTTACAATTAAAAAGTTGAAAGAAAATTTGGTTATTTTGGGGGTAGAATGATTTGAGGACTTTTTCTTCTTTACACTTTATGTATTTTCTTTAATTTTCTCCAATGAGCATCTACTGCTTTAACAAAAATAATGACGTAGATTTCAAAATAAAATACAGCTCTTGTCACACAAAATGTTTAAATTATTTATTTTTTTAATCCTTACCCATGGATATTTTCCCATTGATTTTGAGAGAGAGTGGAAAAGAGAGGGAAAGACAGAGAGAAACATCGATGTGAGAGAAACACATTGATACGTTGCCTCCTGCACACGCCCCTGGGCCGGAATCAAACCTGGGACCCTTTGGTCCCCAGGCCGACGCTCTATCCACTGATCCAAACCGGCGAGGGCTAAATAAATTTTTAAAAAGTACCCAGATAGTTTTTTTTAAAAAAGGGAAGATGACACAAATACCTATGAATAGAGAATTGGATACATGAATTGTGGTAGTCATACAAATACTGGGCTATGGTTTTTAAAAAAATAAGTGTTATAGAAAAGATGTTATAGTCCTTTGATAAGTGAAAAAACAGGCCGTAAAACAGTTTGTACAGGATTAAGCCATTTTTGAAAAAAGGAAAAGAAAGGAAACAACAATATATAATGCCCGCCCATAGGAAACACTGGAAATATCCACGCCGAAACGTTAGCAGTCGTTTTCTTTGGGAAATGGAATTGCAGGTGTTTTTCCCCTTCCCTTTGCTTGCTTGTGTCATAAATCAGAGTGTCCCACAGAACTTTCTGCCCCATGGGAACGTCCTCCAGCCGCACTGTCCAGTACGGTGGCCGCGAGCCACGTGTGGCTACCGAGCACTGTACTTTTGTTTAAATACGTTTTTATTGATTTTTTAGAGAGAGAGGGAGAGGGATAGAGAGAGAGAAACATTATTGATCGGCTTCCTCCTGCACGCCCCCCACTGAGGATTGAGCTCACAACCCAGGCATGTGCCCTGACCGGGAATCGAACCAGTGACCTCTTGGTTCATGAGTCAACGCTCAACCACTGAGCCATACCAGCCGGGTGCTACTGAGCACTTTAGAGGTGGCTGGTGAGACTGAGGAATTGACTTTTATATTCCATTTAATTTTAATTAATTTTATTTTTAAAAGCCACGGGCAGGCCCAGCCGGCGTGACCTATGAACCAGGAGGTCATGGTTCGGTTCCTGGTCAGGGCACATACCTGGGTTGTAGGCTGGATCCCCAGTGTGGGACCTGCAAGAGGCAACCGATCAGTGATGCTCTCTCATCATTGATGTTTCTATCTCTCTCTCCCTCTCCCTTCCTCTCTGAAATCAATAAAAAGTACATGTGAAATAAAATAAAATAAAATAAAATAAAATAAAATAAAATAAAAAGCCACGTGCAATAAGTGGCAACTGCATGGGGCAGCACAATTCTAAGTTGTTCATAAAGAATACACATTGCGCCGAAACCGGTTTGGCTCAGTGGATGGAGCGTCGGCCTGCGGACTGAAGGGTCCCGGGTTCGATTCCGGTCAAGGGCATGTACCAGGGTTGCGGGCACATCCCGATGGGAGGTGTCCAGGAGGCAGCTGATCGATGTTTCTCTCTCATCGATGTTTCTAACTCTCTATCTCTCTCCCTTCCTCTCTGTAAAAAATCAATAAAATATATTTAAAAAAAAAAGAATACACATTGCTTTGCAAAGAGGGAAAAAGCTTTTCATTCTTTTTCTCTTGTTTGTCCGTTTGTTGTGCGCTGCTGCGTGCGGCGCTCCTTTGGGATCTCAGGTGGAGCCAGTGAGTGCGAGGGCTTTGCAAACTGTCAAGTGCTGGAGAGCATTTATGATCTTGCTCCCTGGCATATGTCATCAGTTTGGCTCAAGAAAATTCTTTTTTTTTAAATATATTTTTATTGATTTCAGAGAGGAAGGAAGAGGGAGAGAGAGATGGAAACATCAATGATGAGAGAGAATCATTGATCAGCTGCCTCCTGCACACCCCCTACTGGGGATCAAGCCCGAAACCCAGGCATGTGTCCTTGACCGGAATCAAACCCGGGATCCTTCAGTCCGCAGGCCCAGCCGGCTAGGGCTCAAGTAAATTCTTACAAAACAACAACACAAAACTGTAAAATGCTATAGTCAGGAGGTGCTGCTGTGTGTACTGTTCTTCCTCTTGCCCTGGCCCTTTTTCCTCCTCCATCCTGGGCTCTGAGATAGAGCTCTGACTAGAAGAAAGCATCTCAGGTGGTTTCTAGAAGGAGGGGGTGGCCTGGGGCCTTCATTCTGTCATGCGTTTGTTCAGCAGCCCTGTGAGCCCTTCCCCTGACAGGGACCGCACTAGCCGCCTGGTACCTTGGGCTACAGCGTGGGCTGCCTGCCAGGCGGAGCTCAGGGTCCGGGCTGGGGAGGTGTGGGGTGGAGAGTCACAGGCTTGGACAGAGAAGGCCTGCATCTGAGCTCCAGGCCACGCTCCCCTGGGCTTTCACCCGTCTCCCTAATCCTCTAGTTTCTCTTCCGTAAAAGGGAGAAAGTAGTGACACTGCCTGCCCATCCCACAGGGTGGATCAGGGCTGGGAAAGTCTGCAGAGATGTTCGTGGTCCGCGGACATGCTCTTCTGGGAGAATAACAGGGGGTGACAGCCAGTTCCAATGCCCACCGCAGACATCAGCTTAACAGTAATCATAACACACCATCGTTTCGTGAAGCATCGTTAAAAGATCAACCTTAGAAGGACCCGGGAAAGTTATCATTCATCCACGTGCATTTGTCGATCCCCTACCATGTTCCCGGCCAAGGTAGGGGAGGGGGTCTGTCTGGAAGTACAGACATGGATTATGCCCCTTCCCTTGGGGGCCGGATAAGGGAGCAGAGGGGACGCGAAAGAAAATAGCCAAACTTCATTCAGCCATTCCACTGACGGCTGCCAGGCCACCGGGGACACAATGGAACAAGACAGCCTCTGCGCTCAGGAAGCTTTCAAAGGCAGTAGGTGAAGCAGATCTTCATCAAATAGCCCCTCAAATATATAATTCCAACTGTGATGAGAGTAAGAGGAGGAAGCACAGGGTGCTATGAAAGCTTATCATGGGGGACCTTGATTTAGTGGCGATGGGAGGGTCAGAGAAAGATCTGAAGGGGTTTCATAGGAGGGAAGGGGTGGGGAAGGAGAGTCCGGGTGGAAGACACAGTACGTGCAAAGGCCCTGAGGCGGGAGCGGGGGGAGCACTCCTGAGGCCAGTGTGGCTGAGACCCAGTGGGGGAAGGGATGGGTCTCCTCTGAGGCTGGGGAGGGGGCAGAGCCCGCAGGGTCTGGTGGGCCCTGCTGGGAGCCAGTGAAGGGCTGCAGGGGAGGGGCGGTCAGAGTGGGTGTTCATTCTGGGAAGAGCACTGAAGGGGCAGAGTGGAAGCAGGTTGGCACAGTGGTGGCTGGTGTACGGGAGGTGGCGGTGGGGATGCAGGAAAGGGGACGGAGTTGAGAGCTGTAGGGGAGATTAATGACTAGTGTTGGATTTGCCCCCGGGGGAGGTGGCAAGAGGGGTCCTAGGGTGACCGCTCTGTGAATGAGGAGGGTCTGATTAAAGCTGTGGAGCAAATCTCCCCTGGGCTGTGGAGTGGGTTGCAGCCCCCCCTGGTGGACAGAAAGGAGGACGACAGTCTCTATAGCTGAACCTGGAGGCGCAAGACTGTGTGTGCTTGGGGAGCCCGCAGTGAAATGAAACTAACGTTTGTTGAGTCCTGGACATGTACCACGTCTATTCCAAGTGTTTTACTTCATCATCTCACGTGACCCCCACAGCAACCCTACGAGGTCGGTGCCATCGTCACTCCCATGCTGTGGATGAAGGGACTGAGGCTCAATGGGGTGGGTGCTGCCGTGGGGATGTGAACGACAGCCAGGCTGCCTCCAGACGTGCCCTGTAGCCATGGTGTCATCTTGTGGTTGGGGTGACTAGAGTCTGGAAGAGTTGGGGAGGGGAGAGGGGTGAGGCCAGGCGGGACAGATGGGCTGGGACCAAGTCCTGCAGGGCTGCCCTGGGGGTGGGGATCTGGACTTCACTACAGCAGAGTGGGTAGCACTTTCTTAGGGTGAGGGTGATGAGATCAGGTGTGCTTGTTTGAGAAGCCACTCTGGGACCAGATGGAGGGAGAAAAGCCAGAGTGGGGAGACTGAGGCAGGGCATGGGGGAGGGCAGGGAAGAGGCCACTGCCACCGCAGAGGGCAGGAGTGTGAGGCTGGAGCAGCAGGGCTCCAGGCAGGGTCAGACTCCAGGCAGGCGGTTCTAAGATAGAGTCATCGGTGGTTGGCAGGCGGGAAGTGAGGGGTGAGCAATCACACTTGGGTAACGGCGTGCTGCTGTTTATTTCGTTCACGCATAGAGCATGTTTTTATTGAGCATCTACTAAATGCCATGTCCTGGGCGAAGTGCTGAGAACACAGGGAAGAAAGATAGAATTGCCAGCCTGGAGAAGCCAAGAAGGGAGGTGGGCATTGCTGGAAGAGAAAGGAGGGCAAGAGAAGGATGCATTTGGCTGGGGGTGTATCGAGTTAGAGGGGCCAGGGGATAGCCAAGGGGCATTGGATAGAGGGTCTGGACTCTGGAGAGAGGTCAAATTTAAGACACAGGATTTAAAAAATCAAGACTTGAGCACAACTTGGTAGGCTTATTGGAAAGCATTGACTAGTACACTCAAAATGAGTACATTTTTATAATATATAGATGATACCTCATTAAGGCTAAAAATGCAATTAGGAAAATTAAAAAAACCAACAGGTCCCACATTTTCTAGGAAGTCATGAAACAGGGAGGAGAAGAATATTCCAGACAGAAGAGAGAGGGCAGGAGTGAAAGCCTGGTGACAGGAGTGGACGTGGTTCAATTTGGGCAGCTTGGGAGGGATCGGACGGAGAGGTTGCCTCGCTCTCTCAGGCCAGTTGTACTAGTCACGTTACTGAGCACTGGCCCCCTGCAGGGGTTGCAGGGAGCTTTGTATCCTAGATCAAATCGAGCCTGCCTAACTGCAGAGGGGAGATGCCACCCTCATTTTACAGAGGGGAAACTGAAGTTCAGAGAGGTGAAGTTACCTACAGTCACATTGCCTTGTCAAAGGGATAGAATCAGTCCAGTTGGGTGGATGGACTCCGGAGTTGGGCTCCTAATTAACACCCCATGAGCTTTGCCACAGGCAACAAATGTCCGCATCCAAGCACCGGCAGGCAGCGGTGGGTTGGGACCTGGGAGCCCGTGTAGGGAGACCTGGGGTTGAGACACTGGCGCCACCATAGCGCCATCTGCTGGCCAAGAATGGAAAGATGCTCACTCCCCAGCTTGGCGCACACAATTCCCTTTTTCTGCCTCTTTCCTCAATCCTGTTCCCTCCTAACAGCCCTGGGAGGCTAGCAGGCAGGGATTGTTGTCTGGCCTCAATTTACCAATGGGGAGACAAGGCTCAGAGAGGAGAAGATTTCTCCAAGACGATTCAGAGAAGCGGAATGTTTGCCACATCCCACCGGTCCCCAGTGTGGACTCAGGCCCCCTGAGAGTCCCCCACGGGCATTTTAGGGGCATCTAGGCCAACGCCCTCCCTTTCTGACTCACAGATAGGGAAACTCCCAGGTGAGTCTGGGCTCCATTCCCGGTAGGGGGCGTGCAGGAGGCAGCTGATCCCTGACTCTGCTGTGGAAAGGTCCAGTGTCCCTTTGTAGCCAGAATCACTGAGTGACGCCTCATGACAAGGTCTGATCTTTCTGGCTTGCTACACTCTCTGGGCCAAGTGGGTCCCCACCCAGGAAATCTCCTCGCTCGAGCTGCACGGACACAGGTGAGACCAGCTCACTGCCATCTCGCCAGCCCTGGTTCACATCGTCTCACACCGGCTCTGTGCCCTTGCACGAGGCCCTCCACTTCTCTGCCTCAGTTCTCTCATCTCTGAGATGGGGAAGCCATTCCCCGCCACCCAGTTGTTGTGAAGATCAGACGAGGTCAGTCATGTGTATAATCCACTGGGCATAGTGCCTGGCACCGAGTAGGTGCACAAGAAACAAGTGTCAATAGCTGGTGGCTGTTTTTCTTTCAGTTTGTTCTTGCTGTGGCGTGTGTGTGTGTGTCCACCCGCCTTTGTTTAGTTTTCTGTTTTTTTTTTTTTAACTGAAAACATGTATTCTTTTTTTTATTATTTATTTTTATTTATTTTTTTTGCTTTTTAAAAATTTATTTTATTTATTTATTTATTTATTTATTTTTAAATATATTTTATTGATTTTTTACAGAGAGAAAGGGAGAGAGATAGAGAGTTAGAAACATCGATGAGAGAGAAACATCGATCAGCTGCCTCCTGCACATCTCCTATTGGGGATGTGCCCGCAACCCAGGTACATGCCCTTGACCGGAATCGAACCTGGGACCCTTCAGTCCGCAAGCCGACGCTCTGTCCACTGAGCCAAACCGGTTTTGGCGATTTATTTATTTTTTTACTCAATGTCTCCCCATTCACAGTGCAGACCAGGCAAAGAGCCTGAGCTGAGGTGTATATGGGGTAAGTTTACTCTGCCTCCTATTTCTGTACAGTCAGTGTCAGAACACAGCCTGTGGTAAGCACCAGGAGGCCCCATATAGTCTTTTAAATATATTTTTTATTGATTTCAGAGAGGAAGGGAGAGGGAGAGAGAGAAACATCGGTGATGAGAGAGAATCATTGATTGGCTGCCTCCTGCTCGCCTCCTACTGGGGATCAAGCTCGCAACTTGGGTATGTGCCTTTGACCAGAATCGAACCCTTGAGTCCACAGGCCGACACTCTATCCATCGAGCCAAACCAGCCAGGGCTGGAAACATATTTGACTTTCAGAAAAATAATACACCAAACCTCTGCACTGTAACCTGTGTGGAGGACAAGGAACACAAGTGAATAGAAAAGAAGGAAATGGGAGAATTCATTACAAAGACTCACAGGCTGCCAAAACCGGTTTGGCTCAGTGGATAGAGCGTCGGCCTGCGGACTGAAAGATCCAGGTTCGATTCCGGCCAAGGGCATGTACCTTGGTTGCGGGCACATCCCAGGTGGAGGGTGTGCAGGAGGCAGCTGATCGATGTTTCTCATTGATGTTTCTAACTCTCTATCCCTCTCCCTTCCTCTCTGTGAAAAATCAATAAAATATATTTTAAAAAAATCAATGGAAAAATATCCTCGGGTGAGGATTAAAAAAGTTAAATAGCCACATGCGGTTAGTAGCTACCATATTAGACAGGGCAGCTCTAGAGCAGGAAACCGTTGGTTTTCTTGGAAAAGGAGTAGAGCCTGGCTGGTGTGGCTCAGTGGTTGAGTGTCGACCTACAAACCAGGAGGTCAGGGTTCAATTCCTGGTCAGGGCACATGCCCAGGTTTTGGGCTCGATCCCCAGTGGGGGACATGCAGGAGGCAGCTGTTCAATGATTCTCTTTCATCATTGATTTTCCCATCTCTCTCTCTCTCCTTTCCTCTCTGAAATCAATTAAATATATATATAAATTTTAAATATATTTTTCTAGTTTTACTGAGAATCGAGGCCAAAATCCAGGCATGTGCCCTGACAGGGAATCAAACCATGACCTTCTGGTTCATAGATTGATGCTCAACCACTGAGCCACTCTGGCCAGGCAATAAAAATATATATATTTTTTTAAAGTTGCCATAAGCCTCTTGGTAAATAAATCGTTGCATGTGTTCTCAATAATTTAATTAGAATAGGTTCCTAATGAAACAAAGGGTGGGCATTATTTTGGAATCTTCTGACACACACTGCCCAATTGCCCCTGAGCAAGGTTAGAGCTGCCCTTGGATGGTGTTCGAACATTCGCACGCTGTGCACTGTCCTTGGTGCTGAGGGTTCGGCAGCTCTGCTCACGGCACTCAGTCTGGCTGGGGGAGGGCAGGGTATGATGGAGTGGATGGTGGCAGATGCTAAGAAAACGCTAACGAAGGGTGAAGCCATGACATGAGAGAGTTACTTTAGAGCGGGTGGTCAAGGGGGCCTCTCCTATAATGACATTAAAACAGAAACCTGACGTGTTGATGCCCAGTTCCCCAACCCTAAGTACCATCATATAATTCAGTTTAGAGATGAAGGGTCTTATTGTTACGTCCTTTTGAGAATTTATTAAGCACCCACTATAGTCTGGATGCTGGAAAGAAAACAAAACATTCAGTCAGCGGGCTAGATAGAGTTAGGGTCTAGACCCGTGGTCGGCAAACTGCGGCTCGCGAGCCACCTGCGGCTCTTTGGCCCCTTGAGTGTGGCTCTTCCTAAGCCTTAGGAGTACCCCAATTAAGTTAATAACAATGTACTTACCTATATAGTTTAAGTTTAAACAATTTGGCTCTCAAAAGAAATGTCAATCGTTGTACTGTTGATATTTGGCTCTGTTGACGAATGAGTTTGCCGACCACTGGCCTAGACTCAGCTCTCAAGAAATGCCGAGTTCCTCAAACTCATGGAAGAACTCATCCTCGCTGATGAGGTCGGTGTTTGAATGGGCAATTGGCCTCATCATCAACTTCTGGCTTGGGCCTTGGGCCTTCTGACCCTCAATTATCCCCTCTGTAAAAAGAGGAAATACTCTCCTCTTTTCCTTATGAGTTTGAATTAGTTAAACGTATAAACGTGCCTGACATGGCCTTCCTCTTGTTCATCTGGCTTAAGTCAACCCTGACAGCACCTCCCACAGCAGCGGCTCTCAGCCTGTGGGTCGCGACCCCTTTGGCAGTCGAACGATCCTTTCACAGGGGTCGCCTAAGACCATCCTGCATATCAGATATTTACATGACGATTCATAACAGTAGCAACATTACAGTTATGAATTAGCCACAAAAATAATTTTATGGTTGGGTGACAACGTGAGGAACTGTATTTAAAGGGCCAGAAGGTTGAGAACCACTGCCCTAGAAGGCCTTATACTCAATGACGCTGCCCTTGTTTACAAGTCCGCTTGTCCAAGGGCATATGGCCATCAGCTAGCCAAGACAGGGCCACGCTGCCTTGAGGAAGTCGTTAGTAGCCCCCACGGCTCCAGGAGAAGCCTGGGGGTTGCTCTTGTGTCGCCTGAGTGTCCTAAACCTGCCCTGAATAATGCGTTTTTCTTTTTGCTGATGAGTTTGTGTCCTGAGAGTAAAGCATGGCAAGTCTTTTTGCCTCTGCCTTTCCTGACCTGGATGTCTCTCAAGCAAGGAAGGGGTGGGAGATGCTGGGCTAATTCCACCCCCTCTGCTTCCTTTCGGGGACCTGACTGGTGCAAGAACCACAGAGCTGGGCTCCTGAGGAGGAAAAGGTGCAAAGGGGGAACCCTGGGGTGGCTTTTGGCCCTGACCTGGTTCATCCGCTCTTAGAACCAGATTGGACTCTGGCATTAGACTATAGACTTAAATAGCGTCTATAAAACTTACTAAACTTCTTGTGCCTTGTTTGTTCATCTGTAAAATGGGAAAACAATAGTATCTGACTCCCAGGGATGTTAAAGGCCAAGTAGTTGGTACCTGCTGGCCATGGTAAACCAGCAATTAATTAGCTATTCTCATCAACACCGTGTGGGTACTGGGTCAAGTGAGAGCTATTTGGGGGAAGTTCAGTGGAAAAAGTTGGGGGGGGGGGGGCGCAGAGAGAACAAGACTGAACTTTGGAGGATGAACTCTTTTTTATCTTCCTAGGGGGCGTGTTTCCCTCAAATTATTTTCTTAACTTCACTTTGACAATTTGAGAGTCACAGAGAAGTTGCACCAACTCCCATGTATACTTCACTTAGATCCCCTAAATCTTAAATCGACCACATTTGCTTTATCCTTTTCTCTCTAAGTACAGTATTTTTTTCGGAACCATTTGAGAGTAAGCCACAGTTATGATGCTCCTTTACCCCAAAATGGAATGTGTATTTTTTTAAACCCAAGGACATTCTCCCATGGAACCAAAGTTAAGTAATCAGATCGAGGGCTTTAAATTAACATGGACACATTGTGAAGTCTACTGACGTCATTCAGATTTTGTCAGTTACCCCAAAAATATGCTTCACAGCAAAAGAAAACCAGGATCATGTGTTGCATTCAGTGGTCTCTTGATTCCAAGGTTTTTTGTGTTGTTTTTTTTTTTTTTTTAAAAATATATATATTTTATTGATTTTTTTACAGAGAGGAAGGGAGAGGGATAGAGTTAGAAACATTGACCAGCTGCCTCCTGCACACACCCTACTGGGGATGTGCCCGCAACCAAGGTACATGCCCTTGACTGGAATCGAACCTGGGACCCTTCAGTCCGCAGGCCGACGCTCTATCCACTGAGCCAAACCGGTTAGGGCTGATTCCAAGGTTTGAAGCAGCCCCTCCTTTGGCTCTGGCCTCTCCTGGGGGTCTGGCTGAGGCCCTCCAGCTCTGGGTGAGCCCGTGGCTGCTTGAAGGAGGAGGCTCAAAGGGAGGCCTTCTCCCTCTGCCCTCAGACCAGCTTCCCAGAGTGCCCTTTTGTCCCAACGGATGGAACAGAGACATCTAGGGGCCTCTATCTCCCCCCTAGCGAGGAGAGAAGGGGATTGTGGCAGCATAAGAAAGCGGCTTGGCCAGAACCGGTTTGGCTCAGTGGATAGAGCGTTGGCCTGTGGACTCAAGGGTCCCGGGTTCGATTCCGGTCAAGGGCATGTACCTTGGTTGCGGGCACATCCCCAGTAGGGGGCGTGCAGAAGGCAGCTGATCGATGTTTCTCTCTCATCGATGTTTCTGGCTCTCTATCCCTCTCCCTTCCTCTCTGTAAAAAAGCAATAAAATATATTTAAAAAAAAAGAAAAGAAAAAAAAGAAAGCGGCTTGGCTCCTTTCCCACCGAAGTCTTCTAAGTTCTTCTTTCCCCATTGGTTCCTGTTAAAGGAACTGGCTGACTCAAGGTCAGCTCCTGCCTGGGATATCGATCCTGGTAACCTCTTGGGTCCTGCTGCTAAGGGTTTAGTGTAAGTCAGGGAGCCCTCTTACAGTCAGGACTGGAGAGCTCGTCTGTCAGAGACTGACCTATAAGCAGTCCTGGTGTCTGCAGGTGACCCTCTCTTAGTTGTATACCATGTCTAATACTTTTTGGGGGGTTGCTTGGGTATACAGTAGGGTTATATTAATAACAAGAGTAACCACGTATTGTGGACTTACTATATGCTCTACACAGTTACCTCATTTAATGTTCACAATATCATGTGCCCATCTTAAAAATAAGGAAAACTGAGGTTGAAGGAGGTCTAATTAGTAAGCTGTCCAAGAGCATATAGCTATTGGCTAGCCAAGACAGGACCACATCTGCCTGACTTCACAGCTCAGGACTCAAGCCACTCTGTTCTAACTGTGTAAATGTCATTTTTTGCAGAATAACTTATCTGCTTTAAATTTGTGTGATTGATTTAATGCAGTTCTGGGTGTCTCTTAAGACCCACCAGGTCCTGAGACTGGACCAGGGGAGGAGGAGGGCCGGAAAGCCCAAGTAAAACCCCGTCTGGAAGCTGGTGGTCCGCCAGCGTTGCCTGCAGTTGCTAGCAGTGCCCACGAGGGGGCAGCCGGCGCTACGCCGCGCCTCTCTCTCCCCCTCTTCTCTCTGGTTAGCGTGGGAAAGAGCCCGCCTCCTGTCCCATAAGGCCCTGCGCCGGAAACTTCACTCTCTCTTCCTGTCTCTCATCATGGCGGTGAGTATCCCAGGCCCGGGTTAGCTTCCCTTCATCCGCCTCCATCCACGGCCGGCCGAGCCCCCGAGAGCTGCCTCTCCCGCAGCCCGAGGAGGACGGAGCCGTCGCTGCTGGCCGTCCCGAAACTTCGGAGCCCCGCGGGCCGAGAGCGCGGAGCTGGCCCCCGGCGCCTCCCTCACGTCCTCCTCAGAGCGAGCTGGGGCAGCCGCCCGGAGGCCCCGAAGCACGGGCCGTGGGCTGCAGTGAGAGCGAGCGGCTCGAACGAAGGGGTCCGCACCTGTTTCCGGTCCCGGGGATCTGGGGCTTGGCCGGTGCTGGGGAACCTCGGCCGGAACCTCCACACGGGAAGGGCTGCCGGCCTTTTGCCACGGTCTCGGCGCTGCTTCCGAGTGGGATGGGGGACGCGGCGCTAGCACGTGCTTCCCGTTTCCTCAGCAGTTAAATTCTGTATTTCCTTTCCCCTCATCGGCCTTATAATGGGGCGCTCCCCGTCACCCTGTATGTTGAGCCCCTGGGGGTTCCTCCTCGGTGTCTGTAACCTCGGGACCTGCCCGACGTTTCCGTTCCCCTCCTCCGCGCGTGGAGGAAGGAACAAGGCCCCGAGCTGTCTGCCCCGACAGTTGCTCAGTCCTTAGGGCTTCCGGTGGGAGGTGGGCTGAGCAGAGAGAAACGTGCAATGTATGGGAAGAGCGCTCGCAGCCGTGGCGGGCCGCGCGTGTGGTGACCGCCGCGCCCGCTGTTCACAGCAGGATCAAGGGGAAAAGGAGAACCCCATGCGGGAGCTGCGCATCCGCAAGCTCTGCCTCAACATCTGCGTCGGGGAGAGCGGGGACCGACTGACGCGGGCAGCCAAGGTCCTGGAGCAGCTCACGGGCCAGACCCCGGTCTTCTCCAAAGGTGAGTGGCGGCTCGCGGGGGGCTGGAGGCCGGTCTCCGCCAAGCCTTTAGAGCGCCCCATTTTGAAAGTGACGGATGACATCCCTGAAAAGCATTAACTTTTTGGCCTAACCCAAGAAATACCTTCCTTTTAGGGTTGGTTGTGGCGTTTGGACCACAAGGTTTTACTGTGAGCGGAGATTAGGACTGGCCCAAGCAAAGGTTTTCCAAGAAAGGCAGCGGGCGGAGGGGAAGTGCTGGGGAAGCAGCGAACGGCACTAGGCCTGGTTAGCAGTAGGGTTATATAGGCGGCACTGAACAGGGTCAGGTTGTGTTGCTTTCAGATAGTGGAATATGGCAACTCCTTGGGTTCACCTCCCGCCGCTTATTGCCAACTGCGATCTTAGACAAGTTAGTCTCTCAGAACCTCATCTGTGAAATGGGGATGACAGTCTAATAAGGTTTTGGCAAACATTAGCTGCTGTTGTCCAAATGTTTTGTTTTTTGTAGAACACAATGGTCACCTTCCTTTCTAGGGGCCTGTTCTGGTTGTGAACTTACCTCCCCGAGACCTTGACTTTACCACTGAGCTCTTAATTGCTTAAGTGTGGCTGAGTGACTTGGGGTGGGAAAAGTCCTGTGTTTCCATGAAACCAGTGAAAAGATGTAGGTGGCACTGCTTAGAAGACCGCCACTCAGAGTGTGGATAGATCCTTAATATCTCTTTGGAGTCGGGGAGGTGATGTTCTGGGGAATAGGCAGTGGGAGTATGACAACCCCTGACTCCCTGTTCCCCCCACCCTGCAGCCAGATACACCGTCAGGTCCTTTGGCATCAGGAGAAATGAAAAGATTGCTGTCCACTGCACAGTCCGTGGGGCCAAGGCAGAAGAAATCTTGGAGAAGGGTCTAAAGGTGAGACCCATCCTAGCACGGGTGATGCTAACAAGCACCAGTTTAACACATGTACCTTTTTTTTTTTTAAATATATTTTACTGATTTCTTACAGAGAGGAAGGGAGAGAGATAGAGAGTGAGAAACATCGACGAGGGAGAAACATCGATCAGCTGCCTCCTGCACACCCCCTACTGGGGATGTGCCCACAACCCAGGTACATGCCCTTGACCGGAATCGAACCTGGGACCTTTCAGTCTGCAGGCCGACGCTCTATCCACTGAGCCAAACCAGTCAGGGCACATGTACCTTTTTTTAAGTGTCATTAACATATAACTTTGTATTAGTAACTATAGTCACCATGCTGTATGTTACATCCCCATGACTTTTTTATAACTGGAAGTTTGTCCCTCTTGACCCTCTTAACACAAATCTCCCTTTCTCTCTCTCTCTCTCTCTCTCTCTCTCTCTCTCTCTCTCTCTCTCACACACACACACACACACACACCAGTCTTTTTTTTGGCATCTAGGAGTTTTGTTTTTTACATCCCATCTGTAAGTGAAATGATGGTGTTTCTTTCTCTGTCTGATTTATTTCGTTAGCATAATACCCTCAAAGTCCTTGGCATTATTGCAGATGTCAAGATTTTTTTTTTTTTATGGCTGAGTAGTAGTCCATTGTATGTGTATATATACCACATATTTATCCATTCATCCCCTATTGAGCAACTTAGGTTGTTTTCATGTCTTGGCTATTGTAGATAATGCTATAGTGAACATAGGGTTGGGTGTGTCTTAATTTTTTGGGAAACCACCATACTGATTTTCTTTTCTTTTTAAAATATATTTTATTGATTTCTCACAGAGAGGAAGGGAGAGGGATAGAGAGTTAGAAACATCGATGAGAGAGGAACATCGATCAGCTGCCTCCTGCCCGCAACCAAGGCACATGCCCTTGGCTGGAATCGAACCTGGGACCTTTCAGTGCGCAGGCCGACGCTCCATCCACTGAGCCAAACCAGCTAGGGCCACCATACTGATTTTCATAGTGGCTGCACCAATTTACATTCCCACCAACAGTGCACAAGAGTTCTCTTTTCTCCACATCCTGACAACACATATCTTTTTTATAATAGCCATTCTGCCTGGTGTGAGATGTTATTCCATTGTGGTTTTGATTTGCTTTTCCCTAAAGAGAGGAAGGGAGAGAGAGAGAGAAAAAAAAAAATTGTTGTTTGACCTATTCATGCACTCATTGATTCTTGTATGTGTCCTGAGGATCGAACCCGCAACCTTTGTGTAAGGGTCGACACCATGACCAACTGAGCTGCCCAGCCAGGGTCATCTGTATGTCTGAACTTCTAAAGGATTATTCCTGCATTTGGCAGAGTTGAACTATACTCTGATGTTTCCTGGGGGTTTTCCCTGCCCTTGGAAAGTTGGGAAAGTTCTGTGAAATCCATAGTTGGGATGTGATTTGGTGTAGTGGGGAAACCAGATTTTGTTTCTGATCAAATTGTATTTCTGGGGTGCTGAGTGTTACAAGCCAAGTTCGTTATTTTGGGGGGATTTGAGTTGACAAGGAGTGTGATTGGCTACATTTATCTCCTCAGGTGCGAGAGTATGAATTACGAAAAAATAACTTCTCAGATACTGGAAACTTTGGTTTTGGGATCCAGGAACACATCGATCTGGGGATCAAATATGACCCAAGCATTGGTATCTACGGCCTGGACTTCTATGTGGTATGAATATTTGATCTTTCCACTTCTTCTCTGGGAGGAGCATGGAATCGGCTACTCCTTCATTTCATGTGTGCTATTTTAATGCTCAGGTGTTGGATTGAAACTTTGAGTGTTGTCTGCCTTTATCTTCTTTCCGTTTGGAAGATGTGCCTCATCTGTGCCCTGTTTAGGGTGCAGCACTGAACTAGACAGACAAGGTCATTGCTCTTGTGAAGTTTAAAGCCTAGGATCTAGTAACCACCAGTATGGCTGTAAGATGGAGGAAGAGACAGTGTTGTCCAGCCACTGAATTGAAAATTTGAGAGCAAGTGTTGGGCGCCTCATTTGGCATTTGGGTTGGCTGCACTGAGGCTGCTCTTTCCAGCTCCTTCCCTTAGCCCCTGCGGGAGGGTGGCTTCCATCCAGAGGGCAGGTTTGGTGATGTGGTTGGTTTGTCTCAGGTGGGGATTTCAACATAGGAATGACCATTTGTGTTACTGTTATGCTTTGGTCCAACCATCAAACTAAATAGCAAAACCAGAAGTCCTGACTGGTGTGGAACCTGAATGATGGCAGCACCCTTGTCGGACGGAGTTGGATATCCAAACAGTAATGAGAATCAGGTGCTCGTTGGGAGTCAGGAAACAGCAAACCTAATTTAAGAAAGACTTTTTGCTCTGAAGTGGAAGGAGAGAAATAAAACTATTTCTTTGTAACTTCTCAGAATTTTAAATTCTCTACAGTACACATGTAGTAAGGTTGTTCTTAATACTGCTTTTAAAAATTAAAAGTGCTTTGGAAATTGGGAAGCAGTGGTGGCGAATCCTTAGCTGCCACTGGAAGTGAGGTAGGGAAGAGGGAAGGTGCAGCCAAGTTCCACCCTCCAAAGCAAGCCTGTGGTGTGTGTGGTGGTGTGTTGTCCAGGGTGCTGGTACCAGTTCCATCAGTTCCAGGATTACTGGGCCACCAGATGACTCTTGAAGATCGATCTCTCCAATGTGTGAGTCTTGTCTGTCTGCTGTTGACTCTGAGCTGGCGAGGTGACTGTTGGTTATTCCTGGGACAGGTGCTGGGTAGGCCAGGTTTCAGCATCGCAGACAAGAAACGCAGGACAGGCTGCATTGGGGCCAAACACAGAATCAGCAAAGAGGAGGCCATGCGCTGGTTCCAGCAGAAGGTAACGCTGATTTATCTCAGGTGAAATGGTGGAATGCGGTGAGTGGAGTTGGGATTTTGGGGATGCAAAATCTACCACCAATTGGTGGGTAGCTTCTTTGAAGATAGAATATTTGAGCAGCTTGGTAAGTGGGGGCTTCCAGGGTTAATGGTTTAAAAGAACACCCAGAATTGGGGCTTTTCTCCACCTCCATGAATGCTGATAGCTCGGAGGGTGAGAAAACGGCTCTCCTAAGAGCCCCCTTTTTCTTGGGGGATGTAGTGCAGTTGAGCACAGTGTAACAGTTGTTAAAACTGGTCCATTTTTGTTTAGTTCAGAATGGGCATGGGATTCAGAGCCAAATTCATGTATCAGATTTGAGTTCTCAAATGAAACGTTAGCCATTGCTGCAATCTTTGCTGTTGCCTCCTGTTCTGAAAAAAAAATAAATCTCTTCTCTTTCAGTATGATGGCATCATCCTTCCTGGCAAATAAATTCCCGTTTCTATCCAAAAGGCCAATAAAATGTTTTCAGTGAAATGTACGTTACTGTGTGTGTTCTGTGAAAGGAGCCTGGCCATATTCAAGTCCTTGGACCTCAAGCCATTAAAGCTTCGATGGGAATAGCTGGTAACAACCCTGTCTTCCCGAGTGGATGCCAGTGTTTCCTGGCAGGTCTAAGCCTGAGCTGTACAGCATTGCCTGTGCTCGCCACAGCCTTGTTGATAAGCTGTGGTGCGGTAGTCACAGGAGACTGATTTTAGCGGGGAAGGTACGATTGGGGCTGGGGTTAGAGCCTTGATTAAAGGTAGGGTGCAGTGTTTCCATGTTTCACTCAGTGAATCTGTTCTTCCCTAGGGATTTTACTAACACTGATGCCTGATGAAGGGATTACAGGCTTCTGCATGATGCTTGGGATTAAATTTTGGTTTAACTGTTCAGACTCAGTTTTCCTTTAAAATGAGAGTCTATAAGGTTGTTAAGAGGCAATATAAGTAGAGAAGAGGGTGACCTTTGAAGCAAGTTTCCTGGATCGATTCCCACCGTCTTCTAGGTGTGTTAACCTTAAGCAAGTTAATCTCTGCCTCAGTTTTCTCATCTGTATCATGGAGGCAATAATAGTAATGTCCCTCAGAGGCTAAAAGGGGTTAGTACTTGTAGGGTGTCTAGACTTGTACCAGGCACGTGGTGCTCAAAAAGGGATAATTTTGTGTTAATGTATGAGAACTGTTTTTCATAATCAGTTTGCTCCCCTTTTAGTGTGAAAGTGGAACTTCCTTGCCTGCATATTTCCAGGTCACTGAAATGACATTCAAAAGCCACCATTTCTAACTTTTACTCTCTTGTGACTAACAAGTTCAGTTGTCCTTGGACCACCTTTCATTGCTGTTCATGGTGCTGTAATGTTAGCTGTCTTCATAGGTATTTTAAAACCCAGAGATTATTTAGTGTGTCCAGTTTTTTATAAAAATGTGACATTTTGTCTTCCTGATAATAAAGTCTTCTTACCCAATAAGACCAGATCCAGTTGGCTACAGGGAAGAATCACGAAATGTGTTGCCATATACATTTTATTTCATTTAAAATATAAATGTGCAACCACTTTTCAATCTTTTACTGTAGGGCCAGGGCTATCACCTTGTAAACAGAAAGAACTTATGAAGGGGTCTTGATTCTTGTAATTCAGCCTCATTTTTATAGGGGGAGCCTCATTCATTTTAACTTCTGTAATTCTAGTAACAACTACTGGAATGAATATTTTTTAGAACAGACTTCTTGGTGAATAGCTAAGGTGTTGGGTGCTAGCTGCTATGGGAAGTTGCATGTTGTGCAGAGGAGATGGAGAGCATTTGCTAGTTTCATCTAAAAGCACTTCAGAAATATGGACAGTGGAAGTCCCTCTACTGCTGTCCTTGTGCATGTTACTGATAGTACTTTGCTGTTTGCTGTGTATCTATGTTTTTATGTTTGTATTACTATTTAACAATATAAACCTGCCTACCCTTCATTTGGTCCTGCTGTATTCTCAGTTGAGTTAATTTCTCTGTTTTAAAATTAAACTTCCTGGGCTCCTGGCTCATTGAAAAAATAACGGGAGTTCAGAGATCTAAAAAAATAATAACTCTTGGAAGTTCAGAGATCTAACTGGGTTTTAGTGCTGGCTCTAGCTATATTTTAAGTGAGTCATGGAACATCTTGGGGACTGGAGCAAATGGGGGTACTTCCCTGTCCAGTTTAGAGCAGATAGTACCAGGAAGCTTACCCTCTGTTTTGGTTAGAAGCTTGGTTCCAAAAAGATACAACACTGGGCTCTAAAGCGTTGATATTTTGGGTTGAGCTGCTAGAAGGTAGATGGGATCACCTGGGGAATTGTTGAAACTCTTGGGCCCTGCCTCAGACCTCTACTGTGTTCGGAACTGCCTTTAACAAGATCTGCAGGTGACTTGTATGCCCACACTAACGTATAGAAACACTGCCCGCATCCTATGCCAGAACAAAGGGGGAGGACATAGTATCTCAGGAGAGTTCTTAAATAAATTTAGTTTAGTAAAGTTCCTGCTCTGTGGTTATTTTTCTCATTTCTTCAGCTGCTACCCATGAGGACTTGGATCAATGTTAGGTGATCCTTTGCCCCCTTGTCCTATTGTAGTTGTCTTCCGAATAACGTAGTGTCCCTTGTGGGCATCTGCCTGTGTGCTGCACTAGGGCCAGAAATACTGGGTGCTACTTTGGTGATTGAATGTTCTAACTCTGTAGTTACCGTCTAGGGCAGAGTTCTTGAGCTGGGGCAGTAATACCTATCCCCGTCCTGGGGGTGGCCTTCTGATTATCACTGTTAGAGTTGCTATTTGCATTAGTTCCTAGAGGTCAGATATGTCAAACAGCCCGCCACGTGGGGATAATATCACCAACACAGGAAGTGCTATAGAAATAGGTACAGGTGATCACTGGTACTTAAGCAGCAGATAGGTGATGGCGCCAGCCTGCTGTGAGAATGCTAGGAGGTCCCAGTCAATTTGATTGAGATAAAGGGAGACCATATAACTAACTAGATAGAGCAAGGGTAGAGGAGAGTAGTAGATGATAGCGGCCTAGTGAAGGGCCATATAACAACCCACCAACGGAGGCTTCGGTGGGTGCAGCGAGACACTAGAAGGGAAATTTGGACACAAATGGGGAAACCACTGGGTTATTGTGCCAGAGTGCTTGGTCTTTTCATCCACATAGAATGGCTAAAGGGGAGAGGTTAAAATCCAGGTGAGAATAGTCCAGGGTTCCTTTAAATAATGTCATCAAAACTTGAAAAATTGTGTGACCATGTATATGTTGTTTTGAATGGTTAGGTAGAAAATATCACAAGAACTTTATGCCAGATTACTATTTTAATTTATAGATTTTTTTCAAGCAAGGGGAAAGGAGAGAGAAAAACATCTATTTTTCGTTTCACTTATTTATGCATTCATTGCTAGATTCTTGTATATGCCCTGACCAAGGATTGAACCCGCAACCTTGGTGTATTGCGATGACACTACCAACTGAGCTACCTGGTCAGGGTGCCAAATAACTTTAATCGAAAGTCATACATGATAGGACTAAGGACAATAGGTTCTCTCCCCCATTGGAAACACTAGTTAGCGAATACCTAATTTATCTTCTAGGCTTCTTTGTGTGTTTTTTTAAATAATTGAGGAAACTAGCTATAATTTTAGTTTGCTTTTTTTCCTTTTATGTTATGGTACAGTAGCTTCGTAATATGCCATCTAGATATGTAGGACATAGAGCCTTATCTATGTGACTAGCACTGAAGGTGAGGAATGTCCGTTCCATAGAACTACCCCAGGAGAGATGTGTGTGTGTGTGTGTGTGTGTGTGTGTGTGTGTGTGTGTGTAAAATATATTTTTGAAAAATACATTTTTATTGATTTCATAAAGGGAGCGAGAGATAGGAACCTGAGTGATGAGAAAGAATCACTGATTGGCTGCCTCCTGCATGCCCCCCACTGGGGACCTGAGCCCCCAACCCGGGCATGTGCCCTTGACTGGAATCGAACCTGGGACCCTTGAGGCTGCAGGCTGATGCTCTATCCATGGAGCCAAACCAGCTAGGGCAAGGCTCTCTTTTTGTCCTGTTGTCCTGGCCCTCTGCCCAGTATCTGTAAAATCCTTGCATAGTATCTTCAAGCTGTAAGTTGAAAGAATGCTAAGCTGGAACCGCCACATTTGTTCTCACTTCTGTGCTTCCTCTGTTAGAATGGTGACAAGGAAGTTAAAGCAAATTGCAGCTTTCCTGGTTCTCCAGAGCAGGCTGGACTGTTGGATTTTGTATATAACCCTTTTTCCTGCAGTTTAACCACTTGCTGGTCCCAATCTGTCAAACTCCACACATGCTGAGGTGCTTCAGCCAATGGTGGGTAAAGACCACAATGTGTAGGCTGCCAGAGGTCTGAGTCCTGAAGGGTTAAGGCCCAGGCTTCCTAGGTGAATGGTGAGGTTGGGGCCCAGAAACTACTCACAAATAGTTTAAGCTGCCAGCCACTAGGGACCTAACTGGTGCCTGGGGGTACAGAACCACTTTCAGAGCAGCTTGTTATGGAAACCACAGTTTGTGGTTGTCAAAGGGGAATCCAACCTAAGGCACCTGGGGGCACCGGGAGGACTTGAACTTGACTATGTTCAAGACGCAGGTACGGGAAAGCTTAGGACACATACAGATGGTTCTTTTTCACAGGTTTGAACGAAAAGGAGTTGTGATTGTACCAATTGAGGAACTTAAGTAACTTGCTTTTAAGATGTTGTAATTATATTTGTCACTTGATTTTATTTGCTCTGTTATAAATGTCCCTTACCTAGTCTGAAAGTAGCTGGAAAGGCAAAAGAATTCAGCAACTTAAGCAGAAATGATACTCTAGACTCTTTCAGTGACCTGGTGAACATATGCTTTGAAAAGTCTTTCAAACCTTTTAACACCATGTTGGCAGTCTAGAAGTATTTTCCTATAGTGTATTTCTGGTGTTTTTTTTTTTTTTGCTTTTAAAGATTGTTCTGCTCAAACATATGGTATATCATAGTGGATAAGATTGCAGCGTTTGAAATTTAGGCTTCTCAAATCCCTTGTAGGTCCCTGGCAGGTAGGATTGGCTTATATTTTATGAAGACTTCCACTAGCTGCCATCTGGCCCTTCTTCCAACTCTGATTTTAGGAAATAGTTGCACAATGGTGGTTACTCCCGGGGGACAAGTATACTCTCCTAGGTGTTGTTGGGACTCTTTCCTGGCATACAGTTTTTATGGCTATGACGTGTTAAAATGATGACACTGAAAGGCATAGAGAAGGAAATGAATTGCCCAAAGTCATAGTGGTGGTGGTGGAGCCAGTCTTCAAACTGAGCTAGTCAGATTATAGACTCTCCAGACCTGCTGGCTTCTTTAGGTATGTAGCTCTTAAGTAATGAGACTAAACCACACATCTGTTCTTGAAATAAGTTACCAATCTACAAAATGCTGTTTTGTCATTTTAACTGATACTCCCCAAGTCCCGAAGGAGGACTGGCAATCATAGAAATGGAGTTGGTCTTAACTTGTCAATAATTGAGTCTATATCGCCTGTTCTGGAATGTGACTGCCCCTCTTTAGGAGATGACACCAGGTGTGGCGGTGAAGGAGACACTATTGTCACCTATCCCTGACAACCCCCCCACACCCCAAGCCTTCCCTCTTTTGCATCACCATATCTAAACCCCCATTTCCTTATTTTTGAGAGTTTTTTTTTTTTAACAAAACAGAAAACATGAAAAAATAATAATTAAGTCTATAGGATCAAACACCCAAGTAGCCCCCAAATTATAATTAAAGACAGTACCTCAAAATGGGAGGTGTGTGCATTTTTTAAAAATATTTTTTTATTGATTTCAGAGAGGAAGAGGGAGAGAGAAAGAAAACATCAATGATGACAGCAGATCTGCTCTGCTCCCTGCATGCCCCCTACTGGGGATTGAGCCCACAAGCTGGGCATGTGCCCTTGACTGGAATTGAACCCTGGACCCATCAGTCCGCAGGCCCAGGCTCTGTCCACTGAGCCAAACCAGCTAGGGCAGAGCTGTGTGCATTTTGTAATTGATGTCCTGTAATCTCAGTCACAAGGCTGCCTCTATATGTTCCAGTTGCTCAGATTGGGCATAGATAGCAAAACTGCCATTTACTACCTGGGTGAGACCTTAGGCAAGTCAGCCAATCTCCCTGGACTTGTGTAAAATAGGTCACAAGAATTAACGGTATATATGTAAATCACTTGGCACATAGTAGGACCTCAAGATAGAGATTATCCTGGATTATCTGGGTGTGCCCAACGTAATCACAAGGGTCCTTATAAGTGAAAGAGGCATTAGAGCTGTGACTCAATGCGAGGTTGGAGTGATATGATTACTGGCTTTGAAGATAGAGGGAGGGGGCCAGGAGCTAAGGAACATGGGTGGCCTAGAAGCTGGAAAAGGCAAATAGTCTCCAAAGCCTCCAGAAAGGAGTGCAGCCCTGCGACACGTGGATTTAAAGCCCACTGAGACCCATTCTGGACTTCTGAACCTCAGAAATGTAAAATAAGTTTGTGATACAAATCCAAAGTCATACTCCCACAAACATCTGTCCCTTTGCCACCCCGAGACGTGCACACAGCAGTGTTCTCAGGAGGGACCAGGGAAGAGGCTCTACTCTGGGAGAGAGGCTGGGACCATTTGAGCAAGAAAATGTGGGGCTTAGCACTTATGGTATGGTCTGAAAGGGGATATGGGCTCTGGTTCGCACAATTACCGGGCCAGGTGGCCTCACCCTGGGGCGGGGGGATGCACAGCAACTAGTGGAGGTCCAGGGAAAGGCCTTTAAAGTGCAGAGCCCAGGATCCCACATGCAGCACTATCTTGGGTTAAATGGCTTTACATTGGGCGTACCTAGATAAGCTAGGATAACCTCTTTATCAGTGGTTTTAATTCCTGCTTGCCATATGTAAAATATAATCACAGGCTCTAGGGATAAGGCTGTGGACATCTTGGGCAGAAAGGGATATTCTGCCTTCCACAGGTGGGAAGAAAAGGGGGTTGGTCAGAAGCTAGTTTTCCTTATACCACCCTATATCCAAGAACTCAGAATTCTAAATTCAGTGTGGCCTTCCAGGTCATCATCTATACTAATAAAAGCCTATGATGTCCTCATGCCGTAACAATCATCAGGAGGCTGTGTGCGCAGCGGGCGCACATGAGTGGGCAGGGCTGCGGGCGCAGTGAGGTGTGGGTGGGGACTTGATGCTGCGTGCTCTGTGTGGCATGGAGGTGGGACCCCCAGCTCTGGCCTACCTCTTTGGGGCAATCCATCGAGGAGCCCTGGATGGGTGGGCGGGGCCTACCTCTTTGGGAAGGCCGGTCACGGGACTTCCACACTATGAGAGAGCACAGGCCAGGCTGGGATACACACACACACACACACACACACACACACACACACACACACACACACACACAGTTCCTCATAGTGATTAATCTAGTGAAGATATATTTGTCAAGGTAGGACAATAGGATAGAAACTATACTTAATGGTTTATTTTAATTTATAACATTTATTTTCACCCAGTCACCCAACTGCCGTCTCCTCTGGCAACTATCTGTATCTATGAGTCTGTTTCTGTTTTGTTTGTTCATTTATATTTTTCTTTTAATTTTTAGATATTTAGACACATGGGCCTCCATTTGCATTCCTCCCACCAGCCCTGCAAATATTAGGGGTAAGCCTAACCCAAAGTCACATACCACAAGCCAGTTCCCAACTTAGAACATGGATCCTCTGTTTCCACCACACAGGGCCACGTCTTCAGAGAAGGAAGACAACAGGCTGCTACCACTGACTGTTGTACTCGGGTTTTGATGCTGTATTTATCCATCTGCCTCCGTGGTGGTTACAGTATGAGGTTTTGAACCTCCTATCCAGCACCTGGCTTCATGAAGCTTCTAAGCTGTGATTCTCCTCTAATTTCCAATCTGGTCATATCTTGCTAATTTATATATATAAAAGCCTAAGTGAGCATTCGACCGGTAGCTATGACTTGCACTGACCACCAGGGGGCAGACACTCAAAACATAGGCATGGAAACATGGAACAGAAGGATGATTCTCAGAGGGGAGGGAGGAGGGGGGAGGGTGGGAAGAGATTAACCAAAGATCTTATATGCATACTAGAGGCCTGGTGCATGGATTTGTGCATTGGTGCGGTCCCTCGTCCTGGCCTGCGGGGATTGGGCCAAATCCATGCACCGGGCCTCTGACATGCCCCAAGGGACCTGGATTTCGAGGGCGCAGGCCAGGCCGAGGGACCCTACCAGTGCACAGATTCGTGCACCGGGCCTCTAGTACTAAGTATTGTCCTGTGTGAATACTTCTTATCCAGACCCTCCTCTATTTCACTTAAATTCATTCAAGTTCACCCCTGTTGATTGTGTCTTCTTAAATCTCTCAAAATCCACTTGCTTCTCCACTTCCTTAATTGGGGCTCTCCTTCTCTCACCTGGATCACTAAAACCACCAGACCCTCTGCACCCAGCCCCACTTGTTTCCCATGGAGCTGCCAGTTCAGAGTGCTTCTAGCATGCAGATCTGATTTTGGGTAAAACCCTCCCATGTTTTCCTGTGGCCTGCAGCCCTGGCTGCAAATTAGAATCAGCTAGAAAAAGAAAAAAAAAAGAATCCGCTAGGGCAGTGGTTCTCAACCTTCCTAATGCCGCGATCCTTTAATACAGTTCCTCATGTTGTGGTGACTCCCAACCATAAAATTATTTTCGTTGCTACTTCATAACTGTAATTTTGCTACTGTTATGAATCGTAATGTAAATATCTGATATGCAGGATGTATTTTCATTGTTACAAATTGAACATAATTAAAGCATAATGATTAATCACAAAAACAATATGTAATTATACGTGTTTTCCGATGGTCTTAGGTGACCCCTGTGAAAGGGTTGTTTGACCCCCAAAGGGGTCGCGACCCACAAGTTGAGAACCACTGCACTAGGGAGTTTTTAAAGATGATCCCAAACACCTCCATGGGCATACAGAAATGGTTTAGTCACTGTTCCTGCCCGCAGGAGCTCACAGTCGAGTGGAGGTGCCAGACAATGAAGTGGACAGTGATCGCAATAGGTAGAGTGGTGGGTATGAGGATAATCTGGGCAGATCCCGGGTCGGGTTAAATAGAGACTTTGCAGAGGAAGTGGTTCTCAAGCTGAGTCTTAACTAGGCCAGGAGGCTGAGGACTAGATTTTTGGGCTGAGAGAGTGGCATATTTGTAGACCTTGATGTTACAGCAGTGCAAGTTTGGGGGAATCCCAGATGGGTCATAATGACTACAACAGAGGGGGAGGAGGCAGAAATAAGGCTTAAAGTACTATGACCCTATTATTCCATACACTTCATGAGGGTCCTAAATGTTATTTATTCTTCACTCAGCCTTCATGCCAGCAAAGTGTCTGGTACATAGCAGGTGCTCAGTAAATATTTGCTGGAAGATTGAATGATATGGAGTTCCTGAATACCATACAGAGGAACCCGCACTCTATATCCTGGAGACCAGTGGTTCTCAACCCTGGCTGCACATTAGAATCACTTGGGGGAACTTTAAAAACTAGAAATCTGGGCCATACCCCAAACCAGTTTCTTCTGAATCTCACAGGCTGTGGGGACTTGGTGCATTGGGATTTTTTTTTTTAATATATTTTATTGATTTTTTACAGAGAGGAAGGGAGAGAGAAACATTGATGAGAGAGAAACAACAATCAGTTGCCTCCTACACACCTACTGGGGATGTGCCCGCAACCAGGGTACATGCCTTTGACTGGAATTGAACCTGGGACCCTGCAGTCCGCAGGCTGATGCTCTATCCACTGAGCCAAGCCGGTCAGGGCTGGGGTCATCTTTAAAAACTCCCAGGTTGATTCTAATTTGTAACCAGGGCTGCAGGCCACAGGAGAACATGGGAGGGTTTTACCCAAAATCAGATCTGCATTCTAGAAGCACTCTGAACTGGCAGCTCCATGGGAAACAAGTGGGGCTGGGTGCAGAGGGTGTGGTGGTTTTAGTGATCCAGGTGAGAGAAGGAGAGCCCCAGCTAAGGAAGTGGAGAAGCAAGTGGATTTTGAGAGATTTAGGAAGACATAATCTGAAATAAATAAAAAAATACTTTAAAAATAAACTGTACTAATTTAGGTGAACGAAGATGTTTGATCCATCAATTTTTTAATGAAACAAAGACAAACTGGAGACAATTTTTTTAAAAAATATATTTTATTGATTTTTTACAGAGAGGAAGGGAGAGGGATAGAGAGTCAGAAACATCGATGAGAGAGATGCATCAATCAGCTGCCTCCTGCATACCCCCTACTGGGGATGTGCCCACAACCAAGGTACATGCCCTTGACTGGAATCGAACCTGGGACTCTTCAGTCCCCAGGCCGACGCTCTATCCAGTAAGCCAAATCGGCTAGGGCTGGAGACAAATGTTTTTAAGGAGATAAGTATGGGAAGTGCTCTATGGTGTGTTGTTAAATGGGGTGGAAGACACACTGCAAGGTGATATGTGGTATCCCACTTTGGTGTTCAGGCAAACAAAATGTTCATGACTTGTAAGAGTGGCACTGAATTGTGAACTGGTGACGACAGAATTGTTGAGTACAGGAGTTGGGGACATGCTCTGCAGAAGCTCCAGAGGCCTGCCAACGTTTCACTGAGATTGAGGCTCGACAATGAACTTCAGGGTTCAAATCCCAGTTCTGCTTTTTACTAGCTGTGTGACCTTTGACAAGCCTTGAACTTCTGTGCCTTCATTTTTTCACAAGTAAAATGGAAATAATTGTTCTTTATCTCATAGGTTGAAGTGAGAAATTATTTAGTTCATGTACAGCACCAGTGCTTAAGCTTATGAATGTGCTTAATATTAACTAAATCCAAGATTCGTGAGTTGCATTCCAACCTTGCCACTCATTGGGCAAATTTCTTAACTTCTCTGAGCCTCGGTCTCCTGCAGGGTTGTAAGGATTGGGAGAGTAGTATGTAAATATCTTGCTGAAGAAATTGTGTCTGGCTGTAGTTCCTGGCCTCATTGCAGAGTTGGTAATACCAGTCTCTGGATTTTATCCCTGAGAGTAGATCCCATTAATCTCCAATTGGGGGAGGGGCGGGGGGAAGAGGGGAAGCACACTTCAGTGCTCCCAGGCCTACAGAGCACGGAGGGTGGGCCAGTGGTGCAGATACGGTAAAAGGCTGGGTACAACTGCCACTCAGCTCCAGACACGTGTTGCCCCATGGAGACTGGGTAAAGAACTGCCAGATTTTACTGTTTTCCAAGGGATGTTGTGAAATCTCTTGATTTTAAACTTTTGGCAATTAGTTCAATTTTGTAAACACTGAGGGCAAACAAAATGTGGCAGCAGGCCATATGTAGCCCTTGAGCTGCCAGTTTGCTGTCTCTGCTCTAGCCTTTCTATGCTTGGGTTAGCAAAATATTTACTAAGTGCCTGTTGCACCTGCCTGTACTTCCGTGCTTGGTCAGGTTTATTGTTTAGCAACCTTGGGCCTGCTGGCCCAGTATTCCTATCAGGTACTAATTCAGTCTGGTGGGTTTGAAATGCTATTTCATTGCGGTTTTAATTTTCACTTCCCTGATTACTAATGAGATTGAATGTCTTTTTATGTATCTACAGAAGTTTCCTCTTCCTCAGTAAAATTTTTGTTCCAAGTCATCTAATTGCTGATAGATTTAGGGCTTTTCTAATGGAATTTTTCTTCTGAATAACATCATACTCACTGGACTAGACTTCTTGCCTGCCCATCTTAGGAGGCTCAGCAACAAGCACAGTGCCTGGCACAGAGTAGGGACTTGGTAAATATTTTGAATCAAGTGCTGTTTCAAGAGCATGGTATTTATTTAGGCAGTTCTTGGCACAAGTATTATTGGTTTAGCTCTGAACTTAACAAGCACAACTCCCCTACTTTGACGAGAAAACAGACTAAGAGAGATTTGTCTGTGTCTTGCCCATTGAAACCAGGAAGTAAAAAGAGGAACTGGCTGGCTGTAAGGAACAGTGATTCTTTTAGATGGTATTGGAGCTTGAGAGAGGGCAAGATTGGAATTCTGATAGCCAAATACACAGAGATTATCCTAACAGGAGGCTGAAGAGGATAAGGCCGAGCTGTGAGTGCCCTCTTGCTAGTTTGTGTATTTCATATTAATATTGGAATTGAATGTGCCTCTTTTCCCATGAAGCCTCTCTTGTGGTGAAGTGGGAAGAGCATTGTTTTTACAGCCAGAGACCTGGGGGCCAGTCCCAGTGGTTCCATTACATCAGCAAATCTGTTTCTTTTTCTGTAGTGTGGGGACTGTAATACCCACCTCATAAGGCTCTCCTTTAAATGAAAAAATGTTTACAGCGCCTACTTCAGCTAACAGTACTGAGTATCCCATTTTATGTTTGTTGTTGTTGCTACCATAACTACCCTACCTTCACACTGGGTTAGAGGAGCCTCTTACCTCGTGGGGAGGGATCTAACACGTATTAGTCCATGAGTCAATCTGCTTGTCTTAGGCAGTTGTGCTCCCATGAGTGGTCTTCCTGTGGGTTTGCTGATCAAGCTGGTCTTTATCAGTGATTGACAGTTTCTCTGATTCTTGGTTACACAGCAACTTCTCTAGAGAGTAAGTTCCTTGAGGGAGGTCACGGTGCTTAACCATGGTGGTTCTGTGCAGCTGAAGGTCACGCTGGTTTGCACACAGTGGTATGGCTGGTTTTGCATCTGTGTTCAGATAGAGTACCTGCTTTTTGTCTTCAAAATAGAAGACTATGCCATCTTCACAACTTATTGAAATATTTGTGGATGTGTTTATGTTTCAGGGTGCCTTGAACATGATGGGGGGAGGGGGTACACTGTGAGCATTGCCTTTTCCCTCGGCTCACTTTCATCTACCCTGGGCTCAAGCCATGCTCCCATGTCCTCCAGTACTGCAGACTCAGACCTCCACTCCTTTATACCTGCTGCCTCATCTGGAGTGTCTTTCCACTCACTTCTCACCTGGAAAATTCTAATTCCTTCCTTTCCACCCTTCCAGATCTCTAGGACAAATGATCATTTTCCGAAACTGCCTCTGACCCTCGCGGCTGAATTAGGCCTTCCTTCTTTGTAGATCTTCATTCTTGCTCACTTGGTTAGGTAAGCTTGGGCGTTCTACTCTGTGCCAGGCAGAGGCTACTGACATTTATTTTTTTTAAGTGGACCTGCCTTGCCCGGTGTGGCTCAATTGGCTGAGCATAGTCCCATACACCAAAAGGTCACCAGTTTGGTTCCTGGTCAGGCCACATCCTGGCTTGCAGGCTCTGTCCCCAGTAGAGGATGTGCAGGAGGCAGCCAATCAGTGTTTCTCTCTTACATTGCTGTTTCTCTCCCTCTCCCTTCCTCTCTCTCTCAATAAAAAAAAAAAAATAATAATAAATCTTTTTTTAAAAAGTGTCCTTTCCTTAAAGGAGTTCATAGGCGTGTAGAAGGGACAGACCCAAGTGTGCAGACAGACATGCTGACTATGTAGGGAAGCTGTGAAGAGGAGCACCTCACTAGTTTTGGGGGGTAGATGACGAGGAAGGTTCTTGAAGGTGGTGACACTTACATTCTGAGAATGTGTGGGTATCCGAGTAGAGGGATTGGCTTTGGCAAAGGCACAGAGGAGAGAAATAATGTGGTGTGTGCAGGACAAAGGCAAGCAGTTGGTTTTGCTAGAAGGTAGGCAGGGGCCAGAAAATGTAGGACTTTCTAGGAGGTTGAACCATATGAAATTGTCATTTTTGTATGTTAAAGCAAAAATGATCAGGTATCATCCATTTCTTTTGGTTCAAGCTAATATGTTACTCTAAGGTTCTTGGATCATAGTGTTTCCCAAACTTCTGTAATTCCTGAACCACTTTTATGATTTTTACCTTATATGAGTTTACCTACTTAAGCATCCACTTATTTTTATTTAAAAAGACTCACTTGCCCTACCCAGTTTGGCTCAGTAGTTAGAGTGTCGGCGTGTGAACTGAAGCGTCCTAGGTTTGATTCTGATCGAGGGCAGGTACCTCTGTTGCCGGTTTGATCCCCCGCCTGGGTCAGGGCGTATGCGGGAGGCAGCTGATTGATTTGTCTCTCTCACATCGATGTTTCTTTTTCTGTCTCTCATCCTTCCATTCTCTCTAAAAATCAATGGGGAAAAAAATATCCTCAGGATTAACAACAACAAAAGACTGACTCACTTTTTTTACTGAAGTAAATTTATTTTAAAAGGAAACTTTATGTCATTGTTGTTATTGTTACTTTGACTCATCAATCCTCCTGTTAACAAGTGAGGTACCAGATGCCTTTTTTTTTTTTTTTTTTTTTTTAATTCTCACCTGAAAAGTTTCCCATTGATTTTTAGGGAGAGTGGACGAGAGAGGGAAAGACAGCGAGAAACATTGATGTGAGAGAAACACATTGATAGTTTGCTTCCTGCATGCGCCCTGACCAGGACCCAGGTCAGGGAGGAGCCTGCTACCAAGGTACATGACCTTGACAGGAATCAAACCTGGGGACTCTTTGGTTCACAGGCCGACACTATCCACTGAGCCAAACCGGCTAGGGCAGGTTCCTCATTTTTGGTTTGTCATTTACCATATTTGAGCTAGTAGCTCCATCTCCCTGAGCCTCTCATTCTTAAAAGGCCCCACAGGTTGTTGGGAGGTGACCTGTAGAAGGTGGCACAGAGCTGAGCATTCTAGAAGGCACTGGGCAAGTGGCTGTTACTCTCACCCCCTGTGGTACTTTCCTCATCTCTTAATCTTCTCTACTTAACCCAGTGGTTTTTAATCTTTTTTTTTTTCCAATGAGAGGAGGGAGATGTGAACACCCAAACTCTAAAGAGGTTCACAAGGTGGCCCTCTTAGCGCAGTAGGCAGCGCGTCAGTCTTATAATCTAAAGAGGTTCACAGACCTCTTTAAGAATGAGAACCCGCCGAAACCGGTTTGGCTCAGTGGATAGAGCGTCGGCTTGCGGACTGAAGGGTCCCAGGTTCGATTCCGGTCAAGGGCATGTACCTGGGTTGCGGGCACATCCCCAGTTGGAGATGTGCAGGAGGCAGCTGATCGATGTTTCTAACTCTCTATCTCTCTCCCTTCCTCTCTGTAAAAAATCAATAAAATATATTAAAAAAAAAAAAAAAAAGAATGAGAACCCAAGACTCAGAGAAGCTGAGCTACTAACTCAAATGTGGTAAATGAGCATCAACCCATGAACACTTCCTCCAGGATTAACTGGATCAGTCCTTCTCTCCTCCCTCCCCTCCTCCTCTTACCTGTCTAGCCCATCACCTCCCAGCTAGCCGCCTTCAGTTTACTGCTTCATTCCAAGGGCACTCAGCAGAGACCCCACTACATGCTAGGTTTCTGGAGCTGAGGGCATGCTATCACTTAGGCTTCCTAAGCATCAATTTCCTTCTCTATAAAATGGACAGTGAGGATTAAGTTAACATCATTGGTTGATAGCACTTTGCTGTCAACACACATAATCTCATTTAATCCACACAATAATGCTGTGAGGTAGATCTTTTCATTCAACTCGGTATTTGTTGAGCGCCTACTATGTTGTAGGCAGTTTTAGCCACAGTGATGCCTCATGGAGCTTACATAAAGAAAAGAGAAGTTTAAAAACATGAGCACTAAATAAGGTCATTTCAAATTGTGATAAATGGTATAATAAAAATAAAATAGCCTTGGCTGAGTAGTTCAGTTGGTTGGAGTGTCATCCCATACACCAAGGTTGTGGATTCAATCCCTGGTGAGGGCACATACAAGAATCAACCAGCTCTAACCGGTATGGCTCAGTGGAGCGAGCGTCCGCCTGCTGACTGAAGAGTCCTGGGTTCGATTCTGGTCAAGGGCACATGCCTGGGTTAAGGGCTCAATCCACACTAAGGGGGATGTAGGAGGCAGCCAATCTATGATTCTCATCATTGATGTTTCTATCTCGTTCTTCCTTTTCCTTCTCTCTGAAATCAATAAAGATATATTAAAAAAAAAAATCAACCAGTGAATGCATAAATACATGGAATAACAAATTGATGTTTCTCCCTCTCTCAAAAAAAACAAAAATAAAGAGCTAAGGAAAATCAGTTAGGTCAGCGATTTTCAAACTTTTCATCTCCTGTTTCACATAAATTCATTGCTAAAGTTCTGCAGTGTCCGGCCAGTGTGACTCTGATTGAGCATTGACCCATGTACCAGGAGGTTGCAGGTTCAATTCCAGGTCAGGGCATATGCCTGGGTTGAAGGCTCACTTTCCAGCAGGGGGTGTGCAGGAGGCAGCCAATGGATAGTGATGTTTTTCATCCATGTTTCTCCCTCTCCCTTCCTCTGTCTCTAACATTTAATAAAAACATATTTTAAAAAAATTAAATTATGTGGCACACCAAAAAATACATTTTTTGCTAATCTGACAAAAAAATAGGTACAATTTTGATTCATTCACACTGGATGGCTATTGTCATGATTTTATTTGACAGTCTAAGGCAGTGGTTTTCAACCATCCTAATGCTGCGACCCTTTAATACAGTTCTTCATGTTGTGGTGACCCCCAATTTCATTGTAACAAATTGAACATAATTAAAGCATAGTGATTAATCACAAAAACAGTATGTAATTATATATGTGTTTTCCGATGGTCTTAGGTGACCCCTGTGAAAGGGTTGTTCCAGTGGGGGTCGAGCGACCCACAGGTTGAGAACTGCTGATCTAAGGGAAAAGAGGTTAGCGCCCCTGACTAAATTGCATGTTTAAAAAGTCTTGCTTGCAGCATACCAGCATGCCACTGCTGATTTAGGTTATTACCTGGATACAGTTTATATAAATTCACGATATAAAAGTATCAAAGTATTACTACTCTCTGATTTTTATGATAGCATTTTTCCTGGTAAGAGATTCTTCAGGGGCTGCTTCTCCATGGGCCTTGTAGAATGCTGCTCTCTGCCCTCTTTAGATAAAGGACCTCAGCGGATTTCTAGGCCTGATAGATATCCTTAAATTGTTAGTGGGGATTTCATCCAACTTTGAGGTAGTCTGTGAAAGATGTGGATTTTGAACCTCAGACCATTTCCCTGGAGCTGGCAGTCTGCACTTGTATAACTATATTTAAGGAAGGCAGACCCAGAAAGATGCCATCCCTGAGTAAATAACCACTGAACATGTTTGAAGGATGTGAAACAAAGATGAGTACAGTCGATTCAGAAAAATGAGCCCATTGAGAGAACAGTGGCTACAGCTGTGCAGAACAAACTGCTCAGATGGAGGTTCCATAGTCTCCTTCACAGCAGAACACAAGATTCCCTTTACCAAGGCAATGAATCTTCCCTAATAACTGCTACTTAAAAACACACACACAAGCACCTCCTGAATGCTAGTAAATTAATATGACATGTATAAGCCTCGCAAGAAATCTGTAAAGTAGGAGCAAACAATGTCAGTGAATTTAAGGACCTGGAGCCAGTTAGCACTGGTAGAAGTGGGTGTTGGAGCTCAGGTTGTTACTGATTCCCCAACCCTGTGTCCTTTATACCCACCATCCAACCAATCTCCGATGCAGCCTACTTGGTAAGATAGAGGAGTGGCAGAGCCAGACCAGGCGAGGCCCACGGGGAAGCCCTCCACCCACCAGTGTTCCTCACTCAGCATGCTGTCCAGCCCACAGAATCTCACTTGATAGTGTTTTGAAAGGTGAGGGCTCCGTTTTCTGTTGAGGACAAGATGGTTGGTGGCTTTGTTTTTCTCAATTATCTCAGTTTTTTAAATGACGCTAGCACCAGCCAACCTGGGATTGCTCTTCTCCAACATTAAAATTAGCCCATGTTTGTTGCAAACACTCAGAAGTGTGTATAGCGGAAGGTAAGAGCTTCCTGCCCATCTTTCCCCTCTAGTGTAGCCTCAAACATGCCTTCCCAGCTGAATGAGATGGGTCTTTTAATTCCTTTCACAGGGGGCCCTATATAGTGCTGGCAAAAGAGCTAGGCAGTCCTCAGGTTTTCAGATAATACTCTGGGCTAGCCTTAAATGTAATAATTAGTTCAGTTTTCAACAAACCATCACAGAATGTCATCTGTGTGCTAGGTGGTGGTGATCCAAAATGGACAAAACAGCCTCTGACCTAGGCATTGAACACCCTTGTGTAAACTAAGTATTATAGGGGTAATCCCCTAATGAACACATACAAAGTACCGTTTTAAGAAGTGGTTAAAATTGTCTTTTTAATCAGAAAGACAGACATATTAACTGATCAGAGAAGTCGGAGTTCTTTGCAGTTAAGCCTAACTCAGGCTGACAGATACAGTGGAGGGGTAGGGTGGACCCTCTCCAGAAGCCCCTAGCAGCATGAATTGTTTCTTTCCATTTTGGTTGTTACATCTCCCTGGGTACCGTGCGCAAAATGTTCCACAGCTTCCCAAGTATATGCCCGGTCAATTAGCAATTCTGCTTCAAGAATCTGCTCATTTTCTGTTGCATAAATGCTACATTCTCAACATGGGAGGAATTTAAAATGTAAAAGTATTTTTTGTGTGAAGGAGGGAGACTCTAGGGACTACAATCTGCTCCCCTCACACCCAATTTGATGCCTTTTCCATTACACCCCATGATTGAGTCTTACAGCACCAGTGAGTGGTCATTAATCTTGGATGGACGTATCCAAGACTGATGATCTCAACTGGATTGTGCCAGCAGCAGAGATTTAATGTTAGGTCAGTCACTGCATTTGATAAGCAAATAGCCCAGTGACAAGACAGAAAAGTAGATTGATAATTTATCTACACCTTGCAAAGGGTCAATTTCAGAGGGAGAAGCACTAAGCAGAGGGTGAGAGCACAGATGGGAGGGCTTCTCAGCATAGTGAGTGTATGAAAGTGCATTTGATGAAACATTCTAAGTTTCCTTTTCCAGATTAAGGAACTAGAAGACTGCTTTCCCGCATTGAGTGAGAGGCCAGGTACATTGCCAAGTTACTGCTGGAGATCTGACTAGGATCTAACCTTATCTAATCAAATAAGATGTGATCATTGCTTTTATTTTTAGTTGAATTTATTGGGGTGACATTGGTTAACAAAACCCTACAGTTTCAAGTGTGCAACTCAGTAAACATCTGCACACCACGCTGTGTGCGCAGAGTAGTCTTTCTGTCCCCATGTGTCCCCCTTGGCCTCTTCCACAGCCCCCCACCCCTCAATGCTGGTATTTTAAGTCTGTTTTCAACTGTTTAGTTCTTTTTATTTATTTTATTTTATTTATTTTTTTAAAAAATATATTTTATTGATTTTTTACAGAGAGGAAGGGAGAGAGATAGTAGAAACATCGATGAGAGAGAAACATCAATCAGCTGCCTCCTGCACATCTCCTACTGGAGATGTGCCCGCAACCCAGGTACATGCCCTTGACCGGAATCGAACCTGGGACCTTTCAGTCCGCAGGCCGACGCTCTATCCACTGAGCCAAACCGGTTTCGGCTGTTTAGTTCTTTTTAGTATTAATAACAGTAACAATAAAATTTAGTGTTAGGATAAGAGTAAGTGCCCTCAAGGATGGTGTCTTGGGTTGGTCTGATTCACAACCCCATTCATTCATTCATTCATTCATTCATTATTTGGTGCCTATGTACCAGACAGGGTTTGGGAGGAAATGGAGACACAGGCTATTACCTCAGTTAACTAAGCTGTTTGACTTTTCACAAATCCCTTTCTCTCTGGACCTCCATTCCTCGACCTATACAGAGATGTGTTCACAGTGGACCTAGATTACTTAGATTCAAATTCCAGCTTCACCTCTTTCCTGTTCGGTCTCCGGGTCCTCATTGGAAAAGTGGGGATGATATAACAGGTTTCATCGGGTTGTACTGAAGGTGAAGTTAAGGTAGCACTCAGCCTAGGGTGGTCGCAATCGTTAATCCCCGCGCGGCGGGGCGTGGCTCACAGCCCCCCGCCCCGGATTAGGATTTATAAAGCCCGAGCCTGGGGCTGTGGCCTCATTCCGTCGTAACTAGGCACCGGGCACGCCTGCCAGGCCGTGGCTCTGCACCGCGAGCTGGACCGGGCTGCGCGAACCGCCGACACGGAGACGGCGCGCCCGGCCTCGGCGGCCCAGCTCTCGGTGCGCGCGGCCGCGGAGCGCGCACTGGGGACCGGCCCGCGGGGCCTGGGGCGGGGCCTGCGGCCGCCCAGCGCCCCGCGCCTCCCCTCGCTCGCCGAGGCCCGGAAGGGGCAGTAGCGCTTCCGTCTCCGCCGGGATGCACGGAGGGCGGAGCTGCGGCCCGAGGACGCGACGCGAGCCCAGTTCCGGCGAGGAGGCCGCGCCAGTGACAGCGATGGCGGCGGAGTCGGCGCTCCAAGTTGTGGAGAAGCTGCAGGCGCGGCTGGCCGCGAACCCGGACCCGAAGAAGGTGAGTGAGTGGGCGGCGCGGAGCGGGCGGGCGTTGGGCGGGCGCGGCCCCGTAACGGTCGTGGGCCCGAGCGCGGCCCCTCCAGGTCAGCCGGGGCCGTGGGGCTCGGATCCGGAGCCAGGCCCCGCCGCGCTCGCATCCCGGAGTCGGGAAGTTCCGGCCCTTGGCCGCGGCCCACGCGGAGATACCCGCACGTCAGGCGGCGGGCCTCGGCGGCCGGGCCTCCCTACCTCCGGGCCGGTCCGGGGCACCGGCGGCGGCGGAGGCGCGCACCGTGCGGGCACCGCGTGTCCGCGGGCTCCCGAGCCTCCGGGCGTCCGGGGCCAGCTGTTTCCTGTCGGGAGCGCTCGCCCGGCGTTCACTCCTGCCCGCCCCGTCCCGTCCCGTCCCTCCCTGCGAAGGTTTCTTGTCTCTGATGTTTGTTGGGAGGAGGAGGTGAGTCTGCCTGCGAACAAGGAGTCTAGGCTTGGCGTGTGTGGTCCTGCGTCTCCAAGAGACGTTTTGATACTAGAACTTGGACCTTGTCACTTTCCGAGTAAATCCCTTAAAAAACGAAGCAAAATAAACCTCACGTCTCCTATCTGTACAGAGCCTAAAAACTTGGGTTGTGATTGGAAAAGGAAAAAGGTTAGAAGTTGCGGGTAGATTTCCTGCTGGCCTCACTTCATAGAAAGGTAAGAGCTAACGTTTCTCGTTTTGCAGCGAGTGATGGGCAACCATTTTTAATTGTATTCAGCTAGTTTTGTTTTATTTTTTAAGCTTTTCTTAAGTTAAATGCATTCTTCTCCCTCTCCGACTTTTTGTTATCCATCTTATCCGTGTCTGGGAGAGGTGGGTGTTAGAATTTTTGAAATTTAAACACACGGATGAAAACACCTCGGTTTGACATTCTCTGTCGGCATTCTAGCGAGTGTGCAGTTTCTGAGAGTTGGGTCTCAGCCCCAGTGCCTGTTGAGAAGGCGGGGGAGATGAAGGGGCCCGTTTACCAGCCACGGACGGTGGGGACGTCCTTTGCTCAGCCTGCTTCCTCACCTGCTGCTTCCTAAGATAAACTAAAAGGCGGAAGTGCCAGTAGATACTAATCACCACCCTTCACCATTTTTTTTGAAGGGCCCTTTCTCTTCACCTTGTTCCCAGCTTGTCATAGACGAGGGTTTTTTTCTCCATTTGTAAAGGCTGCATACAGCATCTCACCATCAGGCCACTTCTTAACTCTTCGAATTCATACCTAGCTCAAAGATCCACTTATTTAGGAAGCCATTTTAGTTTTAAATCTGTGAAAATGTAAATGCTTATTATTGTGTTATTTTCTATTGTGGCTTCAGTCCTTAGTGGCCAGGCATCTTTACAAGTTTCTTTTTATAATAACCCTTTTTGGACTTCTAATAAATGTTCATTATTTTTTAGTACCAGTTGGTTTTCCTAAACTCTGTAGGTTTGTGACTGATCTTTAAAACCTAAAGCAATATTATGTAAATCCATCTCCCAACCCTAATTTTGATCTATCAGGTTAAAAATATGCACCAGGTAGTATCTATAGTCATTCTTCCACTAGAATTTAAATTTTGAAGTAGCTTTTCTAGTAGTAGATGTGAACGAAATTCCAAATTAGGGAAAGGTTTGACTTCTTGTCCTATTTGAACTATTAGAGATTATTGCCAGTATTTGGGCTTTCTCTTCCCAGATAGGAAATCACCCTGAACTTCTGGCTTTGTGTTCTGAAGTGAACATTAAGAAGATGAGAAAAGCCCTGGCCAGTTTGGCTCAGTTGGTTGTCCTAGTCACCAGAAGGTGGCAAGTTCAATTCCTGATCAGGGCACATACTTAGGTTGCTGTTTGATCCCTAGTTGGGGTGTATGTGGGAGGCAACCTGTGGATATGAGGTTGTTTCTTTCACATGGATGTTTCTCCCTGTGTGTCTCCTTCTCCCTCTCTTCCCCTCTCCCCCTCCATCTCTCTAAGATCAATTTTTAAAAATTAAAAGAAGATGAGAAAATGTTGGGAGATCATTTTTGCTAGCATTAGCTAGCGTGCAGAAGTGAGCTAACTGCAGGGGGAAAACTGCAAGCTGGCACAATGGCCTTTTCCTCAACCTCCTGTTAACCCAACAAGCTCCCACAGGTTGTTCTTGAAATTGCAAGATGATTATATAGCAGTACCGGACTGCAACTAAATCCTGATTTCAAACCATTATTAGCCAAAGGGTGGATTCCATGCATATGTTCGTGGATTTTCTGGTATTAATATTGGTGCTTAACTATTTTCACTTTTAAGTCCATCTATGGTCAAGGTTTAGTTGGTGCAAAGGTGTCAGGCAGAGACCAGGATCACTTGATTGCTACTATGTTATGGGAAATAATTTTTATGGCTGGTAAAGTTACCTGTCCATTGTTACATTTTGAATGTGAAACTACCCAGAACACAGTTTGATGGCAAGTGGAGACTAAGGAGTCAACCTTATGAACATCTTCTGCTCTGGATTCGAAGGCGTGTGCAGAGGACAGCTGAATTCCTAAGCATGTACAGTGGGGCCTTGACTTTCGAGTGTCCCGACTAGAGTTTTTTGAGATACCAGCTGTCTCTCGGCTGATTTTTTGCATTGAGTTGACAGAGTAATTTGAGTTAACGAGCTCCTTAACGAGCTCGGTCTCTGAAGGAATTAAACTCGTAAGTCAAGGCCCCACTGTACTGTGCAAATGTTTGACATTTCTCAGTGACCTGTTATCAGTTCTTGCAAACTCTACACTGGTCTTTTGGCTTAATAACAAGTTTCCATCTACCTGAGGATGCCCAAAGTGCTTTTACCTTGTTATTTATTGCTTTGTGTGTGTGTTTTCTTGAACCTCATTGAAAATAGAGGGCTCTGAAGTCCCTTTCCTCTCACTTATGGGGCTAAATCGTTTTGAAAATCTCCAGGGCTTTAGCTTTGTCTCCTCTTAAGTCGCCCTTATGAACCCAAAGCAAACCAGGAAGGTAGCATCTGCTCCTCCAGTTAGCGCTAGGCTTTGAGATGGAACACCTCTCAGTGACTTCTGACCCATCCTTAACATTGGCTTCCTAGGGTTCCTGGGGATCCTTTGTCCCCAGGGCGACCTTTACGCTGTGGACTCTAAACTGTCTGACATATGATGCTACAAGGAGGAGCTTTTTGCTTTGGGGTAAACTACAGCTCTGTTTCCTAAGGACAATATTGTTTTGGATGTTGCTTCTGGCTTTGTAGCACATACTGTGTGTGGTAGGTATACTTGATTACTACTAGCTCATTAGGTAAGTTACCTAGCCTCACTGAGCTTGGTCTCCATATTTATAAAATGGGGAGAATAATATCCACTTTATAGAGGTGGTTAATGAAGATGAAATAAATGAGGTGACACATGTAAGAACTTAACATAGTCATCGACACACAGTAGTTGGCATATAAATGCCTTCCCGGGAATGGTATTAAGGGAGACAACCTATTTCTAACCTTTTCAGTGATTCTCAGTGTTCCTTTAAGGAGAGGAATTGTTTTTCCTAAGTTGGATGTTGGAAGCTTCTCATCTTCTTAATGTTCACTTCAGAACACAAAGCCAGATTTGAAGTGGAGTATAATTTTCACTCAACTATGAAGGTGAAACTCCCTAGATCCACCACTTGCTTCTCATTTGTTCCTGGTCACACAGTGTTATTGCTTGTGATCCAGTTGCTCTGCCTAGTGACCATATTCAGTAATTATTGAAGTAGAGTGACCAGAAAAACATACTTGCTACTCCACCTGTAGCTTGTGACATACTTATATGTCCTGGGCTATACATGGAAAAAGAACAGATTGTGTTCTCTAATATGTAAATGTAAAGGTTAGTCACAGTTCTCTATTTTGAACTACTTGTAATTTGCAGCTTCTTGAATGGTAGTATGTTTACATGTACATACATGACTTCTGGTGGAAATGGAGCAAGTAGAACTTTGAATTGGCTGGGGACTATCTGGTTGAGGATCAAGTAGGCATGTAAAGGTCTGTTGGAGCCCTAGCCGGTTTGCTCAGTGGTTAGAGTGTTGGCCCTCGAACTGTAGGGTTATGGGTTCGATTCTAGTCAAGGATATGTACCTCGGTTGCAGCCCCCAGTTGATGTCTCTCACATTGATGTTTCTCTGTCTCTACCCCTCTCTAGAAATGAATGGAAAAAAATATCCTTGGGTGAGGATTAACAAAAAAAATAAAGATCTGTTCCTTGATGAATGAAATGGTTAATTATAAACATTTATTGAGCTTTATAGGACTCGATGGCTAAGGACTACTCATGGTTGTTTCTGCGAATCCTCACACTTGTGAGGTAGAAACAGGATCCAGTTCCTATTTTGCAGATGGAGTAAATGAGGTGCAGAGAGGTTACTGACTTGTACAAGATCGCCTGGCAAGGAGGTGACAGGGCAAAACTGAAGCCTTCTCTGACTCTGGAACTGTCTTAACAGCAGTGCTGTCCTGATTTTGACCTAGTTTTAGGGACAGGAAATGTGACCAGACCCAGATCACTTTTCTAATATACCCAGACATTGTGTGTTTAACATTAATGGCAATGCTCTAATTCTGGCAACTTGAAATTGGTCTTGCCTTCCCATTGTTTCCAAAAAACAGTTCTGTTAAACACTGCTGACTCTGCCTGGAAACATGATACCCTTTTCTTATGGAGACTTCTGCTCCTTTTTCTTTTCCTCTGTGCCAAGTCCATGGGTAATTTCCCTAAGATCAGTACCTTTCTTAGAAATTCTCTCAAAATGGTAGTTGATAACTTTTCTTAGAGTTGGTAGGTTTGATTCTCTTTAAGTCTCATTTCCTGTTGGTGTAGCACAGTGGTTAAAAGCTGGGAATCTAGCTCTAACCGGTTTGGCTCAGTGGACAGAGCATCGGCCTGCGGACTGAAGGGTTCTGGGTTCGATTCCGGCCAAGGGCATGTACGTTGGTTGTGGGCACATCCCCAGTAGGGGGTGTGCAGGAGGCAGTTGATCGATGTTTCTAACTCTATCGCTCTCCCTTCCTCTCTGTAAAAAAATCAATAAAATGTATTTAAAAAAAAAAAAAAAAAGCCGGGAATCTAAGTCACAGACCTGAATGAATCTCGCCCTACTTGCATCCTAGGGCAAGTAACTTACCTTTTCTGAGCCTGTTTTCACACTTGTAAAATTGGGATAATAACCATACTTGTTACTGTATAATACTTAGACTGAGTAAGTATTTAACTGTCAGATATTATTCTTATTTGTTCCAGTGAATGTTTATGTTTATGGGAATTAATGTTTATTTTATTCTCTCTATAGCTATTAAAGTATTTGAAGAAGCTCTCCGCCTTGCCTATAACAGTAGACATTCTTGTGGTAAGAACTGTATAACTTTAGATATTATATAAAACTATATCCACCCTAATAAAAAACACAAACTAACTATATCTTATCCCCTTCCTAATGGGAGAGATTGTACCGTAAGACAGAGAGCATGGGCTTTGGAAGTGAAGGAAAGGAAACATGAGGTCATGTATTGTATGATTCCATGTATATGAAATGTCCAGAATAGGCAGGTCATAGGCCAGTGATGGCGAACCTATGACACATGTGTCAGAGGTGACATGCGAACTCATTTTTTTGGTTGATTTTTCTTTGTTAAATGGCATTTAAGTATATAAAATCAAAATCAAAAATATAAGTCTTTGTTTTACTATGGTTGCAAATATCAAAAAATTTCTGTATGTGACATGGCACCAGAGTTCAGTTAGGGTTTTTCAAAATGCTGACACGCCGAGCTCAAAAGGTTCACCCTCACTGTCACAGGTAGAAAGTAGGTTAGTGGTTGCCAGGGGGTGGGGGCGATTGGGAGCAGCAGGGTTCCTTTCTAGGGTGACAAATGTTCTGGAATTAGACAGTGGTGGTGGCTGCAAAGTATTGTAAATATTCTGTAAACCATTGAACTATACACTTTAAAATGGTTAAAATGGTGGATTTTATGTTATATGAATTTTATCTCAAAAATATTTTTCTAAAAATTGAAAGAATGTTGGCTTTGTCATCAACTAGTCCTGGGTTCAAATCCAAGTTCTGTGACTTTAGCCTGTTCTATGTAAAATGGGTAGATTCCTGTCTCACAGAGTTGTTACTGTGAGGATTGACTGGGATACTGTATGCAAAGCTGTTAGCTCAGTGTCTGGCACCTGCCAGAACCACTGGTTATTGTAGAAGTGTTTTAATTCAGTATCTCCTCTTCTGATCTGGTATGGTTTATTTGCTACTGTGTGTCAGAGGTTTGGGGTAGAGAAACAAACTAATTTTGTATTGAGGCTTGCAAGATACATTTTAAGAAGGAAGTTATTGGTTTGTTTAAAAGCAAGAGGTCTGATTTCTTTGAAAATTGTGAGCCTATTTCTACAACTCTAAAAATTCATGTGTTCAATTTGCAGGAGACAGGCGTTGGGAAGACGGTAAATAGCTTACGAAAACACGAGCACGTGGGAAGCTTTGCCAGGGACCTCGTGGCCCAGTGGAAGAAGCTGGTTCCTGTGGAGCGGTAAGAACATAACTCTAGGTCTGTTCAGTTTCATGGTTAAAGCTGGCATTTGGCGTGTTTACAGACAGAAATGTTTGTCTATTATTCCTCTCTGCCTTCTTATTTAAAATATTTTGCCTCAAATATTAAAATAATCCATGATTATAATATTAAAAAGTATTTAAAAATAGAAATAAAAATCAAAATTACTTAAGTCTACCATCCAAAGATAAATATTATTAACATTTTGATGTTTCTAATGTTTTCTTAAAAGGCTTTTTATGTAGTTGTGAACAAACTATATATAACAGCCCCTTTGTTTTATGTAACAAATATGTCCCTGTATTAAGCATTTTCATGCCTATAAGATATTTGGTCTTTGTGTCCTATAGTTAAACTCATCATTTTCCATTTATTGAATATTTGAGTTCCCAGGTTTTGTGTTTTTAGTTTGTTTGTTAATCCTCACAGAAGGATATTTTTCCCATTGCTTTTTTTTTTTTTTTTTAGAGGGTGGGGCAGGAGAGAGAGAGACAGAGACATCAGTGTGGGAGAGATTGACTGGTTGCCTCCCACATGAGCCCCCGACTATGGTCGGGGATCGAACCTGCAACCCAGGTACATGCCCTTGACCAAGAATCGAACCCAAGACTCTTCAGTGCATGGGCCATTGTTCTAACCATTGAGCATGCCGCCCAGGGCATAAGTTCCCAGTTTTAAAACTTTGTTAAGTGTCTTTGAGCAGAACATATTTACTTTCTTCCCAAGACCTTCTTTCTAACGCTTGCCTTCTCTGTGGCTCTTTTGTGAGTTCAGGGTCCGTGACTGTGTCCTCTGAACAAGGATAACACTGAGATTTATAACTGCTTTATCTGTATATTCTTCTGTTTAGAAACACTGACCCTGATGAACAGGACTTTGAGAAGAATGATTCCCGAAAGCGCCCCAGGGATGTTCTTCAGAAGGAGGATGAGGAGATAGAGGGGGACTATCAAGAAAACTGGAAAGCTTCCAGTAGCCAACCATATAGTCCTGATCACAGACAGAAAAAACACAGAAAACTCTCAGAGTTCGAAAGACCTCACAAAGTGTCTCACAGTCAGGAGAGACGAGATGAGCGAAAGAGGGGCCACAGGGTTTCACCAGTTTACTCTTCAGATCATGAATCTTCCGATTACGGCCATGTGCAGTCCCCTCCATCATCCAGCAGTCCTCATCAGATGTCCGTGGACCATTACAGGTCCCCAGATGAGGACCATGAGCCCTTTGTTCCACACCAGAAGCCTGGAAAGGCACACAGTAATGCCTTTCAGGACAGACTCGGGGCCAGCCAGAAAAGACACCTGGGTGAGCCCCGGGGGAAAGGGGTTGTGAGTCAGAACAAGGAGCACAAATCATCCCATAAAGAAAAACGTCCAGTGGATGCCAGGGGAGATGAGAAGTCGTCTTTGAGCAGAGAGAAATCCCACAAGGCCATTGCCAAAGAGGAAAACCGGAGGCCCCTCTCAGGGGATGGCACAAAGGAGAAAGCGCCCTCTAGTGGTATCAAGAAAGAGAAGGACAGAGAGGGCAACTCCAAGAAGTTTTCATCCCCCTTGGAGACTGCTTCAGACAACCACCGTAAAAAGCAAAAGCACAAAGACTCAGAGAAAACTAAATCAGACAAAAACAAGCAAAGTCTAGACAGCTTAGACAGAGGAAAGGGGGCCGGAGACCTGCTGCCCAAAGCAAAAGAGAAGGTTTCTAACAACCTAAAGACTCAAGAAGGGAAAGTGAAAACTCATTCAGATAGAAAGTCAGCAGGCTCCCTCCCTAGAGTTGAGGAGACGGATATGGATGATGAATTTGAGCAGCCCACCATGTCTTTTGAGTCATATCTCAGCTATGACCAGCCGCGGAAGAAAAAGAAAAAGATTGTGAAAACCTCAACTGCGACCGCTGGAGAAAAAGCACTTAAAAAAAATGATTCGAAAAGCACTAGTAAAAGCTCGGACACAGTTCAGAAATCGCCTAAGGTGAACGAAAACAAGTCAGAGAAGCATCAGGCAGCTGGAGCCGATGCAGCCAAGCCGAGAAAGGTAACCCCTTCAGCCCCTTGGTGCTTCCCATTCAGAGCATCTGGCTCTGCAGAGCTCCTAGGACCCACCCTGCTGCTCTTTGCATGGCTGGCTTTTGTATGGCTGGTTGAATTTCAGTTTCCTCCAGGCCTCTACCTGCCAGGGTGGAGAATACCCAAGAAGTGTTTGCTGAGGTGCCCTGGGTGCTGGGCCCATCTGTCTGTATTTCCTGACGTAAGGTGTCAGACATGCCGGTTGCCCTCCTCCAGCCTGGATCTGCCTGGCCCACTCTGTTGGGTATGGACAGGGGGAAGGGAAGCTGTGCCTGTAGAAAAGGGCACTCCAGTCACTGGTCTCTCCTCTGCAGGTCCCCATCGATGTCCTGCCAGTGTTGCCAGACATCCCATTACCTGTGATACAGGCCAATTACCGGCCACTTCCTTCCCTCGAATTGATATCCTCCTTCCAACCAAAGCGAAAAGGTAATTTTCTGTTTCTTTTTTTAAATGGAAGAAAGATTTTAAAAATCATGATCTGTCATCAGATTTTGGTGAGTTTCTTAATTGGACAGGCTCTGGAGTTTGATGTCTTGAGTTTGAATACATCTCTGCCTTCTACAAGTTACATGAACTTGTGTAGTAACTTAATTTCCTTGGACTTCAGTTTCATATTCTATAGATGAGAATAATAATGGTTTCTGTTTCTTAGGGCTGTGTAGTGGATTAAAAGCTGATAAAGCTCTTAGCTACCATGTTTTTTTCTTTTTTTTTAAACTGATTTCAGAGAGGAAGGGAGAGGGAGATAGAAACATCAATGATGAGAGAGAATCATTGATCAGCTGTCTCCTGCACCCCCCCTTCTGGGGATTGAGCCCACAATCCGGGCATGTGTCCTTGACCGGAATCGAACCTGGGACCCTTCAGTCCACAGGCCGACGCTGTGTCCACTGAGTCAAACTGCCAATTTAAAAATCTTTTTAAAAATGTGGAAAGTCTATGTACTGACATGGAATGATTTCTAAAATGTGGTAAATGAAAAAAAAACGATGATAGTAGTGAGCATGTTACTAATTGGTTAAAAAGGAACACAATTCACATTTGCTTACTTTTGCATTGACTCTGGAAGGACACAAGAATTTGGTGACATTGGTTGCCTCTGAAAAAGGGGAGGGAGGCTGAGGAATGGGGTGGGAAGGAGGGTTTTCACTCTATAGCTTACAGCCTTTGTAACTTACGTTCTGTGTTTCTTGCATTACAGCACACTCTTCTTCTCAGGAGGAGGAGGAAGTTGGATTCACTGGACGGAGAATGAATTCTAAGATGCAGGTGTACTCTGGTTCCAAGTGTGCTTATCTCCCCAAAATGATGACCTTGCACCAGCAGTGCATCCGGGTACTTAAAAACAACATTGATTGTAAGTCACATGCTTCTCTCTAGCTCTCAAGCACGTTGTGGCGCTCGCTAGGGCAGTATCACTGGGTGGCTTGGCTACTACTCAGGGCTTTCACCTTTGATTTTCTGCAGCCATCTTTGAAGTGGGAGGCGTCCCGTATTCTGTTCTTGAACCCGTTTTGGAGAGGTGTACACCTGATCAGCTGTATCGCATAGAGGAATACAATCATGTGAGTATCCTGTTTGGGTGGGAAGAGGGCAGTTTTCTGGCTTGTGTGTCCAAAAATAGCATTGTCTTTGAATTGGCTGCAGCTGAAGGGTAGGCCACAGGTTGGATCATTGTTCTGGGCATGTTTGTTTTGCCAGTGGGCCTTTAAACAAAAATATTTTTAGCATCTGTCTCTGGCATCTTAAGTGAGCCTCTTGGGCTAGAATCTTAGGTGGGATTCAAAGGAAGCAGGAAAGCACTTCCCACACCTCCTTTGAGCTTACCTGGTCACAGAGGCAAAGGGAGAATTCTGGCAGCACCACCCCTGGGATCCAGGCCGGGGATAGAGCTTTGTGTTGACACTCAGGTGTCTGGTGAATTTTTTAAAGAGCACAAGGGGCTGGGTGTGTCCTAGGCACATCGAGATCGATCCAGATATCCTTTTCCTAATGCTGGGACACACTTATCTGATTGAACCCTGACATATCCTCCTTAGATGGCCCCTCGCCAATACAGTTCAGTGTAGCACTTGGAAAATGCCTGGCTTTGACTTCATTCTGGTTGACTCTTCATTGATGTTTATAAAGGAAAAGAATGATCTTAACCTAATGTTGTGTTGTCTTATCTCCTAGCCACACAACCCCCCAAAAGCAGCTAGTATGGTGCATCACATTTAACTTTAATTTTGTGATTTGATTTTTTTTAGAACCATGGGTATTTTAATATATTTCTATGTAGACCAAAAAATCATTAGGAAACCTAGGTGATTAAAAGTGGAAAAGAGATACATAAGAGTGCTTGCATATAAATGACGTCCTGGTTCTGGTTTTAGGTATTAATTGAAGAAACAGATCAATTATGGAAAGTTCATTGTCACCGAGACTTTAAGGAAGAAAGGCCAGAAGAGTATGAGTCATGGCGGGAGATGTACTTGAGGCTTCAGGATGCCCGAGAGCAGCGGCTACAATTATTGACAAAGAATATCCGATCTGCACATGCCAATAAGCCCAAAGGTAGGCGGGGAAGGACCGGCAGGACAGGGCCTGGCAAAATAGTGAGCCCTGTGCTCTGGTCCACAGCAGGGTCTTGGTAGGCCCTGCTGATGTAGGGCTCTGGCCCCTAAATCTCTTGTATTTGCACAAGTGGGGCTGAGGGGGTTTTTCTACCACTGCTTATGCTACCCTACAAAGCGGTTTTCAGGCTTGGTGAACCCTCAGCTTTGGGGGCACTTGATAAGCTTTTATCTGGCAATAGTGTAGATTCTTAAAATAACAGTAGCATCTCTGTTCCAGAAGGCAGGTATTAATCTTCGTATTTCTCCACAGGCCGACAGGCAAAGATGGCCTTTGTCCACTCTGTAGCCAAACCACCTCGTGATGTTCGAAGGAGGCAGGAGAAGTTTGGAACAGGAGGAGCAGCTGTGCCTGAGAAAATCAGGTACCATCTCTACTGCTCTGCTTTCTGCAAGCTCAGGGAAGAGGGTCCATGAGCTTTCACTCACCCTGAGAAGGCAGCCCAGGCAATTCATTTTGGAGGGAAAGCATGGCAGTGCAGAGTGGGCTCTGGAGCCCCAGCTTCCTTGACTGCAGTGCAGGCTGAATAATTATTGCTGACTTTCAGAGAGGTCAAGGTTAAGTAGAGAATGTCTGATATCTGGCTTCTGGAAACACGCTTTCCCTTCCCCCATTTAAGCAAAAATGGTGTTTACTGTATGACTAACTTATTTAATACTAGTGGCCCGGTGCACGGATTCGTGCACATTAAAAGGAAATTAATTAGCCGGTGGCCGGCGGGGTGGGACTGGGCTAGACAGCCGGATATGCCCTGGAGCCAATCTTCTGCGGTCCCTCCCTGGCTGCCCAAGCTGCAGTGGCTCGAAGGGTGTCTGTGGTCACTGGTCAGCTTGGCAGTAAACCAGATTTGGGGCCAACAGTGCCCCAGCAACAACATAACCCATAGCCAAAGGTGGAATCGCGCAGCCCCATGAGGAATCGGGCTCCCCCCTCTCTGGTTCCGGGGTGCGTCACCCAAGAACCGCTACTGCCAAGTCACCACAGCTCAGCAGCTCCTGCATTGAGCGTCTGCCCCCCTGGTGGTCAGTGCGCATCGTAGCTACTGGCCAGATGGTGGAACAGTCAGCCGGTTGCTTAGGCTTTTATATATATAGATTTTAGAGAGGAAAGGAGAGGGAGAGATAGAAACATCAATGATGAAAGAGAATCATTGGCTACCTCCTGCACGCCCTCCGCTGGGGATCGAGCCCACAACCCGGGCATGTGCCCTGACTGGGAATTGAACCATGACCTGGTTCATAGGTCGATGCTCAACCACTGAGCCACACTGGCCTGGCTGAACTTTTAATTTTTACCTCTAAACCTGATCCTCTCTTGGTTTTCCCATCTGGGCAAATGGCAACTCCATCCTTCCTGTTGCTCACACCACTACTCAGATTGTCCTTGACTTCTCTTACGCCCATATCTGATCCAGCACAGATACCACCAGCCCTGCCTTCTGAAGATGCCCGTAATCTGACCCTCACCACCTCCATGGCTGTTAGCTGTGTCTGGGACCATCAGTTCTTGCCTGGATTTGTGTAACAGCCTCCCCACAGAGCACCCTGCTTCTGCCCTTGCCCTGCAGATTTACACCTAAACAGTGAAAAGTTAGTTGAGGCTATCATTCCTTCTGAAGGGCTGACGCTGTCATCTCAGAGCCACTTCCAGAAAACCTGGGGTAATATAAGTACAATCTGGGGCCATATTTATTAATTAAAACTATCTTACAGTTTACAAAGAAGCTAAATAACAACAAAAGTATAATTGACCTTAAAATGCTCAGTGAAACTGAGGCTTCACATCTTCAGAGTTCTGAGGTGTTCTCAGGCAGGAGGCAGTGGTCAACGCCCCGAAACTGAGTCTTCCTCAGAAAGGCCGGCCAGCTTCAGGGTGTTGGTGCTGAGGGTGGATTTCTCATGCTCATGACTAACCAGCTTTTTCTGTGTTGCAGGATTAAGCCAGCCCCCTATCCCATAGGAAGCAGCCAAGCTCCCTCCAACAGTGGCAGCAGCAATAGCTTTACCGCCAGCCCGGAAGAGCCCGCCTACGACGGCCCCAGTACCAGCAGTGCCCACTTGGCGCCTGTGGTCAGCAGCACTGTTTCCTATGATCCTAGGAAACCGACTGTGAAGAGTGAGTGACTTGGGGTTTCTGCTCAGATATTTCAAAACTAGTGTTTGAACCCCTTTAATGTCATTACCCTGCATCATTTTGTGTGCTGGATATAGCATATGTATGATGCCTTGCACATAGCTGGTCTACATGTCAGGGCCTCTTTTCCCCCGCTTTGTTCATAATGCACGTGTATCTTTCAAATAATGATCATAATGAATGTTCATTTTCACACTCTGCCCTTTTTTTAAAAATCTAAATGTAAAACGTTCTCCAGGCAATAACAGGTTCATAACCATTGACAGCTACATGATAGTTCATCTTATTGAGGTTTTTACAACCTTAAGACCCCAGCTTCCAAGTATTTATTTTTTATATCTAGTTAGGTCTGTTTGTATTTTATTAACTTGATTACCATAGACGATGCCCAGTATTCTAAGGAGATGTCCTAACTTAAAAGCATTACTCTGTCTTCAGAGCCCAAAGGAGAGTAGGAATCCTGGCTTAAGCTTTGGCTGAGCGCAGATTTATCAGTCCTTAGGCGGTATTTGCATTTGGCTTGTGTTAACGCCTGTTGCTACACTGGGCAGATGGTGGGAAGGGAATGCTTTTTGCTGGTTTGGGTGTTATGAGACAAACTTAAATTATGGCTCACCATGGCCTTTACAGTCCGGATTGAATTAGTTCTGCCACTTACGGGGGCAGGTTAGCCAGTATGTGAGTCTTGGTGAGGTTAGAAATAGTGATTGTTTCAGGTCTGGCAGGTGGTAGCTCTGTGCTGCTGCTTCTGTTGTGATGTTAGCCAACAGCTATTACTTGCATCCATTTTCCTGGTGGTGCAGAACCAAGAGTGGCAAGACTTTGGCTGATTGTAAACCGCTGGTGTTGTATGTCTAAACTGCCACGGATCTGAAACAATGGCCTTATTTCTTTTTCCACAGAAATTGCCCCCATGATGGCTAAGACAATTAAAGCTTTCAAGAACAGATTCTCTCGACGATAAACTGAGGACTTGCCTTGGAGATGGAATTTGGGGGTGAGGAAGACAAGGACAGTGGGGGTTGGGGAATGGAACTTCCAAAGGAGATCCGAGTCTTCTGCTTTGTGGCAGCGTTGGTCTCCGAGTCCTGCACAGTCCGCCGGAGTCGCATCTGTGAGCCTGTGCCACGCCACTGCCTCCTGCCTGAGAACACTTCAGAGCTCTGAAGAAGATGTGAAGCCTCAGTCTCACTGAGCATTTTAAGGTCAATTATACTTTTGTTGTTATTTAGCTTCTTTGTAAACTATAAGATAGTTTTAATTAATAAATATTGCCCCAGATTGTATTTATATTACCCCCAGGTTTTCTTTGGTTTTTGTCCTCTACCACATACTTAGTCTTTATGTTCAGGTCCTTTATTAAAGTTAAAGGCCTAATGAAAGCCATTCCCCTGTCCCAGTTCAGCTCTCCTGAATGGACTCTGGTACAGAGGGCGGACTGGGCATCCCCAGAGCCTGTGGTGCCCGCTCCACGTAGGGTGAGGAGTGGGTCCTGGGCTGCCTGTCCTAGAGGGGCCTCAGCAAGCAGACAGGAGCATCCAGGTTAGACCCCTCACCTAGACCCTGCTCAGTGTTGCTTTGAGTTCCTCTGCAGGTACAACTCTTTATTATTCATTAAATAGTATTTATTAAGGGAGGCTATTTGTAAAGGTCTAGAGTCTTTTCCCCCCGTCCTATTTTGCAGTTCCAAATTATTTTTATTTTTCATTTTTGAGGCTCACTAGATGACACAGACCCTTGGGAGAGCGATTTGCACAGAATCCCAGCATTTTTACAATTTCCAGTGTCTGATTCAAAACTTTAGTTTTTTTTTTTTCCTTCCCTGTTTTTCCTTCTCCCACTAGCATGGGAGAAAAACACAAATACATGGCAGGGCTTTTGGTAGGACCCCCCCACCCCCAGATACAGTGTCAGAATTTTAAGAGCCAGCACTTTAATCTCAATCTCTATGAATTACTATTAGAAGTGAATGGTTTTAAAAGTTGTAATGCTATGTTGGAAATTGATTTTGTTTTCGCTTTCTTTAAAAGGTAAGATCATGTGACTGAAAGAGCACAACAATTTGCTGTTTTGTAGAGAACTTTGCAGCTGAAGCTCTCTCTGCTTTCCGAGTGTGTAAGCCAGAATTTGGAGCGAAGGGTCAACTTAGCGAAAGTGTCCAAGCTATAGCATCAGGATGGGAGAGAACCACAGGGGCATCCAGCTGGTTTGGGAAGGGAGGGCCTCCCTTTTGAGTTTACTTAGGAGCAAGATCAGTGCATTGCTGTGCAGGTGCCTGTTGTGATGTGACATAAGTATTGCTCTGTTTTAATTTGCTGTTTTTTAACTGGGTAAAACATTATTTCTCTGAATGGATTTTATTTCTCTTGATTGATTGTATTACCATTCCATCCCTATCCCCAAATCTTAGGAATATTAGGAAGCCTCTTACCTAAAACCAAATGAACATCTGGGTCAGGTGCCTAGAATAGCTTCCTCGAGGTGTCCACCTTAAATCTGTCTCTTAGCTGTGTGTTCAAGTCTTTGTCATTGAGACTAGTTTTTCACATTTCAGATTCAGTTGTGTATGATTTAATTTCCTTTATTAGGAGTCTTTAGACAGTGAGGGGAAAAACATACATATTTTCATCCCAACATCACTACCATAAAGATTTTTGAATAGAGCCAGGACTTTCCTCCTCCCCTTCCAAGCATGTTTGCATCAGGAATGTGACTTGGTGAAACCAGGAAGGAAGGAAGAGGAGAAACCCAATTTCTAAACGACCTCCTCACCTGGGTGCTTGAAATGGCTGCTAAACAGACATAGGATGACATCGAACTTTTGGTCTCATTTGTGAAAATGTGTGCAATTTTTTTTTCTCTGTGCTACACTACATACAAATCAGCAAATTACAAATTAACCCTTTGTGATCGTTGATCTAATGAGCAGTTTCTTTAGGGCTTTCTCTTTCTTTCTGGGAGGCGGGCGGGGAAGGAGCAAGGTGTCATCTTGCTCTTCATTTGTATTTTGGTCCCAAAATGTAAATATAATTTTCTATGTTACTTTTTTGTGGTAACTACCAAGATGAATATTTTAATTAGATAAGTTATATGAAATGAAAGAAAAATTCCATGTCTAAATAAAAAAACGAACAAAAAATCCCATATACTGTTGGTCTTTCTCCCTTATTGTGTCAAAGAATGGAAGTTGGTCACAAAAGGTCTGGTTCCTGGGCTGTGAGGCAGAGATCTTAATCCCTGGGCTGGATAAAGGGTGGTTGGATTTTTGTCTGTAGCACAGCAGACTGGGAAAGGGGGGAGAACCCTGTAAGCAAAGGGAGGGACGCAGATAAAAAGGAACACCTGGTGGGGACCAGGCACTGTCCTTTGTTACACTTGGAGCCCTAGACTAAGCTATTAATCCCATTATAGTTGAAGCTGAGGTTCAGACCATGAAATAGCACAGTTAAAGCCGTATAGCTAGGAAGTAGCAAAGGAAAGGATTTTAAATTCAGATTCTCTGACTGCAAAGAATGCCCCTCCACCTTTCGGTCATTTCTTGTGGGTGTGAAAGACACAGATAAGTCTCAGTCCTACACTGGCTTCCTAATGAGAACATAACACTAAAGTGGACAGATCACGCCAACAAGGGGTTAATGAGAACCTGCTGTTCGCACGAGAATGGGCTGAGCTGCTGGAGTTTCAGCAGTTGCTAATGGAGTCAAAGGCTTGGTTTCAGCCCCTGCATACATCCAGTGGGTTGGATCTTACCTTAAACCTACATCTCACAACAACACAGTTTTACTACCGCTTCTTTCTTAAAGAAGGCATTTTGGGTATATATATAGTCTAGACTTACTTTCTCCAATTCTTTGTTGGATCTAATTCTCACTATTAGAAATTAATATGCATTGAAGTTAATTGTGGAACATGGTATCTGATGACTTTATCCAGAGTTTGTAAGTTAGCCCTTAGTCCCTTATTAATTCATCATTTGCTGAGCCGTTGGACCTGTATTAGACCCTGGACTAGACTGACACAATCAAGTCTGGCACTCAGGTAAGAGTAACTGGCCCTGCTGGTTATGCACCTACTATGTGCCAAGCAGCTCTCTGTCTTGTATACATTGTCTCCGTTATCACAATGATCCCACAAGGTAGGTGGTCATGGCCCCATTTTGAAAATGAGAAAACTGAAGCACAGAGAAATTAGGAACGTGCCCAGGGTCACACAATCAGTGAGCAGTGATGCTGTGTGTTGACCTGACCCCAAGCACACATTCTCAGTCACATTTAACTATCTCATAATCAGACATACATACCCAATGCAAGGCTTTTGCAGCAAGGCTGACTCCAATGCAAAAGATGCCCAGGCCAGGCCCTGATCATTTCTAAGAATGGTTTTTTTTGTCTGCTGCATGTAACTGATGCCCAGAAGAATCCTTGTTAGCATCTGGATAATCACCTTGACAGATGCCCCCTTCACAGGGCTTCTCCACTAGCGTTCCACATCCACTTGAGTCTCTCCCTGGTTATTGGCTAAATGGTGACATAGACAGTTTGTCTTCATAGGTCCACAGACTTCTCTTTCTGTGATGCCTACTGTATTATTTTTAAAAACTTTGAGGAGTATGAGGAAAGTTCAGGTCATCAAAATTGTATATAGCTAGCTATACCTGTGTTTCTCAAACAGAGTTTCAGGTTGGCTCCTAAGCTATGTCCAGAAGTGACCCATCATTTCCATCCTATATCATTGGCTGCAGCTAAATTCAAGGGGACAGGAAAGTACAGTTCATCCATGTGCCTGGACACAGCTGATTTGCTAAGAGCACCAAAGACTCCAAAGGCAACCACAGTGCCCTGGATAATCACAAGGCTACCCAATCTTGAATCCCACAATTCCTAGATGTGAGCCCTTGAGCAAGTCACTTAACTTCTCTGTGGATCAACCTTGCAGAGCTATCATACAATGATCTAATGAGTAAAACACATAAAGTGCTTAGAAAAGTGCCTGGCACATAAAAAGAGCTCAGGACATGCTAGCCAGGATGTTGGTGATGAATTAGGTGAAATAGCCAACATGGAATGGGCATTTATTAAAGGGTTAGAAGCCCGGTGCATGAAATTCGTGTACTGGGAGGTGGAGTCCCTCAGCCCAGCCTGCGCCCTCTCACAGTCTGGGAGCCCTGGGGGGAGTCCCTGCGGGGAGCGGGCCTAAGCTGTCAGTGGGACATCCTTAGTGCTGCCGCTGAGACAGGAGAGGCTGCCGCCACCACAGCTGCGCTCACCAGCTGTGAGCCCGGCTTCTGGCTGAGTGGTGCTCCCCCTGTGGACTGTATTGAGTGTCTGCCCCTTGGTGGCCAATGCGCGTCATAGCCACCCGTCGTTCCACTGTTCGGTCGATTTGCATATTAGCCTTTTATTACATAGGATTGTTATAACTGAAGTTCTGAGGAAAAAGACTTGTCCAAGGTAACCCAAATACAACATGATGGTTAAGAGCCTGAGCTCCAGAGTCTCAACTTGGCACACAGTAAGTACTCAATTAATATATTTTTTAAATTTGTTTTTATTGATTTCAGGGAGAGGGAGAGAAAGAAACGTCAATGATGAGAATCTCTGATCATTTGCCTCCTGCACACCACTTACTGGGGACCAAGCCTGAAACCCAGGCTCGTGCCCTGATTGGGAATTCAACAGTGACCTGATTCATGGGCCGATGCTCAACCACTGAGCCACACTGGGCTGGGCCTCAATATTAATTAATATTTAGAGAAGGTTCAATGTGGTAAGAACACAGACTCTGGAGGCCTACTGCCTGTGTTCAAATCCTAGTTCCACTATTAACCAGCTGTGTGACCTCTGGCAAGTTACTTAGCCTTCCTGGGCCCTGGTTTTCTCATCTATAAAATGGAGATGATAATAGGACACTTGTAGTTGTAAAGATTAAAAAGTACACGTATACATAAAGCCCTTTGGACAGTGCTTGACACATTATCAGTACCATTTGCATACTAGCTATTATCATTACTATATTCTTCAGTTTGCCTCAAAAGTGTTTTAGCCTCGCCGAAACCGGTTTGGCTCAGTGGATAGAGCGTCGGCCTGCGGACTGAAAGGTCCCAGGTTCGATTCCGGTCAAGGGCATGTACCCGGGTTGCGGGCACATCCCCAGTAGGAGATGTGCAGGAGGCAGCTGATCGATGTTTCTCTCTCATCGATGTTTCTAACTATCTCTCTCCCTTCCTCTCTGTAAAAAATGAATAAAATATATATTTTAAAAAAACGTGTTTTAGCCTCATTGAGATAAGCAATATGGCAAAATGGATACAAATTCAGTTTTTTGGTGTTTTTTATTAAATAAATCATTTATTTTTTGTTAATCCTCATCTGAGGATATTTTTCCCATTGATTTTTAGGGAGTATAGAAGAGAGGGAAAGAGAAACATCAATGTGAGAGAAACATCAGTTGGTTGCCTCCTGCATGAGCCCCGACCAGTTCCCGAGCCTGGGAGGAGCCTGCAACCAAGGTATGTGCCCTTGACCAAAATTAAACCTGGGATCCTTTGGTCTACAGGCCAACCGTCTATCCACTGAGCCAAACTGTCTAGGGCCATATTAAGTTCTTTAAAAATAAAAAAGTTTTTATTGCCGAAACCGGTTTGGCTCAGTGGATAGAGCGTCGGCCTGTGGACTGAAAGGTCCCGGGTTCGATTCCGGTCAAGGGCATGTACCTGGATTTCGGGCATTTCCCCAGTGGGGGATGTGCAGGAGGCAGCTGATCGATGTTTCTCTCTCATCAATGTTTCTAACTCTCTCTCTCCCTTCCTCTCTGTAAAAAATCAATAAAATATATATATAAAAAAAGTTTTTATTGATTTAAGAGAGAGAGAGAGGAAGAGAGAGAAACATTGGTCAGCTGCCTCCTGCACATCCCTGCCCCCGGGCAACAAGTCGAGCCACCGGCCAGGGCCAAATTCAGTTCTTGAGTAAGGAAATGTTTGCAGATGGAGCCTGGAAGTAGGAGAAAGAAAAAAAAATGGAAGCTCTTCCCACCTGCCCCAGACTAGTCCCAGAAATCAGTGAGACTCCCATTTGTTTTCAGACAAATAAAGGAGTGCAAACGAAGCAGTAGGCCGAACAACAGAGGCTAAGGCTGATTCCCAAATCAGCTAAGTGCAGTTTTTTCCAAATTCAGCCTTCTAAGTAGTTGCTGTTTCCCACCCAACCAGATGGGGGCGCTGAATTGGAAGGCTTACTCGGCAATAGCGATAGACAACTATTTAACCTTTTCCCAACAACCCAAACATTTTTCATGCATTATCTCATATTACCCTCATAATAAAACCCTTCAAAGTAGGTAATTTTATTCCCATTTATGTACAACAAATCTGAAGCTTAGAGAAGCTAAGTAACTTGCCCAGCAGGCCATTCCTAATATTTGTGGGACTGGGTACAGAGTACAAAAGGAAGCATACTTAACAATTATAAATGGAGCTAATGCGAAATAAAATACTGCCTATTCTGCTACCTTGACAAATAAACCTTCACAATGAGCTGGAAGGCCACATTCAAATTTCTGAGTCTCATGGAACTCTGTACTAGAAGACAGTGGAGAACGGGGGAGAGCAGGACCCTTGCCCCGCCCCCTTCTCATCATATCCCTAAGTATTTCCCTGCAAGGGGCCTCGTGCACATGCAAGCAGATGTCCTAACCTGTATGCCCACGTTCTGTAACTAGAGTTTCTAAACTGGAAGGGTCCATTAGGTATCTGGCACAAAATGACAGAAGAGCCACAAACATCCTCACATGTCAGAATACTAGGTTACCAAGAGAAGGCCTTAAAAGCTTCTAGAAAGGAACTGAGGGGAAACCCAGACAAAGAACCAGGAATCAGAATAACATTGTACTTCTCAAAGCTAGAAGAAAACAGAGAAATCTCCTCAAAATTCGTAGGGAATTGAATCCTCAGTCAAATTACCAAATAAACATGAGAAGGAAGGCATTATTAGTAGTCACTTAACATGTATGGCAGAGTGGTAGCCACCTCTAAGGTGGCCTCTAGTGAGTCCGACCTCCCGGTGTCCACACCCTTTGGTGGTTCCCTCACACCTTGAGTATGGCTGACCTGTGGGGCCATGGGATACTGCAGAATCGCCAGTACGTGACTTCTAAGGCTAGGCCATAAAAGACACTGTGGCTTTTACTTTGCTCTCTCTTGTGTCCCTTGCTCTGCTGAAAGCCAGCTGCCATGTCCTGAGGACATGCAAGCAGTCCCAAGGAGAGGTTCATTTAGCAAGGAACTGAGGCCTCTTGCCAAGAGCCTGCTCCAACGCCAGCCATGTGGGTGCACACCCTGGAAGAGGATCCTCCAGCCCCGGTCCAAGTCTCAGAAGACTTCAGGCTCATGAGAGAGCAGAGCCAGAACCACCCAACTAAGCCAGAAATTGTGAGAGAGATGCTTTAAGCCAATAAATCTGGAAGTAATTTGTTACACAACAAAAGATAACTCGGGCACAGCCAGCATGGTTCAGTGGTTGAGCGTCAATCTATGAACCAGGGTACATGCCCGGTTTGTGGGCTCGATCCCCAGTGTGGACGTGCAAGAGGTAGCCGATCAATGATTCTTTCTCATCATTGATGTTTCTCTCTCTCTCTCCCTCTCCCTTCCTGTCTGGGAAAAAAAATAAAATAAATATATATATAATTTTCTTTTTAAATATATTTTACTGATTTTTTACAGAGAGGAAGGAAGAGAGATAGAGAGTTAGAAACATCGATCAGCCACCTCCTGCACATCTCCCACTGGGGATGTGCCCGCAGCCCAGGTACATGCCCTTGACCGGAATCGAACCTGGGACCCCTCAGTCCGCAGGCCGACGCTCTATCCACTGAGCCAAACCGGTTTCGTCTAATTTTTTTTTTTTAAGAGAACTCGGGTATACTGGGGTGGGGAAGCCAGAGTGTTTTTCAGTTCTTCCACTCAAAAGGTGAAGTCTATCCACCCTTCAATTTGGATTTCGCCAATGAAACTGGTTTTGTCTGAAGGGACATTAGCAAAAATTACAGTAGCCGAGAGTTAAAAAGTGCTTGTGCAATTGGATCTTCCCTCTCTTGCTCCTGGAACTCTACAACTGCTGCCATATGACTAAGCTCAGGTAGCCTGCTGGAGACATGTGGCCCATCACCTCAGGTGACAGCCAATATCAACTGGCTATGCGAGTGAGGCCATTCCAAACTACCTAGCCCAAGCCAACTGGCTCAGAAAAGAACTTCCCAGGCAATCTACAGAATCATGAGAAATAAGAAATGCTTGTTGTTTAAAGCTTTTAAGTTTTGGGGCGATTTGTTACACAGCATAAACTAACTGATACAACATATTTACTTCCTGCGAATCTTTCGTTTCGGGGAACCACAGGATGTGCTCAAAGCCTGGTTAGTTCCTCAACTTATCTGGTTTGGAGCAAGTTAATTCACCTGTTTCAGCCTCAGTTTTCCTCATCTTCAAGTGGGAGATAACAGTGGGTAACACTACCTATCTCTTAGAGTTAGCATTCATCTCTAGGATTTATGTGACAGATAACTGAGATGAACTACATAATGTGCTTAGCACAAGGCCTGGCCCATCATGCTCAATAAATGGGTAAAGGATGACAATGATGCAAATGACAAAGAAGCCAAAGGGAGAAGTCCTCAGTAAGGCCTGTGTTAGTCCTGCAGTGGGCCACAATATTTGCAGAGAAAGGCCACTGAGTGTATCATTCAATTAGACATTTACTAAGCTGCCACCACATGCCAACCCCCTTGCCTGAAACTGTGATGTGAAAGCAGGGATAATTCATGACACTGAGCGAAGCTGAACCAGAGCCACGTCTGCCTATTTCACAAGGAGCTGAACTGGGGCATCCAAGTATTTCTGAATGGAACGCGACCATTTGGATATTTTGTCTGCAGCTCCAGCCCCATCTTGTCTGTATGCTCCAGATCCCGAAGGGAAGCGCAGGGGAAACCCAGACCATCCCATCACTCTCTCCATCCTGTCCTTTCACCCCCGCCAAGGGGTAAGAACACATTCTATCCTGAAACCCAAATCATTTCAACTCTAAACGGTGGCTTTCAATTATTTTGACTTCAGTCCACAATATGAAACACATGTTTAGGCTGCACCTGGTGCACAAACCCAGAACTCAAACAAAGTTCCATGAACTGGGACTTAAAAACGTGTGATATGTTCTGACTTTCTTATTATATTCTGGTCAGATGCCTCTAAACCAGCGGTTCTCAACCTGTGGGTCGCGACCCCTAGGGGGGTCGGACGACCCTTTCACAGGGGTCGCCTAAGACCAGCGGAAAACACATATATAATGACATATTGTTTTTGTGATTAATCACTATGCTTTAATTATGCTCAATTTGTAACAATGAAATTGGGGGTCCCCACAACATGAGGAACTGTATGAAAGGGTCGCCGCATTAGGAAGGTTGCGAACCACTGCAACGGACTTGAAACCTTTACATGGGTGGCAGCCAGCCCTGTGAGGAACTGCTCTCAACTGTCACCCGGGGAGGGGACTGCCGGGTCCTCTAGTCCAGTCGGGGCGCTGCACCGGGTGAGGTGGGACCCTGAACCCGGGGCCTCCCGGCGGGTACGCGGCCGCGCGGGGATGTGAAGGAAGATCCGACTCCGGTCCCGAATGCCTCCCGCGTGCCCGCCCCCGGCCGGGTTCTTCTAGGTGCGCTGTTTCACTCACTGCGATCCTCGGGACGGATGTCCTCACTCCCCCTGACAGCCGAGGACCGAGTCTCAGGGCGGGGAAACGACCTGCTCCGGGTGTCACGCCGCCAGGAGCCGGCTCCGGCCTGGTCTTCAGGTCCGGCCGCCCGTCCGGCGCAGGCTCGCGCCCGCCCAGCCCGCTGTGAAGAAAGCGGCGGCGAGTGGGTCTGTCACGTCCACGCGCCCAACGTGCACCTGCGAGGCGGCGATAGCGGCGTCTCCCTTTCGGGGCCTTATCTCCGCGCACGCGCCGCCGCCGCTCCCGGACGCGGGCGGTTAAAGCCGAGCGCAGACTTAGCCTACGCGGGGGGAGGACTCGGCACCCAGCGCCGCCCTGCGCTCGGAACGCCGGCCTCGCGCCTCTGCCCTTCGGTTCACGTCTGGGGAACCGGGCTCGCAAAAGCATTCGTCTCCGGGATTTAAAAAAAAAAAAGCAACAGGGATTCCCGGGCACCTGGAAGCGCTGCTCAAACGCCAGTCCTCCCCGAGCCCGCCCCCTGCTGCCTGGACGCATGCGCCGCACAGGGGCGCCTTTTACGACGCGGCGGCCGCGGTGCGCTTGGCGGCCGGTGCGGAGGGAGCGCGGTGTGACCGGCGGCAGCGGGGCTGAGGGGACGCGCAGGCGGCGGCGTCGCCATGTCGCACGGCCACAGCCACGGCGGGGGCGGCTGCCGCTGCGCCGCGGAGCGCGAGGAGCCGCCGGAGCAGCGCGGCCTGGCCTACGGCCTGTACCTGCGCATCGACCTGGAGCGGCTGCAGTGCCTCAACGAGAGCCGCGAGGGCAGCGGCCGCGGCGTCTTCAAGCCGTGGGAGGAGCGGACCGACCGCTCCAAGGTGGGCCTCCCGGGGCCGCGGGCCGCCCGTCTGCGCCGCCAGCCGCCTTCCCGGAGTTAGAAACAGCGACGGCCCGATTGCGAAGCGCGTTCCCGTGCCCATCTCTGCTTAGCCCCGCGGGAGCCCAACGGGATCGAGTCTCCCCATTTTGCAGATAGAGAAACTGAGGCCCAGAGAGGGAAAGGGGCGCAGCCGACGTTCTGCCCCGGGGCTTCGGTGGGTCGTGAGGGAGGGTGGCCAGGAGGGCTTCTTTCCCTGCCATTTGGCCGCTGGTCCCAGTGGCCGCCGGATGCTATCACCTGGAGGCCAGCCTCGGGGAGAGGAAGCTTGCTACCCGTTCCGGAGCGTTTCCCAGTGTGGCCCACGGAGCCATTGGGAAGGCGAGGGCCGCATCGGCTCAGATCTTTGCACACAATTTCGGGGACTAGTCGGCCCGGGAAGTTCATTCCTGGGCTCCCCAGTAAGAACCCGGTGATTGGATGGTCTGTGGCTATCAAGTTATTAATATTATTAAGTGCGGAAAAACCGAAGGAGGGTAGCTATTTTGCATTGCACTCTGGTTGTAGAACAGGGTTAGACACCTGAAATTGTAGGCTCTCAGCAAATGTTTGTTGCTTTCTCCTCCCTCCTCCCCGCCCCCTCCAGTTTGTTGAAAGTGATGCAGATGAAGAGCTTCTGTTTAATATTCCGTAAGTATCTCCGCGGTGCTGGCCTCCGGCGGGCGGAATACCCGGTTGCCTTCTCGGGACTCGTGCGTTGGTTGTGTCGAGAACCAGCTGTGTCTAGAAATGGGGTAAATGGGGTAAATGGCCGTGGTGGGTCTGAGGAGGAAAAGCATCACAGATTTCTTGGTGCCGGCGAAAAAGATGTATTTGTGGAAAGATAACTGAAAAGTCAAGGCAAATTTCTTAGCGCTGCACCATGCCAGAGGCAGACAGGATCCTGGAAAGGACCTAGCACAAGTTGACCCTTGAACCGAAGCCCAGAAAGGGGAAGGGTCTGGCCTGGCGTCAGCCCAGATTCAAACCCAGGATGACAGCCATCTCTTTTGCGTTCTGGCAGATTTACAGGCAACGTCAAGCTCAAAGGCATCATTATAATGGGAGAGGATGATGACTCACACCCCTCCGAGATGAGACTGTAAGTGTTAAGGGCTTATGCCCCCAAGAAGCTGCTAGCTCTCTCTCTTTCCTCTGGTATTACTTTATTCCAGAATAATATGATTCTTTCTTTTTACTGGCTAAAATATCCCCTCCCCCCACCCTTGAAATAATGTTAGTCTTGTTCTGCATCAGAATATACTTCTCTCTTCCTGAATTAACGACTGTTTTAGTTAAGCATCTTTAAGACCGACAGCTTGTCTCTTTTTCAAAGTGCTTCCTTGGCACCACTCATTCAGAGAGATCCTATTAAACGCCAGTTGTTGATGACTTTGCAGTTTTCTTAATGACCCAGCTGCAGATCTCAAATGATTCTACTCTTGGCGTTTAGCTTCAAAATTTCCCCTTGCTATTTCATACACTTATATATAATCCAGGGGTCCTCAAACTACGGCCCGCGGGCCACATGCAAATACAAATATTGTATTTGTTCCCGTTTTGTGTTTTTACTTCAAAATAAGATATGTGCAGTGTGCATAGGAATTTGTTCATAGTTTCTTTTAGAACTATAGTCCGGCCCTCCAACTGTCTGAGGGACAGTGAACTGGCCCCCTGTTTAAAAAGTTTGAGGACCCCTGATATAATCTTTTTGTGTGTTTCGCTGACATGGAGTTAGTCCATTTGAGTTTGTGTGGCCTTTCGTTAGTAAAATTATATATACCTCTTGGAACACTATATCTGCTGCCACCAGAGCTGGTAATACCCCCCCTCCGTTTTTGTTTTGTGTTTTTGTGTGTGTGTGTTCCCCCCCCCTTTTTTTAATATGTTTTGATTTTTAGAAAGAGAGAGAGAGAGAGAGAAAGAAAAACGTCAGTGTGAGAGCGTAACATCAAGATAAGCCACACACATCCCAACAGGGTATTGGACCCTGACAGGGAATCAAACCCTGACTGGGAAGCCAACCGGCGACCTTTTTGGTTCACAGGACAACACTCAACCAACTGAGCTACACCGGCCAGGACTAGTACTCTCTTTTTAACAACTTGCCTAAAAGAAGAGAAAATTGCTTTTAGAATATTGAAGAAACAAATATCAGAAGAATTTTACAAAAAATGTCTTCTTGTGGTTGAGCATTGACCCATGAACCACGGGTCAGGGCACTTGCCTGGGTTGTAGGCTCAATCCCCAGTAGGGGGCGACAGGAGGCAGCCTATTGATGTTTCTCTCTCATTGATATTTATATCTCTCTATCCATCTCCCTTCCTCTGAAATTCAATAAAAACATTTTTTAAAGAAATATATTTTTTAAAATAAAATTGATCAATATAAAACATATTTAAGAAATTAACACTATTTTTTAATGTTAGGAACATGAATTTGAAAGCAACTTCACATATTTAATCATTTTAGGAAAACCGTATGTTTGAGTTAATGCTTTTGGAGACCTATTTATGTGGGAGATGGATTGGATTGAGAAGTCTAGACATTCATGTTGTACTGTGGTTACGGGTGGGCTCTGGAATAAACGCTTGGGTTCAAATTCTGTCTGTACCACTTGCTAGCTGCATGCATGACTCTGGTATTTGTCTTCTCTGAACTTCAATTTTCTCATATGTTAAACGGCAGTAGTAATAGTATAAATCTCATTAGATTGTGGAGAGAATTAAATGGTATAAAACATGTAGAGCTTAGAATGAGTTGTGTGCCTCATGCACCCTGACCAGGAATTGAACCTGCAACCTAGGTGTGTGCCAGGTTGGTGTGTGGGACAATGCTCCAATTAACTGAGCCCTATAGTGGAATTTGGACACAAAAAATGCTTGAGCAGTGGGTTGCCTGATCTTATCTTTTAACCGTTTAATATGTTTCTGCCAAAGTATTTCCCCCCTCCATGAGTGAGCTGTTTTATTAAACATCCTGGGCATGGTCTGAATGTGCTGAGTCGCTTATTTTCTCCATGCTTTTGAGGCATGTGACCTAGTTTGAGCTATCTCTTTGTGTATTGCTTCTCATGTGATCCTAACCCACTCAAAGATGCCAAGAGCAATTTTCAGCTCTTGTTGGATTAAAGATATTTTTGAAAAAATGCCATTTCCAAAATTTGATCTCTTTTTGGTAGTAGAACTGAAGGCAGTTGTCAGTAGTAAGTTTTGAAAAACTTAAAAATATGGTGATACACATTTCTTTATTTTCCTTCCTTTCCTTTCTCAGGTATAAGAACATTCCACAGATGTCCTTTGATGACACGGACAGGGAGCCAGATCAGACCTTTAGTTTGAACCGGGATCCTACAGGAGAGTTAGAATATGCTACAAAGTAAGCACTGGGTCTATCTTCCATTCTCTGTGGCTTCTTTACTTTTTGAATTTTAAGATTTATTTATTTTTAAAATTGAACTTACTAGAGTGACATTGGTTAATAAAATTATATAGGTTTCAGGTGTTCTGTGGCTTCTGCATGTGTGCATTAGTGCTTGCTGGGCTTGCAATTTATTCTTGGCCCATCTCCTGCCCGCTTAGCATCAGAAACAGGTTAAAACAGTGGAGGAAATGTGATCCTTGGCTTGGCCAATTTTTGGCAGAGATTCGATGCAAGCCACAGATTTGTTAACTTGTAAGCAATTGGCAGATCTGAATGCACTCCTAGGATGGCCTTAGGAAAGATGTTTTCAGAATTCCTCTGTGCATGGTTGGCTTATAACAGGTCAAGTTACATGTGACCACCTTATTTCTCATTTCCCAAGGTGAGGTCAATGCTGCTCGAGTTATAATCTCTGCTTGGTCATACAGCATTTCTTAATCCTGCCCTTTGAGGACAGGGGCAGTGTTGATTCACTTTTCTACCCCTATTGCCTTGGACATGATCTGGCAAACGCTAGGTAAATGTTCACGGAATTAATTGCTTGTCCAAAGGAGAAGAATGAGACACAAGACCCCAATAATGTTCTGTGACATTTGCCTAGGTTTTACCACAAGTTGGAGCTGGAATTGTTGTTTTAACATTGTAGTGAGATACTAATTGAACTCTAACCTGTCTTCTCTCCCCATTCCTTCATCCTCTAGAATATCTCGTTTTTCAAGTGTCTATCATCTCTCAATTCATATTTCAAAAAACTTTGGAGCAGATACCACAAAGGTCTTGTATATTGGCCTGAGAGGAGAATGGACTGAGGTAAGATGGGATTGGAAACGTTGCCCTCTCCAGTATATGTATGTATATATATCTTCATGATGTGGTAGTGAGAGCTTTAAGAAAAGGAAAAAGAGCAAATTGAGACATTGATTGCTCTCGGTCTGTTTATAATTTTTCTTGGTTCATCGCTTTGAACTGCCCTTGTCATTTGAGAGGCTCTATCGATAGGTATTTTTAAGAGGGTTGAAATAATACAGTTGATATCAATTCAGTTTTTCGGTTTAAAATTGTTTCCTTCAATGTTTTTTTTGTTCAACATTTTTAGTATATTATGTGCTGCTGAAGCAAGCACTCATTCAACATTTCTGAGCGTCTTTCTTGTTCCAGGCATCAGAGATAAGATGATAAACAAGACAGAGAAAGTCCTTTTCTCATGGTGCCTCCAATATAGTGGGGGAATGATGCTTCTTAGTTATGGGGTGAATTATTGATAATGATCTTTGCAACCTTCTCAAGATGAAAAGTATGAGAACGGGGAAGAGATTAGATGATGACTTCTAGAAATGGACCTGAATAAGGACTACTGCAGTGTGTCATCTGGAAAGTAGCCAGCTGACCTAGCATCTCAATTTTCTTGCAGTTTCGTCGACATGAGGTAACCATCTGCAATTATGAAGCATCGGCCAACCCAGCAGACCACAAGGTCCATCAGGTTACCCCACAGACACACTTCATTTCCTAGGGGCTGGCCAAGGCTCCCACAGAGGCCCTGTGTCAGTGAAGATGTGTGACAGCCTATTGGGAAGGACAGAGATGGGGCTCCAGAGAGAGTTGACTGCCACAGCCTCTGCTAAGCTTTGTCCTTGGGCTACTGCAGAAACCTGGCCTGTGGAAGACACACCACCGGGAGGGCTGTGTGGGCGCCAGGGGGCAATCATGGTTCTCTAGGGCCCCGTAGAAAGGGGGTCTTGGTTTGGTCAGTATCTGGCAGTCATGGATAATGCCTGCCTTTCCAGTCAGTGTGGCCATGGGATTTCAAGTGTCTTACTTTGTGGCAGGATTTTTTGTGTGACTTTTTTTTTTTAATGGCAACTATTCCTGGGTTGCAGTAAACTTTCTGAAGCCTCAGCATTGTGTTCGTATTAGCCATCAGGAAGGTCTCCAACTAGAAATACCTGTCCCTGCTTGCTCCTTCTCCCTGTCATCATTTAGCATTCTTGTCAAGTTGCTCAGCTTGGAGTTGTCTGTCATGCACTAGTGTGCCATGGTTATAGCTGGAAGAGCAGGCCTCTCCTGAGGATGCTTAATTAGTAGCTTGAGGAGAAGGTCTTCTTTCCTACTGCCTAGGTAAGCAGTCTGGGGAGAGCATGGGCATCGCATTTCTATGTTTGTGGGTATCTGGTCCAGGTAAGATTGGGCCTTAGGTAAGATTCCCCTTGGGACATCCTCATTGTTTATTAGCTTCTAGCTAGTGTTGTAAGGCAAGTGCCAGAATTTGGAGATCTCAGTTCTTGTCATGGCTTTTTATTCACTGTGACTAATAAGCTTCCTAATAAATCCCTGCCAAACTTGTTTGTGTATTCTTCTGAGTTCTTGGTAGTACTGATGAAACTTTTACTTTATTGGGAACTGTATATAACTTTGAAGTTTGTTGTTTTGGACCAAGTAGATATAAATGCTAGTTATATCAAGACGATTAGTTTTTCCAGGAAAGGTCGAGCTTAATTTTGTACAGTAGACTAAAAACACTCCTGTACCCACTGACCCACTCAACATTTTGTAAAGAGGGAGGTGAGGTTAAAAACCTATATTCTGCCGAAACTGGTTTGGCTCGGTGGGTAGAGCGTCGTCGGCCTGCGGACTAAAAGGTCCCAAGTTCGATTCTGGTCAAGGGCATGTACCTTGGTTGCGGGCACATCCCCAGTAGGAGATGTGCAGGAGGCAGCTGATCGGTGTTTCTCTCTCATCCATGTTTCTAACTATCTCTCTCCCTTCCTCTCTGCAAAAAATCAATAAAATACATTAAAAAGAAAAAAAAGTTCTCCATTTAGAAAAAAAACACAAAAAACTATATTCCATTTCTCGTAAAAGAAAGAAAATAGTGTAAACGAGGGAGAACAGCTTCTGGAGTTCAGAATGAGGGCAAGGAAAGTAAGTGAGCAGCACCTGCAGTCCCAAGGTGGACCCAAGACTTTGGACTTAAATTTTGACTCAGGAGAGACTTGCAATTGGAGAGAATTGAAGTTATCTACAAAGAGGATTTCAAATGGTCAGTATTCTCTCCCTTGCAGAAAACAGAAACAATTGACCATGGGAATTAGTATTGAATCTGATCCTCCTGAGAGAATTCCTCTATGGCAGGGTTAGAGAACCTTTTTTCTGCCAAGGGCTATTTGGATATTGATAACATCATTGTGGGCCAGTTCTCAACTTAAAAATTATTCTGCTATATTGGGTCAAATAATTAACTCACCCCTAATGACTTGGAAGGGCCAGACCAAATGATTTCTCAGGCCTTATATGGCCCGCAGGCCAGACATTCCCCACCCCTGCTCTAGGACTTTGGCCCACATGATTAGGAAGATATACCCACTGTTTACCCAGGCTATCCTATGTAAAGCCTGCCACCACTAAGCTTTGTCAAGCCTCATTCCTAAAATACTGCCTGAAACCAACCAGAAGCAAATGCAATTATTGATGCACTAAGGGTCCTACTCCTCAGTTGTATCATTTTGGAGATAAAGGACCGTTTTAATTTGGAGTTGGGAGAAACATGCGAAGTCTTAGAATAGCCCTTCATTAATTCCACTAATTAAAGCACTAATCACAGGTAGCCTCTAGGACTTGGCCTCTGAATTTAAGACTTCACTCTGAAGAATTTGCTCAAAGTGCCACAGTGTCTGATTGGGAGTGCGGAAGGAATTGTTCGTTCTTTCATAACACCCAGTAGGGGTTCTGTTGAGAGTGGGAGTAGCTGTGTAGTCTTCATCCACTCATCCCCTTTCTGGTCCTGTGTCCTTGGCTTGCTGTGGTCCTCTGGACCTGAAGCTTCCCTGCTCCGGGGAATCCTGGTATTTTAGGTTGTCTCTGCGGCCTGTTGAGCACTTAAGACCAAACTGCCTCTTACCCTGGGAGAAAATGCTTGGTTGAGCTTCCATGTTGACTTTCGTTTTTTTCAGTTCAAAGGAAAAACAGTGTAGGTTTTGCTGAAGGAATGAGTCCTAAGCTGCTGAAGGATGAGCACCACTCATTTCTTGTTACAGGTGGCCACATGTTCTCTCAGGGACACGGTCCTTCAACTCAGTCCGCGTCCCCTTCCGGCTTTTCTGTGGACCCTGATCCCCATTTCCACTTTACCAGCACGGCAAGGAGCAAAGGGTGACTCGCTGGTACCCACATGAAGCCCTTTCTGTTCTTAATAACTGGAGCTCGGTGATGGTGGTATTTTGTGCACTCTGCAGGGCATTGCTTGCCCCGGGCAGAGCTAAGGCAACACTGCCGAGGCCTGCTCAGCTGTCCTGCTATGACCTGTGTTATTTTCCCAGGGTCGTTTGTAGAGTCATTAAGGCCTCCCACTGACTATAATGTATTAAGCATTTCTCGTTTGAGCCTACCAGCGAAGCTGTGAAGTAGCAGGGTGGTTATTATCACCATTTTATAGCCCAGAAAGCAAGTGCAGAGTGTCATCCTGAGATTGCTGTTTACTTCCCCTCCCTGGGCCTCAGTTTCCTCATTTTAAAAACAAGACTGGAGGACTAGAAGGCCTCTGAGGATCTTTAAGGATGCCGCCCATGATCCTGGGCTGGGGCATGAAAGCTTGTGGTGGATATGCAAGACCCTCCTGACGGTGGGCCGGGCGCGGGGCGGGGAGACTTCCTGCTCCGGCGCGGAACGCCTCCCCTCCTCCGGGGGCGCCCGGGTGGCGGCAGCCACGGTGCCTTGCCTCCAGCCTCGATGCACGATGCACGGTCTGCATTCTTCGGGGGACGGCGGGCTGAGTGACGGGGCGTGGCCCCAGGGACCCAGCAGGGCCTCCCCTCTCTGGTGAGGGCCCGCCGCCCACTTCCGGGTTCCGTACCCCTGGCCAGGCTACTTCCGGTACCGCGATGGCCGGGTTCCCGGGACGCCAACGGAAGTTCCGGCGGGGGCGGTAGAGGGGGAAGAGTGTGTCTGTGCCGGAGAAAGAGGAGAACCGCCCGAGAGGTCTCCGAACCCCCAGGGAGTGAAGGTACCCCGGCCCGGACCGCGGGCGCAGGAAGGGCGCTGTGGGGGGAGTCGGACCACGCGGGGTCCCAGCGAGTGGGGAGGAGGCGCCGCGGTGGGAGATGGGGGTGGGGAGTGAGGTGCGGAGGGGCGCCGGCCAGGCGTGGGGGCTTGGGGGATAAAGAGGGGTAAGAAGTGGGATCCGCGCGTGGTGAGAAGGACGTAAGGTCGGAAGTGGAAGATCCCATTGTGAGGCGGGGCGCCCCACGGTCACCCTTTGTGGGCAGGAGCGGTCCGGTGTCAGGGTGGAAAATGCCCCTGTGGGGAGGGGGCGCCCCTCGACCAGAACGGAAGTTCTCATTGTGGGGAGTGGGAACCCTGCGTGGGGTGGTGGTTTTTAGGGGCGGGAGGGAGACCCCAGACCGGGGGTGGGGCACCATTCTGAGACGGGAGGACTCTGGGGTGAGAGGTGGAAGGGACCCCCGGCTTAGGGTGAATGAGGTGAGGGCCCCACTGTGCAGAGGGCACTGAGTGGAGGGAGGGGGCACCGCGGGGAAGGGCAGGCACCTGGGGGCCGGTAGCGGAAGCTTCTGGGGAGTTGGGAGGATGCTAGGGGTGATGAGGAGCCAGCCTGACATCCTTTTGTGTGTCCGGGAGTCTCAGAGCGCGGTCAGGCGGGGGGCCCTTTTGGAGGCGGTGGGCAGCAGCGGCAGGGGCCCCATGCCGGGGTGTGGGGCCCCATGCCGGAGTGTGGGGCCCCATGCCGGAGTGTGGGGCACCAGTGAGAGATGGGCGGTGGGCTGGAGGCTGAGTGCCTTGGGGGACATGGGCAGCCCCCAGGGGCTCTGGAGATGCTGTGAAGGCTGGGTGGGGGCGGGATGGGAGGGAGGTTGGAGAAAATTTGGGGGGTCCCGGGGAGTAGGGGCTGGGAGCTTATTTCCCTGGCATTTCCTCCTTTCATTTCCCAGTAGGGCTAGGAGTTGGGGAGGAAGGGCCTCTGGCTCTAGAGGAGGGGATGATTGGAGAGCCCTGAGAAGGCAGCTAGGGGCTGAGGGCGGAGAGTGGGGGGAGGCTGCAGGGGAACCCCCTCCCCCCACAGCCCCCACACTCAGCCTTTGCCCATCTCTAGCAAGCTCGGGCTGTGTGGTGGCCAAAACCAGGGGCACTAGAGGGGGCACCTCTGCTTCTCATCCCTAGAATGGAGGCACCCTTCCTACCTGCTCCAGCCCAGGACTTGCCCGCCTTTTCTCTGTGCCCAGGACAGACCTTGGGTGCTGTGTGGGGCCACCGGCCCGAGTGGGCCCTGGGTGGGAGGCTCTGCCCTGTGTCAGGAGTCCGTCGGCTGCCTGAGCGTGCCCTTGACCGCTCCCCTGAATTCGCACAGGCCCCAGCCTGGAGCCCTGCGGTGTATGTGTGGCAACACCATGTCTGTGCCCCTGCTCACCGATGCTGCCACCGTGTCTGGAGCCGAGCGGGAAACGGCTGCGGTAGGGTCCTCGGGGCACCCACAGCTGGGGAATGGCTGGAGGGGCGTGGGAAAAATGGAGGTGGCAGTGAGAGAAGGGAGAAGCTAGGAGGTGGGGGGCTGGATGATAACCTGTTTGGCTGCTACCTCAGTTTCCCCAAGGGGGAGGGGGAGGGGTGGCCAGAAGTCGGACGGTAGGGAATGACAGCAAGATGCTGACTGCCCTCCTCCCCATCTGCCCACCTCTGATCCTTTTCCAGGTTATTTTTTTACATGGACTTGGAGACACAGGGTGAGTGAGCGGGGTGTGGGTGTTCCCAGGGGAGGTGGGGCCGGGCCAGTTGGCAGGGCAGAGAGGCCTGTGGCCTCCGTTTCTCCATCTCCACATCGGTGCCTTTTCTCCCCTCCCTCCTCCAGGCACAGTTGGGCTGACGCCCTCTCCACCATCCGGATCCCTCACGTCAAGTACATCTGTCCCCATGCGTGAGTGTCACCCTTGCAAGGGAGGGGCTGAGGGTGGGAATCAGCCAGGGGGGTTGATCCTGTGGTCCTAGGTCTGTTCTCTCCTGCCCGCCGCATCCTGGGGCCTGGGCAGGAAATGCCATTTTCAGCCTTTACCCCTGTGGAGCCTCCAGGAATGGGGCCCAGCCCCAGCCCTCAGCCCAAGGCCTCCTAGAACTGAGATCTCCTAGAACCAGGACCCCCTGTTCCCCTTCCCCAAGTACTCACCAGTCGAGCTGGAACCCCGGCAAGCTGAGTGCTGGGCTCTGCTTCTCCATCTCTACTGCTGATGCTTTAAGCACAGCTTCCAGCCCCACGTGGTGGCAGGTTGCCTGGCAACACCTTAAACACAGGCCCTGCCTGCTGGGAGGGGCCCCCAGGGGCTGCTCTGCCCCCTCCTGGGATCACTGCTATGGCTTTCTCATCCCTCTGGAGCATGACGGCCCTTCTTGTGGTCTCCCCAGGCCTCGGATCCCCGTGACACTCAACATGAAGATGGTGATGCCCTCCTGGTGAGTTTGGAGACCGGCAGTGGGAGCTGAGCGGGTTGTAGGGGGCTGGCTGGGGTCTTCCTGCAGCTGCAGTGCCTCTACTTTCCCAGGTTTGACCTGATGGGGCTGAGTCCAGATGCCCCTGAGGACGAGGCTGGTATCAAGAAGGCAGCAGAGAACAGTAAGGCCCCAGCCCCTCAGCATGCTCGCTCTGCCCCACCCCCACCCCGCCAGGAAAGCGCTGGGCAGTACCTCTGTCTGGTTCTTTTCCTGGGGGCCCCTCCAGCGCTTTCCTCACCCAGTCATGCCCCTCCCCCCAGTAAAGGCCTTGATTGAGCACGAGATGAAGAATGGGATCCCTGCCAATCGGATCGTCCTGGGAGGCTTTTCACAGGTGAGGGGAGAGGGAGGGTGGTGGGTACTGGGTAGGTGAGTTGTGCCCTCATGACTTACTGTCTCCTTCCTTCAGGGTGGGGCCCTGTCCCTCTACACGGCCCTCACCTGCCCGCATCCTCTGGCTGGCATTGTGGCGCTGAGCTGTTGGCTGCCTCTGCACCGGGCCTTCCCCCAGGTGAGTGTCTCCATGACCCCTCTCCTGCCCTTGGCGTCTCCTGCTGGCAGGGGGATTGTGCTGAAGCACTGTCTGGCCCACAGGCAGCCAATGGCAGTGCCAAGGACCTGGCCATCCTTCAGTGCCATGGGGAGCTGGACCCCATGGTTCCCGTACGGTTTGGGGCCCTGACAGCTGAGAAGCTCCGGTCCGTTGTCACACCTGCCAGGGTCCAGTTCAAGACTTACCCGGGTGTCATGCACGGCTCCTGTCCTCAGGTCAGTGGTGAAGGGCCGGCCGCTTCCTGTCCTACCCTCCTCCCTCCCTCCCTCCAACCGGAGCCTCTGACAGCCCCTCCCCCCAGGAGATGGCGGCCGTGAAGGAGTTTCTGGAGAAGCTGCTGCCTCCTGTCTAACCAGAGTGGCTGGCCCCCAGCTCACAGGGGACCCAGCACGTGTGGCACCATCTTGGATCTGAGCCGGTCGGGCCCCGGTCCCCACCCTCCCTGACCCATCCCCTTCCCACGGGCCTCTGAGGCAGGCAGGCCCAGGTCTAGCCAGGCCTTCCTTCCTGGCTGTAGCCACCTGGCTGTCGGCAGCAGGGGTTGGGCTGCTTTCTCCCATTTTCCTGAAGGTGGGCCCCTGGCAGCAGTATTGGAGGGGCTGTAGGCAGCGGGAGAAGGGGCCCAGCCGCTGACCCACTCACTCAGGACCTCACTCACTAGCCCCGCTTTGGGCCCCCTCCTGTGACCTCAGGGTTTGGCCCAAGGGGCCCTCCCAGACCCCATCTACCCCCTCCCCACTGAGTTTGCCCAGATAATCGTGCGTCTCTCCTGCCTCCACTCCAGCTGCTTCTCAGTCGTGAATGTGTCCAGGACCCAGGCCCCTGCTGCTGTGGGCCACTGGCCCGGGCAGCAATGTTGGTGAGGGGCAGGGTCCTTGGAGGGGCCTTTCTCAGCCCTTTCTGGTTTGGGGGCTGGGCCCTGCCTCCCCATTACCTTCCTCCCCCGCAGGCCTGGAGCCTGCAGGGCTGGACTGAGGCTCAAGGTCTCCCCAGCTGTGTCACCCCATGTTGTCCCCACTCTAGGGCCAGGGGAGGTAGGGAGAAGTTGTGTCTCGTCTTCTGTCTCCATGTGGTTTCAGGTGTTTTTCTTGTGTCCTGGATTCCGATAAAATTAAAGAAATTGCTTCAACTCTCAGGCCTGTCTGATTGTATTCAAGTGGGAGGGAGAGACCATGTGTGAGAAAATGCTCCAGTATAAGAAAACCTTTTATTTTAAATACTTTGGAGAGTGCCTTCACAGCAGTATAAATTAGTGCCTGGGAGTAGGGTGCTAGGCTCAGGACCCTGCCCCCCTCCCCCCTCGCTCTTGGTGATCCTGATGGGTTCCCAGCCCCTGGGGAAGAGAAGAGTTAGAGACCACTGACTCCTCATCATCAGAGCCCTTGGCCTCATGCCCGTGGGCTGGGTTGGGCGGGCCTGGCTGGGGTCTGAGGTAGGGCAGGCTCGAGGCCCGTGTCCTGCCAGATGCTGGAGAGTAGCAGTTGTTTCTGTTTTCTCTCTGCGGTAGGAGGGTCTCAGGCCTGTGCGCCAAAGCCGGAAGGATTCTGCTTCTGCCAGCGCCATAGATCTTCACCTGTGATAGGGCGAGGTGTGTGGTCAGGGTCCACTTTGGAATGCAGGGCCCCCCCCACCTCGGGTAGCCCAGTGTAGGCACACGCAGACCCAGTCAGTCCCTCCTAGCCCCTAGCTCTCTCCCACAGGTTGGGCTAGCACTCACACATCCTGTCTAGCCCTAAGGCTGCTGTCCAGCCCAGCTCCTGGAGGGCCAGGCTTGGGTTGGCGTAACAGGCAGCCACGTCACCTTCCCGCCGTGCCACCACCTTGTACGGGATCTGCAAGAGAGGGGACAGTTGTAGCCCTGGCCTCACCCAGCCAGCTGCTGACCTCAAGAAATGGAGGTGCGGGGCTGCAGGGCAGGGTCTCTCTCGGAGGCACATAGCGCTAAAGCAGGTGAGTAGATGCAGTGTCCCTCAGGTAGGCTAGTGGGAGGGGCCAGGTCTGCTGCTGAGAGTCGGGTGGGACGGGGCAGGGTAGGTCTACCTTCCTCCCGGAGGCCTTCTCCATGGCCTGGACCATCTGTAGCACCGAGTAGCCTGTGCCCGTTCCCAGGTTGTAGATCTGCCCAGGAGAGAATAGGTATGTGGAGGGGACGGGACTACCACCGCTCCTGTCCCCATTTGCCCAGGACTCCACCTCTCCCCTCCCCGCGTCCTCTTTCTCCCTACCCGGCAGCCACACTGATCCTTCAGTTTCCTCAGGGCTGCGATGTGGCCCTTGGCCAGGTCCACTACGTGGATATAGTCCCGGACGCCTGCAGAGGAGGTGGTTGGGTGGGAGGGTTCAGTACAGTCTGTCCCACTTCAGTCTCCCTCTTGGCTCCCACTCCTGAATCCTCCTGATCCTGGGCTCACCTGTGCCATCCTCTGTGTCATAGTCGTTGCCAAAGACATTCAGTGCCTCCCGTCGCCCAATGGCCACCTGGGGTGGAGATCAGGTCAGCTCTTCCCCCAACACCAGCTGTACCCCTCACCTCTAGGGGTTGAGGAAATGCTCCCTCCCCTTCTCCCTTACCTGGGAGACATAGGGCATGAGGTTGTTGGGGATGCCCTGGGGATCTTCACCAATGCAGCCCGAGGCGTGGGCGCCTGTGGGGTTGAAATATCGCAGCAGCACTGCATTCCAGGTCTGCGGGACACAGGTCAGATGGGGGGCGGTGAGGGTACAGGCTGTGTCCCAGTTCAGTGCAGAGGCCTTTACCTCTGATGTCCCCCTGTGCCTATTCCCTGTCCCTGGCAAGGAGCAGGGGGATCAACCCTTCCCAGGTGCTGTGACCTCGCACAGTCACTGCTGCTTCCTGAGCTCTAGCATCCTCCTTGGTGGGGGTTGCTTAGAATCCCATCTGTAAGCTCACAGTAGGCTCATGGGGGCAGAGCCAGGGGGGTTCCAGGGGATCCCTCACCTTGTCTGCCTGGCACAGGTCCCGGATCATTTCCTCGATGAAGAACTTGGACTTGCCGTAGGGGTTAGTACAGCCACCGGTGGGGTGGGCCTCGTCCAGGGGCAGGTACTGGGGGTTCCCATACACGGTAGCCGAGCTGCTGAATACCAGGTTCTTCACCCCGTGCGCGCTCATAATCTGGCCGTGGGGGGCGGTATCAGTTACTCCCAGCCCCCTTACTCCTCCACAGGTGGGTGGGGCCGAGGTGTGGGCGCTCCCACGTACAGATGGGGAGACGGAGGTGGAGAGGTAAAGACATGTGTCCAAGATGGTACAGCTCTGGGCCCAGCCTGACTCTACCCCCCTTACCCACTGTTTGGCACTGCCCACCAGGCTAGGGGCCCTCCCAGTGTCGCTCCTTGCCCCACGTCTCACCTCCAAAAGTTGGATGGTTCCTGTCAAGTTAACTCTGTAATAGTCCAGAGGCTTCTGCACTGACTCGCCCACGGCCTTGAGCCCCGCAAAGTGGATGACCGCCGTAAAGCTGTGCTGCGGGGACAAGCAGGGGCAGCGCTTGCTTCAAAGGGCCCGGCCCTCGGCAGTGCCCCCTGCCTACCTTCCAAGCCCCCCACCTTCTTGAAGAGACGCTCCAGGGCCGCCTGGTCCAAGATGTCCATCTCCTCAAACTCCAAAGAGCGGCCTGTCAGCTCCTGAACCCGCCGCAGGCTCTCGGGCATGGACCCCGCTCCTGGTCGGGCACACAGAGGCCATCAAAATCAGAGATGGGGTCCTGGAGACTAGCCAGACACACACCCCTTGGAGGTGGTACCCAGGGTTCTCCTTCCGTCCCCTCCAGAAGCCCAGCCCCCCCCCACACTCACCGCGGATGGCATTATGGAAGTTGTCGATGACCACGGGTGAGTAGCCCGCCTCCAGCAGCTCCAGCACCGTGTGGCTGCCGATGTAGCCAGCCCCACCGGTCACCAGCACCTTTTCTGCCATTGCACCTGGACCAGAACACAGAGCCTCAGAGGTGGCTGAAGCTGGGCACTCAGCTCCTTCCGACTGGAGTCTGGCCTCGGAGGGGAGCGGTAGTGTGTCCTAGTTAATAGGGTGGCTCTGGAGTCAGCCCTGGTCCAAGTCTGGATACCGTCATGTTCTGGCCTTAGGCCTTGGAGATCACTTATGTGCGATCTGGCTCTGGGCCCTCGCTGTACTCAGCCCCCCTGACTTACTCCCTCAGGGGTCGGCTGGGAGGAAGCAGGAAACTACCAGGTGGTTTCAGGGTGGGGTCCTCTGCCAGGCAGGCTGAGCCCAGCTCTGGGGCTGCAGCACCGCTGTCCTGGCGGTGGCCCCGCCCCACCCCAGGCCGGCCAGATCACTCGGGTTTGGAGCTAAGGATCCCGCCCAACTGTAGTCCTCACTGAGCGGGCCGGTGAAGACGTGGCCTTGGCATCCATTCCACTGCAAGGTGTGCACCCCGCCCTGAGCAAACTCAGCGCGGGGGGGATGGAGGGAGAAGGAAGCTCCAGACACTGAGGCCTTTCATGGGGGAGGCCCGGCCCGCAGCCGCCTCCTGCCAGGCTGCCTCCAATGCCTCCTGGGCTCATCCAGCTCCAACCAACTTGGCTGAGCGGCCTCGCTGTTCCGGGCGCATTTTTTGCATTATTTTTCTGAGTTCCCCCAGCATCCTGATGAGGCAGATATTATCACTGGTGCTTCACAGACAGGGATAGTAAAGTCAGGGAGATGAAGTAATTTGCCTGCGGTCACAGCTTGTGGTAGCTGAGCGAGAATCCGGATCTCCAGGCTCTCACACCAGCCCCTCGCCCAAGCATTTAGTCTTTTACCCACTGCTTCCCGCTGGACTCTGCCCCGGATGCCGAACCTCCCCCTCCCCGCCCTCACTCCGCCGAGGTCCGCGCACTGTGCGGAGCCCCAGAAAGTGGCAGCGGAGGGTGCCCTGGGAGGCAGAAAGGTTGGTGAAGCCGTCAGCCCGTGCCGGCCGGCGGGGCGACCCAGCTCAGCTGTCTCGTCCTTGTCTCCCCAGCCCGCATCCGGGTGGGAGGGGCGCTGGGCCCCCGGCAGGAATTGGGTCCCGGGTAGGAGCTGGCCGCGCCAGGAGCCCCCAGGCTGGGAATGAATGACCCCGGGCACCCCAGCCACGGCAGCGGGAGCTGGGCGCCACGGGGGCGAGTCCTGGTGGCACAGCCCGGTCCCCGAAACTCCCCCGCTCCCCGCGGACCACCGGCCCCTCGCGAGCCCGCCCGTCCGGCCCCGCACTCCCTTCGCGAACCTGCCTAGGACCGCGCGTCTCGCGCTGCCTCCAGCGGTGCCACCTCCCACACCTCGGTCCCTTTAAGGGCCCACAGCCCACCTAGCCCCGCCTCCTCCCCGCCCTCCGCGAACGTGTCAATCGGAAAACCAAACTACGGGGCGCCGGGAGGACCAAGGAGCAGCGGTTGAAGGCGCCTGCGCGGCGCGCTCCTACGGAGGCCAGCGGTGGGCGGCGCAGCTGGTGCCGGGCGGCCGACGGAGGGGAGGTGCGATCGGACCCGGGGCCCGGGAGCCGAGCGGCGGAGGTCCGCCCCGTGGTGGGTGCTCCGGTCCCGCGCCAAGGCGCGAGCGCTCGTCCCGACCTGGGAGCAGGCGAGGGCAGCGCGCCGGGAGATGGGCTTGTCGGGGCGCCTGGCCGATGAACCGCGGCGGGAACCCGTCTCCTGGCTCCTCCGCAGGTGCTCCAGCCCTTTTGTATCTGCCCAGCCCTTTCTTCGGTTGTGTGGAGACAGCCGCTAGAACAAAGGCAAGAAGGGCGGCGCTGGTCGAAGGGAAGTCTAGTTGGAAAACCCACTAGCCTGCCTGGAGGGACCCTGAAACTGAAGGAGGGCTACGACGCGCCCACCGCGCCCCGCCTTCACACAAACTGTAGGCCCCCAGCTGCTGGGAATGGCTCGTCGGCACCTGCCTCCCAGTGCGTTAAAGAATGGTTGTTTCTGTTTAAGATAAAGGTAGGGCTAGGGATGATGTGTATAAAGGCATGGCATACTGAGTGATGAAACCCGAGCAAAGAAATAAACGCACAAGTGTTTCCCCAAACCTGGAAAGCTCTGGCCTGCCAAGGACGGCGACCGGCAGAGCCTGAGGCACAAGGAACTAAGGGACCCAGGCTTGCTCTAGCCCAGACCCAGAGGAGCGCACGGCCACTGCTGCCTGGGGGAGCTTGTGCAGCAGCCCCGGTCAGAGCCAAGGGTAAGCCCCAAGCCACCAATTCCCAGTCGCTGCTTTGGGGGCTCAAGTGGAGAAACAGAGAAAAATCCAAAGATTAGTCTGCATTTCCCCCTCAGTGCGAATAAAGATGTTTTATTCCTCTGCTCTCATATACACACATCCGCAGAGCACTGGAATGGTTCCATGTCATTAAACCTTTAATTATATAGCTGTTTTCAAAAACCATGTTCAGAGTGGAGATTTTTTCAGAGGTGCTAAGTTGGCAGGTGGCCAATGCAGAAGCTCAGCCCTCATCCCTTCAGCAAATGCCCTCTGCCAGCTCAGGGAAAACCGTCCATGCCTTTTGCCCTACAAACTCAGAGAGCAACGGCACCGAGGCCACGGCAGGGCTGCACTGTGTCGCTGTGTAGCCACCTGGCAGATGTCACCCAGAGGTAAGGCTTGGGGATCAACCCAAGCCAGGGACCTGGGTTCCCAAGTGTCCTCAACTCCTGGGTCCATGGTGAAGGGAGGCCTCTCAGTCATACTTAGGTGTCCTGGTGGTGAGGTGCCTGTTCCTGTTCCTGTCATTCCCATTTCCGTGTGTCCATCAGTGAATCATCAGACGTGCCCCTATTCCCACAGTCCCCAGAGCTTCAGGTGGGCAAGGGGCTCACAGTTTACAAGTAGCCTGAGCCACTTTGGAGCTGGTTTTTCTGTTAAGGGCTTGACAGATAAAGGTCCCAGCTTCCAGGAGCTTCTGGAAGTTCACGCCCTTTGAGAAACAAGTTGGAAGATGCAGTAAGTCATGACATGCCCTCAGTACCCAGGGAAACATCACATTGGACATACAACTGTGATACTGAAAAACTAAAGGTGGCCCTGGCGGGTGTGGCTCTGTTGGTTGGAGCATCCTTCCGTACACCAAGAGGTGGTGGGTTTCATTCCCAGTCAGGGCGCATGCCAGGGTTGCAGGTTCAATCCCCCATCGGGGCGCGTGTGGGAAGCAACCGATCAATGTTTCTCTCTCTCTCCCTCTCTCTCTTCCTCTCTAAAAAAAATTTTTTTAAATGAAACGAAAAAGTAAAGGTGAAGACAGACAGGCTCTTGTTCCCCTGATGATAGACACCAGCTAGCTGCCTGTGAGGTCATGTCCTTCTGGCATCGGCCCCCCCTCTGACTCCCCTTGTATAGGATGCCTCAATCTGTGTCATGCCACCACCAGAATAGGAATCCGTCGGTCTTGTTCAGTACTCCATGTCCAGGGCCTAGCACAGGGCCTGGCCCACAGTGGTCTAAAAGTACATATTCAAGCAATGAACTGTGAGGCAGAGAGAGTAAAAACACCTACTGAAAGGGCCACTCCAGAAAACCTGTTCATAGCAATAGCTCCTATTGACTGATGTGTACTATGTGCTCAGTTCTGGGCTAAGCATTCTCCGTTTTCTCAGTTCATCTTCATAACGGCCCTACGAGATAGGTGCTATTATTATTCCCATTTCGTAGGCCCAGAGAGGTGAAGGCATTTGTCAGGTCACACAGCTTGTGAGTGGCAGGACGAGGTTTTAAACCCAGGTCCACCTGATCCCAGAGAACAGCGGCTGTGCTTCCGGTCCACATTGGCTGCCCTTACTGACTCTGACAGAGCCCTGGGGGCTAATTCCACTGCCTCATTCTACAGAGAACAAAACAAAGGTCTAGAGACAACTGACTCATTTCAGGTCACACACCTGACCCTTTTGGGGGGCTCTTTCCTTATACCCTGGTGCCTCCTTAAACCAAACTGTCACACTCACACTGAGAGCCTGGCCTTCTCCAGGCCTGGATCACCCACACTCTGCTATCTCAAAAGTACACAATAATCCCCTGGCACCTTTCCCCTCTTAACTGCTCCTCCTTCCCTCTTCCACTGACCCCAAAAAAACTACTAACCAAGCCCATCAGCTCCTGTCCCCTGGTTAGTTCAGGGCTATGGCCACAGGGGCAGACAAGCTTACCGTGTGAATGCCCAAGCCCTCCAGCATGTAGACCAGGTCCTCGGTGGCCAAGTTTCCCGATGCCCCCTGTGCATAGGGACAGCCTCCAAGTCCTGCCACAGAAGAGTCCACGACACTCACTCCCATCTGGAGACGAAAGGATGGTGACAAGGCTGTCACGGTGGGGGCCAAAGCCGACAAAGCGGGTCCTTCTAAACCTCCCAACCGTCTGCCGCCTGGAATTCCACTGCAGGTTATGCATTCCTTTGGTTTCTGATTCTGCTAAAGTGGAAATCCCACTGAAAGAGAGGGTGTTCCTCTTTTTAGCTCCGGGCCAGTGTGAGGCTTTTTGGTGCACACTGTTTCCTCTGCCAGGAACATCCCCACTCAGTTCCTTCAATGGTTTCAAGGTTCCCTCTTACCCTTAAGGTCTCAGCCTACAAGTCACTTCCTCAGAGGGGCCCTTCCTGATCACGGACCTCAAGTCACCGCCTCCCACTGAAGGGATTCCAGATCCCTGCTGTTTACTGTGATTCATTTATGCGCCCTCCCGCACAAGGCTGCTCTCTAACCCCAGGGACCCGGCCATTTCCCCAGGTCAGTCATCTCCTACTCCCTTAGATGACTGTTCCCTTTCTCCTCCTTAAACTTCTAACAGACCTTAACAACCTTGACAACCACAACTCTGAGAAAATAGACCCAGAAAGTAATAGAATCACCTGAGACATGAGCCTCTCCTAAAGACAGCAGGGTGGAATGAGACTAATGCTCCAGCAAGGTAGCCTGTGGTCAGACACTGAGAACGTTCCTTCTAATGGGCAGCCAGGCCATGGACTCCTCATACAGGACCAGCCCACAAGAAGCCTCAAGGGAAACCCAACTTGAAGTTTCAGTCCAATCTCTGGAAAGCAGCATTAAGGCTCTCCCTCTGACCTCTGCCTACCTCCCTACTGCCTGGCTCCTCGCACACTCGAACCCGCATGTCATCCAGGACCAGGGCCCAGTAGTCCTCCCCGAACCCTCCCTCAGTCTCTCAGTGCAGTGCTGCCCAGCCACCTCTGCTCCCTGTTCAACTGCTGAACTTTGTCAGGTCCTTCAAGCCTCACTTAGGCCTCTTCTGGCAAATCCTCTCTGACCTCCCCGCTGGGGTGGGGACCTTCCTCAGCCTGTGCTTCCTTCGAGCATTTGTCATAATGCATGAGGATTATTCCCTAACTCCTGCACTGTCGCCCCTAACACACAGACATAAGAACTTTTGGGGCAGGGTCACATGTCTATGTCCATCATAGTGAGCCCAGGGCCTGTCACACAGGTACCAGCATTCAGCACAGTGAAGGCTTGCTGAAAGCACGGATGAAACACAGCTGTCCTGCCGCCACATCTTTTGGGAGAATGGACACATGCCTTTCTCCTGGGACATGCCTGTATTACCTGCAGGGCCATCAAGGTGTTGGCCAGGGCCTGGCCATAGGTGTCATGACAATGGACAGCCAGGGCAGCCACAGGCACCTCGTGCATGACAGCAGACAGCATATCCTTCATGATCCCAGGGGTGCCCACGCCGATGGTGTCCCCCAAGGAGATCTCATAGCAGCCCATGGAGTACATCTTCTTGCTGACCTGGGAAAACAAACAGGCACTTGGAGGACATCAGATTCCCCAGCCAAGGATCCAAGGCTCCGAAACAGGGGTCCTTGGCCTGTCCAGAACACCTCCGTGTCTGAGCACTAAGCCAACCGGGTCACAGGCTCCTTACAACTTTGAGCGGAGTGATATTCCTCATTCTTCTCGTCAGGACACCGGACGTCAGGAGCAGGCTCTGGGCTCCAACCCCTGTGCTTTCCTCCCACCCGGGTCTCAAACTCCAGTCCTTCCCTTCCCGCCTTCATACACTGTGGCACTCAGCCACTGGAAGCAGTAAAACGGACCCCTTTCTTGTAGTCTTATCCTTGGTGGGAAGGTCTGTGAAATCAGGCGTCAGAGGTGCCCACTTTATATTTTTAACAGAAGTACGTAACTATTTAAATGTTTAGAAGCCCGTTTACAGCCGAAACCGGTTTGGCTCAGTGGATAGAGAGTCGGCCTGCGGACTGAAAGGTCCCAGGTTCGATTCCGGTCAAGGGCATGTACCTGGGTTGCGGGTACATCCCCAATAGGAGATGTGCAGGAGGCGGCTGATCGATGTTTCTCTCTCATCGATTTTTCTAACTCTATCTCTCTCCCTTCCTCTCTGTAAAAAATCAATAAAATATTTTTAAAAAAAAAGAAAAAAAAAGAAGCCCGTTTACAAAGCCCTAAAAGCACTGCAAAACCAGAGCAGTGTAAGCCCGGCCCAAGGAGATGCTTCCCTACACGGTGCTGCTGAGAAGGTGGAGGAAGGGCGTGGCGGGGCCAACACTCAACAATGGTCTGCGGCTTAAAGGAAATGGTGAGGAGTGACAGCAGCCCGCAGCCTGCGGGGGCAGGCGGGCAGTGGAAGGAAGGAGCCGCTCTGGAGTGAGACGACGCTGGATTAAAATCGCGGCTCTGCTGCTCACTAGCTGTGGGATCCTGGCCAGGGACTCACTTTCCGGAGCTTCAATTTCTGCTTCTGAAAACAGTGGCAAGCCTCTGAAGGGCTATGGTGGCAACAGGAGGCTGAGTCGTGGAGCACAGCAGTCACTCTCAATCCCAGATGCCACACCTACCATTCCTCATTTTTGGATGCTACCTGGTTTTGGGGAAGAACAAGTGGGCTTTGGAGGTAAACGAGATGGGGGTGGAGACCCGGTGGCACCATTGGCAACCTGCATGGCAAGTTAGTTAGTCTCAACAATAATACCGAATTTGCAGGGTGGTTTTGAGGACTAAATACCATGAGCTCTTGTGTCCCTCACGCTCAAACTCAGTTTCCACACTGTGTCCTCAGGGCTGACTTGGTTGCTGCTCAGAGGATGTGAAGTGGCCGCTCTGACCAAGACAAGGCACAGCAAAAACGCTGGGGCAGGAGTTGCGGGGGGGGCGGGGGGTCCTCTCCAAAAAGGATTATCACCTCAATTATTGCCTGTCCACTATCCAGACTGGAAACTCAATTGGAGGCATTTTACTCTGCGGGGAGGGCAGGGGTGTTAAGGAATCAGTGACCCATCAGGAAAGGGTGGTGAGGGGAACCTATGCACTCAGGGGCAGGCAAGGAAGCCAACCTCACAACCCCCCACCCTGACACTCACACACACCTCAGCTACTTTGGCTGGGGAGATCTTCCCTTCATAGGGGCATCCAAGCACACAGGAGACGTATCTGTGGGAAGACAGGGGAATGGTGTCAATGCCCCTGGCTTCTTTGGTCAGCAGGGCTGAGGCAGGGGGGCTGTCTGACACACATTCCTGGTTAGTCGGAAATCAAAACCTGAACCTGGGCAGGAGGCCAAGTGCCTGGAAAGGCTAATTCAAGGATGTGGAGCCAGAATGAAGGTTGTGCCGCTTATTAGTGCCGGAGGGGGCAGTGGAGAGCCACTGCAGGGAAGGGAGGGACTAACAGGCCCGCAGTTCAGGAAGCAGGGGTGGCATAGGTTCTGGACAGGCAGCCAGAGACCAGCAGGAAGGAGGAGCTGGAGAGGGCATTATGAGCAGGCACCTGAGCCGCACAGAGGTGGGGTAAAGCAGAGCATGGGCCAGAGGAGCTGGGGCCCATACGCACTGGAGGGGACCAGGGACCCATGAAACCAAAGGCAGGGATGGAGCTGGCTGGCCTGCTCTGGTGAGCTGCCAGACAATTCATTCACTCAGTTATTCAACTGATATTTACCGAGTTGCCCACTATGGGCCAGGCGCTAGGGAAGCTCAGTGAGCAAGACTGACAGGACCCCACCCTCACAGTGCTTATTTCTAATCCGGGAGATAGCTGATTAAAGGACAATCAATGAGATAATCTCAGAAAGTGATGTGCTACGAAGGAAAGGACCGGGAATGCGCCAGGAGCAAACAGAAGAGGCCGACAGTGGCTGGGTGCCTCAGGAAGACCTCTGGGGAGACAGGACGCTGCAGCTGGGAGACAGGGACGGCCACAGGAAGAGCATTCCGGGCAGAGAGGGCCCAGTGCAGACGCCCTGAGTTGGCAGAGCAGGTGTGTTCAAGACGCCGAACAAAGGAACAGCTGAGGCACGGAGAGCAAGAGGCAGAGAAGTAGGACATGAGTTGGAGAGTTGGGCATGGGCTTCATTACAGGCTCATGTTAACTACGGTAAGAAGTTTGGGTCTTGGATGGAGGTGGCTCCTATTTCCACCCACACCATTGGGCCAGGGGCTCCACTAAAACCTTTTAGAGTCTACAAAACTATTCTGCATATTCAGAGGCATAACAAATATTTCCTGGTTAAATAACTTCAGCCTCAAAGATCTCAGTATATTTTTCTTTTCTGTTTTTTAAAATTCTCATCAGAGGATACGTTTTTTACTGATTGGGGGGGAGACAGAAGAAAACATTTATGTGACAGAGAAACATTGATCAGTTGCCTCCCCTACACACACTGATCTGGGATCGAACCCACAACCTGGGTATGTGGCCTGACCGGAAATCGAACCCACAATCTTTTGGTGTAGGGGATGACACTTCAAACAACTGGGCCACTTGGCCAGGGCTCAGTATAGTTTTCCATTTAAATTCTCCCCCTTATTTTCCAATCGTTGCTGAGCAGGGAAAAGAGAGATACTGAGAAAAGAACACAGGCTTGGGTGCAGGCAGACCTGACAAGTCCCTGCTTCCCCATCCATCCATCTGCCCATTGGTTCCTGAGCACCTACTGTGTGCTGGGAGAGGGGCACACCTGGACAGAGAGAAATGTGGGTTCAGTCTAGCGGGGTGCGAGGCAGGAGATGATTTAACAAGTAGCCAAGTGTTATGTTAGAGGATGTCTAAGGGACTATGGGAGCCCAGAGGAGGAGCACTAACTCCAGCTGAAGGGCAGAGAAAGCTTCGTGGAGAAACTGGCATCCGTGAGGGGCCCTGAAGGGTGAACAGGAGTTAGTCCTGACAATTAGGATACAGGAGGAAGAGAGTGCTGAGACTATGGGAAGTGTGTATAAAGGTCCAGAGGCAAGGAACAGGTGACAATGAAAAGACGTTTCAGTTGGGCTGGAAAGGAGCAGTGACCAAGGAGGCTGCTCGGAGAGCAGAGGCTGACTCACACAGGGTCTTGTGAGCCAAGTGGAGTTGGGAGTCACTGTAAGGTGTCTAACCAGGAAGTGATGTGGGCAGATGTGCATTTTTTTTTTTTTAAATCCAGGGTGTTTTTATTGATTTTTAGAGAGAGGGGGAAGTGGGGGAAAGAGAGATATGAGAAACACTGATCAGTTACCTCCCATATTCCCCCAACTAGCAATCGAACCCACAACCTTTATTGGCGCATGGGACAAAGCTCCAGCCAACTGAGCCACCCGACCACGGCCAGATGTGCACTTCTGAAAGCACTCTGGCTGCGATTTGGACAGCTGTGTGACCCTCCAGCAGACTCTTCGTCCTTCCTGAGCCTGTCCTGTCACCTGTAAGTGGGGCCAGTCCCCTCCTTGCTGGCCAGTTGTGAAGTTACATATGACGATTCCTGGCACTGCTGCTCTTAAAGATGTGGTCTGGAGGCTTAAGAGGCCTAGGGGATTCTTTGGGAACGTGTGAAGTGTCGGTGGTGTAGCCAAGAGTAAACTGACCTCCACAAAACGGGTCTAGTCCTGTCCTACTAGATTTCCTCTGGTGAACTGACCCAAAGACCAGGTTTGGAGAAAGCACTTGCTAGGATTTCTTCTGACCACATCTACTTGGGAAAGGATGTCATGGTGTGGAGCTTAGGCTGTCTGCCCACAGAATGAGTTGTTGTGGGGGAGGGTCACTTGGGTCAGAGTCTGGTACTGGCCAGAACGGTACTGAGGAAAAGACAGGCAGCACCGATGTGGTCTGACTCACCCCCGCACAGGGATACCGGCTGCCTGAGCTGCCTTCAAGACTTGGTCAAACCGCTGCAAACTTTCATCTATGGAGCAGTTGATGTTCTTCCTGGTGAAGAGCTCGGAGGCAGCTCCGAAGATGCTCACTTCCTTCGCTCCAGCAGCCACCTGCCAACAGCCAGGGAAATTCCTTTTAGCATTTTCCTCTTCAAGGAACCCTAGAGTGGCAAAACCCTTGTCTTAACGTGAATTTTATGATATATGAATGTTATGGATTGAATTGTGTCTCCCCAAAAAAGGTATGTTGAAGTCTTAAACCCCAGTACCTCAACATGTGTTCTTATTTGGAAACAGGGTCATTGTAGGAATAATTTATTAAGATGAGGCCATATTGATTCCTCTCTAATATGACTGGTGTCCTTATAAGACAGTGGCCATGTGAAGACAGAGAGACACGAGGGGAAGGCCAGTGAAAATGGAGGCAGAGATTGGAGCGATGCATCTACAAGGCAAGGATGTCAACGACTGCTGGCAGTCACCAGAAACTAGAAGAGAGCATGGAACAATCCCCCCCAGAGCCCTCAGAAGAAACCAACCCTGCCAACACATTGACTTCAGACTTCTAGCCTCCAGAACTGTGAGAGGATACATTTTTGTGATTTTCAGCCACCTAGTTTTTGGTATTTTGTTATGGCAAGCCAGGAGAATTAATACAGTGAATTATCCTATATAATAAAAGCCTAATATGCTAAATGTCCGGTAGTCCATTCAACCAATCAAAGCCTAATATGCTAATGATATGCTAAGGCCTCTCAACTGCTCGCTATGATGTGTACTGACCACCAAGGGGCAGACACTCCAACCGGTAGATTAGCTTGCTGCTGGGATCCGGCCCATCTGAACTCAGACAGGCCAGACTTGCCCTGGAGCCCTCCTGCAGTCCCTCCTCAGCTGGTCAGCCTCACGTGTCGCTCCCCGGCCCCGATCAGTGCACCCGATCAGTGCACCCATGGGGTCCTCTCCCCCGCCCGAGTGCATGAATTTCATGCACCGGGCCTCTAGTACCTCAATAAGAAAGAAACCTTAGCCTTCCCTCAGGGACCAACACTGCCCCTACCATGACCACTCTGGAAGTCAGTCACTCCTAAAAGAAGCTTTTGCCTCAATTTGGAATCAATATCTCAATGATGTTCTCATCTAAAGTTATAAGAAAGTTGGCAGATTCTAGCAACTACTGATGAAGCTCTATGGAGTGCTTGCTTACTTTTCTCTAAAGAGGAAATGGGTAAGAGCAACAAAACTACCATTGATTAAGCACTTATCTTCCACCAGGCTCTTGCTAGGAAATTCATGTGCATTTTATCTTCTGAAATCTTCACAATGTTACCCTATCATGAAGCCTATTTTATAGGCGGAACCTGAGGCCTGTCAAGACCACAGAACTGGGAGTGGCAAGGCCAGGGCTGCCTTGCCTGTCTGACTGTGCTCACCACCACTGGGGACAGCCCTCAGACAGATGTCCCAGGACAGGGACTGAGGCCCAGGGACAAGGCAGGGACCAGTGCCATCCATCTCACTTCAGGGGCTCCCCCAACAAGCTTACCGCTGCCTGATAGCCTTTGAAGTTTGGGGTCAGAACTGGGTAGTTGATGCCAGGAAACTTCTGGATGCCCTTCAAGACTTCGATGTGGTCAGCCATCTGGAACCAAAGGAGACATGGCAGAGTCATCACCAAGGTCAGGCCGAGAGCTCAGGTACACAAAACTGTTTATCACAAGATCTCTGTTCTCCAGGCCCTTGGAGAATGAGTCCTTCCGCAGAGCTGAGTCTCCCCAAGGCCTTGATTATCTGTGTGACGGCTGATGGGCCAGGAGGCCCCTGGGAGTGGGCAATGGCCCCGATTCCTCCATATGGCGAACACTGTCAGCTTTACAGAGCAGTGACCGCAGTAACAACACCAGCAGCCACCACTGAGAACACACTCCAAGCCAGGCCTGGGCTCAGCTCCTCTGGTTATCCCACTCAGCTGGGACAGGACCTCTCTCCCCACGACTGTCTCTGTGAAGCAGGCAGAATCCACGGCCAGGCCTAGAAATTCTAGCTTTCCAGGGCCAGAAGAGGTCACCTTCAACCTGTAGAGGGGATGGCCTTAGCAAGGTCACCAAGCAATTCGGGGGCAGAGTCCAGACTGCATCCAAGCCTCCTGACTCCCAGGTTACAGCCACTGAAAGCCAGAGACCAGGAAATCTATGTTCCTGACTTCTACTTCCTCTTCCAGGGCAACTGCAAACCTTTCCATCCCTCTCATCTGAAAATCTCTCACTGAGGGCGGGGGCTCACCTGAGGAACCCATTTGGGAGACACAAAGCTGGTGGCTTCTATAACGGGGAGTCCTGCTTCAGAAAGCATGTCTATCATCCTGATTTTCACTGAAGTAGGGACGATATTCTGTAATGGAAAGACAAACACTAGAAAAGACAGCTCAGCAAAGTTGGGAAGAAAATAGCCTCAGAAAGTAGTGCCTGTTAGTTCCAAGTTTTTGCTACAGCAAACACTTCACTATCTCAACTTTTAAACACTAATATGAATTCACATGTAATCCTCACCAATAGATAAGGTCCAAAGCGTCTTCAAATTCTACAGATAGCATTTTGCAGTGGAGGCAGCTTATCATCTGAAAGGGCGTTAATACTTACATGGAAACCATATTTTCCTGCCATAGAGGCTTTTTCTTAACTGAAAGTTTGTTAATTAGTTACCCAATCATAAACAAACTGAGAGCAAGGTACCCTGGCCTGAAAGGGCAGAGATGACTAACCTTCTGGTTCTTACGAGACGGGGCCCCCAACACATTACATGCTCCTTTTCCATCTCCCAAGTGGCACCGGATCTCATCCTCACATGGTCAGCCTACTGTTTCTCTCCCCCCGCACCATGTCTAGTTGCTAAGCAGCTTCTATAGGGTCCCTTTTTCCAAATCTAATACCATTAGTCCATCATCCCATGTATATTATGGCCTGGTCTCACTCCACCAGTTCATCCCACAGGAATCATCCTAGAACACTTTCTACTGTCTGACTCTACCGCTCAAAAGCCTTCCGTGGCTCCCTAGTGACTACAGGAGCAGGTAAAAAATCCTAAGGAGTTCAGGTCCCTCCATACCCTCCCCCACAATTTCTCTTGCACTGCTTTAATGTAATCTATTCCATAGATGATCCTGAGAGCGCTTATATTCCAGGGATTGTGCTAGGCGGTAGGCGGTACTGCAATGAGCAGACAGACATGATTCTGCCCTCATGGGACTTATAGTTTTTGTTTCTAGCATATGCTCAACATTAAAATTAATTAGGCTGGCCTACTTAAAAAAAAAAAGCTTTCTTAATGAAAAAATAGTTAATACATGATTGTTTTGAAAACACATGCCAAAAAAAGAAAAAAGAAAAAAAGAAAACCACCCTTAACACCTCCCAGATATGTAACTTTCTAGATCTGTGCAGTCCAGTATATTAGATACTAGCCATACACGGTTATATAAATTTAAGTTTAAGTGACGTGAAAATAAAAATTCATGCTAGTCACATTTCAAGTGCTCAATAGCCACATGTGTTTGTCTAGTGGCTACCACATGGGGCAGCTCAGGTCTGGAGCATTTCTATCTTAAGGGAAGTTCTACTGGACAGCACTACTCTGATTTTCTTCAGGTTGTAAGGAACATCCCCCAGGTTAAATCTTTGCATGTGGCCTTCATGACTTCCTTTGGATAAATCCTCCTACAAGGAATTGCTGGATCTAAGGCATGCCCTCACCCTCACACTACACTCCCTCAGCACACATCATCCACCCCACCCCACTGGGCCTTGAAATGGACCTGGGGCTACCACACCAGTTGCATCACCATCGTTTAGCCGTCACAGGAGCCTGTGTTCTCCCCACCAAGCCCTAGCTTGGGCAGAGTGATCGTGTCTTGCATCGATAGCTCTGTCAGTCCATCCCTGCTGCACCTACCCTACCACGCGAACTCTCAACGCTCAGAAACAGCTTCTGTGGTTGATTTCCAACTTTACCTTTTCATTTTGTAGTCCATCTCGGGGACCAACTTCCACAATTTTCACCCGCTTTGGGAACGTACTCAAAGATGAGGTGCTGGCCTTTGGTTTAAAAGAATAAACAAAAAGTAAAACAAGAACAGATTGTCACAGTTCCCCAGGGGGTGCGTGCGCGCGCGCACACACACACACACACACACACACACACATAGGAGGAAGAAGCGATGTGACCACCCCCCCAGTTGGGAAGGAATGAAAGCACTTTATGATTTTCCCATGGTGACTAACAGGGCTTGCTGTGCAATATGTTATATGTTAGAGTGGTGTTTTACCATACTTTTTTGGATAAATTTGTGGAACTCATTATTTATTTATTAAAAAAGATTTTAACTGGCTTTTAGAAAGATTTTAACAAAGACATCGACTTGTTGCTCCAACTCATTTGCGCATTGGTTGATTCCTGTACGTGCCCAGACCTGCCCAGAACCTGCAACCTTGGCTTATCGGAGGCCTCTAACCAACTGAGCCACCCCGCCAGGGCTTGGAACTCATCTACAATAATAAAAGCTTAATATGCTAATTAGACCGGACGTCCTTCCGGACGACCTTCTGGAGGAAGCTGGGGCTGCGAGGGAAGCCGTGCCCGCAGCCGGGGGAAGGGCTACTCTTGCAGGAATTTCGAGCATCGGCCTCCAGTATTGTAATACTTGAACAGATGTAAACACCTAACTTACACTCCTCTTGTTCCTGTCTGCCTGTGTGACTAACTGTGGATGTTGCATAATGAAACCAAATAAACCCATGAAGTGGGGGGAGGGCGGGGAACCCCCCCAGGGGCAAATCTGAAGGAACGGATCCATCTTCAGAATGCTGGTCCCGGAACCAGCATTTCTCGCCGTTTGACTCACCTCTGGTCTGTTCTAGAATTAAGAGCAGGACTATTTATTTCACTTAGAAGCGGGAATGACAAGAGCCAGGCTCCCCGCGCAGGCCCATCTCCAGCTTCCCGCGCCCGGGCACCCCCACCGCCCAGCAGGTGCGCAGTAGGCGAAGCCGGGGCGACCCTGCTGCTCCCTCGGAAGCGGGGCGACCGGCGACACTTCACAAGCCAGAGCTGGAGAGGCCGCGGCGCAATCAGAGGGAGGAAGGTGCCAGGGTCGCGCGAAAGCGCCTTGAGCAGGGATTTAGGGCACCGGCAGGTCGCCCCCCTCTGGGCCTCAGTTTCCCTCATGACCCTCAGGGATTTGGGGTACACAGAGGGTCTCAGACTTCAAGGTCCACCTGACTCCGGCCTGAGGAGCTCTCTGGCTTCACTTCTCAGAACAGCCGACACGAGCCACGCCCCCGACCCGAGCGTCACGGTGCAGAATGGCCGCCCGTCCCCGGCGGGGCACTTACAGCCCTGACGGACGCCAAGCCCACCAGCCTCTGCCGCAGCGACCCCCTCATTGTCGCCATCTTGGCTCAGCTGACCCGGCGGAGCCGGGGGAGGCCCACGTGACTGACACCTCCAGGTGGGCGTGGCCCCGCCTGAGGGGCGGGCCTCCGAGCGACGCGATGACGCATGACGCCCTACGCTGGCCCCGCCCCCAGCCCCTCCGCCTCGATTCCCCCTGGCCGGCTCTTCCGGACCCGTTCCCCGGTGTTTCTAAGCTCCGTGTCATTGCCCGGTGAAGTGAGACCTAGGACTGTAAAGATGAACAAAAATTAGCCAAAGCTTTTGTCTTCATAGGCTTAGAGTCTGGAAGGTGTGGGAAGACATATTAATAATGTCGACGAAAGAATGGTCAGTCTATAGAAAACTCTTAATCGTTTGAGCCAAATTTTGAGGACATGCCAGGAAGCAAAATCTCAATGGATTAAGTAAATGCTCTGAAGAATTGCGGTTTTGGAACTTCATACTTTAGAATCAAAGAAGGAGCCGTAAGGAGGGTTATATGAAATGGATTGGTGGTAGAGGAAGGCACTAGAGCCCTAGCCGGTTTCGCTCAGTGGATAGAGCGTCAGCCTGCGGATTCCGGTCAAGGGCATGTACCTGGGTTGCGGGCACATCTCCAGTAGGTGGTGTGCAGGAGGCAGCTGATTGATGTTTCTCATGTTTCTAACTCTCTATCCCTCTCCCTTCCTCTCTGTAAAAAAATCAATAGAATATATATTTTTTAAAAAGGCACAAGAAACAAAACAAAAACACTAACAAGAAGAAAGCAGAACAGTAGGAAATTTCTAGGATTGGATTAAAAACAAAACAGAAAGACACTTCCTTTACTTTGGTGGGTACAGGATAGTTAACAATTAACATGCACAGTACATAGGGGTGGTATGTGGACAGTAACAATGAGGAGCTCGCTCTGTGCTCTCCTGCTCTGTTGGTCTTGTGCTTTGGTGCCAGAAGTTATGCCTCTGACATTTCAAAGTTACGTTATACTATACACACAAAGACGATCAATATATAGGCTCAATGTACAAACTGACCTTTGTCAAGTAAGCTACAGGCCTATGCTGTGACTAACCACCATGACCCACTTTAGTTAGGAATTTTTATGTTCAGACCATCCTGTATGGTTATTTTCGGTCACCAGTTTGTAAGGCCTGCCATGCGCCTCCTCCCTCCCCGAGGTGTCAGGTTTAGTATGTGGCCCTTTTTTAAAATATATAATATTTGCATAATTACTACCTTTCACAATAAGATAAAGCATTGCTATTTGCCACACACACTGTTTGAGTTCTTTGCATGTATTAACTTATTCATTACTATCTTCAGAATTCAAATGCTGGTAGTTGACTCTAGAGAGAAGCATCCTTTGCTATCATACCTTGAAGAATAAGTTAGACATCCAGGTAAAGAGGATACAAGAAAAGCTTTCCAGACAGAGAGCATAGCATATGCAAAGACTCTGAGGCAAAGAATTCTTAGAGCAGTGTTTTTCAAAATACATGTTGTGGTCATAATATCAACGTAGTGGATACCAACTTAAAAAAAAAGTTGTGCATTGTATAAGTACTAAGTACTGCTTTGCAAAACTTTTGTTATTACATATGTCAAATAGGCTGCAATGTAAATAAATTTCTTACTGCAGACAGTAATTAGAGGTGTTTGAAAACATTGTTTTGGAAACATGAAAATAAGGCCAGAATGATTGGAGAGCAGAGAGGGAGTAGGAAGGGGACTTCCTACTAAAATGATAGGGATTAGCAGGCACCATACCATAAGGCTTTGGAGATTTATATCAATAACAGCTATCCTGCCCTCGCCAGGTGACTCCGTGGTTGGAGCATCTTCCTGTACACCAAAAGGTTGCAGGTTTGATTCCTGATCGGGGCATATGCCTAGGTTTCAGGTTCGATTCCACATATAGGAGGCAACAAGTCAATGTTTCTCTCTCAGATGGATGTTTCTCTCCCCCCCTTTCTCTCTAAAATAAATTTTTAAAAAATCCTCAGGTGAGGATTAAAATAATAATAACAGCTATCCTAATAGAGATGCATTTGAAGGGTTTTAAGCAGGAGATATAATCAAACTTGCATTTTGTAAATAGTCACTATGGCTACTGAGTGAGTAGATCTGCAATGGGTGAGTGCACTAAATGGCATTCTCAGGGGAGGCAGAGAAGGCACTGTCCCTGCCTTCAAGGGGCTCAGATTTTAGCGAGGGAGAGAACAGAAATGATAAGTGTTCTGTATGATTCCACAGCACTGACAATTTCCTCCATCATAACAGTTAAAGCACTACCCAACCTGTAGCTTGAAACCCAAAAATACTAGCATGGTATTAAATTAAATGACTTTCAAGATTTGTACACTGAAAACTACAAACTGCTCTCACATCCATGTTTCTCTCTCCCTTCCTTTTTCTAAAAATAAATTTCAAAAGAATGGTACCGGAAGTGAGGAAGAGAAAACCAAAGAAATTACATTTTTTGTTCTGCATTAAAGAGGCATGACTGGCCCTTTTAAAACACAGAAACATAAAGCTATAAGCAGTCCACATAGAAACTGAGGAAAGAAAACTATAACCTGTTTTTTGGTAGAAATCATTTCACATTAAAATTTATTTATTTGATTATATTTTAAAAAGCAGCGGAGAATCACATCCATTTTCTTCATAGTATCACTGTACAGACTGAATTTCAGAGCCCTTAGTTGGCTTTGGAAACTTCTGAAGTGCTATTAGTCTAGCATGACCTTCTTTTCCCTCCAGGCTCTCCTGCTCTTTCAGGGGGAGCTGGTGACAGTCAATGCTAAATAAATAGCATGTGGTTGAGCTTGCCAAACCCTTTAAACCTTCTCCCATAGGCAACAAGGTGAACTGGCTTATTCTTTACCCGAAGTCATTAAGCAAGCCGGTTATCAAACAGAGAATGGAGGAGAGATTCCACTGTAGATAATGTCCAAAGTTCAGGAAGAATGGACTCAGAGAGCTTTAACTGTTTAGTTCCTTCTTCTGCTGATGAGAGAGGTATGCCAGCAAGGTGGCTCAGATCTTTGATCCACTGATAGAGCAGTGCACTCAGTTCCTTTGATTAAGGTATGTAGGAAAAGCCATCTCTGGGTAGAGAAGAGTAGGTTATTTCAATGATGGAACTGCAAGAAGAAAATCAAAACTGAGCAGCAGGCAGTGTTGCTTTCCTCTTGAACTCCAATGATCACTCCACGCCCATCATCTTTACGGTCCAGGCAAACTCAACTGGAAGAGCAGAGAGTGGTAACTGGGGCAGATAAATGAGGAGACCTCCGGGTGGATTTGTGGACCACTTCAGATCTTTTTGGATTCCCAGCATCATTACCTGAAGAAAGCAAAAGGCAATAGGAAAAACATTAATGCATTAATGAGGACAGAATATGGTCTGAACATGGTGGAAAACAACCAAGTTGGGCCCGGGAAGGGAAGGCCGTCCAAAACAGTGGTCGCCAACCTTTCGGACCCCACGGACCACCAGTGGTCCACCAGTTGGGTCTAAAAGGGGAATAAATATGGGAGAAACCTGGGGAAGAGGAAGTAAAGAAGACCTTCCAATTCCTTTTTAAAAAGTTACATCTTTGGATTAAAAACCAAGATAGCGGCATAGGTAAACACCGGAGATTGCTGCCTCGAACAACCACTTCAAAAATACAACTGAAAGACGAAACGGACATCATCCAGAACCACAGGAAGGCTGGCTGAGTGGAAATTCTACAACTAGAAGGAAAGAGAAAAGCATACCGAGACTCAGAGGAGGCGCAGTGCGGAAGTAAAATACTAAGGTACAGAGGCGCACGTGGAGTGGGCTGGCAGCAGAGGGCGCGGTTGTCTTTTTCAATCAGGAGGGAGTCTCAGGCTCTGAGCTCCAGTTCCGGGCGAGTCTCTGGGGACCCAGACTCATACAGGAGAAGCAGGACTGTCTGGCATCGGTCGGAACTCGAGGGCAGCTTTCTCTCGGAGGGGCTTGCAGCCATTGCCGAGACACTGAGAAGCTGGGCCTCATAGAGCAGCCATAACTGCTAGCCCCCGCCCTGTTGATCCCGTGAGACCCGCCCCACCCAAGCCCTGCAGGGAGGCTTTTGCTGGATAGCCTCAGGCAGAGGCTAGATTAGCACCTCCCTAGAGATCCAGGAGCCAGTGTACCCAGAGGTCAGAGTGGGACCATCCAGTTTGCACTCCGGGGAACCATAAAGGACACACTCAGGGGGCAGACTCAGTGAGCACCAAAGCCCTATTGAAGCAAGTCTTGCCCCAAATGGGTGTCTCCAGCACAGAAGTTCTCCCACTGCAGACACAGCTAATTCTCACAGCCAATTGGCCTGGAGGTCAATTCCTCCCAGTGATACCTACAACAATCAAGGCTTAACTACAACAAGACTGTGCACAAAGACCACAAGGGGGTGCACCAAGAGTGTCCTCCTCAGGTAATTGGGGAGGCTGAACCACTGGGCCCTAGAGGACACTTAGCACAGAAAACCACTTTATCAACACAGGGAAGCATAAAAAATGCGGAGACAAAGAAAAAGGACACAAATGACAGAAATGGAGGAAAGCAAACGACTGGATATAGAGTTCAAAACCACACTTTTAAGGTTTTTCAAGAATTTTCTGGAAACTGCCAATAAACTTAATGAGACCTACAAGAAATCTAATGAGACCCTCAAGGTTGTGATAAAGGACCAACTAGAAATTAAGCATACACTGACTGAAATAAAGAATATTATACAGACTCCCAACAGCAGACTAGAGGATCGCAAGAATCAAGTCAACGATTTGAAATACGAAGAAGCAAAAAACACCCAACCAGAAAAGCAAAATGAAAAAGGAATCCAAAAATATGAAAATAGTGTAAGGAGCCTCTGGGACAGCTTCAAGCGCACCAACATCCGAATTATAGGGGTGCCAGAAGATGAGAGAGAGCAAGATATTGAAAACCTATTTGAAGAAATAATGACAGAAAACTTACCCTATCTGGTGAAAGAAATAGACTTACAAGTCCAGGAAGCGCAGAGAACCTCAAACAAAAGGAATCCAAAGAGGACCACACCAAGACACATCATAATTAAAATGCCAAGAACAAAAGACAAAGAGAGAATCTCAAAAGCAGCAAGAGAAAGAAAGTTACCTACAAGGGAGTACTCATACGACTGTCAGCTAACTTCTCAACAGAAACTTTGCAGGCCAGAAGGGAGTGGCAAGAAATATTCAAAGTGATGAATGCCAAGAATCTACAACCAAGATTACTTTATCCAACAAAGCTATCATTCAGAATTGAAGGCCAGATAAAGAGCTTCACAGATAAGAAAAAGCTAAAGGAGTTCATCACCACCAAACCAGTATTATATGAAATGTTGAAAGGTATCCTTTAAGAAGAGGAAGAAGAAGAAAAAGGTAAAGATACAAATTTTGAACAACAAATATACATCTATCAACAAGTGAATCTGAAAATCAAATGAATAATCTGATGAACAGAATGAACTGGTGATTATAATAGAATCAGGGGCATAGAAAGGGAGTGGACTGACTATTCTTGGGGGGGAAAGGGGTGAGGGGGATGCGGGAAGAGACTGGACAAAAATCGTGCACCTATGGATGAGGACAGTGGGTGGGGAGTGAGGGAGGAGGGTGGGGTGGGAACTGGGTGGAGGGGAGTTCTGGGGGGAAAAAAGAGGAACAAATGTAATAATCTGAACAATAAAGATTTAATTAATAATAATAATAAAAAGTTACATCTTTGAAAGGACTGAGGCCCCTTACCTTTGTAGCAGAGGTAGTTTTAGGGGATTTAAGGCTTAAGACTCCATTTTCTGGCCAGTTCAGGAAAATGGCATAAACAGCTGATTCTTTTGAGGTATACCTGGGAAAAAGAAGCATCAGTATCAAAGACACCTGGCTTGTTACCCTGACACCTAAGGTTATTATACATAACCTTATACACTCCCCTTCCTATGATCTACGAACCCTAAGCCCTGTGCTTGTCACTGACACGAGGAAGCACTAATAACTCAATACCAATTAAGGTCTGTGGGAAGAAAGCTGCCTCTTTCTGGTGATATCTTCTATTTTCATTCTCTATTGCAGCGGTTCTCAACCTGTGGGTTGCGACCCTTTGGCGGTCGAACGACCCTTTCACAGGGGTCGCCTAAGACCATCGGAAAACACATATCTAATTACATATTGTTTTTGTGATTAATCACTATGCTTTAATTATGTTCAATTTCTAACAATGAAAATACATCCTGCATATCAGATATTTACATAACGATTCATAACAGTAGCAAAATTACAGTTATGAAGCAGCAACAAAAATAATTTTATGGTTGGGGGTCACCACAACATGAGGAACTGTATGAAAGGGTCGCGGCATTAAGAAGGTTGAGAACCACTGCTCTATTGTGTTACAAGTTTTCTTGAAAACTTCTAAACTCTTATACCAGTTATTTCACACTGAGGCCTTCTGTCTTATCATTCAAATAGTTTTTCAACTCCAAATCCATGTGAAAACACCAGAAGATATAACAAGGGCAAGATGTGCAATGAAGACAAATTTGTAACTCTGAGGTTTCATGCTTAGAGAAGAGGATGAAAATCACCTACCGAAAGCTCATCTGAAACAGGAATGGCCATGTTTCCTCTGATCCAAGGACTTACGCTCTGATATAACACTAGCAGATTTATTAACTCATCGTATATGCCTGGCACTCTGCTGGAAGCTTTACATACATTATCTCATTTAATCCACACAGTAGCTCTAGGAAGAATCATCACCCCATTTTGCAGTTGATCAAATAACTAGATCCACAATTCCAAGTATGAATCATGACTACGGCATTTACTAGCTCTGTGATCTTAGGCAAGTTATAGTACTGCTCTGGGCCCTCTTTCTCACTTGTAATATGGAGATAATAACAGTATCCATCTGGTGGGCTTGTTGAGGGGATAAAATGGGTGGAAAGAATTTAGAATGGAGCCTTACACATTGTAGTTGCTACACAACTATTAGCTAGTACTATTTTTGATTAGACCGTGTAAAGTAACAAGTAAACTGACTGATGTTTTTTGATGCTTTCTGCACCAAGCCTATCCCCACCCTAACTAGTCCAAGATATCCCGGTGGCTTAAGCCATAACCTGGGCTACAAATGAACAGCAAAAGAACAGCTTGTGGGTTTCAACATGACTTCCAGTGGGGCTTCTACCCTTGTGGACCAAGGAGATGCCAGGTCAGGATGGGCACAGCCCCGCTCCCACACACAACAGAAGACAGGACTCACCATACAGATTCGTTCTTTTCCAATTGTACCCTCCATGGTTTAGAGGCATAGATAGCCTCCCCACTGATGCTCAGCCACTTCCCAACAGCGAGCAGCCTTTCTTGGAAGATGGGAACAATCAGTCCATCTTTAGTTGGCCCAATGTTGAGAAGGTAGTTTCCTCCCAAACTTACTGTCTGGACCAGTTCCTGGAAAGAGTGGAAACAATGAAATCATACTTATGAATTCCAAGCCCGGCATAATGCCTAGAACACACTGATATTAACAGAAGAAAAAGAATCTAGGGCACCTTCTCTCCCTGCTTTTGAATGTCCTTTACCCTTTTGAAAATACTATATATTTTTGTCACTATAAAAGCAAGACAGGATTATATAAGAAAACTGAAAAATCCTGCTACAAGATGGAGAAATATATTAACTTGAACTCCAGGGAGTGAACACGGGCACTTCCCTGGGAGACTGCCCTTCCATGGTGCCACAGGCAGTGGGAAGGGTCCTGTGTCAGAAGCACAGAGGACGAGCAGGAGCTGAGAACAAAGCACTTGGCCATGAAGGGATCACATGGAGCCATACAGAGAGAATATGGCGGTCAGAGGGAAGAGGTTTTTTGTTATGTTTTGTTTTTAAATATATCTTTATTGATTTCAGAGAGGAAGGGAGAAGGAGAGAGATAGACACATCAATGATGAGAGAGAATCATTGATCGGCTGCCTCCTGCATGCCCCCTACTGGGGATTGAGCCCACAACCCAGGCATGTGTCCATGACCGGAATTGAACCTGGGACCCTTCAGTCCCCAGGCTGATGCTCTATCCACTGAGCCAAACCAGCTAGGGCAAGAGGTTTTGAGGGGGTGTTGTGGAGACTTTGGGGAGACTGAAGAGATCTGAAGAATTTCAGGACTCTGTATGTGATGGGCTATAAATGTATATGCTGCCCTGTTGGGAAAACATGCTATAGAGATACAGTAGTCCCCCCTTATCCACCGTTTCATGTTCCATGGTTTCAGTTACCCATGGTCAACCGCAGTCTGAAAATATTAAATGGAAGACTCCAGAAATAACTCATAGGTTTAAGTTGCACTTCGTTCTGAGTACCTCATTTCATCTCATCAAGTAAGCATCGAGTCCTTTCACATCATCACAAGAAGAAGAGTGAGTACAATATAGTCAGATATTTGGGGAAGCCAAATTCTTTGGACATAACTTTCATTACAGGATATTGTTCTATTTTATCATTAGTTGTTGTTAATCTCTTACTGTGCCTAATTTATAAATTAAACTTTACCATAGATATGTATAGTATAGGAAAAACAGTGTTCAGTACTATCCTGGGTTTCAGGCATCCACTGGGGGTCTTAGAACATATCCCTGAGAATAAAGCATTAACCCATATAAAATTGATAAACATTTTAATGGTTAAGGACAACCCCCAAATTTACTTACCTATCCTGTTATGGTTGCAAGAAATTGAAACACCCTTATGTCCAACTGAAGAGAACCCTGGGAAGAACATGTCTGTACATAAAACTTCTGTAATTACAATGATTCCCTCAGGACAGACTGCTCTGAGTACGTCCAATAACCCAAAGGGCCCTATCCACCTGCACGTTCACCCTCCGTGCTGCCACCACGCTCAGTTACAAGGCTGGTTTGGATGGCAGTTAAGAGATAGTTAACTCATCCCCAGCTGGCGTGGCTCAGTGGTTGAGTGTCAACATATGAACCAGGAGGTCATGGTTCTATTTCTGGTCAGGGCACATGTCTGGGTTGTGGGCTCGATCCCCAATAGGGGGTGTGCAGGAGGCAGCCGATAAGTGATTCTCTCTTATCATTGACGTTTCTATCCCTCTCTCCCTAATTCTCTGAAAAGGAAAGGAAAGAAAAGAAAAGAAAAGAAAAGAAAAGAAAAGAAAAGAAAAGAAAAGAAAAGAAAAGAAAGGAGAAAGAAAGAAAGGAAGAAAGGAAGGAAGGAAGAAAGGAAGGAAGGAAGGAAGGAAGGAAGGAAGGAAGGAAGGAAGGAAGAAAGAAAGAAAGAAAGAAAGAAAGAAAGAAAGAAAGAAAGAAAGAAAGAAAGAAAGAAAGAAAGAAGGAAAGAAAAGGAAAGAAAGAAAGAAAAGGAAAGAAAGAAAGAAAAGGAAAGAAAGAAGAAAGAAAGAGCTAACTCACAGGTGTCTTACCGAAATGATTTCCGATTCGCTTGCAACGTCAGAGATCGACATGGTGCGACGGTAGCCCCAGGACCGCTTGTCTATGGAGGTGCACATCTCCCACTTGTGATTTGGCAAACTTGACGGCTGGAATTTATCTTCACAGTTGTAGTATCCTCCATGGTGACAGGAACAGTTAAAACCCCATCGGTCGTTTACCACTACTTCATCCTAAAGGAGGAAAGAGTACTGGGTCATCAAGGGTGAACCCCTCATCTTCCTTACATAACGCAGTGCGATAAATTAAGAACCTATTTGGAAGCAAAGAACAGACTTAGTCTAGAGCAGTAGTTCTCAACTGGGGCCAAATTGATCCAAGAGGATTTTGGCAAAGCCTAGAGCAGCGGCTCTCAACCCGTGGGTTGTGAACCCTTTGGGGGTCGAACGACCCTTTCACAGGGTCGCCTTAGACCATTGGAAAACACATATATAATTACATATTGTTTTTGTGATTAATCACTATGCTTTAATTATGTTCAATTTGTAACAATGAAAATATATCCTGCATATCAGATATTTACATGACGATTCATAACAGTAGCAAAATAACAGTTATGAAGTAGCAACGAAAATAATTTTATGGTTGGGGGTCACCACAACATGAGGAACTGTATTAAAGGGTCGCAGCATTAGGAAGGTTGAGAACCACTGGCCTAGAGACATTCTGGGTTGTCACAACTAGGGTGGTAGTACTGCCATCTAGAGGCCAGGATGTTGTTGGCGGCCAGGGATGGTGTTAAACTTTTTACAATATAAAGGACAGCCTCATCACAACAAAGAAATATCAGCCCTAAAAATCAACAGCGCAAAGGCTGAGAAACCCTGGTCAAGTGATCTGTAACGTTAGAGCTGGAAGACCTGGATTAATTGATTGGTTGATTGATTTAAATATATTTCATTGAATTATTTTAAGAGAGGAAAGGAGAGAGATAGAGAGTTAGAAACATCGACGAGAGAGAAACACGATCAGCTGCCTCCTGCACACCTCCTACTGGGGATGTGCCCGCAACCAGAATCGACCCTGGGACCTTTCAGTCTGCAGGCCGACGCTCTATCCACTGAGCCAAACCTGTTAGGGCATGGAAGAGCCGGTTTTAAAGATCATCTTATAAACCATTAATGTGTTTCTCTCACATCAGTATCTCTCTCTGTCTTTCCTTCTCTCCCCAACTCCCTCTAAAAATCAATGGGAAAATATCCTTGGGTGAGGATTAAAAAAAAAAAAAGAATTAAAGAAGAAAAATAAAGTTTATGCTTCAAGGAAGGGGAAAAAAGAATTAAAGGAGAAATCCTTTTCTTAAAATATATTTTTATTGATTTCAGGGAGGAAGGAAGAGGGAAAGAAAGAAAGAAACATCAATGAGAGAGAATCATCGATCGGCTGCCTTAAAGGAGAAACCTTTAACATCCATTAAGTCCCTGGGCCCCTAGCTCCCCCATGGTGATGTTGTTATTACTGCAGATCTTGTCTCCTTATACTGTCTTGTATCACAACAGATAAATAAGACATAAGTCATATAATCACATACCTTAACTGGACTGTCACTGTAGAGCCAAGAAAGAAAATCTGTAGAGTTCCAGTAAGAGTCAGGACTTTCCCAATCTCCATCAGACCAAATCAAGTCAGGTTTATACCTGAAAGACATGCAATTAGAACAAAGTTTATTACCTGAATCCATTCACAAAAGTCTTACCAATCATTTTTTTGCAACACATACTTATAAATCTTCTTTCACCTTTTTTTCTTTAAATCCTCACCCAGAGAGGAAGGGAGAGGGATAGAGAGTTAGAAACATCGATGAGAGAGAAACATCGATCAGCTGCTTCTTGCACACCTCCTACTGGGGATGTGCCCGCAACCAAGGTACATGCCCTTAGCAGGAATCGAACCTGGGACCTTTCAGTCCGCAGGCCGACGCTCTATCCACTGAGCCAAGCCTGTTAGGGCCAAATATAGTTTTTTAAAAAGAAAAAAAATAGCAGTCATCTGGATGCAAGGAGGGTCCAAATCCCCACCCCGTAAGTCCCCCTAAAATGAGTGTCAAGGCAGAGACAGCTGCCTCTTAAGCAATACAGTGCGAGAAGGGCAAATAGGAATGAAACAAGATGAAGACAAATCCCAAAATGGAAGTGGTCATTTTAAGACTCTATAATAATAAAAGCGTAATATGCTAATTAGACTGGACATCCTTCTGGACGATCTTCTGGACAAAGCTGGGGCTGAGATGGAAAACCGGGTCCTGGGTGCCTGCTGGCAGCCAGAGGGAAGCCTGGGTCCCGGGTGCCAGAGGGAAGGTGGTGCCGGCAGCCAGGGGAAGGAAGGCCTACTCTTGCACGAATTTCGTGCATTGGGCCTCTAGTAACAATAGTAACATTTATGCTGTACAGCAGGGTGACAGACACTGTTCACATATTACTCTGAGCCCCATAAGAAGGCATCCTTATCCCCACTTTATAGTGAGACTCTGAGGCTCAGAAGGGTGATCTGGTTAAGGCTTGTAAGTAAGGAGAGCCAGGATTCAAAGGCAAATCTGCCGGATGCCAAGTCCCAGGCAGGTCCAGGGCCCATTAGACGCTGTTGCCTCTCCAAGGTCAGACAGAGAAAGTAGCCCGCAAGGATGGAACTGAAGTTCTGATTACTACCACCTGGAACCTGTGTGCTTCAATTTATGAAAGTAATATGACATTACGGGAGCTCTGAAGAGTAGGAAGAAAAATATTCTTTGTCTCAATACAACCACCACTTTTATTATTCTGATGTCCTCTAGATTTTTTTCATATTCCACCTTTTCTCCTTTCCCCCCAACTTCTCTGATTTCATTGAGAAAAGTAATAAGGCCAAAAACATTTCTGTTTTTCACCTGTTCACAAGTTCGTATAGCTCTGGCATTGTTTTCCCAAAGACAAAATACTGTGTTTTGAAGCCATTTTTCTTATCAAGTAGGTAGAGTGGATGGAACCATTCGAAGAGTGAGTGATACAGTCCATAGCGTATGTTCCTTAAACAGAAAAACAGGTCAGCAATTGTCATTAAGCAAAGAAAAAATAGTTTATTTAAAAACAATCAGTGGCAGCATTTTTATCTCAGTGAAATGCACCCCGAGGGCATGGGGGGGGGAGTGTCCAAAACCATTAACTTAAAAATGATCTCTTCATTCACAACCAATTACAATGATTGGGTGTACTATGTTTTTGATAGTACACATAACTACTTTTTACACATACATATCTTGACATCAAATTTAAACCATCTTTTAACTTTTTAAAAAATATATTTTTTTATTGATTTTAGAGAGGGAGAGGGAGAGACAGAAACATCAATGATGAGAATCATTGATTGGCTGCCTCCCGCACTCCCCGCACTGGGGATCAAGCCCGCAACCTGGGCATGTGCCCTTGACTAGAATCAAACCCAGGACCCTTCAGTCCACAGGCCGACGCTCTATCCACTGAGCCAAATCAGCTAGAGCATCTTTTAACTTTTAAGTCAATTATCTCAATAACATATAGTCCATTTAAAAATGTTTTATCTGCCGGAACCGGTTTGGCTCAGTGGATAGAGCATCGGCCTGCGGACTGAAAGGTCCCAGGTTCGATTCCGGTCGAGGGCATGTACCTGGGTTGCGGGCACATCCCCAGTAGGAGATGTGCAGGAGGCAGCTGATCGATGTTTCTCTCTCATCGATGTTTCTGACTCTCTATCTCTCTCCCTTTCTCTCTGTAAAAAAATCAATAAAATATATTTTTAAAAAAATGTTTTATCTGTCAAGCATAAGACTAGGTATTGAAGAAATCTTGGAAAGCCTTCCAACCCAGGTCCTTTTCCAGTGTCTGATGGACGGCAGGGACCAGGTCTCGCATCTTTGTGCCCCCTTCGTTGTCAACACAGATCTTTGCCGGCATTCAGGGAAGGTTTGGGTAAATGACAGATCAAGAGGGAACTGAAAAGGGCAGTTAAAGCAGCAAAAAGTGAAGGAGTCACTGGGTTGATTCTAACTAATGGGGGGGATGGAGGTGGGGAGAGACTGACCAAAAAACGTACATGCGTATATGCATAATCCATGGACACAGACAATAGTGTGGTGAAGGCCTGGGGGGTGGGGTGGAGGTAGGTCAATGGTTTCTTGTTTTATTTTTCTAAGATTGACTAGTAGTTTTTATTGATTTCAGAGAGAGGAAGGGAGAGGGAGAGATAGAAACATCAATGATGAGAGAGAATTATCGATTGGCTGCTTCCTGCATGCCTCTTATTGTGGATTGAGCCCCCAGCCCGGGCATGTGCCCTGACTAGGAATGGAACTGTGACCGCCTGGCTCATAGATTGATGCTCAACCACTGAGCCACACGGGCTGGGCTTGACTGATAGTTTTTAACATACCCAAAGGGAAATACAGTTAAAGTGACCTATTTTCAAACACAAGAAAGCTTGTTTTGAGTTAAGACTGGTGAGTGTTACAGAAACACTATGATGCAAGTAAGAAGTAAGGTACATTGTAATGACACAGATAAGACAAAGAACTGAAGTTGTTTCATATGACTCCAGAACTAAACAGATTCAAAGAAGATAAAAATCAAGCATCCTAAAATCTGGATCTAATCAACACTCAGAGTTTTACAGCACGACTGTTATCTAAGCACATCATAGGGAAACTGAATCTTGTACAGGTGACAAGAGTCAGCACACTCTTTCTTAAGGGGCCGGTAGTAGTTGAGGCTGTGCAGGCCTTGGGGTCTCTTTCCTAACTCACAACACCTAAATGAATGGGCATAGCTATGTTCCAATCAAACTTCATTGACACAAACAGGCAGCTGGCCCACCCCTTAAATAGTGTAACAAGTTTGCCAAATCACAACAGAGGTGAGAGTGGGCATGGCACAAATACCACTTTTCTCCCTACAGGCAAATATGCCCAGAACTGTGGGGTACAAAACCAGAACACCTGAGTTCAAATCCCACCTCTGCCACTTCCTAGCTCATTGATCTTGGGAAGCTACTTTTTGTTTTAATATATCTTTATTGTGCAAAGTATTACACCTCCACCCGACCAGGCCTTCACCACACTATTGCCTGTGTCCATGGATTATGCATATACGCATGTACGTTTTTTGGTCAATCTCTCCCCACCCCCATCCCCCCATTAGTTAGAATCAACCCAGTGGCTCCTTCACTTTTTGCTGCTTTAACTGCCCTTTTCAGTTCCCTCTTGAGCTGTCATTTACCCAAACCTTCCCTGAATGCCGGCAAAGATCTGTGTTGACAAGGAAGGGGGACACAAAGATGCGAGACCTGGTCCCTGCCGTCCATCAGACACTGGAAAAGGACGTGGGTTGGAAGGCTTTCCAGAAAGAATCCTTCTCAGAGGACAAATGGGCCGCTGTGGTCTTTGCTAGGTATCCTTCACCCAACCAGAGAGCCATGAATGTCTCTGATGGTGTCACCTTTGGTCACATAAAAACAGCCAAGCATCAAACACTGCCAATTCGGGTACTCGCTGAATGCAAACTTAGAAAACACGCGAGTACAGAAGGTCTGGCACACTGGACGGCTGTTAGGTCAGAAGCAATGATGGACTAACTGCAGTGCACACACACCTCTTCCGGACGGCGGTTCCCAACTCACCAACCAAATCACGATGCGGCCCCACATCCTTAGCATTCCAGTTCCAAGACACCGAACTCGGCCAGTTTGTGAAGCCTTCGTGATGCTTTGTCGTCAGGACTACATACCTGTGGACATCGAAACCACATGAGCAAAGAAAGTGGGCAGTGGGCCACGAGCATGAACTTACCCAGCAGGGCTGCGGCTTAGGAAATGGTAGGGAGAACTGGCTGTTTGAATGTGGAACGGAGATACAGTGACCACCAACTGTAAATGTGTCTCAAGACCAAAAAACAAAGCAGGCAACTCCACAGAATATAACAGATTATTATGACAGGGTAAGTTAGTTACAGGGATGGAGGGTCGGAGTGGATAGACAACCCTGGTAGTTCATTCTCCACTGCTTTACAGTTATTACAGTGAATGTTTTTAGTACAGCTGATCTACTAATGACTGACAAGGCACAGGGCCTAAGAATGCCTTATGAACCAGGAACCCTCCCTCCCAGTGGTCTTATGATGGAAAATTGCTTAGAATTGACACCAAGACCTAGTTTGACATAGGTCTCTACTGCTGTACCATTCTGGCCACTTACTGACAAGAATCTTTATGATTACATTGTATAGGCTTATACAACAGTAGTCATCTATATATATAAGAGCCTAAGTGATAACCGGACAACTGACCGGTAGCTATGATGCACACTGACCACCAGGGGGCAGATGCTCAACACAGGAGCTGCCCCCTGGTGGTCAGTGCACTCCCACAGCCAACCTCCCCCCCCCCCCCCCCACGGCCAAACCCCCTTGGTCCCTCACCCAGCCGGCTGGCCCGATCGGCCCTGATTGGCCCTAATCAGGACTGGGCAAGACCGCCCTGATCGGCCGGGAGGGACCCCATCCATGCACTAATTCATGCACTGGGCCTCTAGTTAGCTATAAGACAGAGAATGCTGGCCAGGAACAGTTAGCTTGGTCAAAGTTAAAGCTTGAACAGAGAGAGTGGAGGGCTTACAAAGATGGAGTCCGTTTGTTCACATCATTAGCCACTCGCCTACAGGAAACATACTTGTGAGTTGCTGCAGCCACAGCTCCCCAGGGGTATTGCTCCAGGAATGGAAGCAAACTTGAGGAAACCACAGTCCTTAGTCTCCTGCCAAGCAGGGGTCCAGTGGGAAAAGATGTGCACCTTAGCTCTCATTCTTCAACCCTTCCAGGAATTAATAATTAGCTTTTCTTAACCTTTGCTCTAAAGAAAGAAATCTCTACTAGAAATAACAGATGACAGAAAAGCAAGCTATTTGTTTTAACAGGCCCACATGAATTGCCTCTCATTTATAGAGGTGACAAAAGTCTAAAAGAGCAGGGGAGAAAAGACAATTGTTGAAATAACCACCAAATCACTTCACATTTCATTTGCTTTCATGGCGGAAAAAACCATGAGATAATTTAACCACTGGCTGGTGTGGGGAGCTCCAAGACTTTAAGGGCCAGATAGTATTTCAGGCTGGGAGGGCCATAACCCTTTTAAAATGTAAAAATCATTCTCATCTCATGGTACTTACAAAATCAGGCAGAGGACCAATCCCTCTGGCCATGGGAAGCAGACCCCGGAGTCGTGAGATTTGGAGTCTAGGACATCAGTTCCCTTCCTCTATCTGGGCTAGTCACCTGGTCCATGAAATAAGGGGTCTGGACAAAGGATGTTTCCCAGATTTTAATTTTTTTTTCATTTTTAACTTATGGATCTCTATGGCTCCTAGAAGACAAAGAACGACCTCCTCTGTTTATTCCAGCCTTATATTCTCATACATTTTAAAAAATATATATTTTATTGATTTTTTACAGAGAGGAAGGGAGAGGGATAGAGAGTCTGAAACATCAGTGAGAGAGAAACATCGATCAGCTGCCTCCTGCACACCCCCAACTGGGGATGTGCCCGCAACCAAGGTACATGTCCCTGACCGTAATCGAACCTGGGACCCTTGAGTCCGCAGGCCAACGCTCTAGCCACTGAGCCAAACCGGTTAGGGCATATTCCCATACATTTAATGGCAAACACTAAATGTCAGTTGTAATTTATTAGTATAAGGTACTATTTTTTTATTGATTTGAAAGAGGCAGAGAAACATGGATTTGTTGTTCCACCCATTCATGCATTCACTGGTTGGTTCTTGAATGGGCCCTGATGGGGAATCCAACCCCCCACCTTGGCATACCAAGAGGACACTCTTACCAAAGGAGCCACCTGGCCAGGGCAGGACAAGGGATCTTAAAGTCTCAGAGAAACTAAAACCTGGAAGATGACTGAAGAGACAACGGTAGAGGACTGCTCTAAGCCAGGAGCCAGGAAACCTCCCTGTCTCCATTCTGTTTCCTCCAACTCCCGTCACTCCCAGCAGCCACTACCCTACTAATCCTGAGGGTAACCACTCCCTGACTGGACACCTGGCCACGTACTGCCCTAGAGGACTACTGCTAGGGCTGGCCCCAGCCTTCCACAGCGCCCGGGGCCCTTGCCTTTCTCTTCCCCATCCCAGCACGCTACACTTTCGGTTCTCCGCGCCATCCACACGCAAGCTCCAACAGCTCTCACGACAATGCACGCGCTTCTTGAGCACTTTAATGTGCAAAGCACTGAGGAGGGCAGATGAATGAGAATCGGTACTGTTGCCCAAACACAGTGCACACCAGAACGCCCCTCCCTCCTCCTCCCGGAGACAGTAAAGCTGAAAGGAACCAACACAATCCCTTTCCATAGGCATGGACTTTGGAGGCTGCAGGGAGGTGAAATGCCTTGGTCAAGTTCACAGTTGAACTAGGACCAGACTCCATGCCACGGGCTTACAATCCTTGGGTCCCGATTTTCTTGTCAACCTGGAATGGACGATGAGATATCACGCAGCTCCATCCGTTGAGGGCTTTCCCACCCACCACCTCCTTGAAACTTGTATTTCCTCCTAATTCCCAACCGGACGCACCTTCCCCTTATGATCAGGCATGTCACGTTCAATTCTGCATCCTTCCGGGGACAAAGCTCATGACCCGGGGTGTCTTAAGTCAGGCAGATGGCTGTGTGACCCTGGGCGAGTCGCCTAACCTCCCCCCCGCTCGGTTCCCACCAGCCTAACCCCCGCCCACTGCCCCGACCCGGGAGGAGGTGCGCCGCCCGCACCCGCCGCCACACTCACTTGGCCCCGGCGGCCTGGAAGAGGTCGGCCCAGCCCTCCGGGTCGAAGAAGCGCGCTGTGAACAGCGGCCCGAAGTCGGCGTAGCTGAAGCCGGGCGGGTAGTTGTCGCTCATGAAGCGCTGGTACTGCGGCGACCCCTCGCCCTTCCAGTGCCACCAGAACCACTCGCTGCCCCAGGCCGGCACCGAGAACACGCCCCAGTGCACGAACACCCCGAACTTGGCCTGGTCGAACCAGTCCGGCAGGGGCCGGGAGTCCAGACTCGGCCAGTCCGGGGTGTAGCGGCGCTGAGCCCCGAGAGCCCCCTCGGCCGCTCCGAGAACCAGCAGCAGCCGCGGCAGCAGCGGCAGCCGGGCTCCCACCGCCCACGACTTCATGTCGGGCGACCACACTCCGACTCTCCGCCTCCGCCTCCACCATCCCCTCTCACCGCGCAGCTGCGGCGCGAGGCCCCGCCCACTCTGACTAATGATTGGCTCGGTAGGAAAAAGGGGCGGGTCAGCCCTGGCGGCTTGACTACCGAGTCTCTTCCCCTCCTAGTCCGCCAGCCCTGTTGCGCCCTCTAGCGCTGAAAGGGAGAAAGACGCAAGGAGGCGGTGACAGCGCTCGGCGGGAGGTCTAGTGAACACTTCCGAAGGCTTCATGGCGGGGTTCAGTCGTGGGAGTGATTCAACCGTGGGGTGGTAGAAGGCCGGGTGTGTACAGAGAACTGGGTGTAGTGCATTTGGCCGTGGGGCGTCAGAAGGGACTTTCTGAGCTGTAGTACAGAAGAGCAAGCCTGGAGGCGGGAATACCAGAGGCAAGGGCAGTGTTACAGTCCTGGTAGCAATAACGAAGGAAAATAATGCTGGTAGAAGCATGGTGAGGAGGGAGAACAGTGGGTGCTGAAAGGGGAAGAGCAGGGGTGAGCATTTGGCCTATCTAATACTTGCTCTGGGAATTCCGAAGCCATTCAAAGAGCTTAACATCTAATTGGAAAAATGAGACCCATGGCCATACAAGCACCACAAAGGAACGTTTTTAGAGTAGTAGGGTAAGAACATTAAGAGCCCCGAGTCCTACAGCATAGGGACTATAGTAATAAATATTGTAATAACTATGTATGGTCCCAGTGGGTACTAGAATTATCGGGTGGAATCACTTCATACATGATATAACTGTCTAACCACTATACTATACTCCTAAAATTATATTGAATGCCAACTGTAATTTAAAAATAAAATAAAATAAAAAGAGTCCCAGGCCCTAGGAGTACCCGTGTGAATGTTGTCTGGCAGGGCGGTCACCAAGTCCTCTACAACCTGCATATGCTGTGCATGCTGAGACAGGAGGTGAGGCCATCCATCAGGTGTGGAAAGTACAATGACCCTAAGTGGCACTGCCAGTCCCTATGTATCAGTGAGAGAACTGCAGCAGGGAATTTGGGGTCCTCTACACAATCCCCTTTCCTACTCTCTTCATTTGAGGAAGGAGAAAACTGAGCCCCAGAGAGTGGATAGAAGTTGATCAAGATGATGCAGCTAGTTGAGCTCAGAGGTGGGACCAGAACCCAGGTCTCCAGATGTGGAATTTGTGCCTCTCCACATACTGCTTCTCTCTTGCACCCCGGAAGGGGACAGCGCCTGTGTTGACAGAACCAAGCACTTCCTCATCCTAGGAGTTGTAAGGAAATACAAAGGCAATTGCTGAATAAACAGTTATTCTAATATGCAAGGTAAGGCTAAAATATTGTCCAAAACAGTAAGCACAGACACCTTAAAAAAACAAAACCAAGCCCATCTTCACACACTTTCTAATGATCAGAGTAATGGTCTTTGATGTAATAGAACTCATCTTGGGGAAGATGAAATGGGACATTGAGATCTTCATTTCTCCTTAACCTTGTGAAAATTAATAAGCAGAAACCTCTTTTAAAATTGAGTCAGAAAAAAATAAAATAAAATTGAGTCAGGAGGCCAGAAGAGAGAACTCTTGCTCACATGCCACTCAATGCATACTAACTCGAATAGGACAGACATACCTTGCATCTACAATAGGAAGTGATAACTACCTGAGCACAAGAAAGAAAAGATTCCTCAGCTCAGCCAATGGGAGCTTGCCATAACTCAGCCAATGAAAAATCTCCGTACTTCAAACTTTTAGTTTCCTCCAATGGGCTCTTCATTTACAACAGCCCCTCGGAAGTCCATCGAAGACAGCCCTCTCCTTTGTTTCTCTGGATTTGAGCATGGCTTACCATTAGACTGCAGGTCCTGAGTTGCAATTCTTTATTGTTCCTGAATAAACCCATTTTGCTGGAGAAATATCGGACTGTCCGTTTGTTAAAGGTCAACATCCTCATAACCAAAATGCGAATTTGCAGGAGCAGGTGAGAGACACTGTGATAGACTGGACAATATTAGAAGTTGGGAAGCTGGGTTTCTTGCACGAGACACCACCTAATGGGGTCTCCTTGGGCAAGTCTCGTCCACAGTCTGGGCCCATTTCCTTCTCTAAACAATGGGGCAGCTCTCAGTGATATCCAGGTGCCTTATCCCCTTGCTCTCCTCCTTCATAAACTCCAGATCTTTACTTAAAGCTGAAATAGGAGGTTGTGAAAGGAGAGAGGTAGAAAGTCTGGAAGTGCATTTAATTCCACGACTTTTAAGCTCTATATTTATTACAGAAATATTTACTGAGTATCAATTTATGCCAGGCACTTGGGCATTGTCTTTGCTAACATGAGAAAAGAAAGGCATGCCCCAACTTTAAGGAATCACAAATTTACCTTTAAAAAATTATGCCATTTCAACTGGGTTCAATAGTGTCCCCCAGAACTTCTTGTCTACCCAGAACCTGTGAGTGTTGCCTTACTTGGAAATAGAGTCTTTGTAGTTGTAACTTGTTAAATTTAGATGAAATCATACTGGATTAAGAGTGTGTCTTAATCCAATGATTGGTGTCCTTAAAAGAAGACACCAAGAGACAGAGGGGTTGGGGAGGCTACATGAATACACAGGCAGGGATGGGAGTTATGTTGCCACAAACCAAGGAGCACCAGAAGCTGCCAGAAGTCGGACGAGGCAAGAAAGGATCTTCTGCTTGAACCTCTGAAGGGACCATGGCCCTGCCAACACCTTGATTTTGGACTTCCAGCCTCCAGAACTGTGGAAGAATACATTTCTGTTGTTTTATGGCACTTAATCTATGGAAAAATGTTACCGGAAACTAACACAGGGCATAAAAAGAAGCACACTGAGAAATAATGAGATTTAAGGTTGTGGCAATCTGTACTTCTCATGAAGCTAGTTTGACTGAACTAGGTCAAGAGGGCAGGCTTTGGAGTCAAAGAGAACGGGATTGGACACCCCAGCTCTGGGTACGTATTAGCAGTGTGGCCTCAGGCGAGTGATTTTGCCTCTTAGAAGTTTCCTCATATGTAAAATGAGGATACCAAATCCTCATCAGGTAACTGTGAAGCTAAATGAAATACCTCATTTAAAAGTACTTATCCTGACCGAGCGGACACCCCGGACTCCAAGATGGCGTCAGTCGTGCCATTGAAGGAGAAGAGACTGATGGAAGTCAAATTAGGGGAGTTGCCAAGCTGGATAATGATGCGAGATTTCACCCCTAAAGGCATTGCTGGAGCATTTCAAAGAGGTTACCACAGGTATTACAACAAGTACATCAATGTGAAGAAAGGGGGCGTTGCTGGGATTTCTATGGTGCTGGCAGCTTATGTGATTTTCAACTACTGCCGTTCTTATAAGGAACTAAAGCATGAGCGACGACGCAAGTACCACTGAAGAGGGCCCAGTGTGGACTCCACATTCCTGACCATGACCTTTGCCCAGCACCTCTGAATCCTTTCATATTGTAATGTAACACCTAATAAAAGGTGGCTGGTACTGGGGAAAAAAAAAAAAAGTACTTATCCTCCCACCCCCCAAATAAAAGAGAAAAGTACTTAGCCCAGCCCTGGCCTGTGTTTCACAGTGGTTAGAGCACCAGCTTGTGCACCAAAGGGTTGAGGGTTCGATTCCCAGTCAAGGGCACGTACCTTGGTTGCAGGTTTGATGCCTGGCCCCAGTTTGGGCACGTGCAGGAGGCAACCTATTGATGTGTCTCTCTCACATTGATGTTTCTCTTTCTCTCCCTCCCTCCCTCCTTTCCACTCTCCCTAAAAAATCTAAGGAAAAAAATATCCTCAGGTAAGGATTAACTAACTAACTAATAAATAAATAAATTTTTTTAAAAGGACTTAGCCCAGTGCCTGGCCAATAGTAAAGACTCACTACAAGTCAGCCTGCATTTATGACCAGAGCACCTAGTACAGTGATGGCGAACCTATGACACGCGTGTCAGAGGTGACACGCGAACTCATTTTTTTGGTTGATTTTTCTTTGTTAAATGGCATTTAAATATATAAAATAAATACCAAAAATATGTCTCTTTTACTATGGTTGCAAATATCAGAAAATTTCTGTATGTGACACGGCACCAGAGTTAAGTTAGGGTTTTTCAAAATACTGACACGCCGAGCTCAAAAGGTTCGCCATCACTGGCCTAGTAGGTCTACCCTACCTAGAGTTGCCTCAATTAATCCTATCACAATGACCCTAACAATCCTTGATTTCTTTCCTTGTACTGCCCATGTTGGTCTTATTTATTTATTTATTTATTTACTCTCTCCGCACCAGAATGGAGAATGTAAGCGCCATTAGACAGGGGCAGGGTCTCATTTATGGTGGACATCCAGGCCTTAGCACAGACCCTGGCCTGTATTCTGAGATGGGTGAATGAGTGAACGGATAGTGGACACCTTGTCTTATAAATTATTCAATGAAGACATGTTTAATCCCCTTCGTCCATTTATCCTGTCTTTGAGCCTAAAGGCCTGCATTAGAATTCCTTGCAATCCTCCTGCCACCAGCATTTCTCTTGCCTTCTATTTTAAGCCCCTCTGCTAGGAACTCAGATGGCCTGAGATGTAAAATCTGGTGTCCTGGGCTCTTCAAAAGCTTGGGCTGTATTCTCGCTGCAGATAATGGACTGTGGGATGTCCACCCTGTGCCTAACACGTAGTAAAGAAATTTCCCCTTCCTACCACTGGCTCTGTTTCTTATTTGTCATAGGGGTATGGAGGAGATAAAGAGGCCTGAACTAAGCATGAGTGAGAACAATTTGAGGATTTATAAAATCTTTGTGACTAACTTCCTTTTCCTTGGAGTTGGGCTAGACTGGGACACTGCCTGCTTCCAGTGGTGCCACCAAGTAGGACTTCACAGGGTCAATAAAATTCTCTGAAGAGCCTGTGTCTCAAGTGGCCCCAGCCTCCGTATTCCCCAGCAACCTAAGAAGCCACAGCCGCTGTGGGTGGGGATTATCAGGAGTCAAAGAGGACCATTGCCTTCATAACAAGATGCCCTTAACTGGAGGGTTGCCAGCTACCTCTGAAAGAGGTGGGATCCACACCCACAGTCCTCATTGAGTCATAGTTCTTGGTCTTTAGCGGGATAGGGTAACCTAAAAAGGTCCTCAATGGGAAAGGGTGACTTAGAACCAAGAAGGCCCCAGCAATTAAGCGGAGCCGGCGGGAGGACAGTATCAGGTAGAGCACAGCCAGGTTCTCCAGGGCGCTCAGCAGGCCCAGGGGGGTGCACAACACAGCAACAGCTGTCTTTTGCTGACTGCTCAGAATCATGTAATCCTTCATGGGGTTGAAATCCAAGCCATCCTGGGAGCCGTTGGCTGCCTTCATCACCGAGCATCTCTCCATGGAGTGAGTCCTTTGGATTCTGCTGGACTTGCCAAGAAGTCTTTGCTGTAGTACACTGAGAAGAAATGAGTCTTTTTCAATCAACACAGTAATGACCTCACACAATCTCTGACTCCAGCCAAACCTTTTGGGCTGGCCAAACATCCACCCATACCCTGAGATCCCAGGAGAAGAATCTGTTCTTCTCAAATTTCCTCTGAGCCCCTCATTGCTGAGCCTGAAGGTTCCCTCTGGCTCCGTGGTCTCTGGAGAATGCAGGCACTAAGCCATCTTGTTGAGGAGGTTTTCCTGACCTGACATGCGCTGAGCCTGTCCCAGATGTCTTGCCTCCTGCCCCCGTTACCACTCCCAACAGGGCCCAACTGTGCAGATAGGCAGGACCAGGCACTCTCCAGGATGCCAACTCTCATCAGCCAAAAATGGTAGGCGTCAAGGCCTCTGGGGCTGGTTCAAGTAAGATGAGAGGGTCAAGACTGCTCTCTCTCCTCCAGAAAGTGAAATGATTTCTGACTTGTTTTGTTCAAAACTCTGAAAGAGGCCGCCTCAGCAGTCAGAGCAGTATGGACCTCGGGAATCTGCCCACTGGGTGGCTCTCCCATCAGCCTCTGTCTCACTGACGGAGGACCTCGGGGCGTCTTCCTTTCCTTCAGGGCCAAGGCCTCTCAGGTGCTTCCGCCAGCAGGCCAGGCGGCGGTGGGCAGAGGCTCGGATCTCCCCACTCCGCAGGGCGTAGATGATGGGGTTGACCATGGAGTTGACAAGGCAGAGCAAGGAGCAAAAGGCAAAGACCTTCTTGACCTGGTCACTCAGAGGGGTGGCCAGGCTATAGACCATGAGGGCTAGTGCCGGGAACCAGCATATGAAGAGAACAGCCAGCACCACCCCCAGGGTCTTGGCCAACCTCACATCCAGCCTCATCCGGGTCATTCCTGGCACCTGCCCATCCTGGTGCTCAGCCAGGCTGGCTGCATGCTGATGGGCCTTCCAGAGGACGTGTCCGTAGGTGTAGATGATGCCGGAGAAGAGGAAGGTGATGAACAGGAGCCAGCCCAGCAGATAGTTATTGGGGATCAGAGGGAACAGCTCAGAGCAGGGGCTGGGACAGCAGGTCCATCCCATGAGGGGCAGGTAGGAGACCAATGCTGAGAGGACCCACGTGATGCCCAGTGTCACCAGTGCCTTCCCACGGGTGAGGAGGGCTTTGTATGTAGGTGGGTAGCGCAGACAGAGGTAGCGGTCGATGGCGGTCAGCAGCAGGCTGCCTACAGAGGCTGTGAAGGTCAAGGTCACGCTGCCAATCTTCAGCAGAAAGACAGGCTTGGAGTCCACGCCCTGAAAGACGTGGAAATTGACAAAGTTGCCAGCGAAGACTGCACTGGCCAGGAAGTCAGCGGCAGCCAGGCTGCTGATGAACAGGTATGAGGGCTTCCTGCGGAGCCGGCGGGAGGACAGGATCAGGTAGAGCACAGCCAGGTTCTCCAGGGCGCTCAGCAGGCCCAGGGGGGTGCACAACACGGCAACAGCTATCTTTTGCTGACTGCTCAGAATCATGTAATCCTTCATGGGGTTGAAATCCAAGCCATCCTGGGAGCCGTTGGCTGCCTTCATCACCGAGCATCCCTCCATGGAGTGAGTCCTTTGGATTCTGCTGGGCTTGCCAAGAAGTCTTTGCTGTAGTACACTGAGAAGAAATGAGTCTTTTTCAATCAACACAGTAATGACCTCACACAATCTCTGACGCCAGCCAAACCTTTTATCTGTGCAGATGAACATGTTGAAATAGCAATCTAAAGTTTGTTCCTCTCTACTTTGCCTCTTCTCCATTCTAGTGGGGTACAGGTCTTAGGGAGAGGTATGTGGAAATTCAAGAAGCAGAAGTGGCCTGCAAGCTTTTGGGCCTTTTGTTTTCAAAAAGACTAATCCTAAGACTTCCCTTGGAAAGTAAGGTAAATCTCCCATCCTCAAAGATCAAGAGGATGCCCTGGCTGGTTTTGCTCAGTGGATAGAGCGTCGGCCTGCGGACTGAAGGGTCCCAGGTTCGATTCCGGTGAAGGGCATGTACCTTGGTTGCGGGCACATCCCCAGTAGAGGGTGTGCAGGAGGCAGCTGATCGATGTTTCTCTCTCATCGATGTTTCTAACTCTCCATCCCTCTCCCTTACTCTCTGTAAAAAATCAATAAAATATATATTTTAAAAAATCAAGAGGAAATCAAAAACCAAGAAAAATGGAATCCAGAGCGATCAGGTGGAGAGGTTTTTTGCCTTAGTGTTTTTGGGGGTTTTTTGCAAGTTTTGGTAAGTAAGATGCTGAAGTTTAAACAACTATTTAGGAACGGGAGGCAAGACTATGGCTTCATACCAGTAGGTTGCCAGATGACATATAGGAGTCCAGATAAATTTGAATGTCAGGGAGTAAATCATTTTTTTAGTATAAGCATATCCTAAATATTCAGAAAAAAAATCACCCAAATATCATATGGGACATTATTGGAAATTATCAGAAAACAAACTCAAAATTTCTCTAGAGGGATATGCTTTCTATTTAGGTCACACAAGATTCCCACATATAAAGGCCCATGGAATTTGAGCTCATAATGCAAAATTACAAAGTGCATAAGGAAACATGAATACGAGTTAGCAGAAAGGTCAGACAGTAGATTCAGACTTCCAGGCACTTCATATAATTCTTGGGTATACATTATAAAAATGTTTAATATTATTAAACAATATGGAATCAAAAACATGACTACATAATGAGTGACTGGGCAGATTTTAAAAAGGATCAAGCAGAATTTTGGAAGTGAAAAATAGAGCATTGAAAAAGGAAACCTTTAAGGGCAGGTTAAAGAGCACAAATGACTTGTTGAACAGCATGGATCTAGAACAGTGATGGCGAACCTTTTGAGCTCAGCATGTCAGCATTTTGAAAAACCCTAACTTAACTCTGGTGCCGTGTCACATATAGAAATGTTTTGATATTTGCAACCATAGTAAAACAAAGACTTATATTTTTGATATTTATTTTATATATTTAAATGCCATTTAACAAAGAAAAATGAACCAAAAAAATGAGTTCACGTGTCACCTCTGACACGCGTGTCATAGGTTCGCCATCACTGATCTAGAAGGTAGATCTGAAAAAATTTCTCAGAATGCAGCACAAGGAGATAAAGAGATGGAAAACATGAAAGAGAGCTTAAGAGACATGGAGGATTGAGTGAAAAGGTTTAAATATATCTAGTTGAAGTTTCAAAAGGGAAGAATAGAATTGATGGTGGGCACTGGGGAGGCAGTATGCGAAGATGATAGTGGAGAGTTGTCCAGAATTCTCCTGGACATGACTTCCAGATTCAGCAATCACAGGGAATTCCAAACAGAATTTAAAAAACAAACTAATTTCACATTCACATATCTATACTAATAAAAGGGTAATATGCTAATTAGACAGGGAGACCTTCCAGACGTCCTTCTGGACAAAGCCATGGTAGCGGGGCCAAGGCAGAGGTGGTTAAGGGCAATCAGGCCAGGAGGGGAGAGCAGTTGGGGGTGAGCAGGCCAGCAAGGGGGGGCAGTTGGGGGCAAGCAGGACAGCAGGGGAGGCAGTTGGGAGTGAGCAGGCTGGCAGGCAGGTGAGTGGTTAGAAGCCAGCGGTCCCAGATTGTGAGAGGGATGTCCCAGATTGGAGAGGGTTCAGGCCAGGCTAAAGGACCCCTCCCCATGCACGAATTTCATGCACCAGGCCACTAGTCTATATATATAAAGGCCTAAGTGACCTTTCAATCATTCGACCAGTAGCTATGACACACACTGACTACCAGGGGGCAGATGCTCAAGACACAGGCATGGAAACATGGAACTGACTGATGAATCTCAGAGGGAAGGGGAAGTGGGGAGGGCAGGAAGAGATTAACCAAATATCTTATATGCATGTGCACTGGTGGGGTCCCTCAGCCTGGCCTGTGGGGATCATGCTGAAACTGGCAGTCCGACATCCCCCCAGGAATTCCTGATTGTGAGAGGCTGCAGGCCAGGCTGAGGGACCCCACCAGTGCATGAATCCATGCACTGGGCCTCTAGTATCATAATAAAACTCCAGAACATCAAAGACAAAGAGAAAAAATTAAAAGCAACCAGAAAGAAAAGATATGATATCTGCAAAGGAATCATAATTCAATTTAAAAGCAGATTCCCCAAGGGCAACGATAGTAACCAGAAGATAAAGGGAAAGAAGCTAAACTATCACTCAAAATAAAGAAATACAAATAGAATTGTCCTTAACAGACCTTTGCTGAAGGAACATCTAAAGGATATGCCATCAGAAGAAAGAAATTCTTCGTAGAGGGAAGAACAGAAAGGCGATAAGTTGCGAATAAGTTGATAAACGTATAAGTAAATTTAAAAATGTCTGTATAGCTGAAACCAGTTTGGCTCAGTGGATAGAGCGTCGGCCTGCGGACTGAAAGGTCCCAGGTTTGATTCCGGTCAAGGGCATGTACCTGGGTTGCGGGCACATCTCCAGTAGGAGATGTGCAGGAGGCAGCTGGTCGATGTTTCTCTCTCATCAATGTTTCTAACTCTCTATCTCTCTCCCTTCCTCTCTGTGAAAAATCAATAAAATATATTAAAAAAAAAATAAAAATAAAAATGTCTGTATAAAGCCATAGTAATAATAACAATGACTGATTTGGAGGGTATAAAACAAAGTGGAAGCAAAATTGTGAATGACAGTAACACAAGACAAGAGAGATGAATAGAGTTGAAACTTTATTTAGGAAATGAATCAAGGAATTGATCTAACTTAGGCTTTTCAAAATCAGTCATTATTTCTTGTCTGGTTTACTGCAATATTAACTGGGTTCCCTGCTTTTACCAAGACCCATCTTTAGTCTAATTTCAACACAACATCCAAAGTGATCCTTTAAAAATATGTCAGATCATCCCACTGTCCCAGCCCTGCGTAGGTCCCATTCCATTCAGTGTAAAATCCAAACTGCTTACAATGGCCTAGAAGGTTTTATGTGTTCTGGACTCGTTTCCTCTCTGACCTCCCTACTACCACGCTTCCCTTGGTCAACCAGCTTTAGCCACAGTGGCTTCCTGATGTCCACCGTCCTACCACAGAGCCTTTGCACTGGCTGTCCCTCTGCCTGAACACCTTCCCTAGACATATGCTTGACGCAGTCTTTCACCTTCTTCAAGTTTTGGCTCAAATTTTGCCTTTTCTGTCTACCATACCACACTCCTGCTCTTCTGGTCCCCCTCACTCTCCTCTCTCTCTCTCTCTCTCTCTCTCCATATCACTTATCACCTTCTAACATATAATTTACCCTACATAACTTACTTATTATGTCTTATTGCTCATTGTCTGTTTGTTCCACTAGACTTTAAGTTACATAAAAAAATCTGACTATTCTGTTCACTGATATAAGGGCTTAGGATAGTATCTGGTACACAACAGCTACTCAGTATCTATTTATGAAATTGAATTAAAGTGAAATTGAATTGTGAGTGATTTTAGCACTTCTTTTTCAGAAGTTGATAGATTAAGCAGACAATATACTAATTAATATGATGTGTAAGATTTGAACATGTAGTCAACAAGCTTGATCTAATAGTCATATGTGGAACTCAGCACCCAATAATTGGACGATACACATTGTTTTCAAGCAAATGTGAACATTTACTAAATGTTTAAGATAACCTTATTTACCTAAGGCTTAGGTGAAGAATAAATTTCATAAATTTTAAAATAATCTGTAACATATGAACTATGTCCCCTGACCACAATACAATTTACTTAAAAATCAAAAATTTAAAAAATATAACTAACATTTTAAACAATAAAGAATTTAAATTAAATAAAAAGACAAAACATAACTAACAAACTTCCTGGGTGTGAAGCTTTAAAAACACACTTCTGGGTCAGAAAGATCATAAAGGAAATTAGAAAATACTTAGAATTGTAGCATATTAAAATTTGTGGGATGCATCTGCGTGGTACTGAGAAGAAAATTTATAGCCTCACATGCTCATATTAGGAAAGAAAAAAGACTAAATAGGCAACTCATAAAATTAGAACATGAACAACAGCATAAATGCAAAAAAGAAAAAAGAAAAAGAAAAAGCAGCCTTGGTCGGTTGCTCAGTGGTTAGAGCATTGGCCCAAGGACCAGAGAGTCTTGGGTTCGATTCCCAGTGAAGGGCACGTACCTTGGTTGCAGGTTCAATTCCCAGCCCCAGTTGGGGTGAGTTTGGGAGACAACAGGTCCATGTGAAGTCCATGTTTCTTTCTCTTTCTCTCCCTGCTCCTCCCTCCCTTCCACTCTCTCTAAAGATCAATGGAAAACACACACACACACACACACACACACACACACACACGCACACACAAAAGCAGAAGACAAATAATATGAGCAGAAATTAATGACGTGGGAAAACAATGAAGAACAGAAAATATTGACAGAGACCGAAGCTAGCTATTTTATATTTTTATTGCTTTTTAGAGAATAAGAGGAAGAGAGGGAGAGGGGAGAGAAAGAGAGAGAGAGAGAGAGAGAGAGAGAGAGAGAGAGAGAGAGAGATTTGTTGTTCCACTTTTTTATGCATTCATTGGTTGATTCTTATACGTGCCCTGATTCAGGGACTGAACCCACAACCTTGGCATATCCACCCAGGATCTTTTGTGGAGTCTCCGGCTCCAAAGAACAGATTGAAAACCTCTGATTTAATCCAACTCCACCATTTTACCATCGAGAAACAGTCCAAGGATGGGGATGCCACCTGCCAAAGGCCATCCAATGGATTAGCGGCAGAGCTGGAACCAGATTCCACACCCCAAGTCACAAGACACAGCTCTTGTGCTGTAAGCACAAAGACACCCTCCCTAGACCCGCTGAAAGGGGCTTTCCCTGAGACAGGCCCTTTGCTGAATGCTGCCTGGATCCCTCCTGAGCTGAGCCAGGAAATGGTGCCAGCTGAGTTCTCAGCCCTGGTCATGACGGAGTGGCAGAGTGGCAGCCTTTCTCAGCTCCCACCTCTTCACCCTGACACTTCTGGAAGCTTCCTCCTGCACCCCTGCTGCACCCCTGCCCCAGCTCTCTTCTCATTCTAGTATTTCCCTTAGGAAACAGCCCCGCCCCCCATCAGAGAAAGGCTTACCCCACGCAGAGTCCAGCCTAGAAGAGGGGTTTCTGGGGAGAGGGCAGCCACGTGTGTGCCCCACCCAGGCCTGGCATGGCCACCAACCTGTGGCTATTGTCCAAGTTAGGTCAGGGCGCAAACCCAGGCATTTGGATGGAGGTCCTGAAAAGACAACAACAGAATGCGCAGAGCGGCAGGAGACCAGCTCTTGCCTGGCTTCCCTCTGGCTGACAGATCCCCTGGGCATCAGAGCCTCTGGCTTCCAGACGGGCCTTCCTGCGGGCAAAGCCTTCTGGGTGTTTGCTCTCTTCCACCTTTGCCATGGCTTGTCATGTGACTCTGGGCAAGTCCCTTCAACTTGCTGGGTCCCTTTTCTCCTTTGTGAAATGACAATACCTGTCCTGTTCCCTTTGGGAAAACCAAATCGACTGATGATCTCCCCCAGGCCTTTTTAAAAAAAAAAAAATTCTTTATTGATTTCAGAGAGGAAGGGAGAAAGAGAGAGAGATAGAAACATAAATAATGAGAGAGAATCATTGATTGGCTGCCTCCTGCACGCCCCCCTACTGGGGACCAAACCCACAACCCAGGCATGTGCCCTTGACCAAAATTGAACCTGGTACCCTTCAGTCTGCAGGCTGACACTCTAGCCACTGAGACAAGCCAGCTAGGGCTCCCCCAGGCCTTTTTAACTCAGTCCATGGGTGGGCTGCGATGGGAGAGCATCCTTTCATAGTGTACGGTTTATTTCTGTGCATTTGTTACGGTTCTTTTTGTTTTTGTTTTGCTTTGTTTTGTTAATGCTCACCTGAGGATATTTTATTCCATTGCTTTTCAGAAGGAATGGAAGGGAGGGAGGAGGGAGAGAGAGAGAGAGAGAGAGAGAGAGAGAGAGAGAGAGAGAGAGAGAGAAACATTGACGTGAGAGAGACATATAGTAAAAGAGACACATGGCCTGGCTGCCTCCTGCATGTGCCCCAACCAGGATGAGGAGTGAACCCAAAACCCAGGTATGCACCCTTGGCTGGAATCGAACCTGCGACCCTTCTGTGCATGGGCCGATGCTCTTACCACTGAGCAACACAGGCCAGCGCAAGTTTTCGTATTTTTTTTTTATCAGTGTGTCGCTGCAGCTCCAAATATGACGAACCACTGGGGCATGCAACAACATTTTGTGACCCTGACACCAGACAAATGTAAGATTCAAAGAAAGCAACCAACCAACCAACCAACCACCAACCAACAAGTGCTTTCTCCACCTAAGAAAAATGCCAAAGCCCCCGAGAGGGTGTCCACGCTGCGGTGGGTGTGCAGGGCTGGCCGCCTGGGGCCCTGGCTCAGGCTCAGCGCCTGGGAAGGGAACCTCCAGGGCTGTGGGAACCGGGCAGGAAAAGGTGTGCCTGGGGCTTTTTCTGACCCGAAGTGAAAGTGTGAAGTAAAACAATGCCACACTCACAGGTGGCCGCCACTAGCCACTACCCACTACGCCACTACCCCACTACCGCTAGGCTGAAAGCTGAAGGCCCGGGGGCAACATGTGAGGTGAGAAGGCACATGACCCGCCCCTGTGGCTACCACACCTGCGGTAGGAAGCTAAGGCTGGAGGCCAAGAGCACGGTTTTTATCTCTGACCGGGCCAGTGGAGGCCTGTTTTTCAGTCCCTATTCTGCTACCGAGTGGCTTTGGGCAGGTCCCTTCTCCTTTCTGGGTCTTTCTTTTTTAAATAATGTATTTTTAATTTAATTTATTTATTAATTATTATTATTATTATTATTATATTTTATTGATTTTTTACAGAGAGGAAGGGAGAGGGATAGAGAGTTAGAAACATCGATGAGAGAGAAACATCGATTAGCCGCCTCCTGTAGACCCCACACTAGGGACATGCCCACAACCGAGGTACATGCCCTTGACCGGAATCAAACCCGGGACCCTTCAGTCCACAGGCCGACACTCTATCCACTGAGCCAAAAACGGTTAGGCCTGGGTCTTTCTTTTCTCATCTTAAAAGGAGGTGGGTTGACCGAGTGAATTTTTTAGCACGTTGGATCCCAGTGGCACAGGCTTTGCAACCAGACCTCCCTGGATTCAAATCAGATCTGGACCTGATGGGCAGTGCGACGTGGGGCAAGTTACTTCACCTCTCTGAGCCTCTGTTTCATTCATCTGTGAACTTGGAGAAATGCTACCCATGTCGTACTGCTGTACAGATGAAGTGACAGACGTTTCCTAAATTCACGGCGATGTGCCTGGCATACAGTACATGCCTAAGGAAAGGCGGGAAACCCTCAATAGTTAGTTCATAGGATTCTTTGTAGGATTCTGTGCTCACGTCTGGCCTTTTTCTGCGAGCTCAGCAGAGAGAAAGATCTCCACTCAGCCTCAGCTGACACTTTCCCACCACGAAGAGTCCAAGCCAACAACACATTTTAAAAAACCTGTTTGACCTGCATGAACAATTCATCAGTAACACGGCAAGGTGACCCTCTTGACCTGCTTCCTCGGCTGCTCTTGGTACTCTGTCCAGCTATGGGGACTGTATCCTACATTTCTTCTCCTCGTCCCCCTCTGTGCTTGATAGCACTTGGTTGCAGTACAAGGAAGTTTCTGGAGTTTGGAGCTGTAGGCTATGCTCCTTGCCCAAATCTCGCCTATTTTTTCAGGGTCTATATGAAAAGCCGTCTCCTCCAGGAAGCATCCTCTGGTTTCTTCTTACCACGCCAAGTAGATGAGTCACTGAGCCTGCACGGATCACTGTTTACCTTCTATTATTTGGGTCCATGTCTCGTCTGGCTTCCTGGACTGTGGGTTTTTCACTGTGAGAGTAGAACCCAGGTCAGGGAGTGGACACATCTTTGGATTCTTCTGCCCTTCAAACCCAGAATAGCCCACAGTGGATTTTCAGTGGAGATCTTTTCATGAGGGGCCCGAGCTAAGCAAAGCAGCCCTTATGGAAATGCAACTCAGCCCAGGAAAGTGAGGCCCTGAGATGGCCCCTGAGCCACCATCGCTCATTCCCAAGTCCATGGCAGACACCACTCATCAGTCCTGGTCCTCATTCACCCTGAGCCTCACCGTGACCTTCTCACCTGACCCAGGCAACCAGACTTGCAGAAAAAGATGGGAGCCACAAGCAGCAGGACTAAAGCAGAAAGTGAACTTGGAGGCTGGCCCTGTCCAGGCTCTTTGACCTTGTAAACAAACCACAGGACAGTGCCTTCCGACATGGATTTGTCGGAGAGGTAGGACAGCGTGTGGGGGGAGGAACTTAAATCTCTCTGGTGATATAAATTGCAGGAGAAGTTTATTGATGCCAGGCAGACTATGAGGAGAGATGCAAAGGGTTGTCAAAGGGTTTTTTGTTTTTTTCCCCCAAACCGATTTCTTTAATACACTCCTCCTGGGATTTCCAGCACTTGAGCACATGGCCTGGCACAAAGTAGACAAATATTTTTTGATTGACTTACTGAATGAATGAGTGAACAAACATCTATTAGGAAAAAAGGAAGATTCTGCAGACAGACTTCTGTGTTTCCTTTTTCCTCTGCTGCTAGGACGCTCAGAGCTAAATGCAATGCAGGCCTACAGGCCTGGGTCGTTCAAAGCTGGTTCCTGATTCATTTATTGCTTCTTTTAGTGGTTTCTAGTGCTTTGCTTTTATTTAAACTGCCCTAATGCATAATATAGGCCACCTCCAGTCCTTTAGGAAAGAATTAGTAATTTACAGAATTGGGACAAAAGATTATCATTAAGGTCTCCTCCATAACTCCTCTCTCCAATGTCTATTGGTTGTCAATCCCCAGGAGTCTGCCCGGGGAGGCTGAAGGATTGCATCCCAAGCTTGCTGTCCCTTCACTATTCATCGCCCCCACCCCAGGGTCTGTGGAGTCACCACCTGATGCATGGACACGCATTTTCCTTGAACCTTCAGTCTCATCTGTCTGTATCACTTCCAGCCCCCTTCCCGGAAGGAATGGGGCTACAAGGTTCCTGAGGCCTCTTTCCACTATAGGCAGGTTAAGTGCCGAGGCTTAGGAATGAAATGTCATTGGGTTCAAATCCCAGCTCTGCCACTGGTGGGCTTTGCGACCTTGGGCCAAGTTACTCAAACTCTCTGAGCCTCAGTTTCTTCCTCTGTGACTAGGGAAGCCAGTCCCTGCATTCCTGATATGCAGACTAAATAATTATTTATTTTTTACTGTTTTAATTACGGCACTTATTTTAATTGCCAAAGAATTTGACATCGACTGGAAAAAAAGACATATTACAAAAATCAGCCATAGTCAGGTCACCTAATTAATGAATGCACAAATAAGTGGAAGAGCAAATTGATGTCTCTCTCTTTCTTCTTCTCTGTCTCTAAAATCAATCAATCAATAAAAATGTTTTAATCATAATTTAAAAAAATAAAAGGGAAAATCAATCATGTACATGATTGCAGAGAAAACCTCAAAAAATATGAAAAGCAGAAATTTTACAGACACTCATTCTCCAATAAGAATCCAATAAGATTAGGAATAATTTATATATAAAAGGAGTTTTAGAAGTTCAGAAATTCCTTTTCTCTCCTGATGCAGCCTAGCTTTCAATAGCACTTCCTACATAAAAAGCTTCATTTGACAGAGCTGAGCGATGACTTAGGTGTTCTAGCCAGTGACTACCTGGAACTGAAGCATTGAAACTAGTTGATTAAAAGCATGGGGAGCATGTGGCTTCTTGACTTAAGAGGAATAAAAAATACATTAAATAATTCCTAAAATATTATATACATTACTCATAAGTATGGTCATTACTTTAAATCCAGGGCCACAAAAATGTCAATCAACTGATGGAAGGGAACAGAATTGCCAATCTCAATGGCACCTCTATGCCCATCTTTGGTCAATTCTCTGGAAGGATTAATAAACAGTGAGGTAAGAATTGCTGATGGATGGGATTTCAGCCAATAGTTTTTAAAAAATCATTAAAACATCTGGATAAGTACTTCTTAAAGTGGTATGCCGGTGAAAATGCATATCCTAGGCCCCACCCCAACCGACTGAATCAGAATATGTGGAGCTCAGAAGTCTACATTTTCTTTCTTTCTTTTTTTGTTTTGCTTACAAATACTTTTAATTTTTAATTTTATTTTTTATTGAATTTATTGGGGTGACATTGGCTACTAAAATTAGGTGTGCAATTCTATAATGCATCATCTGTATGCTCTATTGTGTGTTCACCACTCTACGTCAAGTCCCCTTCCATCACCGTTTATCTCCCCTATACCCTCTTCTACCTCTCCCCATAAATAATTGTTTAAAACAAACTAAGCTACCCTAACCAGTTTGGCTCAGTGGATAGAGCGTCGGCCTGCGGACTGAAGGGTCCCAGGTTTGATTCCGGTCAAGGGCATGTACCTTGGTTAAGGGCACATCCCCTGTAGGGGGTGTGCAGGAGGCAGCTGATCAATGTTTCTCTCTCATCGATGTTTCTAACTCTATTCCTCTCCCCTCCTCTCTGTAAAAAAATATATTTAAAAAAAAAAATAAAGCAAACTAAGCAATAGCTTGGCTGCCTGATTGAACTACCGAATGCGCGTGTGATGTGTGGAAAGAGCAGGCACTCAGGGAAGGAGCCGTGGCCCTGGCACCAGCTGGTGCCGTGGAGAAGTCACTTACTCTCCCAACCAGGTGTCGCCACGTGAAAGCAAGGTTGGAGGAGAACAATGACCAGTGCTAGGCATGTGCTCAAGCATGTCAAACTCGCGGCCCACAGCAAATATTGTTGCAGCCCAGCCAACATAACGGTAGGTAAGAAACGTTTTAATAAAAATTTCTTAACTTAATTTTTACAATATCCTGTTATACATCATTATTAATAACGAACTACAACGTTCGCTAATGACTGATGACTACAATCGTGTTACATTCATTTCCCTTATGTGCCTTACACGCAGGCGCACCTTTCTCTCCACTAATACCAGCAGCGAATATTTTAGCAGCCGATGGCCATGTCATTAGTCTTGTACTGACTTGTTTGGTGTGCTTTCGGAGAACAAGAAAAATAGGTTTATTTGTGTTATTCAGTGTCTGGTAAGTTAATGTTCAAGAAAAAATACTAATTTTTATGAAAATGTTCTATTACTAGTACTTTATGTTAATGATTACTTATTTATTTCAGCCCTTTGTATTCAGCATGTCTCTATCAACATAAACCTACGTTTCTATGAAAATGGAAGCTTTTGGTTTTTTGCGGCCCACATAAACTTAAACCTTGTTTATTTGGCCCGTGTTAGCCTTTGAGTTTGATATGCTCGATCTACAGGTATCTCATTTAAGCCTCAAAACAACCCTGCGAGGCTGGTATTCTTATTTTCCATCTTTTATAAATGAGAAAACTGGGGCCCAAACATGTGAAGAAACTTGCTGCGGGCACTGGGAACCTGCGCTCTTGTCCATTCCTCTTGTCCAGTTCCAGTCCTCTTGCTCTGTAGTCTCCCTCCCACCTCCAAACAAATACTTAGCCCATTAACGGAGGATTTAAAATCTGCCCACAGGCCAATTTTGTTGAATCTCTTCAAATATCTTCTTCCTCTTTTTGAATGCCCTATACCTCAGGCAACTTCCCTTTTCGAGAATGTGCTAATAATGCCCACAGCTCTTCACACTTGAGTTTGCACGGTGGAGGAAGGCTCTCAGCTATTATCTGAGATATTGTGTGTTCACCACCCCACGGTGGTGTTCCTTGAGCAAACAGGTTCAGAGAGGGCGGGTCACTTGCCCCAAACTCCACAGCAAGTGGCGAGACTTGAGCCCTTGTGTTATGACCCAGTCAGGTTGGTCAAGGGCCGGGATCTATTTCAGGACCCTGCCCAGGGTGCAGGGCCCTGACAGCCAACACGGGCAATCTTTTGTCTTTAGTCCCAGGGGTAAATCACATCTCTTTTTTTGGCCAGTTTCACTCATGAACGCCTCCATGACTACCATTAGCTGGACGAGGGTTAGTTCTGCCCCCACCAGGCTGGTGGAGTCCTAACCTGCTCACCCCCAAGGACTTACCAGTCAGGCTGGTGGGCTGAGGAGTCCGACAGCCCTGATGTCCAGTCGTGGCTCAGCCAACTGCTAGCTTTGTGCCTTCAGATAAAGCCGCTCACTTCTTTTCCTCAGTTTCCTCGTCTGTAAAATGGGAATGACCAATAGCACCTATCTCCTCAGTGGTGGTGAGGCGGGAGGACGAATGGAATGGCATCATGCTTAGTACAGTACCTGGAACACAGCAGCCCTCCACCGACAGCAGATCATATGTCGATGACATATGTAATGTGTGTACATAGCATCCCTTTCTCCTCACTTGCCCAACTTCTTTGCTAGTTGTCGATGAATGAGAATGACAAGTGCTCTCTGTTGGGCTGGCGGTGGGCAGTGGGGGTGGAGGTGGGGGTCAAGGAGGGAGGTGAGGAGCCCGAGGGAGGAGAGTGTTAGCAGAGCAGAGGGGGAAGATCTCCATTTGGGATTTTAGAGTGAGCGAACGGGAAGCTGAGCATGTGCCGGGGAGCCTGATCCACGATCAGCCAGGTGAGGTCAGGAGGTCCGCACCGGCCGGTCTGCAGTCACAAGAGCCCTGGGCCCAGGAGACAGGAGCGTGGATGCCAGTTCCCGTTTTGGGTGGAACGGACGGCTGGGTAACCTCAGACAAACCAGTCCCCTTCTCGTGTGTCCATCTGCATCAGGAAGGGGTTTTTGATGCTATCTCAGAGGGTCCTTCCAACCTGGAAGTTGTGCAATTAACCACACAGGGCGGGGGTGGGAGCGGGGGAGGGGGCTGCTGTCAGGCTGCAGAAGAGCTGGCCTGAGGAAGCCGGCTCAGCAAAGCCTGGCAGCCGCTCCCAAGCTTTGGGCTCTCAGCACCTCTTTACCCTCTGAACAGTGACCCAGACCCGAAAGAGCTTTCGCTGATGTGGGTCACATGCATCAGTTATTACTGTCTTAGAAAATAAAGCTCGCAAGTTAAATACACCTCATACGTGTTCATCGGAATAACATGTTTAATGGAAATAACCCTTTTGTGGCAAATCTCTTAATGGTCTGGCAGCTGGATTTTCATCTGTGTTCCTGCACTCAACCTGGTGTGCATGAGGGAAATCGCCTGGCCAGTGTGGCTCAGTGGTTGAGCATCAATCCGTGGACCAAGAGGTCACCAGTTTGATTCCTGCTCAGGGCTTGATACCCAGAGGAGGGCATGCAGGAGGCAGCCCATCGATGTTTCAATGTTTCTGTCTCTCTGTCCCTTCCTCTCTCTACAAAAAAAATCAATAAAAACATTTTTTAAAAATGCATGTGTCCTGCTCGATCAGTGTTTGTGGAATGAATTGGTCGCAGGAATTCTCCCTGACACCGTGAAAATCCTCACGGACAGTTACGCCAGCCAAGATTTCCAAAGTGGACGCTCAGCTCCTTTCTGGGGGGAAGACGGCTGATGGACATGCAGCAGCAGGAAGGGCGTGCCTGGCCTAACGTGTGTTTCCAAAGGGCCTCTCATAGGATCTGTGGCAAGAGGACTTAGGGACAGGTTTTCAGAGCCCAACTTGCCCCTCCATAAATGCGGGGAGAGTGGGGTCCTGGCGGGGGAGGTGCCTGAGTAACAATGGCTTGCCGTGCTTTGCATGTAAACTCAGTCAATCCTCACGACAAGCCACGAGGGCGGTGCTATTATCGTCAGCTCTGTGTTACAGACAAGGCGACAGGCGCAACAGAGCTGAAGGCCTTGCCCAAGGTCCTAGGAAAGGGCAGGGCCCATTCGAACCCAGGCCCAGGACATAATCATCATTTTTCCCGTCCCCGGTGGGCTTTCTCCGGGGACCTCTGTCCTTTCTGGGGGACCTCTATCCTTTCTGGGGGACCTCTATCCTTTCTGGGGGAACTCTGTCCTTTCTGGGGGACCTCTATCCTTTCTGGGGGACTTCTTGGAATACTGTAAGCAGCCCAGGTTTCCTTGTTTCCTGCTTCACCAGGCCCCAGGGTTCAGAGGCTTAAGATGGGCACGTTTCAATGCTGCCACTCCCTTGATTCAGGGCACATCACTCTGATTCTCTGCCCTTTATTTCTGTTTTTGTAATAGAAACAAAAAGGCCTATATCCTTCTTACCAAGAAAACCTGCTACAGAAAATTTTGGAAACTGAGTCATATTAAATATAAGTGACTGATCACAGTGTCTAAGTCTCCCTCCCCTGGGGGCAGCTTGCTACTGCTGGGAGCCATTAGGCATTGGGAAGTGTGTGTGTGTTGGCGGGGGGGAGTGGGGGAGACTTGGGGAACATTGTTAAAATTACACCTGGAGGTGGTGGGCACCTCTTCTGCCCCTGCCATGCTCGCTGTAGGACAAGCAAGGCATTCTAACCAGGGGGTGGGGGAGGCCTTGGGACGACAAAGACTTTTCACGGTGGCTTCTCTCTACAGCAGAGAGCAGGAAAGGGTTAACCTCATGGTGGATATTCTGAATCACTTGAGGTTTTCCTCCAGGCTGGTCTATCTCTTCCTGGCTTGGCCACATCCCAAAGCATGGGGTTCCTGCTCTACTTCTGGTCCTGGTTGTTTGTAGGGTTGCAGCCGTGGGGGTGGGGGTGGAATTCGGCAGGTGCCCAGGGCAGAGGTGGACATGATGGGGCGGTGATGATGCGAAGAGCTCCGGAGACTCAGCTCTTGCAACACACTGGGGATGGTGACAGTAGTAGCAAGCAACATGGAATGAGTGCTCCCCACATACCGCAGCCAGCATCCACACACTTTACACGTTAAGTCATGGCTTCTTCATGACCAGCCAGCAAGGGGACCGACGTCACCCCCATCTTACGGCGGAGGAGACGGGCACCAGCACAAGGCTGGCTCACAGGGCTTCTGGCCACCAAGATCTGTGAGGGTGACAAAGTGGCTGGAGCGTCACAGGGACAGCTGGACAGAGGCTGATGATCTACATTAAACCTGGTGTGGGCACTCAGGCCGTGAGAGACGAGGAGAGGCCAGAGAAGGGCCTGGCCTCTGGGGAGCTGATCATGCCCCCCCCCCTACCCCCCACAGCAGAATGAATTCATGTGAGTTTGTGGGTCTGTTTGGCTTTTGGGCCCTAGAGCCGTGAAGAAGAAAGCGTGTTACCCTTTCTGGCCTGGGATTTGATATCAGACCCAGCAGCGCGAATCCCACCCAACGTGCAAGGGGACCTGGATTTCTCTCTCCTGCTTCTGTGAAGAGAGGCGGTTAACAGGGAAGGATCGGCTGAGGATAAGAAGCAGATGCATGGACAGGTTTAAGAGGCAGCCCTGAGTCACAGTTGTGAGTTCTGACTCTTGCCCCTTATTTAATCTGTGGCTTCTTGGGCAAATTACTCACCTCCCTGAGCCTCAGTGCCCTCATCTGTAAAATGGGAATAATGACAGTGTCTCCACCCAGGGCTGTTGTAAGGAGTAAATGGAGTGGATGGCAGAGTTCCTTTTGCTTCCTGTCTTTGATCACTGGCTCACGAAGGGTATAAACTAAACAATATAAGATTCAGAATAAGACCATACATCAGCCAAAGCCACTCCAGTGGCCAAATGTTCAACAGCCTGGTCGGGAGTCATGAGATCATGGTTGGTTTGATCACCACTAACTGCTGCTTTTGTGGGTTTGTTTGTTTGTTTTTTCTCCTTCCCAGATGGGGGCCTTGTCTTGTCATCTCCATGCCCTCAGAACCTGCCATCCTGCCTTTGTACATAGCAGGTGTTCGATCAATAAAGTTTAATGTATTGCTGACCTTAGGCCAATGATGGTGAACCTATGACATGCGTGTCAGAGATGACATGCAAACTCATTTTTTTGGTTGATTTTTCTTTGTTCAATGCATTTAAATATATAAAATAAATAGGTCTTTGTTTTACTATGGTTGCAAATATCAAAAAATTTCTATATGTGACACGGCACCAGAGTTAAGTTAGGGTTTTCCAAAATGCTGACACGCTGAGCTCAAAAGGTTCGCCATCACTGCCTTAGGCGGGCACGCAGTAGCTCACCACAATACACAATAGTGTTTAATATTTATACATTTTCCCCCTTAGCATAAATACATATGTTTTTATTTCACCCATCCCTCTGCCCATCCCCTTTGGCAACCGTCAGCTTGTTTTCTATATCTATGGCTTTGTTTCTCTCCTGTTTTATTTTTTGAGATTCCACCTATAAGTGAAATCATACGGCACTTACTAGTATCTTTCTCTGTCTGACTTATCTCACTTAAAGTCTTAGAGTAATACCCTAACTGCTGCTTCTTCCATTTATCCTAAGAAGCTCTCACACTGGGGGAAAAATATCTTTTAAAATAATTATTCATTAATTAAATAAATGGCAACAGGCGCCATGATCATCTCATAATGTGAACCTCCTAGAAGACCTCCCTTCCTGTTGGGAAAAGCTGGTGGAAAGACAGCCCTGGACTTGACTCTTGTCTCTGCCATTTACCTGCCGAGTCTGAGCCTCGGTGGCCTCATCTGTCAGGTGAGTGTTATTAAGACCGGCCTCGTGCGAGGACTAGAGAAGCATCTTGCTCCCCCTTGGTTCCCAGCAGACGCCCATCCCTGCGTCCAGCTCCCCAGGACCACAGCAGATCCACGAGACACACAGAAGAGGGACTCACTGAATTCTGGCGGAGGCAACACCATGAACGCAGCTGTGGTTCGCAAAGAGGAACTTTGGGGCGGTCACAACCCCCAGGGAGAGGTGGGTGGGGGGCTTTGGTGGGAGGGCTGCCTCTAACTTGCTGTGTGAGCAGTGGATCGGAGCAGGTCAGGGAGGAGAGAAACAGCAAAACCCACAGGACACCCAACCCAACCTACTTCTGCCCCAAGGTCTCGCCAAAAACCTCCCCATTTGAATGGGGTCCCAGCAGCCTTCCCTCCCCTGCCCAGGGGCTCTCCCCGCCTGATCTACTCCATGGATCTGCCCTTGTCTGCCATTTTCTTTCCTTGACATTGGGGTCTTTTTTCCTGTGCATGGGCTGGGGGCAGGACACATCTCACGCTCTGTGGGTGCGTCCTCTCCCCAGGACGTGGAGGGAAGAGGGGGTAGTTTTATCCTTTCCTGAGTTCTGCTGGCGGAGGGCTGACCATTTCTCAAGCCTGCATCACACCTTAGTGCCTTCGGGCGCTTTCCACACCTGTTCTATTTGATTCTTACACTAGAGTATGGTTCTGGACCTGGATTTGAGCTGTGTGACCTTTCATGTGAGCGTCAGTTTCTCACCTGTCAACTGGGGGTGGTGATAGTATCTCTCTCGTAGGCTGTTGGAGGATTGAAGGAGGTAATTCTCAGTGCTAACAGAGGTCTAGCCTGAGGTGAGAGTCCCATAAATGTCAACTGAAGAAAATAAAGAAGCATCCCTTTGAGCAGGTTGGTAATGCTGTTATAGCTGCATTTTTAGAATTGGAGAAACTGAGTTTCAGAAAGGTGATGTGACTCACCCAAGCTGACCTGCCTACTTGGTGAGGGGACTTGGGTCTTCCGCAGGATGAGAGGATAGAGAGCACAAGTGCTGGAGCCCACAGAGCTGGACTCAGCACTGGCTTCACTGTTCCTTGGTCATGTGACCTTGAGCGAGTTACCGTTGCCTTTGAGGCTTGGTTTTCCTTCTCGGTAAGGTCGGGCTGCCTGCCTCCCACAGAGAGCACCCTTTGTGTCTCCTGGCTCAGGGACTTTTTGAAGGGGGAGGGGTAGAAAGCAGAAGCCATATCTGAAGACAGCCTTTCTCCCCATCCTGTGAAAACCTAACTCAGCACAAAGGTTAAGCTGGTGTCGCAGGTGGGTGGGGGGCAAAGAGCCTGTATCTGTGATCCAAAGCCAGGGAGAGAAGAGAGGTGGCCCAGACTGGGAAGGGGCCAGAGGTCATGGTCCCTTGAGTGTTGGGGACCTGGGCTCTGCTCCCTGGAAGTCCTTTGGGGAGATGGGGACCCTCTCCCCAAGATGAGGAGACTGAGGTTCAGGGAGGTGAGTAATTTACCCAAGAGGCCACATCCTATATAATAAAAGGCTAACATGCAAATTGACCGAACGGCAGAATACCAGTTGCTATGATGTGGACTGACCACCAGGAGGCAGACACTCAACACAGGAGCTGCCTCCTGGTGGTCAGGGGGAGTGCTGCTCAGCCAGAAGCCGGGCTCATGGCTGGCGAGTGCAACGGTGGTAGCAGGAGCCTCTCTCACCTCTGTGGCAGTGCTAAGGATGTCTGACTACCAGCCTGTGGGAAGCGGGCCTAAGCCATCATTCAGACATCCCCCAAGGGCTTCTGGACTGCAAGAGGGCACAGGCCAGGCTAAGGGACCTCCCTGAGTGCATAAATTTTGTGCACTGGGCCTCTAGTATTAAATATATAATAATAGACAAACATGGTAATTAACCGTAGCTCCAACATGCTTCTCATTGGCTAATCAGGGCGATATGCAAATTAACTGCCAAACAAGATGGCGACTGGCAGCCAGGCAGCTGAAGCAAACAGGAGGCTTGCTTGCTCCAGTGAAGGAGGAAGCCAAGGTTCCCCGCCTGCCACTGCCGGCCTCTGAGCTTGCACTCTAAGCAACAATGTTGCAAGTATAGAACCTAAACAATCCCCAGAAACCTGCTTTCAGCCATCACAGCTGGAGTGAGCAGGACTGCAACAGTGTTACAATTATAGAATCCAAACAAACCCAGATCCCTGCTTTCAGCAGCCAAGGTCTCAGAGCTGCAGCCGGGTCTCAGAGCTAAAGCCGGCTCTCAGCTCCAGTGACAGCCATAGAAGGTAAATAAATCCCAGAATAAAAAAAAAGGAGAAGTTAGGAGCTTCAGTCGCCCACTAGCCTGAAAACAGCGCTCAGCCCCTCACCCAGACTGGCCAGGCACCCCAATGGGAACCCCACCCTGAAGCAACAAGATGGCGGCTAATTTGCATACTGAAGGCGGGCGGCAGCGAGCAAGGCTGTCCATGGTCGGACCGGATCTGTGACCTGGCAGGAGGGGGGCAGTGCTTGAGGCTGTCCGCAGTCTGGGACCCGAATCCATGACCTGGCGGGCGGGGGACATCGCTTGAGGCTGCCCACGGTCTGGGACTCGGATCCGTGACCTGGCGGGCGGGGGCCAGCGCTTGAGGCTGTCTGTGGGACCAAGACATGGATCTGTGACCCTGGCAGGCGGGGGGCAGTGCTTGAGGCTGTCCACGGTCCCGGGACCCACATCCGTGACCCTTCCCGGTGGGGCGGCAGCTCGCACAGGGGCGGATCGGCAGGGGTTGGGCAGGGCAGGACGCCTGGCTTCCACCCATCCCCAGTCACTCTGGGCAGGTGAGCAGCAAAAAGAGCCTCTGGACAGGGAAGGCAGGCCGGCGGAGGGCTGCCTGTACTCCCCACATGGCGGTGGTGACAACTATGAGTGCGCCAAGCGGGGCCTGCAGGCTGAGCTGAAGTAGCGCCTGCAGGCCATCAGCGCCCAGGAGTGGCTGTGCAAGTCCCGTCTCCTGGCCCAGAAGGTGCAGGATCGCAGGGACAGCCACCATGGCTGGCCAGACTGACATCCTCCTGGCCGCACCACAGGGGTTTGCAGATCTGCAAAGCCAGAGGCCTTGGGTGTGCACATCCCCCCCGGCATGCGAACATCCCCCAGCACACTGTCACCCTCCCGCGCCTGCAACAGTTGCAAGCCAAGGTGTGCACAAGTTCCCCCCCGCCTCTCCACTGCACTTCCATCAACCCAGCATGCCTAACACCCCCACAGGATGTGCACACATCCCCTCTGATGTGCTCACATCCTTTGGAGAGTGTCTGGGTGTTCTGGGTGCTGAGGGTGGGCGCCTGTGAGATGACAGTGAGAGGGCGGAGTGGTGATGCCCTGTTCCCACGGAGGCCAGTGCAGCTACGAGATCACCTCTGGGGGGTTAATGCAGGTGCTGAGGCTGGAGCAGATGCAGACAGACCTGGTTGGCGTGGGCGGCCCTCGCTGAGGTGCCTTTGGTCAGCGTTCAAGATCAAGAACCCAGAGGCGGAGAGGAATTCCGTCCTCTCAGTGAAACAGTGGGATAGTCAGGGCGACTGTAGAGGAGCAATGTGCACTTTGGGTGCCAGCACCCATGAGCGAAGGCTGCTCTGACTGAGCCTCGCTTGCTTGGGGCCTAGCGCACTCCTGCCAGGCAGCGGGTGACAGGACGTGCTTTTCCGAATTAATGAGAGAAAACGTTGATTCTCCTGCTGCCCACGAAGGTGGAAAGTGAAGTGGGGAGACATGTGGGGAGTGAGTGAGGTTCCCTGTCTGGGGGTTCCAAATCTGCTGTTGGTTTCTTTCACTGCTGACTAGAGATATACAGGGTGTCCCCCCAAAATGTATACACACTTTGAATACCTACTAATTCCAATGGTTTTAAGCATAAGAAAGAAACAGCAATGGAGCTGTTATCTGTTAAAAGTGTGGGCACAAACAGGTAGTTGGACATTCCCTGAGGGGTCTCAGATTGGAGAGGGTGAAGGCCAGACTGAGGGTCCCCTTTCCCCCCGCCCCCTACCCCAATGCACGAATTTCGTGCACCGGGCTACTAGTATTAAATAAGGAGCAAGAGTCAGAACTCACAATTGTGACTCAGGGCTGCCTTGGGGAAGCTGCCAGGTGGCACACCTTGGAGGTTGGTCCTAAGGAGGTTGAACCTTTGAATTTGACAAAGAATCCAGACTCCAGGCACGCCAGGGAAATGGAGATGTTGGACTTCAGGAGACCAAGCCGTTTTGCAATGGGCATCCATCCTAGGAGGAGCCAGGGTCGCACAAAGAGCAGGGGGCCTCCCTCATGCTATGCTGTTTGTGACCCTCAGAGTCAATGTTTGATGCTGGAAGGTGCAGGTGGGAAGCTCAGTCCACGCTGAGATTTAAGTACCGACCAGCCCCGCAGGGTGAGGGCTCAGGGTTCTATTGAATGTGCTCTGATAAGAATGAATAAAAGAACATTTTATGCACATCTGAGAGCAGGCGATAAGATGAACAGGTGCAATAAGAGGAGGAAGGAAGAGAAGAGACTGGCGCTGAGGGCTCTGCTCCACTGAGCTGGGCTGCCAGTTTGCCGCTCTAAACTGCCTTAACATCCTTAACCGGCCAAAGGGTAAAGGACATGATTCATGGGTAGAAATTGATGCCAGGAGCCCAGGAAAAGTTAGGGGGCCACCTCCAGGGGCCCACAAGGTGGGGCATAGAGCTGGGGCCAGAGTCCTTGGCATGTCACCTCCCAAGGGTTTCCCCAAATTCCTCCCCTCCCCTCCCCTCCCCTGCCTCAGTCCTGGCCTTTGTGGCTCAAGGTGTCTACCTGCCACGCATTTAAGGGAAAAACAACCATGGCCCCATTTATCCTCATTTCTCACCCACTGCGAGGACAGATGGGGTGAAGATCAAAATCTCCACTACAGTCATTCTGAGCCCAGCACAAGTCCCCATCCTGGCACCAGCATCATGGAGTCAACCCCCAGGGAGAGAGGAGAGACGGCCTAGGTTGGGAAGGGGCCAGAGGTCATGGTCCACCACAGGTTATGGGAGATGGTCTCGGGCAGAATTTCTCAGAAGAGGAAGCTGAGTGGGAGATCAGTGAGTGGTTTACCTGAGGCCATAGAGTTACAGAGACAGCCCCAGAGTTCTCACCCAGCACTGGCCCCAGGGTTCTCACCCGGCACTGGCCCCATAGACACTCCTGTTCTGCTGAGTGGAACCTCCGAGAATGGAGGCCCTGGTCTCCTGGGTCTAGTGTGTTCTGGGCTACACTACATTTCTGAACTGCCCCAGCCAGAAGCGCAAGTTTCTGTGCCTCAGTTTCTCCTTCTGTAAAATGAGGGCACTTGGACCCACCCCATGACCTCTAAGTGCTCCTCCAGCCCTCGTCTTTTGGGGTTCTTTTCTGGCCCACCGTCTGCGATTCAAGCCTGCACCCTGTAACGCAGGAGTGTCTGGTGGTTCAAGAGCGGGCGGTGGAGCCACAGTGCCTACGTTCCAGCTCAGCGCTCTCCCCCAATGCCCGTGTGCCTTTGGTTAAGTTGGGTAGCACCCTCTGTAAAGTGGGGAATAAGTTAGCGCTTGTATACGCAGTTGTGGTGAGGATTCATACATTAAACCGTGGAAGGCCCTTAGAGCAGTGCCTGGCACACAGTAAGGCCGTCTGCGTGTTGGTGATCACCTCTGTCCTGCCCTTGGGGGACAGGATTTGGGGCATGTCCTAGGGCGAGGACCACGCCTGCCTTAAGTCTTCCGTGACTGGTCCTTATAAACCCCAGGAGTCCTCATATGACATCAACCCCCCGCCCCAGGCAGGCCCACCCAGTTTCTTATATCCCAGGAGGGAAGGGGTCAGGTAACAACACAGGTTTTTCTGGAATGAGGAAGAAGCCCCAAATAAAACAACCAGAAAGCTACTCACAGTTTTTGTGGCTGAGCCCCCGACCCTGCTGGGAGTGGAGGAGTCCTGGTGGTTTTGCGTCTAAGACCTGGCCCTGGATCCCAATCAGAGCTCCTGCCAGCTGCTGCCCACCACACCAGCTTTCTCTTGCTTTCTCTTTCTCACATCACAGATGAGTAAGTGTGGGAGGTCTGGCCTTCCGTCCCTGTCACCACTTCCCCTCCGGGTCCCCAATGCCACATGCTTTTTGCCCCTGCAGTTGAGCTGTTTCTCAGGAGGACCTCTGAGGGTGGGGCTTGGGTATAGGCCTTAGAGTCAAGGGTCTTGGGTTCGGATCCAGTCTATGCTCTTGAGCAATTCATTTAAGCTCCCTAAACCTTAGTTTCTTCACCTGTAAAATGGGGATAATGTACCAGCATCACATAGATCACCTCACATTCTATCCCAATGCCTCTTCCCCACCAGACCATGCCTACAGGTGCCAGGCTGATCTCATCGATGGGTGGAAGGTGCTGGTACAGGGCAATAGAGAGCAGTGGGGACTGGGGAGCACATGACCCAGCCAAAGGGGGCCGGCATTGCTCAGCGTTAGCCACACCTGGCCCCTGGGAGTGTAGGCGCCGCTGGCAGCTGTTCCAAGCACTTGGAAGATGTGCCCCATTTCCCATGAGATACTAGGAATCCTGACGTCATATCATGGCTTCCAATTTTAAAATGTTAACCACGAAGTCAAATCTTTAAAAAATGCTGTGGCTCAGGCTGGGAAGTTCAGTTGGTTAGAGCATTGTCCCAATATGCCAAGGTTTTGGGTTTGATTCCTGGTCAGGGCACATACAAGAATGAACCAATGAATGCGTAAGTAAGTGAAACAACAAATTGAACTCTCCCTCTCTATCTCAAATCAATCAATGATAAAATTAAAAAAAAGAAAAAAGAACATAGTTTTACAAAATGCTATGTGGATCTAACCGAATGCCATTTTCAGTTTATATTTGCTAGGCCACGAGCTCCATGTGTGTGTCCCTGAGGCCTAGTCCTGGCTAAACACGCAGATATGGTACCTGATGCAGTTCAAAGTGTTTCCACACCTGTTATCAGATAGAATATTTAATGAGAACCTGCTTTTTTCTGGGGATAGAAGATGAGTATGATAAAGTGCCTGCCCTCCTAGGCGAATGGCCGCTGATTAGCTCATCCGATCCCACACCCAGACCCGTGGTTTTCAAGAAGGGAGATTTTTGTCCTTGTGCTAGAGTTTCCAGATACAGCAAGTACAAATGTTGAACATACCTAGACTAAAAAATTATTTATTGTTTATCTGAACTTGAAATTTAACTGGCCATTTTATATTTTACCTGGCGACCCTACCCAGAGTGGACATTTGGCAATGTCCGAAGATGTCATAACTCGGAGGGGATTCCATTGACATCCAGTGGGCAGAGGCCAGCGATGCTGCGAGACGTCCTAGAGCGCTCAGGACACAAGGCTAAACAATGACCGTGCCCAGATTGAAAAGGGGCTCTGGACCTGCCCGGGTCCCTTCAGAGCAAACACCACTCTGGGGAGGGGACTTTAATTTGATCGTTAGTCCCATGGGGAGAGGGCACAGTGCCTCCTCCCAGCTCTTGTGCCTTTTCCAAGAGCAAGTAATGGACAGTAAGGAATGGGACAGAGAGCCTGGGAGGCCGGATAAAGGAAAAGGAGACAGGAAGTAGCTGGGAACTGGGGCCACTGGCTGGGCTCACAGGGGTGAGCTGGCAAAGATCCAGCAAGTGCTTCCATGACACTGAGCCCTGGACCGTGGCCTGGAGGAAGCCTCACGGCGAAGAAGGGTGAGGCTGGTGCCCCGGAGTCTGGCCCTCCCCTGCAGCCTCAAGTGCGTAATGACAAGCCGAGTGCAAAAATGGATGGATGGATGAATGAAGACAAGAAGGAAGCTATTAAAGGCTACGGCATTCAGAACGCTGGGAGGCCCTGGCCGGTTTGGCTCAGTGGATAGAGCGTCGGCCTGCGGACTTAAAGGTCCCGGGTTCGATCATACCTATACTAAAAAATTAGTCAAGGTCAAGGGCATGTACCTTGGTTGCGGGCACATCCCTAGTAGGAGATGTGCAGGAGGCAGCTGATCGATGTTTCTCTCTTATCAATGTTTCTAACTCTATCCCTCTCTCTTCCTCTCTGTAAAAAATCAATAAAATATATTTTAAAAAAAGAAAAGGACGCTAGTGTGGTCGCTGCCTCCTCTGTGTGGCTTCCACTTCCCCATTCCTAAAATGAGGAAGTTGGAGATACTGGGTGCTTCTATAACTTCCGAATGCATCAGAAGCACCCCGTAGGGCTTGTTAAAACAGACTGCTGCGCCCCACCCCTAAGTTTTGACTGAAGTATTCTGGGGCGGGGCCCGAGAATCTGCATTTTAACACGTTCCCAGGTGATGCTATTAGTCGCTGGACACACCTTGGGTAGCACTGGACAGGAGGATGGATAAAGGGCCCTTCTAGCTCGGTTGGTCCGGGATCTCCAAGTGCCCTGGCTACCCTGGGCTGGGCTCTTAGGGCCCTCACAGGAAGTCTGCTGTCTTATCGCCCTGGGAGGGTGAGGTGCATCTGCAGGGGAGGGTCCAGGAGCTGGTTTCTCAGTATCCCCCCCTCACCAGCCCTTGTACTGTGAGACATCGCCACCTACTGGATGCATCTCCTCAGTGCTGGACCCCAAGCAAGGCCATCGGTAGGAGCTGATTGAAGGAGGAACATTCCTGGTCTTTCCTATCAACACCCAACCGCCCCCCTCCTCCCCCACCGCTCCCCCGCCCAGGAAGCAGCCTTTGTAATATCTGGGCCATCTCGCCCCTGGAGATGATTCCGTTTCCGCTGTGGATACTGGCACTCGAATTAACCTGGGATTATGAAAAGGAAACGCTCCTGCAAGCATGTAGGATAATAATACTTTGACCAGATCGGCGCTATTTTCTTCTTTTAACAACCTGACACAGACCCCTGGCTGGCGTGGCTCAGTTGGTTGGGCCTTGTCCCGCGCACCCAAAGGTTGCTGGTCCCATGCTGGGCCTCTATCCCGGGGTAGGGGCGTGCAGGAGGAAGGAGGAACTCACATCAATGGTTTTTTTTTTTTTCTCTCTCTCTCCCTTCCTCCTTCCTCTAAAAATCAATAAACTATTCTTCTAAAAAGAAGAAAAAAAAAATCCAAATGTTAAACATGTAAAGGTGCTCAACAGGAGGTGGGGATATGGAGCGGGAGGAAGGCCTCTACCTCTTCCCTCTATTCGAGACTCTGGGGCCTTATTTTAGCTTCTTAAAGATGCCACACGCTCTCCAACCTCCAGGGCCCTCGATGTCATTCCCCTGACTAGAAAGCTCCTCCCTCCTAATCCAGCTGTGCAGACCTTGGATAAGTCACTTCTCCTCTCTGGGCCTTGGTCTCCTCCTCTGAAAAAGGAGATAATTGGGTTTCCAGGAATTGGCAGGTAGATTTTTATTTTATTTATTTATTTTTAATTGATTTCCGAGAGGAAGGGAGAGGAACAGCGAGATAGAAACATGAATGAGGCGAGAGAATCATTGACCGGCTGCCTCCTGCATGGCCCCCACTGGGGATGGAGCCCTCAACCTGGGCATGTGCCCTGACCGGGAATCAACCATGACCTCCTGGTTCATAGATCAACGCTCAGCCACTGAGCTACACTGGCCGGGTCATGGATTTTTTTTTTTTCTTGATTGCCAAGTCTGCTATTGTGGTGATTGTTGTCAGAGCATAGTGTTGAGGGGGGTTGTGAAGCTGAGTCTAAGCTCCGTAGAAAAAAGTGTCACGATCAATTAATGGGGTCTGCTATGGTGCAAGAGAGGCAGGAGTTCGCAGGCCAGGCTTTGGCATCCTCAGAGCGGAGTTCTTAAAGTGTTGGGGGGTCATGGCCTTCTTTAAGAAGCTGGTGAAATTTAAGGCAAGAATTGCAAACACAGCTGTGTGGGGACAGGCAGAGGCCTGTGTTCAACATCGGAGCGTGAAGGCCTGTGGCCAGTTGGAGAGCCGGTGCCCTGTCTAAAGGAGGCAGTGCCTCTCAGCTCTGCTGATGGTTCCTGGTGGAAATGGGCTCACGTTGCCAAATCACATGATTTTTCAAGAGAAGCCAAAAGCCTGGATTTGATGTTTTAATCCAACATTACGAGGAACAAACAACACATGTCTGCAGGCTGGACCTGTCCCGTGGGCCTCCAGTTTGCACCCTTTGCCTAAGGACCCTTCTCATTTTCTGGCATTTCCGTGTTGCCCCATCCTTTCCCGCTCCTGCCCCTCCCGGGTAGGATGGCTGAAAACTTCTCCCCAAGGGCACCTACTCTTCCCTTTCTAAGGAATGCCTTTGTATTTCTTTTCTTTCTTGTTTTTAAAATATGTTTTTATTGAATTCAGAGAGGGGGAGAGATATAGAAACATCAATGATGAAAGAGACTCCTTGATCAGCTGCCTTCTGCATGCCAACACTGAGGGTCAAGCACCCAACCTGAGCATGTGCCCCGACCAGGAACAGAGACCAAGCTAGCCAGAGGGGGGCGGAGACTGAACTGAATTACGGGAGCTTCAGAGGCCCTGCCAATGCCCGGCCAATAGCTCCGCATCTCTGGGCCCTGGCCCGTCTTCTGGGCTTGGTGAGGACAAGTGTGGGCTGTGGCCCAGAGGCTGAGCCACCTGGTTGTGGATGAGACATCGGGCACCTGCGGGTAGTCCTTTGTCTTTGCTCCAATAAATCTTACCGCTACGCCTCCTCCTCCTACGTGTGGGTCCCAGAAATGCTTTCCTCATGACTCCGTGGAAGAATCCTATTTCCACTGGCAACATGCATTCCCCTCTTCCAACTACCTGTAAATTGCCTACAATCTTTGAAATCTCAGACCTCTCTCCCCCTTCATCCTTTGTCAAAAAGGATATCTACCTACCAATCTATCCCCAAATTTATCTCGCTGTCTTTGAAATTTTCATGCTTATGTGAATTCCCCATGCACATGTATTAAAATTTGATTTTCTCCTGTTAATCTGTCTCTGTTAACTTGATTATTATCCCCGCCAGAAGACCTAGAATGTGGGAGAAAAGGGTTTATTTATTTATTTTTAGCCTTCACATGCCTCTGGGGGCCATGGGGCAGAGGTGAAGAGATGAGTCAGAAAGTCGGCCAACAGAATCTGACTTTGGAGACAAACTTTTGGGCTCTGGTGTCCAGGCCAAGCCCTGGGGTATTTCGACCTGGTCTTTGCCCTTGTGTCCCAGCCCAGGTCCAGCAGTAAACAATTGGCTCCATAAATAACAGCAGGGGCCGGGCTCAGGGACCCGAGAGGGTTTAATAATAGCCTTGGCACTCACCGCTGGGCTCAGACAGCCATGCAAGCAGAGACGGATCACATCCAGGCTCCAAAGCAGGCAGTGCAGTGACAGGAGTTTGGACTGGGATTTTCAAGCTGGGCTCTGGCCATGAGGAGCAACACAGCACAGGGGTGAAGTGTCTGGGCTCTGAAGCCAGGTGGACCTGGTCCTCTGTTCTGGGTCTGCCACTGAATAGCTGTGTGACCTTGCTCAAGTCACTCAATATCCTTGAACCTCTGTTTCCCCTTGCACTAATACTAGCTAGCACTTTTTAAAAATATATTTTTATTGATTTCAGAGAGGAATGGAGAGGGAGAGAGATGGAAACATCAATGATGAGAGAGGATCCTTGGTTGGCTGCCTCCTGCACACCCCACACTGGGGATTGAGCTCATAATGCAGACATGTGCCCTGACCAGAATCGAACCGTGACCTCCTGGATCATAGGTTGATGCTCAAGCACTGAGCCATGCTGGCTGGGCTACTAGCTAGCATTTAAATGCAAAAAATTGGAAAGTACCATATAGACATCAGGGAGAAGTGTAAACACAAGACAAATAAGACAGCTATAGATGCTGTCACTGACAAGGACTCTCCCCAGCTACACGATTAGGCCTGGATCTTGGCCTCTGTTCTGTCTTAGACCTGCCCAGCCCAGTCTTAGCACAGAATCTAAATCCTCCCCTCCACCTCTGATCCCATCTGGTTAAGTCCTCATCCTCCACTTTCCATGTCTCAGCCCTTGGCCGGCTTTTAGCAAGAACCCTCCTGCCCTTGATGTGTCTTCTCAGTAACTTCCCACCCACAGACCCCCATCCGGCTCCTTGGTTGTAAACGCCGGCTGTCTTTGCTGTATTTGAAGTTGAGCTCCTCCTCGCTCCTCTATTGCAATATTCTTGAATAAAGTCTTCCTTACTGTTTTGACAAGTGTCAGGATGCTTTTTCTTTTACATCCTCAATCTGGACAAAACATGTAAAAAGTTAACCCAGAGACACCAGTGTCAGACAGTAAACCCTACACTCCTGTTTTTAACTCCATACGACGCAACTACTCAGCACAGATGTCCAACCCAGGGTAGGCTTTGAACAAGCATTTGCTGAATGAACAAATACGAAGTGTCCTTCGGATGCTAAAAATCACAGGAGCCACAGTGTGTACGAGCTGAGTTCCAGCTGCTCCCTCAGTTTAGGAGGTGGGACAGCTCATAGAAAAGGAGCACTGGGAGTCAGGGGATTGGTCCAGTCTCCAGCTCTCTCTACGAGCCTTCTCCACAGCTGTGAGATGAATGGGCTGGGTTTGACAAGAGATTTAAAAACAAACAACAACAACAAAACGACACACACTTTAAAAAAAAAAACACCTGCAATTCAAGAAAAATTCATTTATAGCATGAGCCAGTATCGACACTAATAAAAGAGAAACATGCAAATTGATGTCACTCCACTACACCCACCAGCCAATCAGGATGAGCATGCAAATTAGCCCAACAAAGACTGAAGAGGCTTGGCTTCTTTGCTGTAGCTGGACCCTTTGGTCCTGGGTGCCAGAGGAAAACCGGTGCCGGCAGCTAGGGGAAGGAAGGCCTATTGCGCGAATCTTCGTGCAACGGGTCTCTAGTACTTAAGATATTGATATGCTTCATTTAAGACTGCAACATCAATTGGATGAAACAAATAATCCTTGCTACATAGATCTGCTCCTAATCTGTTCTATTTCATTTTACAAAATGCTATTTGTAGCCAAAGAAATAATTTCTATCACCCACCAATGGGCCACAAACTGAAATTTGAAGAACACTTGTTAGAGTGCCTCCTGCCCAGGTTTGGAATTCTAATCTGCTTGCATATTTCTGCCTCCACATCTGTGGTCCTATGGTTCTCCCAGGCTGCTGGCTCTCTTCCCCCTTATCTATTTGGTCTTATCTGCTTCTAGGCTCACCCAACCCTCTCTCCTGCAGGAAGTCTTCCTTGCTTGTCACAGGTCCCACTTCTCAATCTGTTTTGTTTTGGTTTCTTTTTTCTGAAATGGCCATACCTGTCAATTAGCCGGTGGGTATTTATTTGTCAACTTATGTGTCTAGAACAGTGTGTGGGGCTATGGAAAAGTAAAAAAGGCATAAGACACATTCAGGGTCCAGGCGCTGAGTTGGAGTGATCAGCAAGACACAGAGAACAAGGACGCTAAAAGGGCAGCCTAAGGGGGCGACAGCCTCCTGGAGGAGAGGAGGGGAGAGCCCTGTCCACTCCCCAACATTCGGAGAAGTGGAGGCAGGGCAAAGACAGGGAGGGCTGGGGACAAAACGAGCCCAAAGGCAGGGGAGGGGCCGGAAGAACAGCCCCTAAACAAAGAGGAGCTGACCTCCAAGGCCCCAGATCAGGGGTCTAGGGAAACGTCAGAGGGAGGCACTTCCTGCCGCCTGACTGGCTGGGGCCCTGGCGTGGGGGTGGGCGTGGGTGGGGGGATGTTGGTCAGCAGCCACAGTTTCTTCTCTGGGAAGATGCCAAAGTGTCCAGCTAGCCCTGACTGGTTTGGCTCAGTGGATAGAGCGTCAGCTTGCGGACTGAAGGGTCCCAGGTCCGATTCCAGTCAAGGGCATGTACCTTGGTTGTGGGCACATCCCCAGTAGGGGGTGTGCAGGAGGCAGCTGATCGATGTTTCTAACTCTATCCCTCTCCCTTCCTCTCTGTAAAAAATCAATAGAATATATATTTTTTAAAGTAAATCTTAAAATACAAAACAAAACAAAACAAACAAAAGAACAAAGTGTCCAGCTGGCTGCAGGCTCCTGACCCAGACACTCCTGACTCAAGGAGCTGTGGACAGGTTAATCTTGAAACTTTCCGGAAAAGAAAGTTGACTGAACTATTGAATGGTTTGAATAATTTTTTAAAGATTATTTTATTTATTTTAATTAAAGTACTAGGGGCCCGATGCACGAAATTCGTGCACTGGGTGTGTGTGTGGGGGGAGTGTCCCTCAGCCCAGCCTGCCCCCTCTCACATACTGGGAGCCCTCAGGCATTGACCCCCATCACCCTCCAATCGCAGGATCGGCCCCTTGCCCAGTCCTGACGCCTCTGGCTGAGGCGTCCGGCCCGGGCAGGGGGACCCGCAGCTGCAGCGGCCCCACGATCGTGGGCTCCGCTTTAGGCCCAGGCAAGGGACCCCTAGCTCCCGGGACTGCCAGCTTCGACCGTGTCCAGCTCCCATCGCTGGCTCCACCCCTACTTCCTGCTATCACTGGCCAGGGCGGCAAAGGCGCCTGATTCTCCGATCATGGCTGGGGGGCAGCCATGCCCCCCAGCTCTTAGCTCCCCCCTGGGTTTCGGATCACTGTCAGTGGCAGGGGGCTTCTTCCTGCTTTCCCTTTCGCCTCCCTGCATTGTGCCTACATATGCAAATTAACCGCCATCTTGTTGGCAGTTAACTGCCAATCTTAGTTGGCAGTTAATTTGCATATAGCCCTGATTAGCCAATGAAAAGGGTAGCGTCGTACGCCAATTACCATTTTTCTCTTTTATTAGTGTTGATAGTTGACATGTAATATTATATTTGTTTCAGGTGTACAAAAGAGTGATTTGATATTTATGTACTTTACAATTGATCGCCATGACCTGTCGCCACACAGTTATGTTGATATTATTAACTCTGTTCCCTGAGCTGTACATTACATCCCCTATTTCTACTCAGGCTGCCTTGGACCTTTCAATTAGGCCTTGAATGTTGGATTTTTGTTAGTCTCTGCATTGTTTGGTTTATCTGATCACCTTCGATACCTAATTGAGTTTTTCAGCCTCCAACCCTATGCCCCCCCAGATGGTGTCTGGTCACCCTGGCCTGCCATCAGCGGGAATCCTGGTTGGTGGATTTAGCCGGAATCCCACTTATTCCTGGTGGTTCCTCTTAGTAATTTTCCGTCCTCTGACCCTCTGCCTGCTCCCTGGCTGTAAATTCCCACTTGCTCTGCTGTATTCAGAGTTGGGTCGATCTCTCTCCCACTACAAAACCCCACTGTGATGGTCCCTACAGTCTTCCTTCCCATCTTTAACAACAGTCATGAATAATTTTTTTTCTTTAACAATAGTTTGCAGGCTCCTATGGAAACAGTCAGCAAGCAAGGGGGTTGGGGACACTTGGATGGATAAGGAAGCAAGGGAGGAGGCAAGACTGGATCCGGGACAGAGTTCTAGTCCTGCTCCGCCTCGTGCTGGCTGTGTGACCTTGAATAAGTCTGAGCCTTCGATTCTTCTGTAAAATCAGAGGATGGGATGGCCCGTCCAGCTCTGACTTCCTGTGGGTACTCGTGAAACCTCAGCCTTCTCACTTACAAACCAGACATGCTGTCACTGCTAACATTTATTACACGCTCTGTACACCAAGCCCTTAAAACACACCCCTTCACTTAATCCTCACAGCCACCCAGTGAGACAGAGGATAGTATTACCTCCATTTGACCAATGAGGACACTGACCCGGAGACATTAAGGAACTGGCCCAGGGCTGTGCGTGGTGGGAGTGGCAGAGCTGGGATTCAAACCCAGGCCGTCTAGCTCCAGAGCTGGTGCTCTTAGCACGGTGCCGACCCAGCGGGGTCAGGTGGAGTTCCACTCCAGGAGAGCTCGTGAAAGTAAGTGAAAGGACGGTAGTGCTGTGTGCAAAGGTGGGGAAAACTTCTCACAGTGCTTCCAGCTCCCTGCGGCACCCGCCTGCTCTGCATTATAGGGTTTGTGCCCAGTTGCTCACGTTTCTGGGTCCTACAGTCAAAGCTCTTGGAAGACAAGATCCGTATCTTAATTCACCTCTGCGCCTGCGCAGCCTCCGACCCAGATCCTAGGTCTGAATTGCAGCATCTGGGGGGGGGGGGTGAAGCTGGAATGGGCCCCCCCTTTCAAGCTGAAACTCTAAGGCAGGGGTCCTCAAACTACGGCCCGCGGGCCACATGCAAATACAAATATTGTATTTGTTCCCGTTTTGTTTTTTTACCTCAAAATAAGGTATGTGCAGTGTGCATAGGAATTTGTTCATAGTTTTTTTTTTTAAACTATAGTCCGGCCCTCCAACGGTCTGAGGGACAGTGAACTGGCCCCCTGTTTAAAAAGTTTGAGGACCCCTGCTCTAAGGCAACTATGTCTGCTCATGAAAGCATAAGGAAAACAAAAACACCTCTTAAAAATATGTTTAAAAACATTCTTAACATTCCCCAAACACTTCTAAATCGAGCTTTCTATCCGGGGCTTGAAGACGCAACCCAGCATTTTTCTTTCTGTGAGTTTGCAGATGTGGTGGCAGAAGGAGGAGAGAGGAGGAGGATCTTGCAGGCTCCATCGGACATTCCCTGACACATTCCTGGGCTGGGCAGGAGGCATTCCATCACAAGCGGCAGAACCCCCCTGGGAAGGAGAGGGGGAGTAATTTGAAAGCAGAACTCTCTCAGGTCAAGAGGTTCTGTTTTCACAAAGTTCTCTTGTGTGTGTGAACTGACCCAGAAACTCTGGCGAAGTTCGAGAGAAATTTGATGTTAGGAGGCAGCTGCCCACGAAATCGGGTCCAGAAGCTTCCCTAAAGCTGAGGTCCTTCGTAGGAGCTGGAGAACCTCCTGTCCAGCACAGCAAGAAGGGAAATTCTTCAACGTGTTAGTGGGTTCGTGTTTCCTTTCTCACAGGGAGCTGCGAACTTCTACAACAGGCGGACATTGAACTAAAATAGAAGGCTTTCTCAGCTTCATTTGACTAGGGCTAAATACAGCCGGAAAAGTGCCTTCTCTTCATGAGCAGTCGTCTGAGACGCTTGCAAATCATAAATCTAAGCTCTAAATGGCAACCGATGACATTTCATATTCATCTGAGATACTGAAGCAGCCAAGTGTGCGTGGATAGCATGATGGTTAAAAACACAGTTTTGGAGCTGGGCAGGCTGAGTGTGAAACCCAGCTCCGTTCTTTTGTGGTTGTGGGGCTATAGGTAAAAGTTTAATCTCTGTAAACCTCAATTCCCTCTATGACAAACGAGGTATAAGAAGAGTTACAGACCCCCAACGTTATTGTCAGTATTTAGTGAATATGCACTTAGTGAATGCACATGGCTCAGCAGCTGTCAGCTCTGTGGTAGGCAGCCCCTAACATGGCTCTCGGTAATCTCTGCCTCCTGGCATTCATATCCTTTGTGTGATCTTTTCCTGACTGTGGACTAGCTTCCAACAGACAGAATGTAGCAAAAGTGCTGGGATGTAAGGAACCACAAACAGCCAAAACAATCTTGAAAACATAACCCAAGTTGGAGGTCTCACACTTCAAAACTTATTATAGCTGATGTGGCTCAGAGGTTGAGCTTCGACCTATGAACTAGGAAGTCACGGTTCGATTCCCGGTCAGAGCACATGCCTGGGTTGTGGGTTCAATCCCTAGTGAGGGGGTGTGCAGGAGGCAGCTGATCAATGATGCTCTCTCATCATTGATATTTCTATATCTCTCTCCCTGTCCCTTCCTTTCTGAAATCAATAAAAATATATTTTTTAAAAAATGATGTACTACAGGCCTACGGTAATCAAATCAATGTGATACTGGAGTAAAAATAGACATAGAGATCAATGGAACCAAGAGTCCGAAAATAAATCCTCCCATATATGGTCAAATTGTTTTCAACAAGGGTGCCAAGATCTTTGGGGGAAGGACAGTCTTTTCAACAAATGGTGCTGGGAAAATTGTTGGTTTTTTTGTTTTTAATCCTCACCCGAGAATATTTTTCCATTGATTTTTAGAGAGAGTGGAAGAGAGAGGGAAAGACAGAGAGAAATATCAATGTGAGAGGGGAGAGAAACATATCAATTGGTTGCCTCCTGCACTCGCCCTGACCAGGGCCCCGGCAGGGGAGGAGCCTGCAACCAAACCAAGACTAGACTCGAACCTGGGACCCTTTGGTCCAAAGGATACTCTACCCACTGAGCAAAACTGGCTAGGGCAAAACCTGGGTATCTCCATGCAAAAGAATGAAGTTGGACTCTCATCTTTTGCCATATACACAACCCAAGTGAATCTAAGACCTAAATGCAAGAGCTAAGACTCTTAGAAGAAAAACTTGGCACAAAAGCATTTTCTTCCATCCCATACCTTATCATTCTGTTGATAGTGATGCACAAAAGATTTAGTTTTTACGAAGTCCTATTTGTGTATTTTTCTCTTTTGTTGTCTATGCCATTGGATTCATAATCCAACAGATCATTGACATAAAAATAAAATAAATAAAGCAATTTATATTTGCCAAAGGTGACATAATCATACCAATATGTAGTTTTTGTGCTGTATGTTAGTATGCTAAAAACATACATGGGTAAGAATGGCTACTATTTTAAAAACAGAAAGTAACCATTGTTGGCAGGATGTGAAGAAATTGGAACCTTGTGCACTGTTGGTGGGAATGTAAATTGGCATAACCACTGTGGAAAACATTATGGTGGTTCCTGAAAATTAAAAATAGAATTACCACTTGACACCGCTATCCCACTTTGGATTGTATTACTCAGAGTTTCTGTATCTTTGGTGATTTTCTCTCTAGTCATTCTATTACTTGCTGAAAAGGGGATTTTAAAGAATTTAAAGTGGGGTCTTGAGCAGATATTTGTTATACTCATGTTCACAGTAGTATTATTCAGAAGAATAACTAAAACATGGAAGCAATCCAGTGTCCATCGACGAATGAATGGGTAAGCAAAGTGTGGTATATACATACAATCGAATATTATTCAGCCTTAAGGAGAAAGGAAATTGTGACATATGCTGCAACATGGGTGAAACTTGAGAACATTATGGTAAGTAAAGTAAACCAGACACAAAACGACAAATATTGTATGATTCCATGAAGTTCCCTGAGTAATCAAAATCCTAGAGACAGAAAATAGGATGGTGGTTACCTGGGGGTGGGGAGGGGGAATGAGGAGTTATTGTTTAATGGGCAGAGTTTTAATTTTTAAAAATATACTTTTATTAATTTCAGAAAGGAAAGGAGAGGGAGAAAGAGAAAGAAACATCAATGATGAGAGACAAGTATTGATCCCCCTCCTCCTGCACGCTCTCCACTGGGGATGGAGCCCGCAACCCAGGCATGTGCCCTGACTGGGAATCCAACTGTGACCTCTTGGTTCATAGGTCAACACTCAACCACTGAGCCACGCCGGTGGGGTCAGAGTTTCAATTTTGCAAGAAGAAAAGAGTTATGGAGATGGTTGGTGGTGATGGCTGCACAACCATATAAATGAACTTAATCACCATATTGTACATAGGGTACAAATGGAGACAACCTATGAAGACCCACATATCATTTGTCTAAATATTTAAATGGGACAAACTAACAAACATTTAAATAAGAGATATTTTTTTCCTATGTTCCTACCTTGTGCAGCTTATATTCATAATGATAACATCAACCACAAACTTCACATCATTTTGACACGGTTGCCTTTTGTTTTGAGGTCATGGGGCAAGAGATGGGGAGAAGCACTTCCATGGGCGCACAGGGTTAGTCACAAGGGTGGATGCTGAGGCTGTGATGTGCCAGCCCTGAGCGCCAGAGGTGCCCCCGTGTCCTTGCATTGCAGAGCAACCCATGTGACCAGTCACTCAACTCCTGGAGCTGGCTGCATTAGGGTTTATTCAGTCTGAGTGTTTTGTTGTTGTTAATCCTCACCTGAGGATATATATTTTTCCCATTGCATTTTCAGAGAGAATGGAAGGAAAGGAGGGAGGTAAGGAGGTAGGGGGAGAGAGAGCGAGCACATCAATGTGAGAGAGACACATTGATTGGTTGCCTTCCGCACACATCCCAACGAGAAGGGGTGGGGGTGGGGAGTGAACCTGAAACCCACGTACATGCCCTTGACCTGGAATCAAACCCGAGAAAGACCCTTTGGTGTGCAAGTTGATGCTCTAACCACTGAGCCACGTCAGCCAGGGCAGGCAGTCTGGTTTTCATTTCTATATTCATTCATTTCGACCCAGGTTTGAGATCTCAATGTGTGACTTTGGGCAAATCACATAACCTTTCTCTCTGAGCCTCAGTTTTCTCCTCTGTTAAACGGGGATAATAATACTATTGACCGCCCTAGCTGGCTTGGCTCAGTGGATAGGGCGTCAGCCTGCGGACTGAAGGGTCCCAGGTTCGGTTCTGGCCAAGGGCACATGCCTGGGTTGTGGGCTCAATCCTCAGTGTGGGGTGTGCAGGAGGCAGTCAATCAATGATTCTCTCTCATCATTGATGTTTCTATCTCTCTCTCTCCTTCTCCCTTCCTCTCTGAAATCAATAAATATATTTTTTTAAAAAATACTATTGACCTCAGGAGGGTTGTGACGAGAATTAAATAAGATGATACATATAAATTGCTTTGTTCAGCATTTGCTCATGGTGAAGTGCTCAATACTTACTGCTATTATCTAATGAAGAGTACATTTGGAATATACAAAAGATCATACCTTTGAATTGTACAAGGCAACAGTTATAACTAAAATGAAGATGTATCATTTAAAGGCAAAGAGATGATATAAATATTCAGCCATGGTGAACCCAAGTTAAGAGCTTCCAGGGGTGGGCAAACTTTTTGACTCGAGGGCCACAATGGGTTCTTAAACTGGACCGGAGGGCCGGAACAAAAGCATGGATGGAGTGTTTGTGTGAACTAATATAAATTCAAAGTAAACATCATTACATAAAAGGGTACGGTCTTTTTTTTTTTTTTTTAGTTTTATTCATTTCAAACGGGCCGGATCTGGCCCGCGGGCCGTAGTTTGCCCACGGCTGGCTTAGACTGTCCTTGGGCAAGCTACTTCACCTCCCCAGGCCTTAGCAGCCGTGGGTTTAATGGAGACTTCCTTGGTACCTGCTGTTCCCAAGAGTGGAAGTCATACCCGAGTGCCAACCAGGCCAGTTTTAGTCATCTTTTAAAACTATGTCAATCTGTATTTTTTTTCTGCTGTGGCAAAGCACAGACTCTTGGGACATGGAAGCTTGACTCACAGTCTCCTCCTAAACCCATGCGACCCAAACAAGAGCCTGCCCGAGTCAGTGGAAAATTCCACATGTTGTAGCTCATTAACTGCCAAATCAACAGCTATAGTGGCTGTCAACTGTAATGAATAAGTAGAACTTATTAGCTTCATGTTCCCTTGAAGAAAGAGCTGTCCCACAGGCATATTTCTTAAAAGGGCCATATGTACCAGGTGATCTTTACAAGCCTTTTAAATTCTTGCCTGAGTGGCATGGCTCAGTGGTTGAGCATCGACCCAGGAATGAGGAGGTCAGGGTTCGATTCCTGGTCAGGGCACATGCCCAGGCTGGGGACACCTCCAGTGGGGGGTGTGCAGGAGGCAGCCGATCAATGATTCTCTCTCATCATTGATGTTTCTGTCTCTCTCTCCCTCTCCCTTCCTGTCTGAAATCAATAAAAATATATTTAAAAACAAATGAACAACCTTTAAAATTCTTTCAACTAGTTGCCTTCTAGGTAAATCCACCAACTCCTCTTACAGGTCCAATGCCAGAGAAGAAGCCATAAATGACGAGGGAGAATGGTAGTCTCAATCCAGAAGCCTGCGATTTGACTCTTATCCTGATGGTGGTGGTGGTGGTGATGTGTGTGTGTGCGTGTGTGTGGTAGGGGGAGGGGGAGGGGTGTTAAATCAACACCCTCCCTATGTATTTACCCTAGTAACTTATATAAAGGAAATTTCTGTAAGGAAATGAGGATTTCCCTCTTTCTTCCACTTTCCCTAAAAATCAATGGAAAAATATCCTCGGGTGAGGATTAACAACACAACACAAAACAAACAAACAAACAACAAAAAACCAGACTAGCAAGGAGCCTGATGGTAGAGCCTGGGAGCTTCCCACTTGAACTGAGAACCACTAATTGGATGGTGGTGGTGGAACCGTCTAGCACCTGTGTGACAGACACTCAATAACTCTGGGTATTCAGAAGCTAGTGTCTTGCTTTCCCCCACTGTTTGTTTGGCGAGGTAACCTTTGAAGATTATAGAGGACAGTGTGCCCCCTTCATACGGACACCCTTAGAAAAACTTCGAGCACTAGTTCTCAATCAGCCGTGTAGGGGAAGCACAACTGTCTCTAGCCTCATAGGGTCCTCAGCTGGGTCTGGGAATTAAATTGATATAAAAGTTCTGTTTGTACAAAATTCCCTGGGGATAAGAGTGCTTCTTCCCTTCTGGTATAGGGAGGACATCTTTCCCACTCTTCTGTTTTCGGGAAGAAAAGAGGAGGAGGGCGATCCGAGTGCTTTTCTTGTCCTTGGTGTTTCTCAAGTGCCTTTAGCTCAAAATTACCCTTACACCAAAGTGGCATATTTTGAAGAGGCGTATTCTGCTACTTTTAAAAAATATATATATTTTTATTGATTTCAGAGAGGAAGGGAGAGGGAGAGATAGAAACATCAATGATGAGAGAGAATCATTGATAGGCTGCCTCATGCACATCCCACACTGGGGATGGAGCCTGCAACCTGGGCATGTGCCCCTACCGGGAATTGAACTGTGACCTCCTGGCTCATAGGTCTATGCTCAACCACTGAGCCACACCAGCCGGGTATGCTACTCTTGAGCTGCAATTGGAACACCCAAGCACCTTTCCTCCAAGATTCTGACCTGGGGTGGGAATCCATGCATCAGAATCTTTTAAAGGACTGGGAGATTGAGAGCCCCTGGGTCAGAGTCACAGGAAGTGTGGGAGGTTAGCATTGACATCCTGTGCCCCATTTAGTAATCAGACCAAAATGACTGTAATGCTGGGAACTGATGTGCAACTGCTCAGGAACGTGTGAGTAACTGGGAACACACAGCAGATGCTTCTCCAGGAAACAAATTCAGGTGTGTGCTTAGATACCAGTTTGGCAATGAGATCAGAGCCCTAAGGCACACTGAGATGCCAGGGAGGCGGTCCACTTTACTCTTTGTCGGGTTCTAAGAACCTGCTTCTCCTAAGCTATCAATGGACAGATCTGCAAGCATTCAAAGTTGTATTCTGAACTCATACATGAGCTTGAGGAATAAAAATAGCCAGACCAGCTTGTTTTGAGATAGACAGACTGGGAGCTAAGTGACCCAGCCTGAAAGCCAGTTGTCAGTCCCACTAAAGACTTGCTCCACAGGTTTGGAAACCTGGGAGATTGGTTCTAAAACCCAATAACCATCAGCCTGCAACCTGCCAGTGCTCCAAAGCCGAACTTTTAGAAACACTTTTTTGTCCCACTTCTACCTACAGATTAGGTAGGTCATGTTTATGGAACAGGTTTCGGTCGTCGATTGTAGCTCCCACTGGTACATAATTCCCACAGGTTCTCCTGGGAAGGGATTTCAGTGAGTATGAGAATCCCTTCCTTTCGCCCTCCATTTCAGTCAGGTACAATGTCTGTAACCTGCACTCCTTATCAATGCTCGCAGGTTGATTTTTGTGTTGACAATTGGCATTGCATGTCCTTAACTCTCAGGGGAAGAACTGAGGGAAAAAAATCTCCCAGACACCAGCTTTCCTCTCTGATTTATAGTAAAGGAAACAGCTTTTGAGTTCCTTTAGGGCTGGGATGGAATCTCAATGTATCCCCAAGGCGTGGCAGAGTGCCTGCCTCAAAGAAGGCATCAAATAAGTTTTTGTTAAGTAAATGCTTGGTATTAAAACCTGTGTATTTATTATGCACATGGCTGCCAGCATTGGGGCTGGTCTACATCCTGAGAGCTGTTTGTTGGCATCAACATCTTCCCACTTGAACTGAGAACCAGTAATTGGATGGTGTTGGTGGAACCGACTTTAACGACCAGCATGGGACAGGCAGAGGCTGTCTCACATGTCCCGAAGAGGGTGTATTTTTAACTCCTGCTCTCCAGTTCTGAGCTGTTGTGCGCACTTAGTAAATATTAATGAAGAATGAGACAGGAGCTATATTGAGAGACTGCTAGGAGTCTGGGACACGGTATGCATGATTACAAGTATCCAATACATTATCTGTGTGTTTATGCAGATAAGATCTGGAGGAGGATTGGATTCTGTAACACAATTGGGGCCACTGAAATGTTTTTTTATTTTAAAAATTTATTGATTGATTTTATTATAAAAAATGTTTTTATTAAACTTTTTTTTTGTTGTTAATCCTCATCTGAGGATATTTTTCCATTGATTTTTAGAGTGAGTGGGAGGAGGAGAGAGAAAGAAACATAGATGTGAGAGAGACACATTGATTGGTTGCCTTCACACATACCACAGCCAGGCTTGGGTATCAAGCCTGCAACTGAGGTACGTGCCCTTGGCTGGAATTGAAACTGGGGGACCCTTCAGTCTCCAGGTCAACACTTTTTCAACTGAGCCAAACCAGTTAGGGCTATTTATTGATTTTATAGACAGAGGGAGGGAAAGAGAGAGCGAGCGAGCGAGCGAGCAAGAGAGATATCAAATTGTTGTTCCATCCATTTATGCATTCCTTGGTTGATTCTTGTATGTGTGCCTGACCTGGGAATCAAACCCGAAAAAAGTATTAGAAAAATAAAGTGTTCAGACTGAAACGACTGTTCACTTTACAAACCATCTCTCTATCTATATAAAAGGCTAAGTGACTGACTGTTGGTTTGTCCAACCGACCAGCCCGTACATATGATGTGCACTGGCAATTTAAAAATAAACATTGACTCTCACATGCACGATACATATAAAGCTCTCGCTGGCACCAATTGCATGCAGTGCCAATCACACTCGATGCCAGAATGTATCTAAAAACCAACTATTGGCACAATGTACCTCTGAAGCTGAAAGCTACGTTGTCAACAGAATATGTCTGAAGACCAACTATTGGCACAACATATCTCTGAAGCCGAAAGAAGCGGGCATTGTTGACAGAATGTATTTGAAGACCAACTATTGTTTAATCAATTTCTCAGTCATTGTTTTTATCAATGTTGTTTTTATATCATGTCTTTGTTGTTGTAGATTTATTAATCAATTTATCAATCACTAGAAGCTCAGTGCATGACATTCATGAACTTGGGGGGAGGGGTCCCTCAGCCCAGCTGCACCCTTTTGCAGTCCGGGAGCCTTAGGGGGATGTCTGATTGATGGTTTAAGCCCACTCCCTGGAGCGGGCCTAAGCTGTCAGTTGGACATCCTTAGCACTGCTGTGGAGGCAGGCCGCTACCCTCGCCAGCCATCAGCCTGGCTTGTGCCTGAGTGGTGTTCTCTTTGTGGGAGTGCACTGACCACCAGGGGCAGCTCCTGCATTGAGCATCTGCCCCCTGGTGGTCAGTGTGCGTCATAGCAACCAATCGTTCCTGCTGTTTGGTCGATTTACATATTACTCTTTTATTATATAGGATTGTTTTATCAATTTTTTAAAAAAAATATATATTTTATTGATTTTTTACAGAGAGGAAGGGAGAGGGATAGTTAGAAACATCAATGAGCCGAAACCGGTTTGGCTCAGTGGATAGAGCGTCGGCCTGCGGACTGAAAGGTCCCAGGTTCGATTTCAATCAAGGGCATGTACCTGGGTTGCGGGCACATCCCCGGTGGGGGATGTACAGGAGGCGGCTGATCGATGTTCTCTCTCATCGATGTTTCTGACTCTATCTCTCTCCCTTCCTCTCTGTACAAAATCAATAAAATATATTAAAAAGAAAAAAAAAGAAAAAGAAACATCGATGAGAGAGAAACATCGACCAGCTGCCTCCTGCACACCCCCCACTGGGATGTGCCTGCAACCAAGGTACATGCCCTTGACTGGAATTGAACCCGGGACCCTTCAGTCCGCAGGCCGACTCTCTATCCACTGAGCCAAACTGGTCAGGGCTCAATGTTGTTTTTATATCATGTTTTTGTTATTTTTATATCATGTCTTTGTTTTTATATCATGCTATTATTAATCAATTTATATATTATTTTCATATATATTTAATTTTCTTTCATCTCTGACAATTCTATTATAGAAAAAGGGCAAACAGCAATATTAAAATATTTTGTATTTTAATTTTATAATTTCATATATACTATTTTCACATGTAAGTTTTTGCAGTAACATAATTACCACACAAATCTTTCTTCTAATTAATTTGCTTTCAATGTGCACAAATCCATGCACCGGGCCACTAGTTATATTAAAAATACAAACCATTATATTAAAAAATATATTGTAAGGGTCTTTTCTGAAGTCAAAGTTTTGACCTGTTTAAAAAAACAGCTATTTATTTTACTGGCCAGATATCTAAGCCAGCTTTTAAAATTTTTTGAAGTTTATTTTAGAGAGAGGATGAGAGAGAGAGAGAGAGAGAGAGAGAGAGAGGAACATCAATCAGCTGCCTCCCTAATGCACCTGGCAGGAATCAAACCCATGACCTTTCAATGCACAGGAGGATGCTCTAACCAACTGAGCCACACCGGCCAGGGCAGCTTTTCTTATCACATGTTCAGTAACCAGCAGTTACCATGTATAGTGCATTTTGACTATAATAGTACCAGAAAGTCCCATGCTCAAAAATATCTTGCCTGAAGCCGGTCCATCCTTGCTGCTTGACACAGTCGCTGCAGGGAAGAAACATCTGCACAGCATGTTTCAAGGGCCCTTTCAACTGGTATAAATACAGATGTAACAGGAGAATAAAGACAGAACCTGGCTGGAGAACCTGGCTAGGCTGCTGATGAACTGAATGCTGTCTTCCCGTGGCATTTCTTCTTCACCGACTTGGTCCACACCTTTGGGAACCCCTGGACCTGCTGGGGTTGGACCCCAACAATATCTCTTCTACACACTTTACCAAATTAATTTGATTAACAAACTCCTTTTTAGAAATGCAGTCGCTTAGGTAGTTTTCTTAAGAAAACTTTAGACTGCCAGGCTGGTGTGGCTCAATGGTTGAGCATGGACCTGTGAACCAGGAGGTCACGGATTCCCCTGTCAGGGCACCTGTCCTGGTTGCAGCTCTATTCCCAGTAGGGGGCGTGCAGGAGGCAGCCAATCAATGATTCTCTCATCATTGATGTTTTTATTTCTCTCTCCCTCTCTGAAATCAATAAAAATACATTTTTAAAAAAAGAGATTAAAAAGCGAATTGTGTGGAACTTATAAAAAGTATCTAGGACTCCAGTAACAAAACGTTCAGGTGTTCGTAGACACTGGTGTTCTCTCTTAACACTCACGTTGGATGGCTCGCCCGCTCCCGCCACAGAAGCTGCCCTTTTCCTAACTGTGCACCTCGCTGGCATAATCCTCCCGCTTTTCACTCGCACGTTGGTGGGGAAGGGGAATCGGGAAGCCCCCATTCTTTCTACAAGCTCATCTTGTGCATACACTGTGCTCGTCAAGATAAAGCCCAGACTTGCCCTCCAGGGCTGGGGGTGTGTGTGGCAGATTCGGTGAAGGGCTCCAATGGAAGTTGGGGCCCAGCGGGGACCCAGAGGCGGCGATGGGCTTGGTCGGCGCCCGCCGGCAGGAAAGGCGTTCACGGCCACTCGGCAGAAGGCCGAGGCCGGGTGCGAGGACAGGAGGCGCCGCAGGTTCTGAGAGCAGCAGCGGTTTGCTGGCGAGGCGCGGAGACACGGAGTGCGAGGGGCCGCGGACAGGAGCCCGGCCTCGGACAGGAGCCCGGCCTCGGGAAGCGGTCTCCCGCCCGTGAAACAAGGCCCCTCAGTCACCCCCCGGGTCCTGAGGGCCGCGGGAGAGCCGGGCGGGCGGCGGAGGCCCCCTCCAGGCGCCGGAGGAGCGGGCTTCTTGGGTTGGGGCGCCGGCGTCGCGATTCGCCAGGACTGAGGGCAGAGGCCACCGGGCCAGCGGCGCCGGGAGGAGCTGGGCAGGCGCCTCGGACGAGCCCGGCGTCACCAGGGGCCCCGCAGTGCTTCCCGACATGCTCCTCTCCGGGAGGATTTCAAAACCTCGGCAACAACCACCGCCGCTCTCGCCCAGCCGCCCAGCAACAGGCGGCGGCCTCGCCTCATTGGCCGGACCCGCCTCCGCGCGTTTAGATTGGCCGTCGTGCCTTCCGGCCGCTCCTGCGCTCTCCCCGGCCTCCATTTTGTCGGTAGAGACAGAAGGAGGAAGCCGTCGGTGCCCTAAGGTGCCAGCAGCTGGGTCGTGGTGCTCGTGGGCTGTGTCCGTCCCGTGCCTCGTCTCTCCCTGGAAGGGGAGCGGGCCTCGTTGCCGGTAGGAGCCGCCGCCGCAGTCCCGAGCTTGAAGTCGGTGAGTGGCGGCGCCGTGGGCGCGGCCATGTTGGCGGCCGGGCTCCCCATTGTTGGGGGAAGAAGGCGAGACCCGGGAGCCCGGCGGGGCGGGGGCGGCCGGAGGACCGGGTTCCCGGGTTCCCGGGCCAGGCGGAGACAGGCGGAGGCCCGGCGGAAGAAGCGAACTTCCGGACTCGCGTTGTGGAGATCGTAATTTATTTAAGGCTGTTAAATAGGTCCTTTTACCCTTTCAAGAGGGCTTACTGATACCTTCGTTTCTCACTTCTTGGAATATCACGTAAAAACGGAGTCTTGAGTGTCTAATATTGACTGTCGGGAGGCATTTTTATAGCTCGACGGGAGCTGGCTTGGCGTGTGAAAACTCATTTAAAACCGGGAGGAGTTGAGTTCAGAACCAAAGGAAACTGCGTGATTAGACATGTTGGGAAACAGGCCTCATGAAAACGGATGTGTCGAGAGATGACAGATTCTCTTGGGACTTTAGTAACACGATCTTTTTAGAAAACGAATTTTAAGCTAATTTCTTGTTACGGCTGTAAAGGCTAATGCTTCCTTAGTTTGAGTCAGCGTTGTGGTCACATAAGCCGTTTGAGAATCTGGGAAGTTCCCGGGAAGAAGATACGAACAGCTTATGGGGGGCTTGCGGACGCCCGTCCGGGCCCCACATTCCCTGGGAGGGGTGCCTGGGTCTCACGGGGGAGAGTTCAGTGATGACAGTTACGGGGAAAAGCAAGCCATCTTCAGATTTCCTGCCTTTAAGTTCAGGAAGTGGTCGGCTATTTCTGTAGTAACTATAAACGATCACTTTTTCTCCTGTGTTTTTTATTTGAATTAAGTCACTTTACTTTTCTAGCTAAGACTTCTCTCAACCGTGTGTGCTGAGGAGACTCAGATGTTGGCCTCAGCTCCTAGGCTGAACTCCGCAGATTGGCCCATGAGAACTAATGCACTGAGACAAAGGAGAGGATCTGAGAGAAAGCAACATCTATTATCCTGGGCTTGGCAACAAGGAAGAGGACAGGCAGTGGAAATCCTGCAATCTGAAAAGCAGACTGAAAGGTATTTAAAAAATCCACGTTGTGATGGGGTAAACATTTTATGGTAGACTTATCCTTAAACCACTTGTTTTTATTTTTAAGTAGAGGATTTTTCAGATTTGTGGGTAAGATCATTTTTCTTATAAAGGTAATAACTGCATATAGTGAAGTGTGAACATATAATGAAGTTAAAGCAGCTAAATAGCACATTTAAATTTTTTAATTTTTAGAGAAAGAGAGGGAGAAAAAAAACATAGATTTGTTGTTCCATTCATTTATACATTCATTGGCTGCTGCTTGTAATATGCTCTGACCAAGGGTGGAACCGCAACCTTGGCATATCCGGAAGATGCTCTAACCAACTGAGCTATCCTGCCAGGGCTGAGTAGCACATTTTTTAGTCTTCCCCAAGGTTTCTGGAGTAATAAGTTGGTACTCTAGAAGCTCCTTAAAGTTTTGAGTTTTTCTTAATGGAGTCTTATTTTGTTTCCATTCACTTACAGGTGACAAAGAAGCTGAAGATGGGTGGTGGAGAGAGGTATAACATTCCAGCCCCTCAATCTAGAAATGTTAGTAAGAACCAACAACTTAATAGACAGAAGACCAAGGATCAAAATTCCCAGATGAAGATGGTTCATAAGAAAAAAGAAAGAGGACATACTTATAACACATCAGCAGCTGCATGGCAGGCCATGCAAAATGGGGGGAAGAACAAAAACTTTACAAATAATCAAAATTGGAACTCCAATTTATCAAGTCCCAGCTTACTTTTTAAGTCTCAAACGAATCAGAACTATGCTGGAGCCAAATTTAGTGAGCCGCCATCACCAAGTGTACTTCCTAAACCACCAAGCCACTGGGTTCCTGTTTCCTTTAATTCTTCTGATAAGGAAATAATGACATTTCAACTGAAAACCTTACTTAAGGTACAGGTATAAAATAAGATAAAGTACTAATGTTTAAACTGAGTAATATTTAAGGGTAGTTGACAACTGTTTCACACCAAATTCAATACTCAGTAATTAATCTGTGTTAAACCCCGCTAATTATTGTAGAAAATACAGACTTCATCTTGTTTTGTGTTGCTGTGCACTGTGATGTAATGGTAGTATCAGTGCCACTTAAAATAACTAAGTTACTGATAATAGTACTTTTATCAAGTATTCTCAATTGAGTAACTTTTAAGCAAAACTACTCAAGATTAGATTTGGAAAATGTTAAAGGAATCAACTTTTTAAACTCTTGCTTGTTGGGGGTAAAGTAATGATTAAACCGAATGGTGGTGAATGTGGAAGGGGCAGTAGAAGCTATTTAGAATGAGACTGTATCCTCCATTGGCCCCATTATATGCAGTGGATAGGTGACTGCAACAAATGTGCCATTTTTTATAGAAAGTTATTTGGTGGTCACAGAGTAACTTTTAAAACACTGCATAGGCCATTCTGATAGTGATTGGCCTCAAATCATCCCTGAAAAGCTTGCTTAAAGTAGGGAGTTGTATAATGTGCAAGTACCTAGGAAAGAGCCATGTAAATACATGTAATATACTTGTAGCATATGTAAAGTTTTACCATTCATCTTAACGAAAATAAGAGTATTTTTAGTATGAATTCACTAATGTAAGACCATGGACTCTTTTTTACACTATGGCCTAATTTTAAAGGTCCAAAATAAAGTTTGCCCTTGTGCTAAAGTGCCAGTGTATGTATAATTGATCTGGTTGTAAACTATATTTCAAAGTAAATCATAGTGTCACTGTTTTATATAACTGAAAAGGTTTTAAAGCTGCTAAAACACTTCCTACTTGTAAAAGATGTGAAATGCAGTATGGGACTATTTTAATTGTTATTCTTAAGCCCAAAGATAAGCTTGCTAAAGGTCTATCCAACCTTAAAAATTCATATTGGCTTTGAATATTTTTAACCTATGATACAAGTATATTTAATCATGCCAGTGTTTCGTCACCATTAAGAGTAACCAGGGGACCACTTATGCAAAACATGATTTATTGCATAATATCTTGATAACATGTTTGACCTACTTTAAAAATAAATGCTAAGGATGTTAACCAAATAGTAAATTAAAAATGTGAAGATCAATTAAAATTCTGTTTGTAGCCCAGCTGGTGTGGCTCAGTGGTTGAGCATTGACCCACAAACCGGGTGGTCACCAGTAAGATTCTGGGTGATCCCAGTGGTGAGTGGACAGGAGGTGGCCGATGTTTCCCTTTCTAAAATCAATAAAAACATTAAAATAATTTGTCAGTGCCCTACTTTCTAATTTGGCAGCTTTTTTTTTTTTTTGATATTTTCAGGCAGAATGACCAAGTTATATTTCTCCAAATAAATTAAGGTGAGCTAATGTTGCCCAACTCATAATTATATCCTAAAGGCAAGTTTATGTTGTATTTAAATGTGCATATATGAATTTGAAACACAAAATTAAAAATAAAGCTTTTTCTACCCAGTACCTTTTTTACTTTATATAAAATATTGCTATGACTGCCTACTACTTATTCTTAGAGTGCACATAATTAACCCAGCTGAAGATCAGGTATGGTTTTAATTACTTGAGACATCCCCCTCCTCCCGCCATTCAAGACTAACAGCAAAAGGCTGCAGGCAAAATAAAGCTTCTGAATTTGCTATTGAGTGAAACAGGTTTAATTACATCTCCTAGTACACGTTCTAAGATGATTTAGGTTTATAGAAAAAAAATTAGCACAAGAATTCCTAAAATGAACGAGACCTCTTCTGTTTCAGTATTTGTTGCTAATCCTTTAAATTCTACACTAGCATGGCAAGGCTATATTCTCATACAAACTGGGAAATAACTGATTTGTAGGTAATTAACATTTGAGTCTCCATTACTAAACCCCTACATTATACCTGGTGTCAAGGATTGCCAAGGTTTTTTTTGTTTTTTAGGACATTGAGCAATTCTCAGCACAGGTGTCTTTGATAGTTTGATTTGCATACATTTAAATAGTGTAAATTGGGTGGTAAACACAATACACAGGGCGTGGCCTGGCCAGTGTGTTTGTGGTTGAACAGCAACCCATGCACCAAGAGGTCGCTAACTTGATCCCCAGTAGGAGGTGTGCAGGAGGCAGCTGAACCGTTTCTCTCCCCTCTCCCTCCCTCTCTAAAATAAAAAATGTATTTAAAAAGAAAAAAATACATATTCAGGAGATGTATTGTAGAACTATATACCTGACATCTGTAATTTTGTTAACCAGATGTCACCCCATAATTTCAAAGTATAGCGCCCTGCCTTGGCTGGCATGGCTTGATTGTTGTCCCGTGCTGAAATATCACCCAGATTCTGAGTCAGGGCACACAGCACATGCCCTAGTTGTGGGCTGGATCCCCAATTGGAGGCAGCTGATGTTTCTCCCTTTCTCATAAATAAAAGTGTTAAGACATTTATGATTGGAATGATAGAGGATTGAGGGCGGGGGAAAGTTTTAACAGCTAAGATGACCTAAATAAAAGGTGAATGATAACATCACATACCTTAGAAAGGTATAAAATAATCACTGTACTTGAGGAAACCAAAATATACTTAATAAGAAACGGAAGGGTTTTGGGCAAGTTTTCTAGTGTTTAATTGCTTTCTCATAGGCAGTTACTTTGTAAAACAAGTAACTTTGTAACTCCTTAAAACCTTACACACACAAGAAAGCCCCAATATTTTTTGGCTCCTAGACCAGTTTATTTCTCTCTAGAATTCAGAGATGTGATCCAGAAAAACTTCACATAGGCCTTTTACGTAACAAACTACGCTAGCAATTATCAATGAAATGAATTTACATGCCTTGCTTTTTATTCCAAACAACAACAAAAATCCCATCTTTAATATAAGGGTGAAACAAAGGTTAGGAATACATAAACGTAAAGCACTAAACATTAACAATGTTGGCAGAAGATGAAAACCCTAGAAAGAACAACCTTTCCAAAGAACCTTTCCATCTTAGAGATGCCAATAGTTGAATGAAGACAAAAAGGTTGCTTTTACTTCATTTATCAATGAGAACAGTTTATTTCCTGGGATTCCTAAAGGCTTTAATAGACCTCCTGGCAGAACGCCGTTAGATTATTCCTGAGCTACCCTACTCTGCTGTCTCAAGTCACAGCTCCCCTATTTCAAAATATCTCAGGGATTTTGTAAACGAGAATATGATCAAAATGCAATATAATATTGAAATTTGGGAAACCAGCCTGGAAAAAGTGTGTCACAACAGCTGTGAGAGCTTGGGTTACATTTAACCTCTTCCATTAAGAAGAGTCACAAAATACTTTTTAAAATTAAACCTATCTTATAAATCTATTAATAATCTCCCCTCTCAGTGAACCTTAGATTCCCTTAAAAGTTTAAGCTCTAAAAAAAATTGTCCATTTTGGGGGGAAAAAAAAAAGCGCAGTGCAAAACTGACGAAGATGAACTAAATGAAAAATCATGGACTCTAATCTGCCATTTTCTATGTATCTTGGCCAAGTTCAAGATTAACAAGAGTAAAAATAACCTCCAGTTCAGGATTGAAAAATATACATTAACCTCCAGTTCATACCTCCCCTTAATATGTGTATTCTGCTATATTTTCAAAATCTTTACAAATCCATATTCTTAGATGAATAACTTTAAGTTTAAATGTGGCAGAAACATGACAAAAAAATGAGTGATGGAATCAATATATAGGCAAATAGCCCTCATACCCTAATAAGGAACTAAGGAATCCAAAACATTTTGTGATACTATAAAAGTTATTTATTCACTATACACAGAACATGTCCCCTACAAAATGTACATGTCAATCACTAAAAAGTATAACTTGGCGAACATTTTCAGTTACAGAACATACTAAATCAGTTGGGATAACAGCTGTCTGCCTCAAAATAATCTAATTATAGCACCCAGTGTCCTGTATATCTAATGCAAAATGAAATACTTTTGGGGGGATTATTTCCTAATGTGTGTTTGAGGAGTCAGTTAACAATTTAATATAATTCTAGTATATTACAGTCACTGCACAATAAATCAGTTTATTACAGATCAAAACATCATTTTTTCATTATTTGTATTAATGGGATGCAAACAAAAATACCAGATACTTTTTAATGGCAGGTAACCACAAAATTACTTATCTTTGATAGTATATTGGGTTTCATAATTACATTAGGATAATGGTGTAAAATATTGTCAAACAATACACCTCAAAACAATGAGGCCATACTGTAATATTATTCACTAGATTGTGCTCAGACCTTTACTGAATAAGTGAATTTTAAATCTATTGTCCTCCCAATTATCCAATACAATTTTTGCTTATAATAAGGGCTCAGTAAATGTTTGCTGAATATGCTAAGAAAGAGGTGAGAAGAGATGTGGAACCTCTTAACTGGATGTCAAGTATTATAATTTACCTGGGAATAGTGTTTAAGGAAGATGTAAACTGCACATGGCATACAGGTAAATAAACTCAGATGCCAACAAAGCAAACCATTAAACAGTAAAACACTGGCACTGGAACAAAGGCAATATTTGCCAATAGCAAAAATGTATCTGACTTTAAGAGATAACCAAGAAAAAGTTTATATTGGACCATGCCTTTTCTCACCCAATTTAGTTTCAGACAGACCAAAAGAAGCACTGTAGGAGACTTAAGGCTGTCTACCGTGATATTCAGACATCCTAGTTTCCAGTAATTTATTATGGACCTGTTATCCATGAATCAATATAAACCTATTCAGATTTAGGGATTAGTTTCCACAAGTACAAAGCTGAATTTCCTTTTATTTGTCCTAAAATGCTTACTTTCAAACTTGAAGGGACTTCAATTATTCCATGTAGTTTCAATAACATTCTTTTATCTTTTCAGACCAGAGTCAAAATATTCACACAGTATTCATACTGCAGCACCTTCCACCCACCCTTTGGTCGCTTGAACTGCCCTTCTTTGGTTCTCTTTCCGCTTTCTCAGATCTTTCTTGAAGTGCAGTAAGCAGAACTGTACTGGGAATTCCAGCTGCAGTTTGGTCTTAAATAAAAGAAGGATGTTTGTCAGTTTGGTTTTCTGTATTCTTCTCTGTGGTACACAGGATTTTGTTAGTTGAACTGGAGTAGCAGCTTACTGGGCCAGATTTTCAAGAGAATAGTACAATAGTTCCCAGGGTTATACCTTAATAGCTCATACACTATGTAGCACACCTTTTCTTTCTCACTGAGGCATTATCTGTCCTTTCTCTTCTTATTTGGCTTAAAACAAAATGTAAAAAGGGAGGTGAAGTGTCATCCCTCACTTGAGTCTTGATGTTTTAGTATATTAAGCACAGTGCCAGACACACAGTAGGTACTCAGTAATTGTGTAACTCAAGTATGTATCCCAAAATTAAAGCACTGTGTAAGGATCCTCATCAGTATCAGTAGGATCCTAACTATCATGGGTTCAACTATATTATAGTCCTTTTGAAGCTGTTAGATACCTTATTTCAGAAATAACATAGATGAGTCTAAAAATAAGAGACACAAGTAAAAAATTGAAAATATAAGGTCTTTTAATTCTAGAGAGATTGAGAATCATATCCTCAATCTACTTTTCTCAAATTGTAGTCCATTAAAAAAAAGAAAACAAACAAAAAAATAACCATCCAACCATGAGAGGACCAGGTCTGGACTCAATAATCTGGCCCTGTCTTTGTGCCTCAATTTCCTTATCTGTGATATGGGGAAAATAAAAGTATCTTTCTAATAGGGTTTTGTGAAGAGTAAAGGAGCTAACACATAAAAAACTTTTAGAACAGTGTCTGGCACATCATAAATACTCAATAACTATCAGCTATAATTGTTGCCATTATTTAGTAGCTGGAATTCAAACATCTAAACCAGCTCCCCAAAATAGTTACCACTTATTAATTGCTCATCAAATTCAATGCAAAAGCATTTTAAACCATGCCATAAACAAGATCTAACATATCTTGTTTAGAACTGGGGAGAGCAGAATTATTGGTCTACCCAATTAAACTTATAATTAGCTGACCAAATTTCACTTTAATGCATATCTTAACACTACTAATAACCTAAATTATTTAACCCAAGGGGGCTTTGACATTACCTAAGGAATTTTTAAGTACCATGTAAAAGATGTACCTTACTGCTAAGTTCTATTCATTTCCAAAATAAAAGTTAGTTGTGCCTAGAGCAACACTGATTAAAATTATTCCTCAATCTACAAAAGATTGTTTCCATTGTTATTTTAGGATCTCATTAAAAACTATAATAATTCCAGTTAATCATTATTTCCTTCATTTTTGTTTTTATTACAGCATGTTTGCTTCATTTACAGCAAGCAGAAAATAAACTGGGTCTTATTTTGATCCAAACATTGATGTTTTAAAGGTTGTACACAATATTAGTTAAAAAGAACATATAAAAATACCTTTTTAGAAGCTTCTATAAGAAAGAAAATACAGTTTAACCCCACAACTTTCCTCTTTGCTAGAACTGCAAACTACTGCTACAGTTTTAAATAGACTTTTTGCTGTTTAAACTATACATCCAGGAAAATCTAAAAAATTAAAGAAACGTGCATATAAATGATTGCATAGCAGAACATGAACATTAACTGCAAAACAGTAAAGAAATGAGAGTTAGAAATACTATCAAATATACAAAGGTTCTAGAATCAACCCTTTAAACACATTCCACAAACAGTTATTTAAAAACCACCTTTTGTTCTTTACAGGCAAGGCCTAGATTACTAAAAGCAAAATTGAAAAAAGCAATCCTCTAAAAGGAGTCGTTTTCCCACAATATTTCTTATAACCTGGCAAGCAAGCAATCTAAAAATTTTAAAGATGCTAGCTTTTATTCTGAAATGAGACTGGACACATCAAGTAACTTTTATTGTTCCTAAAAACGATCTCTCAGAGAAATGCTAGAAATTATGAATGGTTAAGGGAATTTTTTCCTCATTTTTAGTCAGGTACTACATCGATAATCAAAGACTCAAAGATGTGACTTGTACTTAAAGTCAATTCTTTTTCATGGCACCACAGAATCACCTAGAATGGGAGTGTTGTCTTTCAATTTGCCTCACATTAAATAAACAGATGTGAAGAACAAGCCTCCTTCATAAAGAGGTAGGCAAATTTTGATACAAATGCACATACACCTAGTGCTATAAGCATCAAAATTCAGTTCTTTTACACTATGTACACAAACTTCCGGTGAAACAATTTACTTGCTTTTAAAAGCAGCAAAAACTAAGTTATTATGGTCAACAATGTTCTTTCAAGTTTAGAGTAACTTAACTACATAAGAGCATCAATTCCACCTCAAATTTATTTGTCATCATTGACCTGTTCAAATTTTAAGGTGAGTTTTTCTGATGTTTGTATATTTCAAATCTTCTTAGAAACCAGAAAAAAAGCAGTGAAGGCTCCATGTTTCAATAAAAAACTCAATCTCCCTGGAAATGCTACTTAACCCAGTTGCATCATTCCCTAAGAAGGTGGGGTTAAGAAAAGAACTACTCCACACTGTGTCATAAATTAACTATTTTCACGGGCCTAGACATCTTAACAAGACAAAAAGGTCCACCCTGAACCTAAATGTGTCTGATCACTCAGTGTACTGTGGCTACAACTTCACTTTTGTATCATTCTATCTTATTAGCAAGCTATATTTCTAGGTTAACAGGTCTACCAAATATGGATATAAGAGTTTATTTTTAATAAGACAATGTTGCAAATTATGGTCAACCAACATCTTTTCACCAATACTTCAAGCATAAAAAATGAGAATCTTTACAAAAATATACAGAGACACCACAAATTGGTAGCTGCCCATAACATTAAACAAACTGGACTCTTAAGAGTGGCTTCTCAACAGCATATCACTTTAATTATAACCATTGCCTGGTACAGGGAAAACTGACAAATGTTTTGTAAGCATCATTGCAACATTGTATTCCTGATAATTTAAGTAAACCAAACTATGAGTAAATGAATGATACATGCCTAAAAATATCATGGTTTATACTATCAGTGGCCACTGGACTTGGGACTAGTCCAAGACCTTGATCTAGATTTTGACCTAGACCTAGACTGTGATCTTGACTGAGATTTGGATCTAGGTGGTTCTTTTTTCCTTGGTTCCTTTTCATATCTTGAGCCAGACTTATAATGTGTTTTGGAATCTGTTTTAGAGGTGCCTCTAGTTTTGGTGTGAGATGCAGACCTAGAACGTGATTTAGCCTTCATTTCTTTCTTGGGCTGGGACTTGGACCGTGATCTTGAATTGGATTTAGATCTTGAAAAAGATCGATTTCGGTGTTTGAATCTTTCAAAACAGAGGAGAGATACAATTAGAGTAAAAATTAGATTCTATATTAATCAAATTTATTATTTTTAGAGCAAAAGTTCACTCTGAAATTGAAAAAATGTATAAGTCTCTTTCAAAGCAAAGTTATTTACCTATCATTGTCGGAATGGCTTCTGCTACGCCGTGGTCTTCCGGTCGGTCTACTGCTAAAAAGTACACCAGAAAAAGCAAACAGTGACAAATGTCTATTTACAGTCTTATAAAGTTTCTAATTAAAAAAGTGAACCATAAAACTTTTAAAATGAAAACACTAAAATATTTTTAGTCTCAACAAAGCATACAATGTATATAATTAGAAGTACACAAAAATTTTTAAAAATGTAAAGCTAACAAACATAAATCTTCCTTGATAGATCACTGTGCTACATCACACTTACTTTCTAGGACTATAGGATCTTCTATAGTTGTAATCGAAGGACCGACTTCTTGATCTCCTTCTTTCATAACTTCGGCTTCTAGAACGCCTGTATCTGTCATAATCGTCATAACGTGAAGAACTGTACACATTCCTCCCTTCCTTGGCTTTCATCTGATTTGGAGCTATGAAATACACAGAACAGAAACACTTAGAAAATATACAAATGACTTTTGAACTAAATTTTATTTTGGAATCATCTCACCCTGACTTTCATTCATTAAGAATACAATTAACAATGATAAAATACTTACTGGTAAACTATGAACAATGTGTGTCAAAATGCAGCAATAGCCCTAGCCGGTTTGGCTCAGTGGATAGAGCGTTGGCCTGTGGGCCGAAGGGTCCCAGGTTGTAGGCGCCATCCCCCAGTAGGGGGCGTGCAGGAGGCAGCCCATCAATGATTTTCTATCATTGATGTTTCTCTCCCTCCCTTCCTCCAAAATCAACTAAAAAAATATTTTTAAAAAGGCAGTAATATATTGTCATACAATTTTAAGAGGCCACAACAAAGAAAAGCATGAGAGCGCTAACATTTACTGAATCTGAATGCCTTAGACACACCCACCCCCCTAGACAGCCCTCAATATTTATGTTATCTCATTCAATTCTAAGAAGCAGGTATTTTACATGTGTATGTATGCATAAATAACATAGTGAACACCCAGGAACCCATCATCTGACCCAAGACCTAGAGATTACCAATAGCTTATAGTTTACCTAAGCACTCCCCCTCTCTTCATCAGCTATTTTAATCACTGTATTTTTATACCCTGTCCAAGGTATCAATGGTTGAGACAGAATTCAAACCCAGGTCTATCTGATTTCAAAGCCTGTACTCCTGCCTCATTAGCACAGTTAACACCTGCATACTAATAAAAACCACTAATATAAAATCTATTCTAGGTTTAATCTATATAGCCTTTCCCACTCTAATTCATAGCTATATACACTCACAAGGTCTATCTGATTTCAAAGCCTGTACTCCTGCCTCATTAGCAGTTAAAAACTGCATACTAATAAAAACCACTAATATAAAATCTATTCTAGGTTTAATCTATATAGCCTTTCCCACTCTAATTCATAGCTATATACACTCACATAATCACCCAATTATGTTTTTTTTAATATATTTTATTGATTTTTTACAGAGAGGAAGGGAGAGGGATAGAGAGTCAGAAACATCGATGAGAGAGACATTGACCAGCCGCCTCCTGCACATCCCCCGCCGGGGATGTGCCCGCAACCCAGGTACATGCCCTTGACCGGAATCGAACCTGGGACCTTTCAGTCCGCAGGCCGACGCTCTATCCAATGAGCCAAACCGGTTTCGGCACCCAATTATGTTTTAAAGGAAGAAAAATAGCTCAAGAGACCCAAAATTTTCTGGATTTTATCCTTCAATTTCACTCCCAGTATATTAAACATGCCACAGCTGATAGCATCAATGTACTTGAGAGTCCAAACATAATTCAGGCATTCCTATCTCCACATTACCTTGTCTACCCCAAAACTTTGTAATACATCTAAAAATATGAAGAAACAAAGTGTTCAAGATACTCTATCTCAGCGGTTCTCAACCTGTGGGTCGCGACCCCTTTTGGGGAGGGGGTTGAACGACCCTTTCACAGGGGTCGTCTAAGACCATCGGAAAACACATATATAATTACATAATGTTTTTGTGATTAATCACTATGCTTTAATTATGTTCAATTTGTAACAATGAAATTGGGGGTCACCACAACATGAGGAACTGTATTAAAGGGTCGCGGCATTAGGAAGGTTGAGAACCACTGTTCTATCTTTTCAAATGATGCTTTATAAACGTATCAGGCATAAGGGTACTTACTCTTTCGATCTCCCTGTGCAAACTGTATTTCAATTTGGCGACCACAAATCCATTTTCGGTCCAAATTATGTAAAGCATCTTCGGCATCACGAACATCTTCAAATGTGCTAAATGTTAAGGGGCTTGGGAAATTTTGCGAACTTTGATAATGAGTGAAAGTTCACTTGGAAAATCTTGAACAATTCACAATATTATTAATCTCTCATTATTACTTTAGAACATCTATCAGACCCCTCACTAGCTGGCTGAATCAGCTATAAATACTTCACAATATTAAAGCACTTGTGAATTTCCAAGGCATACAATTGAAAACACATGTGAAAAAATAGTCAAACTATTATTGAAATAAATTATAGCTGAAATAACCAAATAATCCTATCAAAAAACTTCCCTGTTTTAAGAATTAACTTTACAAAATAAGACAAAAAGAAAAACAAGTGTCAGTTCTGTTGTATGTTAAAACAAAAATCTCTTAAAAAATAAAACCAAAACTGTTTTTTCTATTTTTATTTCAAATGAAAAAAAGAAAATGCCAATAGTTCTTGTGTAAGCAAGCAGAATGAATATACCTCACCTACAAGAGGAAAGCATTAACCTTAAATTTTGCTGTTTTTTCTCAAACATATCTAACACTATTGCTTACCGTAGTAGTCTTCCTTTATACCACACAGGGAAGAATGGTTAACTAGCCACTTGCAATAATGTAATCAAAACAGAATCAAGCAATACTCAAGATATCACTGTACCAAACGTGTATTACAGCCATGCATAGACACGCATGCTCTCAAGAAATAACTGACCATTTCTATAAAGATTCCTGGACTGAAAAGCCATAACATCAATGATACTAACACAGCATCCAACCAAGAAGTGAGTTTGGGACTACCTTTAACCTGAGAATTTCGATATTATCTAGCAACATAAAGCAGGAACTCTTGGTCCCCATTTTGTTTTTTAATATATTTTTATTGATTTCAGAAAGGAAGGGAGAGGGAGAGACACATCAATGATGAGTATCTTTCATAGGCTGCCTCTTGCACACCCCACATTGGGGATGGAGCCCGCAACCTGGGCGTATGCCTGACTGGGAATCGAACCATGACTTCCTGGTTCATACGTAGATGCTCAGCCCTGAGCCATGCCAAGGCTCTTGGTCCCTGGTTTTTATCTCAGAGGCTAAGTTGCCTTGTCCTCTCAATGTCAGCAATAATACCACAAACTCTTGGCTTTTCAGTTATTCTGTCTAAATTTAGTGCCTTTCCTAAAACCACCATTCTAATGGAAGCCAAGCACATATTCAGAACAGTACTTGATGTAAAAGCTTTGGAAAGGGAGCTAGTTAGGTTTGAGTGTGGATTTTCATTCTATCCTAAGGCACGATTTAAACTTGCCTATTTTTCTATTTCTTATATTTGAGATATTTTTGAGAGCAGAGTGAAAACTACTCCAAGTGACACTTTCCCTCCCTCTCCCCCTTCAAGACTGACACTGATATTCTTTTTTCCCAGAGACTAAAAGGTTGGCCTCACTAGATTTCCTATTTTTTTGTTCTGAAATAAATTAAGGACCATGTGGGTTCCCGGCTCCTCTTTCCTGAGGACATTATTATATGTGAGTTAATGTAGAGGGAGAGATTATTCCAAGTCCAAAATCATAGGACCTTCAATATGACAAGACAAAGACTGATTGGGAATTTAATACTCTAACAGATCAGCCTTCAGGGTTAATGCAGTTGGGTTCTAAAATAATTAAAAGAAACAGGTTCACTTAATGGGTATACTAATTTATTTGTTACTTCAAGCAACAGAATGTAATAAACTTTTAAGGGACTTAGATCAAGAGGTGTAAAAATTATTAATGAGACCAAATCATCAGTTTTAGCTATCCTCAAAACCAGAATCCTGGATTGGATGAACAAATGGCAAGGTTCTACTCTACCTTTAAGAGAAGGCAAGTGGCCACAGAAGGGGCAGCCAAATGTCATGCTGATGACACATATGGAGAAATTGCTACTCAGTCTTCTTAAAAAAAGAAAAAAAAAACTACTTTAAGAGCATAGAAAAGACCATCCTATATAATAAAGGGCCAATATGCAAATCAACCGAATGGCAGAACAACCAGTTGCCATGATGTGCACTGACCACCAGAGGGCAGACGCTCAATGTAGGAGTTTCCCCCTAGTGGTCAGTGCTGGGAACCTCTCCCGCCTGTGGGGAGTGGGCCTAAGCTGGCAGTCAAACATTCCCTGAGAGCTCTGGGACTGCGAGAGGGCACAGGCCAGGCTGAGGGACTCTCCCCAAGTGCAGGAATTTCGTGCACTGGGCCTCTAGTATGTGTATAAAAAAAAAGGCAATTTTCCTTTAGATGACAACTCTTTCTGCCTCAAGTATCACATACTCTTGAGTCAAACTACTGCTGATCCTGGGTCACAGGGCACTCTAAAACCAGGTCAACATTGTAAGCCAGAATGCACTGCTACTTCAAACTGCCACAACTGTCCTTGATCACTGGCCCTGTGGGAGTAGCAACTTTCCACATTTGCTCATTAAGTCTCACTAGGATTCCACTGTTACTTCCTTTTTTAAAATAATGTTTTCCCATTATTTATTGATTTCAGAGAGGAAGGGAGAGATAGAAACATCAATGAGAATCATTGATCAGTTGCCTCCTGCATGCCCTCCCATTGCAGATCAAGCCTGCAACTCAGGCATATGCCCTTATCTGGAATCAAAACTGGGACCCTTCAGTCCTCAAGCCTGCTATCCACTGAGCCAAACCGGCTAGGGCTCTGCTACGTTTCAAGAGACTTACTGAACTTAAGCAATAAGAAATAAACTTCCCTAGCCTGAAGTACACAGCCCAAACCTGTCTCAGAGAGATGATCTCAGTGAAGTAATGTCACTGTGAAACTCTGGGCCAGGGAATGATTTCCAAAGGCCTTTTCCAATCTACTCAGAGCCAACTGATCATAAGTGCTAAAGCAGTGCATGGTCAGCAGGAATCACAGACCCAAGTTCCAGAAGTTAGGAAGATGTGTGTGCTCCACAGCAGCCACTTTAAAATCTATAAACAGGTAGTTTCTCCAGATCTGACCCTGCAACACAACCAGAAGCGTTTCTAAGTAGTTCCCAGTGCATGCATCTCTCTTCTTTTAAGCATAAGCATGGCTCTGTGGAGTCAGATTGACCAGAGAACCTAATGCTACTACTCTCAAGGGCACTGCCTACTATCCTATGGCATCTGACCACCTGGTCCAAAACAGAAATACGCTAAATTGTATGCTTAACACATTACATCCTGGTACACTTTAACTTGCAAAGCTAAGAAAGTGCATTATATAAGACCACAATCACAACATCAAAGGCCCACATAAATCAAGTTACAGGTTTTGTCCCTAGACCAAACCAGAATAATTTTGAAAATTAACTGCTTACAAAACATGAAGGGAAGGAAAAAAAAAGGAAAATAGTTGTTCTGTAGGATACATCAGGTATGATTCCTTTAATCTTGGCCATCATTCAACTTCATCTTGACCTTTAACTCTTTAAGTGCTTGTCAGAAGGACTTGTCATGAGATGCTTGGCCAAATATGACAGATGGCTTTATCTTTAACTTTGAAAAACAACCTTTTCCCCCTTTTGTAGATAAAGCGAGGCTTTGTCTCCCATTAGGCTTGTCCTTCTTCCAGCTTTTCTTTACTTTTTCTTTTCCCAAACTCTCCCTTCTCTTCAAGCCTGATCCTTAAGAGGTCTTTGGCTTGTCTACTTGCCTTAAGTGTTGAACTCTACTCTAAAGGTTCTTTCATGCTTTCTCTTTGGGGTCGCCATAACTGTACAGCTTTACATTCTCTGAGGTAACAACAGAGGACAGCAAATTAGGGGACAATATTAAAGAGTTTACCTCATTGTTATACAATTTGTTTCGATCAAGTGATTCAAATTAACAAACAAGAATACCAAACTTTTTTCATTGCTAAGCACAAGAACATATTAACTTTTAATTTGACTTACATTAAAGGTGGTAGAAATCAGAGTGTATTCAAATTAAGTCACATGCTATAATCATTGATTTGAGTTTCAGCAGCATACAGGGGAATTTAAATGTCTTACTATTTTGTATTAACTTAAACAGAGCAATGTGAGTTAGAATTAATTTTAAAAAATGGAAGACATAGACATTTATTAAAGGACAAAAGTAAACTACTTTTTAGATGTTACCTCTTACATAAACTTGAATTTCAAACTTCAACACCCCTCACTAATCAGCCATCTGAAGAAAGGATATTGAACATAAGCAAATCCTCTTGGACGGCGAGTGTAGAAATCAAGTGGAACATACACATCAACTATAGGACCATAACGACCAAATTCACGTCGTAAATCTTCAGACCTAAAACATCATAAAAAGACCCCAAATTTTTATGTTCACTTCCTTAAAAAGACTTTCTTTGTAAGAAACAGGTATCTTTTTTTAATATCTCAGTTAATGAAAAGGACTGTCTGTGTCCCTGGGTGACCTGAAACAGACAAGCTTTCTAAATCTCAATATTAAGAGCCAATTTTAAGAATATACAAAAAAGATACATAGAGGCAATGTATCTTTCTGATAAAGGAAGGCTGGAATCCAAGATTTAGGAAGATAAAAAATGGAGTTTATGGTAAAATCCTTACTGTTTTACAATACCAGGAAAACAGGCATTTAAGGGTACTTGATCACAATTTATTCTATTGTTTATCCACATCCTTCATTTTTCACAAAAGGCATAGTAGCATTAGGTTGTATGTAGGTACTGCTAACGAGTTTAATAGTTTTAAGTCAACTCTACTCTGAATCATGCCAAACACACATATTCACCCTAAAATTTTAGCGACATGTTAAACAGTTCAAAAGTAATGTTGCAAATACATATAACTCCTTAAAAATGTCAAATGACAAAGGGGAAGTTTTTCTAGAACGCTAGAATAATCACTACTGCTTACTTTCCCTACTTAAAATCAGGACAGAAAAATGTAGATTACACAAAGATAGCAAAAACATTTTATTTCGGGGGGGGGGGCGGGGAAGAGTAGAGGGATTATTTGTGAAATATAAACTCTCATTTTGTGATAAGATCTCTTTCAAAAAATTCTAACGGCAACTCCAAGCAATTAAGGGAATTGTGAGAACAAAGGCAGGTTCTGGACTAATCCAATTTAGTAATCAGCGTCCTCCCGGTAGAGGCTCCTTAAACCCCCGTTCTCCAAGGGCGACCAGTATATCCGGGAAATGGGAAGAACGAGTTCGTACGGTTTAACTGAAAAAATGTGATGTTCCAAATCTCAAACAATATTCCCTTTCTTTAAAGGTCTCCATTTTAAATACCACAAATATAAAAACAAAAAAAGGGGTATCAAATGCTTCGCCACACTCCCCTCCCCCGATCCGTTATTTCGCCGCAAAACTTTAATTAACAAAAATAGAGAAAGAAAAAGAAAAAGATCCCTGGCCGAGGGGGGCGTGCACCTCAAAAAATGTGAACTTCAATGGGGAGCGGATGTTGGCCGCGGCAGGGGGTGGAAGCAGGCGAGGAAGCCAGGAGAAAGGGGCCCCGAGCCGCCGAGGGGGAGGGGGACGGAAACCACGCCACGCGGCCCGCGCGGCCCGGGAGGACCCGGGGCGCCGCCCTCGCTCCCACGCGGCGGTAGGGCCGGCGGCGCGGCCTAGTTCCAGCCTGAAACCCGCCATCTTCGACCCTCCCCTCCCCCGGCCCCCGCGCGCCGCCGCCGCCGCCAGGGTCCTCCCCGAGCGCCTGCGGCCTCCTCGCGTAGACCTGGAGCCCCTTCCCTGGACTTACCGGGTATCGTCGGCCACATTCCTTACGAACAGAGACGTGTTGGGGGGACGCAGGTAGCGGGACATGACGACTGCGTGAGTCTCGGCAGGAGCACTAACGGGCTTAACAAACCGTCCACAGCTCCAGCACTGAATCCTCACACACACTGCCAGAGGGCTCCGCTACGGCAACTGCCTCTTATCGCGAGACTTCACTCCCGCCTCCACTGCCCCACCCCCTACCTGGGCGCCGCGCCGGGACTGGCGACGGTCCTTTCCCGCGAGATCTTTCGGCGCGCGCCTGCGCATGCGGGTGGCGGGGATACGTGCCGCAGCCGGGTTCTCATTCATTGGCCGCTCGCGCCGCCTCCTCCCTTCCCCCCAGCGCGCGTTTTCTTTCTTTAATGCCTTTTTTCCCGCCCTTACATTCCTTTCCTCCCTGCCCCCTCCACCAAGTCAGAAAGCAGATATAGATATAGATACAGATACATTTTTTTACCCCTATGCCAAACTTGACAGTTATTACTAACTGAACGGAGTTTTAGACATTATAATTCGGAGAGGCCACCATATCATACGATTTCCTGCGTGGTCCAAATTATGCGTTGGCTTTTATTAGATCACTGACCGGCAGGAGAAGAATTTACAGCTTCTCCGACTGAGTTGTGAAAGGGGAGTATGTGTGTCCTTGGAAGGCGATGGGCCTGTCTCTCCCTCGCTCTCTGCACTCCCTGGGCGCACTCCCCGAGGGCTTTTGTCCAGGCTGCCCCTCGCCCAGACCCTTCATGGCCAATTCCTCCACTCTCCACGCTGTTTCCTTCTGCTTTTACGCATTCTCAACCTTTTGGTTGCAACTTCACATCTGAGTCTCAGTTGTCAACTACAGTGTATTGTATTTCAGTGGTTCTCCAACTTTTCGGTTTCAGAACCCCTTTACAAAGGATTTACATAACTCTGTGACAACTTACGGAAGACTCCAAAGAGCTTTGTTTATGAGGGTTATAGTTATTAATATTTACTGAATTAGAATTTAAAATTATGAAAATTTGGACACAACACACAAGCAGACCTTGCACTACCTTTCAACACATATCATATAGCCCCTGGAAAACTCCACTCTGCATTTGTTAGAGAAAATGGCAAATAGTGTAGTATAGTTTTGACCTTGGAGACCACCTTGAAAGGGTCCTGGGACCGCTCCCAGACCACAGTTAAGGAACCATTCTCTGCTCTTATCAGACACCATTTTTGGAGCTGAAGGGATCACCTTTCAGAATGCCTCTGGCATGCAGCACACTGCCACGCAGATAGCAGGGACATAGTCCTGTTTAATTCAATGAGATTTTAAAAGCAGAATTTTTGTATCCATCAGCAGCCAAAGCAGTCAAGTGGTTTGACATGGATGATGATAGTCTACTAGTATTGTATTCTAAGGAGCTATTGTTTTTCTACATTATGTTTTCCAAGGTTTGGACACAATTTATTAAAACATTTACTGATTACCTAGTATGTCTCAGGCATTGTGCTAGATGCTGGAAGTTCAGTGATGTAAAACATGGAGCTTGTTTTCATAGAAAATAAGTACATAAACAACGAAAATAATTGCAGATTTGTAATATGAGACAGTAATATGATAGGCTTGGGTTTTTAAAAGATTTTTTCCCCTAAAAACAGGTTTGCACAGTGTTAACTTCAAGAAGGAATATACCTGCCAAGGACTCCTGATGGTTAATTGAGCTCAGACTCATAGAGTCTAGCAGCCTTGCTGACAGGGTCTCTCACAAAAACGCTGCATTTTAGGGAAAAGGCACAGATTATGCTGCCAAACCTTGTGTACTGCTTTCCTTCCTCTGAGCCGACCCTTATAAAGGAGTTCTTGGAATCTCTTTTGACCAATTGGGAGAGACCTGCCGCATACAATCAGAGCTGTACAAATATGTCCTCCTTTGCATCTTTATTGACCAATCTATAACCACCAATCAGGATGCTCAAAGCTGACCAATCATGACAGTGCTATTTGGATCAATAAAACTGCACATTTGGATTCCTCATTTGCATAAAAATGAACCAGGGAGGGTACTTTGTAAAAGTACCTTTGTCTCAGGGGAGTGCACTTTCAGTTTCCAAACTGCTCAACTGTCTCAGTTTCCGTGGGCAAACAATCAGTTAGAAGCATGCTCTTTAAATTTGTTTAATAAGACATGCCTGGCATTCCCTCTACTGTGTACCTTCTTACTCTAATATGTAGACTGAGGAGAACTCAGTGTTCCTGTTTACAGATTCCTTACTTGTGGGTTGGAAACTCTGGGTTAAACAGAGTTTATTCACCTATGTCTCCCATTAGCTCTGCTCTGTGGTGAATTCACTGCTAATGCACACATTTTTTAAAATCATATTCCTTAGATGACCTATTCTTGCACATAGATTGCTACCTTGAATCTGTTTAAGGTAAAATCACTTGTTATATCTTAGGCTCATTTCAATGTCTTAAAATAACATCTTCCTCCAGTTGTAAATGACTTGTTTATTATTAAAATTTTGGAAATAAAGAAAACAAACATCACCTGTGACTCTACCCCTCAGAACTAATTACAGTACTATTAAGACGTTTATATGTTTCTATGCATTTATATAATTGTTAAAATTGAATACATACCGTTTTATAATGTGTTTTTCCCACCAAACATTTGATCCAGAATATCTTTTCTGGCCATTAATAGTTTTAATAAATGTAATTTTTAATAGCTCCTGTATCAATTATATATTGGGTTCAGTTGCCAGTAACAAAAATCTGAAATAATAATCTTGATTATGATAACTAACACCTATTGAGCGTTTAAATACCAAGCACTTTTCTCACCAAGGAACAAGAGAAACAATGCAAGAATTGTAATAGAGTGTTGTATGGCTTTAGAGGTCATTTCCCTCGTGGTTTTAGCTTTTTTTTTTTTTTTTTTTTTTTAAGTCACACATATTGAAGCTCACATGAAACCTATGAGCTAGGCTACTATTATTCATCTATATTTTATAGATGAGGAAACAGGTTTACAGAGTGGTCTAAACAAATGGGTTTCACTTGTTTATTTTTTAATATAATGATAAATCAGGAATAGGGAGTACAGGACTGACATGGTAGCTTCAGGATATCCGGGCTTCCCTTCTTTCCTTCTTCCCTATGATTCCCAGCTCTGACATCTCTACTCAAATTGCCTATACATAAAATGGCTGCTGGAGCGGTGGGCATTGTGTCTACAGCTGAGGGAAAGGGGTAGTATAAAGTTTGAAAAGCTTATGCTAGGACTTCCGGCCCAGATGGCAGCATCGGCTCCATTGGCTCTCCCGGGTCACCAGCTTGCCAACCACAGATCTTAGGACTTCTCACCTCCATAATCATGTAGTCAATTCCTTAAAATAAATTCATTTATATAATCAATCCATCAATCGCATACACACACATCCTACTGGTTCTGTTTCTCTGGAAAACCCTAACACATATGGCTACACTACAATTTGTTTACCCATTCACCTCTTGCTGGATATTTGTTTCAGGTTTGGGGCCATTATAAATGAAATTTTCATGAACATCAGTGCAAGCATCTTTTCGTGGATCTATGTTTTCAGTTCTTATAAGTAAATAGAAGTGGAGTTGCTAGGTCGTATGGTAGGTCCTCCAGAAAACAGATGCCAGGGTGGAGTGAGAGATGCAAAACATTTCTTTGGGTTAATGCCCACAAAATATGAAAGGGAAAAGGAGCAGGAGAAGGGAGGGTCTTCAGACCAGAACTGACCCTGTCAGCATAGAGAAGGAAGCAAGGAAGATTGGTTAGGAAGCTATTTTAGTACAGCTCCGAGAAAGCTTCAGCAGCTCAACGGGGAGCCCTGGCATAAAGATCACCCATGGAGGAGTCCTGTGTTGGGCAAGAATGGCCAGGCCCTAGTGCCGGGGTCCAACCCCAGCAGGTCCAGGGGTCCCCAAAGGTGTGGACGGAGTTGGCGAAGAAGGAAGGACACGGAGACAGCGTTCAGTTGATCAGCATGGTTGGGTTCTCTTGCCTGGTTCTATTGCCAGGTTCTGTAGGTTCTCCAGAGAGGTTCGGTTGCCAGGTTCCCTCGCTAGGTTCTCCAGCCAGGTTCAGTCCAGGTTCTCCAGCCAGGTTCAGTCACTAGGTTCTAGTCAGGTTCTCTTGCCATGTTCTATAGTCAGGTTCAGTCCAGGATCTTTTGCCATGTTCTCTCCAGCGAAGTTCTTCTGTCTCTAGAGAACGTTCTGTGTAGGTTCTGTGCCGGTTCTGTGCCTAGGTTCTGTCTCTCTTGGTTCCGTCTTCTTAGTTCTGTCTCTTTCTGTCTTGTTACATCTGTATTTATACCAGTTGATTCAATCCTATCAATCTCTATTACAAAGATTAGGGCGTTTCTTATCTCCATTCCAAGGAGTAAAGATTATGTAGCTTAAGCATGAGTGTTCGTAGTTAAAGTGATTAATTACCCGCCTGGCACTTAGTTGAGGGGTTTTATTCCCTCCCTAACTTCAGGGGAAAATCCCTACCTGGGGGAACAACCTTTCTTGGAGAGGTGACCTTGGTTAAAACACAGCGCCAAGAAGGTGAGCAAACATATTAAGAACCGTATGCCATTTATGCCAGGTCCCTTGAAACTGCAAGGATGGACCGGCTCCCGGCACCCTAGCACAGTCTTTGGTTGGACCTGCCTGGGAAGAGCATGGCCTCAGCTCAGATGCGGCAGTGGATCCTGAAGGCACTGCAGCTGAGTCTGTAAGCTAACTACATGCCTTGTGGCAGCTGTCACTCTTAAAGGGAGATCTAAGGGACACACCTCCATGGTGGCCAAAGTCCATACCTTGCTCTGTGTAGATCCCTGATTCTTATACTACTGGTAATAGTTCTGTTGGGTCTCTCTTTCTAAGGGGAAAACTCAGAAGAGGGAGATCATTGGGATGAACTACAGCCCCTGTAGCTGCAGTTGGTCTTGGGCCACAATTGGCACTCATCCTCTCCCTCTTCTACTATCCTCACTTTCTACAGTCACTTATTAAATCTTGATAGCTTACCAGTGGTGGTCTGAGCCCCTGGACACCACGCCCTTCTCAGGCCAGGGTTGCCTGAGAAGGGCACTTGTCCATTCATGTGCAATCATCAAAGAATATCAAGAGGAGCTTAACTAGATCACCTGGGTTCCACATATATTCCTCCCAAACCCCATAGGATAACAATTACCCCACCTCTTCCTGTTGGTAGGGTCAACAGTGGCCAGTTACGAGGAATCATATCAGGTGCTCAGCATTAATATTTGTACCTTGGCAGTAGCTAACTCAGCATTGGTAAGGGGGAATCTGTCCCAGGAGTCAGAAAACTATAGCACCTTGGTCAAACTGGGCTTACAGCCTGTTTCTGTATGGTCCACATACTAAGAACAGGTTTTATATTATTAAATGGTTGAAAAAAATAAAAAGATTAATATTTATCAACTTATTACCTGGCTCCCTTTGGTGAATGTCAGTTTCTTAAAAGTAGAGACTTTGTTTTATTCATGCAGGACAGTCTTGCCCCACCAAAGTGCAGTAGGTCCTCGGGTTACGTCTGAGACACATTCCTACGGCGATTTTCACCGTAAGTCGAAACCCACCTACATAAGCACCGACATCACTCACATGGAGCACACACACAGCAGTAATGATGTGAAACAGTAAAAAAATTTAGAAGAAAGATAACAATTCCTGACCTTTACTTGTGGTAAATAAATAATAAAAAACATAAAGCACGTATGTACATACGTTGAAATGATGGAACTTTTTTTTTTTTTTTTTTATAAATAAATGGGAGATGGCAACATAACCCTAGGACTGTCTATAGTTACAATTTGAATCTATGGAACCCTTGTGCATTACATCAACACTAATAAAAGAGAAAAATGGTAATTGGCGTACGAGCTACCCTTTTCATTGGCTAATCAGGGCTATATGCAAATTAACTGCCAACTAAGATTGGCAGTTAACTGCCAAAAAGATGGCGGTTAATTTGCATATGTAGGCACAATGCAGGGAGGCGAAAGGGAAAGCAGGAAGAAGCCCCCTGCCACTGACAGTGATCGGAAACCCAGGGGGGAGCTAAGAGCTGGGGGGCAGGGCAAAGGTGGCCCTGAGGCCACCTTTGCCCTGCCCCCAAGCCATGATCAGAGAATCAGGTGCCTTTTCCGCCCTGGCCAGTGATAGCAGGAAGTAGGGGTGGAGCCAGCAATGGGAGCTGGGCACGGTCGAAGCTGGCAGTCCCGGGAGCTAGGGGCCCCTTGCCTGGGCCTAAAGCGAAGCCCACGATCGCGGGGCCGCTGCAGCTGCGGGTCCCCGCTGCCTGGGCCGGACGCCTCAGCCAGAGGCGTCCTGCAGGGGCAGGGGGAGAGCCCGCACGATCGCAGCGCCCCCCGCTGCCACTGCAGGTCCCCGCTGCCCGGCCGGACGTCTAGGCCAGAGGCGTTAGGCTGGGCAGGGGTGGAGCCTGCAACCGCGGGGAGCTGGGGGTCCCTGCCCAGGCCTGACACCTCTGCCAGAGGCCTCAGGCCTGGTCAAGGGGCCGATCCAGTGATTGGTGATCGGAGGGTGATGAGGGTCAACTCCTCTGGCCGAGGCATCAGGCCTGGGTGGGGGGCGGAGCCGGGGATTGGGGGGATATGATGGTCCCCTTGCCCAGGCCTGAAGCCTGGGTCAGAGGCGTCAGGCTTGGGCGGGGGGTGGAGCAAGCGATCAGAGGGAGATGGGGGTCCCCTGCCCAGGCATGATTCCTGGGCCAGAGGCCTCAGGCCTGGGCGGGGGCCAGAGCCAGTGATCGGGGGGGAGATGGGGGTCCCCTGTCCAAGCCTGACACCTCTGGCGGAGGCGTCAGGCCTGGGCAAGGGGCCGATAAGGCGATCAGAGGGTGATGGGGGTCTATGCCTCTGGCTGTGATGGGGGTCAACACCTGAGGGCTCCCAGTATGTGAGAGGGGGCAGGCTGGGCTGAGGGACACTCCCCCCACACACACATCCAGTGCACGAATTTCGTGCACCGGGCCTCTAGTGAGAATATAAAATGGTACACTCGCTGTGGAAAACAGTTTGGGGCTCCCTCAATGAATTAAGCATTGAATTACCATATGACCTAGCAATTCCGCTCCTGGGTATAAACCCAAAAGAATCCGAATAGGCATTCAAACAAAACCTTGGCCATGAATGTTCATAGCGGCAATATTCACAATAGCCAAAAGTGGAAACAACCTGAATGTTCATCAGCTGAGGAATGGATAAATAAAATATGGCATAGTCATACAATGGAATATTGTTCAGGCATAAAAAGGAACGAAGTACTGATACATCCTACAACATAGATGAACCTTGAAAACATTATGCTAAGTGGAACAAACCAGACACAAAAGACCACAATTTAGATGAAATACCTGGAATAGGTAAATCTATAGAGACAGAAAGCAGTTAGTGTTTGCCAGGGTCTAGGGAGGGGAAAATGGGGCATGACTGCTCCACAGGTGTGAGTTTACTTATGGGGTGATAAAAATGTGCTGGTGATGGTTGCACAACATTGTGAATGCATTTAATGTCATTAATGGTAAATTGTATGCTATGTGTATTTTACAACAATAAAAAAAAAGAAATTAAATGAATCTATTACTGATCTTGGATATTTGCAGGATTTCCCAATTTTTATTATTAAAACTAACCCTAGGATAAACATCATTGTATACCCAACGTTTTGTACATTTTGGTTAGGACAAATTCCTAAGTGTTGAATCACTGAGGCAAAGAATATGAAAAAACTTAAGGACTTGACATACATGAGCAAATGCCCTTCGGAGAGGTTGTACCAATTTCACTCTTCTTATTCATTCAATAAACATGCAATAAGTATGAGTGAAATTTATATTCTGGCCCAGGTATTATGTTAGGACTGGGAATAAACTGAACAACAAACCACAGTTCTTGCGGAGAGGAGGGGAGGTTTGAAATCTAACAGGGTGATACAGTCATGTAAATAGCCAGTAACAAGAAGCTATAAAAATAGATGGAAGTTTAGGGTGACAGTGAAGCACAAAGACGGAGGAGGACTAAATTCCATCTCAGCGAGGAAGGCCGGTGACAGCTAGAAGACCTGGGAGATTTCCTCAACCTGAGCCAGTCACCCTCACCAATTCTGGATATGATCTTAAAGAAAAAGTTGCAATTTTTATAGACTAAAACTTGTACTTCTTAAAACTCTATTTATTTTATTCTAGTGAAGATGAAGATTTTTCTCATGTCTTGATCATGTCTATTTCTTCTTCTGGCCACTTTCCCACTGGGATGGAGATGTTCTGGGATTTTGCAGAGTGATTTATATAGTAAGGATACTTCATCCCAGTTGTTTTCATGGCACATATATTCTGCTAGTTAGTAGTTTGCTTCCAAATCTTGTGTTGGGTGGTTTTTATAGCTTTATTGAGGCATAATTTACACACCATAGAATATACCGATTGTAAGTGTACAATTCAATGATTTTTGGTATATTTTAATAAAATTTAGTAAAAGTGTACAATTCAATAATATGTACACATACACCAGTTCTCTATATAAAGCACATAAATATATAGTAATATTATAGAATTGTGCAAGATGTTTTAAAATATAAATCTTTCTGGGTCAGCTTTAGCTCAAGCGGTTACTTCGGATTCTGCTTGTTGCAGACACATAAAATATAAATCTTTCATTGTATGTAACCATAGTTTTATTATTATTTTTAAGCTCAAGCTATTGCGAAGGTTAAAAATACCAGTAAACAAGTTTTTAAATATTCTTTTTAGAACCATATTCCATAATCAATTGCTGTTTATGTTCATATCTGGAACATGAGAGGAAACACAGCTGTGGGGGAAAATCACACCAGATTTTTCACGTAGAGAGCACTTGGGCATGAAAAACAAAGAGGGAGAGATTTAATTATTTCGTTTCACTGCTGCTATATTTGCAGCTCTGTGACTTCACATACAACCTGCTGTCGTGTGGGAGGATCAGGTGACCTGGAGCCCTTGGTGAGAAGTTGAAGCTGTTACCCAATCCTGATTTAGTGCCAGATAACCTGTTTTAAGGCTGCCCTCCCTTTTAACTTTTCTTTCTCCCCCAGCTCTCTATGTAGAGTGTCCTACTTTAGAGCATCTTTTTTTCCTTCTTTTAAATTCTACTCCTTCTAGAATCCTCTTTGCTTAGCAATAACTGTTGGAAAGGAATGGCTTCTGGATTACTTGTATTTTACTTATTTATTTATTTTTAAATATATTTTATTGATTTTTTTACAGAGAAGAAGGGAGAGGGATAGAGTTAGAAACATTGATGAGAGCGAAGCATCGATCAGCTGCCTCCTGCATACCACCTGCTGGGGATGTGCCTGCAACCAAGGTACATGCCCTTGACTGGAATCGAACCTGGGACCCTTCAGTCCACAGGCCGAGGCTCTAGCCACTGAGCCAAAATGGTTAGGGCTTATTTATTTATTTAAAAATTTTTAAATCTTCACCTGAGGATATTTTTTCCACTGATTTTTAAAATTTTTATCATTATCATTTTAAAATATATTTTTATTTATTTCAGAGAGGAAGGGAGAGGGAGAGAGAGATAGAAACATCAATGATGAGAGAGAATCATTCATTGGCTGCCTCCTGCATGCCCCACACTGGGGAAGGAGCCGGCAACCCTGGCATGTGCCCTTGACTGGAATCAAACTCCGGGCCCTTCAGTCTGCAGGCAGACGCTGTATCCACTGAGCCAAACGGGCTAGGGCTCCATTGATTTTTAGAGAGAGTGGAAGAGAGAGGGAAAGACAGAGAGAAACATCGATGTGAGAGAAACATATGGATTGATTGCCTACTGCAGGAGCCCTGACCAGGGCCCAGGCTGGGGAGAAGCCTGCAACTGAGGTACGTGCCCTTGACCGGAATTGAAGCCAGGACCCTTTGGTCCACAGGCCAATGCTCTATCCACTGAGCCAAATGGCTAGGGCTGGATTACTTGTACTTTAAAAAAAAAAAAAATTATTATTTATCAAGCCTAGAGGCCAGGCCAGGCACTCGGACATGAGGAGGCCCCACGTCCACCAAACTCCAGAGGACCCTTCAACAGAAGGTTCGGAGAGACGGACACCAGCAGTCCTCCTGGGAGCCAGGCATTCCAATCATCGAGACCAGAAGGGACACAGGACTAACAGACCTCCTGGGGGTGGCCACTTAACTAGACCAGCTCCGATTTCCTCAAGGGGAGAGGCTGCTGGCTTTGTGCGCCCTGGAGCTCTTTTCCAAACAGCACATGGTGGTGTGTTGTTGACACACACACACAGCACACCCTTTGTGTTCATTACTGTTAATTACAGTGGAGACCTCCTATCATTAACTGTGTGATGGTATAACTCAATGGAGAGTACGGGGACCAGGCCTACCCACGGACGCCGGCACACACACTGTGTATAATTCATCCCTGTCATCACTTACAAAAAATATATATATTTTTTATTGATCAGAGAGAGAGAGAGAGAGAAATTTTTTGTTCCATTTATTTAAGCATTCATTGGTTGACTCTTGTTTTCTCTCTAAATTGTTTTCTCTCTAAAATCAATAAAAACATTATATCAGAAGCAGATATAATGTGCCCTGATTGGGGATGGAACCTGAAACCTTGGCATTTGGGGACCACGCTCTAAGTAACTGAGCTACCCAGCTAGGGTTCATTTGCACTTGCAGTGGAATTTCAGTCTTGGTCCTTTCCTTCGTGATCACAACGTAATCACCTTGGGTCATGCTCCTTACAGCCATTTCATTCCCCTCCTGGGAGTGTTTCCCCTTTCCCTGTGCTGTCACACTCCAAAGTGGAAAGGCTTTATACCTTTGTCTCCTGGGCTTTCACTCTGTGAAGTAGATGCTATTACCCTTATTTTCACTTGAGGGAGCTGAGGCTAAGAAAGGAAAGGGCTTTCCCCATGATCCATAGATTAAAACTGCATAAACATTTGTTGTTCTTTTTTCCTTTACATGCTGTGTTTGGGGAATTACCCACTTTATGTGTCTCAGTGACAGGCAGAGCCTGCCTCATAGTATAGATTTTATAGAGCCCGACGCTTGTTTTCCCAGCCTCTCTTGCAGCTAAGGTGTGGCCTGTGATGAAGGCTTCACTAATCACACACCTGGTTTCCAGACTTAGACATGGACGATACTCTAACCAACTAAGCTACCTGGCCAGGGCTCAACTGTCATCTTTTGATGGGCCATGTAGCTTTGAGTAATGAGCATCTTAGTGAGAACCTTGGAAGTCTGAAATCAAAGGCCCTTTCCCCAAATTTGGGGATGGCCTAAGTGCTCCGATATCTAAGAACAATTCTGGGAAGGATGCAGGCCACTACACATAACTAGGATTATATTTTATTCTCTCAATAGGTAAGAGCTCAGAAGCAGATATAATTTGGTGCAGGAAAACAAATAAAAAATATCTTGCATTCAAGTGTTATTGAGAGGAAAATATTAACTATACTTGAAATAGTTAATAATCCACACATTTTAATTTTATTTAGATCTCCACTTCTCCTACTCTCATAATCAAAGTCATTATTTGCATTGAGAGGGAAGACCTGGCCTGGATCTGAAACTTTTGCTCATTATATTGTCTTCTAGTTCTGCTGTGTGATGTTAAGACAGGGTCTTTAAAAGAAAAGCCAGCCCTGGCCAATGTACCAGTGTGGCTCAGTTGGTTGAGCACTGAAAGGTTGCTGGTTCAATTCCTAGACAGGGCACTACGGAGGTTGTGTGCAGGAGGCAACCGATCAATGTCTCTCTCTCTCTCTCTCTCTCTCTCTCTCTCTCTCTCTCTCTCTCTCTCTCTTTCTCACTCTCTTTCTCTCTCCCCCCTCCCCTTTTTTCTCTCTAAAATCAATAAAAACATATTTAAAAAAAAAATGAAATAGAAGAGCAGCCAGCATCATTCTTCCACTTCATCTGCTGCTTGACCATAACTCTGGTGTCAATCCTTTTTAGGAATGTAATGCATGATTCATTGAAGAAAAAAAAACAACAACCGGGAGACACCAGAGGGAAGGAAACAAGGGCTACTGATAAGCAAGCGTTTCATAGCCCATCCTATATAATAAAGAGGTAATATGCAAATTAACCCTCACACCCTCACAAGATGGCTGCCTACAACCAGGCTGACAGGGGGATTAGTGAGGGACGACCAAACAACTGAACAAGCAGGCTGTGTGGGGCGACCAGGCCAGCAGGGGGTTAGTGAAGGACAACCAAACAACTGAACAGCAGGCTGCATGGGGCAACCAGGCCAGTGCTGGGGCTGTGAGGGGCGACCAGGCCAGCAGGGGCGTCAGTAAGAAGCGACCAGGCTGGTGGGAGGGGGGAAGTTAGGGGAGATCAGGCCAGCAGGCAGGCGAGTGGTTAGGAGCCAGCGGTCCAGGATTGTGAGAGGGATGTCCCGGATTGGAGAAGGTGCCGGCTGTGCTGAGGGGTTCCCCCCAGCCCCGTGCACAAATTTCATGCACCGGGCCTCTAGTATGGAATAAGCTCTCAGATCTGGGGTCTTGAGGGGAGTACAGGAATGGCCTTTGGAAGGCACAAAGAAGCAGGGAACTCTTCTTGGTGGCCGAAGTGGCCATAAGAGTCGTACAAAAGTTTAGTTGAGCCAAAAAGACTAATGAACTCTTTGCTGGTACTTGAATATCCTAAAAAGGCCCCAAGGCATCACCCCTCTTTGACAATGACAGCACTAAGGCCCATAGGGAGGTAGGCACATCTCTGGTGAGTGACAACATCAGGTTGGAAATTTGTGAGTGCTGTCTTTCCTTCCAGCATGCTTATGCTACACTATGTCTGCTCCAGTCACTTGAATGTTCTAACTATTTGCATTTGTTCAATGATGTCACAAGAGTGTCAAGCTGGAGAGAGATTACGGAGCATATAGAAAGTGTTCTGATGGCCAAACCGGTTTGGCTCAGTGGATAGAGCGTCGGCCTGCGGACTGGGAGGTCTGGGGTTCGATTCCGGTCAAGGGCATGTACCTTGGTTGCGGGCACATCCCCAGTAGGGGGTGTGCAGGAGGCAGCTGGTCAATGTTTCTCTCTCATCGATGTTTCTAACTCTCTATCCCTCTCCCTTCCTCTCTGTAAAAAATCAATAAAAAATATTTAAAAAAAAAAAAAAGAAAAGAAAGTGTTCTGATGGACAGTGGACTGGAAAGAGAATGAGCTTTGGAGTCAGAGGTACGTTTGAATCCTCATCTCAACCACTTTCTAGCTATGGCTATGAATCCTGTGTTCCTTAGTTTCTCTGAGCCTCAACTTTCTCACCTAAGATAAGAATAATGATTTCTACCTCATGAAATTTCATAAGGATTAAATGTAGCAATGTATGTAGTGTCTTGAACATGGTAGGTGATCAATAAATAGATTGTATTAATGTTATCAAACTCATTTCATGTCCACTAGAGTTAACCAATAAAAGAGTACTTTGCTCAGTATCAAATATTAATATAGTTTCATCTCTTTTGGTAGACACCCAAGGCCAGGAAACAATGGGTATTAAGAAAATAAAATGTAAAAAACCACCACAAACCTTAAATATTTACAAAATTGAAGAGAATAATCAAGGATGCTATATATATATATATCAGCGGTTCTCAACCTGTGGGTCGCGACCCCTTTGGGGGTTGAACGACCCTTTCACAGGGGTCGCCTAAGACCATCGGAAAACACATATATAATTACATATTGTTTACAATAGCAAAATTACAGTTATGAAGTAGCAACAAAAATAATTTTATGGTTGGGGGTCACCAGAACGTGAGGAACTGTATTAAAGAATCGCGGCATTAGGAAGGTTGAGAACCACTGCTATATATGGATGTCCAAGTTGTGCACCACCAAACATGAGGGTATCGTTTACACAGACTACAATGCGAATGGCGCCCTCTGGGTTTGCTCTTTGTACAACCCAATTAGTCATATGTGGTGGCCCTGAGGATAACATATGATTAATAGTCTTCAATGCATAATCAGATGTTTAGTAACAAGAACAGAAAACAGTGAAAGATGTCTTCAGATTTTACGATGGGAAGCGCCCCTGGAGATTATGTAGTTTAAACTTGCTCATTTTTCAGATGAGGAGCTTGAGATCCAAAGAGGGAAAGGGACATACTTCATCCAGCGCAGAACTGGGACAAGCACCATGTTGCTAGGTTCTTTGCTAATTGCCTTTTGTGCTCACGAACAATTATCTTTGTTGGTAGGAGTTGGCATTCTGAACCATATCTTAAAACCTCCGTAGGAAGGAAGATTTATAGGTGCTTTGCTTCTTCTTATCCTGGTCAGGAATAGACTCAGAATGGCTAAGCAGAATTTGTTTAGTTTTGGGTCTTTGCACTTCAGTATCCTGCAAGTTTTCTCTCAGGGCGAGCAATTCCTGTTGAGCAGCATGCCTTTGAATGCATTTTGTTTGCTTCTGTCTTTGACTTGATATTAGCTGGCTAGCCGGGAGGTTTCCTAATACCACCAGACAGGTTGCTAGGCAGTAATCTGAGAACAGTGTCTCTAGAGGCCGACTGAACTCCTTTAAAGTTTGCTAGGGAGAATTGACACACTTCAAAGTATAATTCAGAAGCAAATAGGCAGAGATATAGTGGGGCCTATGGGAGGCTACAGGAAGCTGATATTGGGCATTAAGTGCTTTGGGTTTCAAATTAATAGCCAGCTATGCATTGCCAATTCATTTTCCCTGTCTTCCATAGTCAGGTATCAGCCAGTAAGTGGATACGTGGGAGGCTATATGCCACTGGGGGGTGGGGGTGGGGGGCGGGAGGAGGGGGCAGGAAGGGTAGCTGGTCTCTGCCAGTGGCATAGACTAGAGGAGTTCAGATAGTGGAAAGAGTCCTGACTGAGGTCTGGTGCCTTTGGGAGAGGGTTGTGTGGAGGAATTGAAACTGAGCCATGCCCTGAAAATTGGGCAGGCTTGGAGGAGAGAAGGCAGAAAAGAAAAAGAAACAGGGAATGCATGTTGGGTGGGGGAATGATAAGATCAAAAGCTTAGGGGGACAATGTACAAGTTATGTTTGGGAAATAAAATATGGAGCCAGCTAGTTAGAGTCGTGAGAAGTTGTAAAAGGAAGTTAGGTCTGGCGTGGAGGTCCTTATGTTCCAAGCAATGGGGTTTTGACTTTACTCTGAAGATAATGAAGAGCTATGAAATGTTTATAAACAAGAACAATATAAGATGAAGGCAGTATGGCTAACTAACTTCAATTTTGTCTCTGAGGTATAAAATATTTAGATGGAATTGTGATTGGGCTAAAAGAGGGTTTAACATCACCCAGAGATGAATATATAGTTGGATTTCATATTTCACTTTTTTGAGGGGGGGGAGGGGAGTGAGTCCTAGCAGGAAGGATTACTGCATGTTCTGAGGAAGGAAAGCATGAAGTTGTTATAATGGTTGTATGAAAGTTAAATATAGTTAGCAGAATGAGAAAGGATGCTGAGTAACCAAAGAGGTAGACTGTCCTAGTCATGTGCCTATTGATATCAGCCCTTATCTGCCCTAAAGGGCTAGGCTAAGGCTCAAATTATATTTTCCAGGCTCTCATACTAGCTGGTTTCTGCATAGGTTTTGTCAATGAAAGACAGTAGAAGGTGGAGAGAGTAAACTCCCTTCCTGCCTCTGGATTCTGAGGGCATCTTCTGCAGCAGTGGCAGGAGCAAGCGGCGATGACAGCATTGGTGGTGGTGACAGCATTGGCTCTAGTGACAATGACAGCAATGGGTATGGATAGTGGAACAGAAGCAATGACCTGCAAAGGGCAGGCTCCTGGGTTCCTGCTCAGACAACTGGGCTCCAACGGCCAACAAGAGCCTCAGGGACTCCGTGCCTCTGAGCTTTGGGTAATATTTTTGCTCCTTTAGCCCAGGGTGGGATGGTTTCCTGAAGTTCATCATCTTTGAGTAGTCTCCCTTCTCCTCCCCTCCTTTGTTCCTCCTGTTCAGCAACATCCGTGGCAGGGAAAGGACTCAGGACCTGTGCTTCTAATACTCTGGTAGCCAGTTCCTTCATTACTTTGTTCTATTTGAAATAACTATAGACTGGGGAGGACCTGCTCCTTCAGGATTTCAGTCGCAACCTCTTGGCCAAGTCCTCCGCCCTCTTCTTTGGGAACGCCTTCATCATGTTCGCCGTCCCCATCTGGTTACACTGGCGAATATGGCATCTGGATCTTATCCAGCCTGCTGTTCTGTAGAGTGTGATGACCGCTGTAAGCACTTATTGGGTAGCCTTTGCCTACAAAAATGTGAAATCTGTTCTCAAGCACAAAGTAGCACAGAAGAGGGAAGATGCTGTTTCCAAAGAAGTGACTCGAAAACTTTCTGAAGCTGATAATAGAAAGATGTCTCAGAAGGAAAAAGAAGAATCATGTGGAAGAAGAAGGAAGTTGCTGATTACGAAGCTACAACATTTTCCATCTTCTATAACAGCACCCTGTTCCTGGTCTTGGTCATTGTTGCATCCTTCTTTATATTGGAGAATTTCTACCCCACAGTGAACTATATTCTGTCCATAAGTGCTTCCTCCGGTCTCATTGCCCTCCTATCCACTGGCTCCAGATAGACCAGGTCAGCGTCACCCTTGGCTTTGTATCTATGGGTGGTCTGTGGTGTATGGAAAAGAAGCCGGGTGGTCAGGGTGGGAGACACATAAGATGTTTTTACAGTCTGGAGTTTGAAAGACCCAACAGAATGCAATTCAGTATTTGTTTCTTGGCTCTTTTTTGACAGGCTGTTGAAATTACATGAATTGGAAGGGAAACTCAGAGTACCAGGGCATTTGTTAAAAGGCAAATGTGTCTGGCAATGTGCTATAATCACAAGAGGAGAAAACAACTTGTTTCCTTGATCTATCAGAGGTCACAGTAACCTGGACTGAACTGTTAGCATTTGTTAGAGTAGCAAGAAGTTAATAGCTGGTTTGTATGTTCCAAGCACAATATTACAGCTTTTTTGGAATCATATATATCAGAATGAATCCTCTTTCCTCCCCTTCCCCCTGTGGGGGTTGGGGGGTGCGATTGAACTGCATGTTTACATGTCTCTGAATTTGTGATTTGAAAGAACTCAAATTAAAAGCATTGTTTCTCAAAAAAAAAAAAAAAGAAAAAAGAAAAAAAAAAGAAAGAAAGAAAGGAGAGAAAAGAAAAGAAAGAAATACCTAGACTGGTTTTCTTTTCCTTGATTAGATCCTGATTAATATAGTACCTAGGCCTGACCACCTTGGCTTAGTGGTTGAACCTTGACCTATGAACCAGGAGGTCAGGGCACATGCCCCGGTTGTGGGCTGGATCCCCAGTGTGGGGCGTGCAGGAGGCAGCTGATCAATGATTCTTTATCATCATTGATGTTTCTATCTCTCTCCCTCTCCCTTCCTCCCTGAAATAAATACAAAATATATTTTAAAAAAATATTGTACCTAGTATTCTTGCCTCACTTGGCTTCTAAGAAGGATAACACTGAACATTCCTCCCACCCTACTGGACATTCCTTCTCTGTCTCCCTTGCTGGCTGGTTCCCCCTCTTCAACTTGACTCTTAAAATTGGGGTGCCCCAGTGTAAGGGGCAAAAATAGAATATTGGGGACTAGCTATTAGTTATAAGAAATATTAACCATGCTCTGTTAACAATGATTGTTTTGTTCTGATTAAAGAAAGCACACTCTAACCTGGCTGGGAGTTGTACGTCCCTGCCCCCGGGACCTGGGAGTCAACCTTGGAATGTGGTCCATTCTCATCTGAGAACTGCCTATTATCATGGAAAGATTAATGACCTTGTTGCCCAAACAATGGAGTCCTGTCCCAGCCCACATTGCCTGTAATCTCTAACCATTAAACCCATTCTTATTCCTTTTGCCTACTTCCCCATGTAATCTTTGCCCTACCCCATATAAGCAGCTAGTTTATAGGGGGTTGAAGAGCAGATTTTTGTGGATGACCTTCTCCTCTCCCATACTGCCAGCATCTATATATATAGTCCTATTATATATATAGACAGAATATGCAAATTGACCATCACACAATCTCAAAGATGGCGGTGCCCATAGCCACAAGGTGGTGGTGCCCAGTCCCTTTAGCCCCGCCAGAGTCCCACAGTCCTTTCAACCCAGCCAGGGGGACGGAGGGAGGTGGCAGGTGCATGGTGTGGCCTGACCTGCCCTCAGCTCCCCAGCCACCCAGGGCTGTCCTGAGGGGCAGGCAAGCCTCAGATTGCAGTTGCCAGCTGCCCAGGGCTGCCTGAGGCTCATGTAATCAGGGCCAGCTGAGGCTTGCGCTGCCAGCAGTGGCAGCAGCAGAGGTGTGATGGGGGCGTTGCCTTCCCCTGATGGCCTGGTCGCCTCCCCACCCCCTGAGGGCTCCCGGACTGTGAGCAGGCTGGGCTGAGGGACCCTCCCTTCAGTGCATGAATTTTCATTCACTGGGCCTCTAGTCTGTCTGTCTATCTATCTATCTATCTATAAAAGGCTAATATGCAAAGTGTCCCCTCGGGAGTTCGACGGGGAGACCAGGAGTTCACTGGCTCACTATGATGTGTGCTGACCACCAAGGGGCGGCACGGAATGAAGGAAGGCCCTGGCCAGCAGCCAGAAGGCCTCGATAGGCCCTGATCACCAGCCAGGCCTAGAGACCCTACCCATGCATGAAATTCGTGCACTGGGCCTCTAGTTATTGGAATAAATGCTCATATATGATTCAACCCTGTCTCTGCCTAATTGGCTCAAGTAGTGTCAGGCAACTGGGACCTATTGGTTGTTCGGTTTCACCAGGGCATGAGAACTGTTAATGACTTGCTTGTACTAGTAAACAGTTAACTTTCCAGTAATGTAAAGATCAAATCTTATTTGTAATACAGCTCTATCATCCAGGAACACAGGAATTAATTTCACTTTACAGGTGTCGAATTTGAAGATTTCTTGCCCTAGGAACCATTTAATTGACCCTTCTTGATGTTGCTACCTCTGAAGGTGAGACTTAATCTCAGATTGATATAGCTAAAGAGGAGTCCAAGAGATTTGCTTACTGCTGAAATATTCCCCATAAAAAACCCACAATCCAGGGTCTCATAACCTTCTTTACAGGTTCAGAAATTATTTTTTTGTCAAGCCCACCCTGAAATTAAACAAATTCAACAACATAGAGTGTCCCAATAAAATGCTTATATTTTTCAGATATGAGTAATATAAAATGTAAACCAACATTTTAAACAATGAATTACTGATGATGGACATTTGTAGTTTTAAGATAACTAAAGTATCTCAACAATATTGAGGTTCCAACCCATGAACATGGGATATCTCTTCATTTAATTAGGTGAGAGCATCCTGTTAGCTCTTTGACCTCAACTCCAGGGACCTTCACCTTTGCTCCACCTAAGGTACCCACTGCCATGGCCACCCCCTGGACATTGCATCTCCTAGGACTCCCTCATTTCTTAAATCTTGAATTCAAACATCCCACTGTGATCACATCCTCCCATCCTTCCACCTTTTCCCACCCAGTTGCTCCCACTACAACCATTCTTCAAATTTATTAGAACTGCCAGCCCCGTGGCTCCTCTGTGGTCCCCTTTTCTTTTTCATGCTCTCTATTCTAATTCTTTTCCTACCCAGTAGAGACTGAATGTCTTCAACACCTCTTTGCCAAACACCTCTCTTTCGTCCTATTGCCCCTATGCAGTGGCATTTAGTCAAACTATTTCCTGTTCGACATTGGGACAGAGTCATGCCAATCAAAACTAGAGGAAATGGAAGAAAAAATTTAGAAGGTTGCTGTGTACCATCGATTTCTTGCCTCTTTTAGCAAAGTCCTCCAAAAGAGGGTTAGGCCTTGTGAAAGGGTTTCCCCTAAAAATTATCTAAGGAAGGAAGTCTACCAGCAAAGAGGGCATGAAGGGAATTTCCTTTCCTACTCCAGCCTCCCCACACCTATGATATTGGATTGTCTCAAGAGTAAGACCTTTAAACTAAGTGAGAAGAGGATTAGCAGAGTACAGAGGTTAAAAAAGCATGTCTTCAGACTTAAAAGGCTCTGTAGGTGAGGCAAAACTTTAGGGTCTCTGATTGGGCCGGGGAATTAATTGATTAGAGAGATTAACAGGAGAAAAACATACAGATGTTTACACGGACGTGGGAGCCCCATACAAAAATGAAGACCCAAACAGGAGATAGGCCCAAGGGTGTATACACCGGATTGAACAGAGACAGGCAGTTGTGGAAAAGTAACTAAAATACATGGGGAGACTAACGGAAGATGAGTTATTTTAACAAGGTCTCTTTGTATAAGTTTCTCTTTGCCTTGACTCCTTGTCCTCCTCCGCCCCCACCTCTCTGGTGATAATGTTTCTGGTATGGGAGGGTGTCTTTCACGTGGGGATTTTATCTCTTGCTTTCAGGAGGAAAAAGGGGAGGGAGGTCGGAATGTCCTTTTTTTAAAAAAACATTTTTATTGATTTCAGAGAGGAAGGGATAGGGGGAGAGAGGTAGAAACATCAATAACGAGAGAGGATCATTGATTGGCTAACTCCTGCACACAACCTATTGGGGATCAATCCCGCAACCCAGGGATGTGCCCTTGACTGGAATCGAACCCAGGACCTTTCAGTCCACAGACTGACATTCTATCCACTGAGCCAAATCGACTAGGGCCAGAATGTCCTTCTTATACCTACTGTTCTTCAAGTGTCTTTAACTCAAAATAATCCTTATGCCTGTGGACAAAAGGAGCCATATGCTAACCTGACAAGCTCAGGGAAGGCCTGCATGGTGGTCTTGCAAACTCAGAGACCTAAAGTAACCACAAAGGGTGGTCTGAAATTAAACTTTAACTAAAAGCAGTTATGGTGGGTACCTACATCCTAGGCTGGTATCTTCCCAGATAAGGTCAAACTTTACCTTAACTGAGCCTATCTGGCTTTTTGCATCTATAATAACATACCCTTTAAATGTCTGGGTAACTTGTAATTTTCCTTTTTCTGAACCCCTTGGGGCACAACCTAATGTGCCTGGGCGCCAATACCACAAATTCCTTCATTGTTATGTTAATTGTTCCTGCACCCACCTAAGTAACAGTATGTGTCTATCATTTTACTTTTTCTCCAATCCCAGGGGTTTCCCTGCTTTGCTTCCTCCAGCCTCTCTGGTCTATCACCAATGGATTTCATGTAACCCACCTACGTCCCTTTCCTTTGATTGCAATGTATAAAAGCAGATGTAACCCACCAATTCTCCAGAGCTTTATCTCAATCCATTGAGGTTCTGCTTCCTGGCAATCGTCAACAGTTTGGCTCAAATAAACTCACAAAAATGCTTTACAGGTTTCAATGGTTTTTTTACGTTAACATGCCAAAGTGGCATATTTTGGGGTGGCACATAGTCACTGTCCGGCTGTGTCTGGACAAGGTCTTTAGGTGAGGGTTACTCATGGTACTAAAGGCAGCCAAGATCTTGAAGAACTGGGTTGTCCAAAAAATCCCCAGGTTTTTGGTTCAGTGCAGTCCAAAGGCAGTTGATATACATCCAAAATAGAACTCATCACCTTTGTGGATGAAAAGGGGCAACATACTAACCCTGACAAGCTCAGAGACCTAAAGTAACCACATAGGATGGCCTGAAATGATAACGATTTAACTAAAAGCAGTTTATGGTGGGTAGGCATGTCTAGGCTGGCTAGAATCCTCCCTGACAAAGGTCAACTTTCACCTTCATTGAGCCTATTGTCTTTTTGCATCTACATAACATACCTTCGGAAAGTCAGGGTAACTTCCTTTTTTCCAGACCCTTCGGGGCACAACCCACGCACCAGGGTGGAGACCAAAGCCTCTCGTTATTATTATCACGCTAATTGTTGACTTTAGCTATCCTGTACCCACCTATGTAAAAGAAGCCTGTGTCTTTCCTTTTCCTTTTTATCCAATCCCAGGGGTTTCCCTGCGTTGCTTTCTCCCGCCTCCCTAATCTACCACCAGCGCATTTCATGTAACCCACTTACATCTTCTCTTTCGATTGTACTCTATAAAATAAGATGCCAAACCGCCATTCTCTGGAGCATTTTCTAAGTCCGCTGAGATTTTGCTTCCCTGCAATTGTCATCAGTTTGGCTCAGATAAACTCACAAAAATTCTCTACAGGTGTGAATGTTTCTTACGTTGACATGAGTTACGATACAATCATGCAAGCGTAGGGCGGTGGTGGGGTGTCCTTAAGCCACTAGGTGAGAAGAAACAAGCCATCTTTTCTGTCAAAGAACGGTTTAGACGGCCGCCGTTTTGGACTGCGTGACTTGGCAGCCGCCATGTTGGCCCCATGGCTTGCAGCTCCCCTGGGGGCCGCCATCTTGGAACAGCAAAGGCCAACCCCTCCCTTTGAATTAGCCAATCGCGGAAGACTGTGCGCCTGAGCGCCAATCAAGAGCGAGGGACAGGTCACGTGCATGAGGGGTTATACAGCCGAGCAGACCGTCTGCACGTGCTTCCAGACCATGTGTGCTCACCCTTCTACATAGAAGTAAAGATATTTGCCTTGCTGCCTGGCTCCCGAGTGTGTTTTGTGTTCTACGGGGACCCCTGAATTTGGGGATCGCCTTATTTCTAACAACTACAGCTGTGATGTGAAGAGAGACACACAGGGGGAACACCAGGTGATGATAAGGCAGAAATTGGAGTAATGGCAGCTGCAAGCCAAGGAACACCAAGCATTGATGGGCACTACCAGAGAAGCTGGGGAGAAGGACGGATGATTCTACCCGAGTCTCAGAGGCAGCATGGCCCCACCGCACCTTGAGTTTGGACTTCCAGCCTCCAGAACTGGGAGGGAATACACCTGTTATTTCAGCCACCAGGTGTGCGGGACTTTGCTATGGCAGCCCCAGGAGCCAATACAGGTCCATGCCTTCATCCACTCACGCTCTGCCCCAGGCCACCAGACTTGGTTTGCCGCAAGAGCCCTCTGAACTGCTTTCCCAACTTCTAGTGTTGCTTCCTTGACATTTGTTCTCCATATAACAGTCCTGAAGGAGCTTTCTAACGCTCAAATTACTCCCCTGTTTACACTTCCCAGTTCTCTAAAGATAAATTCTCAACTTCCTTACCTGATACACAAGGCCCTTCCTGTGGGCCTTTCCAGCATCGACGTGTGCTATGCTTTTCAGCTATTCCCCACGTCTGCAGTTCCTCAATGTTCCTAAAATCTTTGAACTCTGGGCTTATCCCCATTAGATGTCTCTGCTCCTAAGAAGCCATCCTCAACTCTCCCAACATTCAGAGTGCTCTCTTAAGAGCACACACATGGATGTTATCCCATCAGAACATAGAGCCCATTTCTTTACAATGCATGCCAGCTTGTCTGTCTGCCTCCCTTGTCGGTAAGCTCCCCAGGCAGGGGCCATGTCTTCTTCAGCATGATAGCATCAGTGGCCAGCAGTGACCGCTCCATTTCAGGTGCTCATTCTATTAGACTGAAGGGGACAGAGGACTGACTGCTTTTATTCTCATTCCCTTTGGGTTTCAGATGTTTGATTTGGAAAGATTTTTAACCACCAAACACAATTTATTTAGGTTAATTTATTTGAGCTTATCAGGGGGGTTATGCATGGTTTTCTTTTTATTCTATTACTAGAGGCCCGGTGCACAAAAATTTGTGCACTCGGGGGGGAGGGGCGTCCCTCAGCCCGTCCTGTGCCCTCTCGCAGTCTGGGACCCCTCGGGAGATAACTACCTGCTGGCTTAGGCATGCTCCTGGGTAGCAGAGGGCAGGCCCAATCCCTAGGTGCAGCCCCTGGTTGGGCGCAGAGCAGAGCCGACTGGAGAGTTGGGGAGCTGCCCCCTGTCACGCACAGAGCAGGGCCCATCAGGGGGTTGGGGCGCCGCCCTCTATCACCCACAGAGCAGGGCCAATCAGGGGGTTGGGGCGCCGCCACTGTCACACTCAGGGCAGGGCTGATGGGGAGGTTATGGCTCTACCCCGTCACACACAGAGCAGGGCCTATCAGGGCGTTGGGGCGCTGCACCCTGTCACACACAGAGCCGCAGGGCGATCAGGGGGTTGGGGAGCTCCCCCCTATCAGGCACAGAGCAGGGCTGATCAGGGGTTTGGGGCACCTTCCCCTGTCATGAACAGAGCAGGGCGGATAGGGAGGTTGTGGCCCCGCCCCCTGTCACACACAGAGCCGCAGGGCGATCAAGGGGTTTGGGCGCTGACCCCTGTCACACTGATCCCGGTGCTGGGAGGCCTCGTGGCTCTGCTGATCCCGGTTCTGGGAGGCATATTACCCTTTTACTATATAGGGTAGAGGCCTGGTGCACGGGTGGGTGCCGGCTGGTTTGCCCTGATGGGTGTCCTGGATCAGGGTGGGGGTCCCCACTGGGGTGCCTGGCCAGCCTGGGTGAGGGGATGATGGCTGTTTGCAGCTGGTCACACATCCTTCAGGGTGGGGTCCCCACTGGGGTGCCTGGCCAGCCTGGGTGAGGTGATGATGGCTGTTTTCAGGCTGGGGGTGACTGAAGATCCCAACCACTCCTTTTTCTCTTTTTTTTTCTTTTTTATTCTGGGCCAGCTTTAGCTTTGAGGCTTGGCTCCAGCTCTTAGGCCTCCGCTGCTGAAAGTAGGTTTCTGGCCTTTGCTTACAATGTTGCGATCCTGCTGACTGAAGCCTGGCGGACTAAAGCAGGTTTCTGGGGTTTTGTTTAGCTTCTATATTTGTTACATAGTTGCTTAGAGTTGCAGCTCAGAGGCTTGCAGCGGCAGGTGGGGAACGTTGGAGTCCTCCATCACTGAAGCAAGCAAGCCTCATGTTAGTTTCAAGCTGCCTGGCTGCCGGGAGCCATCTTGGCTGACAGTAAATTTGCATATCGCCCTGATTAGCCAATAGGAAGGGTAGCGGTCGTACGCCAATTACCATGTTTCTCTTTTATTAGATAGGATTATTTTTGTTTTCTTTTTATTTTAATATTGAAAACTGCTTGAAGAATTTCCAAGCTGTTTTCTTTTTGGGAAATAACTCAGGACTTAGTGATCCTGGTTTTTGAATCTAGTCAATCTCCCCACATTTAATTGCTAAGGAAAGTGAGGCCCAGAGAAGTGAAATAACTTGTCTAAGGCTTATGGTGAATTAGTAACAACACCAGTTTTCTGACTTCTATCCAGAGTTCTTTCTGCTCTTTCACTATGTATAGGTAAGCTAGTTGTGTGTTGAGCAATGTTTAACAACAGGCTCTCTGGGGGCGTGGGGGTGTGTGTCTTGGTTTGTAGCATTTATTGGTTTCTGTGGTATTGGTGAATTTCAGGGTATCTATAGGAAGTCACTGAACCAAGTCATGAAGAGCTGGTTCAAGCAGACTCCAAACTACTGTATTAAAGGTTCATAGTGCTGGGGAGTCCAGCCATTCAGAAAGTGGTTGTTCTCAGAACATGCTAAATTCTGGCTATGACATGATGCAAAAGGCTCCAAATAAAAATAACATCCCAAAGGAATGACCTGTTGAAAATATGACCAGATGACCCTGTGAATAGAAAGTGCCGTTCACTGTCATGTGTTGGAAATAAAAGCCAGTGATAACTTCTGCAACGTTGTTGATGAGCCAGAAATACAAGTCCCAGAAGCAGGCCCACCTCCCCTCTGGTGTTTTTCTGATTTATCTCAGGCAGAAATAATTCCTCCTTCCTTAGTACTTCCCATATATTCATGCTCAGCTGATTTTTTTTTTTTTTTAATTTTTAGAATTGCCTACAGACTATATCCAAACTTCCAGCTTGGCAGAGAGGTCTTCTACCAAGTGAGTTTCCAAAGAAGGTGGGTTGGGACAGCAGGAACACAAGGTTTAGGGCTGGATCAGCTCAGGGTTCAACTCCTGCCCTGCTACTTAAGGCTGTGAAGTCTCAGGCTGGTGTCCTGACATTTTGGCCTCAATTTCTTCATTCTTAGATTCCTTTCTTGAAAGATTAACACAAGGATGAAGCAACATAAGACACGTCAGGTGCCTAACATGCCACCTGGCACACATTAAGGATACAAGAAATGCCTATTCTTCCCTTTTACAGGTTAAACATTTCCTGCCTCTTCAAATCGCCTTTTCACTTTTGAAGACCTTGTTTGCCAATGAATGAATGAGTTCATCTACTCCTAACAAATATTTAGAGACAGGAAAAGGCCTCTGTGGACTGAATCTCTGATTCCATTGTCTGTAATACCCAGTGGTTTTGCAGAAGTAGGACGGGGGTAAGTTCTTGGGCTCAGGGGTCAGGGGGGGCAGGGTAAGGTCCCATGGAAGTTGTTTTTAATGTGGACCAAAGTGCTATAGGGAGGTAATGGGGGCCTGTTGAGGATTAAGCCTCACCAAATGAAAGCTATAACAGTGCCTGGTACCAGTGCCCCCACTAAGGGCTGGACACTTAACCCACAACCTTAAACTCATTCCTTTAATCCTCACATTAACCTTATGGGAGTAACATCATTCCCCTTTTGCTGATGAGAAAACAGATGTTCAGAGAAGTCCATGCTCTATAATGTTCCCTGTACACATACTATGTGCTAGGCACTGCTCTAGGCATTGGAGATAGAGCATGGACAAAAGAGATAAAAATCCCTGCCCTGCCGAAACCGGTTTGGCTCAGTGGATAGAGCGTCGGCCTGCGGACTGAAAGGTCCCAGGTTCGATTCCGGTCAGGGGCATGTACCTTGGTTGCGGGCACATCCCCAGTGGGGAGTGTGCAGGAGGCAGCTGATCGATGTCTCTCTCTCTCTCATCGATGTTTCTAACTCTCTATCTCTCTCCCTTCCTCTCTGTAAAAAATCAATAAAATATATTTAAAAAAAAAATCCCTGCCCTGGGTGGGGGTGGGGGTGGCGGGCAGGAAGAGATCAACCAAAGGACTTGTATGCATGCATATAAGCATAACCAATGGACACAGACACTGGGGCTGGTGGGGGCATGTGCTGGAGGGTGTGAGTGTCTGGGGAGGGGTCGATGGGGGAAAAAGGAGACATATGTAATACTTTAAACAATAAATAATAATAATAATAATAATAATAATAATAATAATAATAAAAATCCCTGCCCTCATAGAGCTGACATATGAGGAAAGAGCGCAGAAACACAGTGGAGTCACTATGGTGAAACCAACAGAAAATCAGAGTAGACTAAAACATAAGGAAAATGATTTAATTTAATTTAACTAGCCTGGAAACGTAACCTTTTGAATTTTTTAGTTGTGTGTCAATGCCTGGAGATATGTAAATTCTGTAGATAAATCTTCTGAAAAAATGTAGGAAAGAATGTTCATGTATCTAGACCAGCGGCTCTCAACCTGTGGGTCGCGACCCCTTTGGGGGCCGAATGACCCTTTCACAGGGGTCGCCTAAGACCACCGGAAAACACATATATAATTACATATTGTTTTTGTGATTAATCACTATGCTTTAATTATGTTCAATTTGTAACAGTGAAATTGGGGGTCACCACAACCTGAGGAACTGTATTAAAGGGTCGCGGCATTAGGAAGGTTGAGAACCACTGATCTAGGCCATTGGGCACCTGGAAGATCTTCACCTCAGACCAAATCAGAAGCTAAGATTGCAGGACTGATTCTTCTAAAAATAAAAAATAAAAAAAGTGCTTTTTTACTATAAAAATTCTTTTCTTCAGAACACTCTGGGTATCACCTAATAGTGTTTCCTGAGCTGCAAGTCACTCACTTAAGACCCTTGAATAAAACTTGGTCATTTAATTCTAGCAAAGCCTCTGATTCATTAATGTTTGGTTGACACATTAACAAGGCAATAAACAAGATAAATAAATAACGTATATTGTATGTCGGGTGGTGCTAAGTGCTATGGAGAAACATAAAGCAGAGCAAGAGTTTGAGGTGGGGGTAGGCTGCAGTTTGATTTCAGGTAACCAGGGAAGG